>NC_089859.1:29836303-31048803 GCF_036373705.1 Amia ocellicauda
TTTTTGCTTCAGGCAATTCTCAAAGAAGCCTAAGAAATTTGCTTTTCTTGCAACTTTGTGTTTTGAAAATTCTTATAGTTGGAAAAAACCTAAAAAAACCCTACACAGATCTACATAATGATCACATAAGGTATTTTGTTTTGTACTGCTGTACCGGTTTTACTGTCTAGCTATTCAGTATGTATTATTACTTATAGATACTCAGATTAGTTAAAATATTAAATGTCAAAGTCAGTGCACAGTAAAATTGCTTAATTTCATTTTTATTTTTAATGGTATGAACAGAATTATATCTGATATGAAAGACTTGTCCATTTACATTTTTTGTTAATATATATGTTAAAATTAACTTACTGTTTTCTATTATGTTGAACGCTGTTTTAAAATGTAGCCTATTTTTTTATTTTGTGGACTTGGAAGTAAATTTTCTTGTTAGGCTTTAAATATCCAATAACCTTTGTAGAAAGGTACAGTGTATCAAATCTTAAGTTAATAAGAGAACAAAGTATGGGATTCAGTATATGGATATATAGTACAGTATAGAAGTTGTTATATCTTATATCCCCCAGAGGTAATTCCATCCAATGCCAGCTATTAAACCTCTCTATTAGAACCAAAGAAATATTAAAACAAATTATCAGAAGTCTTATTAGTATTGCTTCTGCAGTGATAGGCACCCCCTTTGGCTTGTATTGACTCATATTCCCTTCTAATATCCCTGCTGGTGTTTTTGCCTTTGTTCACTACATACACTTTGAAGAAAAAATATATAGTTTACAAGACGTGTCTGGTTACAGGGTTTGTCTCATTACTTCAGCGAAAGGTTTGTGTGCTTTATTGTTGCCTCTCATTGCTAATAGTTCATTTATATATTCACATAGTTGAAATGTATGGACTATACTGTATTCATTCATTAAAAGGTTTCAGTTAACAACCATATTTACTCAGTGATGATCATCTATATGAATGCTTTTCTTAACTTCAGATAATGGCAAAATACAGTCTAGTATTTTTACGTATCTAATGGCAGCGAAATGGTGCAATATGGTATGTCTTGAAATGGTAACAGTCTTCTGCCCGTTTTATTTTATTCTTTTCTGCTTGCAGAGTTTTGTTCTGTTGAGTAGAAAATTTTGTTTTTGGAGAAAAAATGATAAGGAAGGAATCTGCTCATTAAACTTGTAATGTGCTCATTAAAGACACTAGAGGAGTGAGCTAGCAGTTGTTAGAAGAGAATGAGAGAGAAAAGGATTAGTCAGCTTGTTAAGTGTTGTTTGTTTCATTAATATTGCCCTGTGAAATCCAAGGGGGATTGTGTGTGACCTATCTTCCAAGATTTCATTCCGAAACCTGAGACTTTCCAACAAGCCATCCCAATGAAGCGGATCGAAGGAATAATTAAGTAATCAACATATCAACTACTAGCTAATTATAAAATATCCTCTCGTAATGAGGGGCAACTATGGACATTTTCCAATTGATGCATTTAGTGGTATAGCTTAACTGCAGCAGATTGATGTTTAGTTAAGAAATAATTATAATAATGAACAGTCCTGCGAGAAAATCCCCCAAGCTTTTTGTTTGTTTATTTTCCGTGAGATATTGCAATGTCTTAATTTTGAATAGATGAACTGAAGAAAGGCCCCTTCATTTTCAAGAGATATATTTATCCGGCAGCTGATTTGTCCATTACAGACTAATTGTAAGTCTGCTTGTGATGTGGAGGTTAGAATTTCTCAGGGCTCCACTCAAAACAGGTAAACTGTTAAACATGTAAAACAAGGAAACTGCTTTGTGTTACCTTTAATAAAAAAATAAATTATCTATAAATTATGCCATTTATTGGTGTTTCAGGTTTTCACTTGTAGTGCTTGATGTGGTTGTCTGAAAACCACACAGTATAGACGGTGCAGATCAGATTGTTTTTCTTAGCTGTTTAAAACTGCAAGGAAAACTTATTGCACCAGTTATTGACTTCCCTCTACCCCCCCTTTCCATTCCTCTTCTGTAAGGCTCTGATCTTGAATAGATCTGCTTTAGAAAGTGCTAGCTGAAGCCTAGATGTCTACATGACAAGTACCAGTGGATTCAAATTAATAATGTATGCTACATGTGAAAGATAACATCAACATAACAGTATCAGGAGATTTTCATTTCAAACTTAGCTTGAAGGCATTCTTTGCAGCCAGTGACTTTGGCAAAGAACCTTGGTTTGTGTTCTGTTCAACCGGCTGTGTGCAGTGTTGCATTAGGATTATAACTTCTTGTACGTCAGTCTCCAAGCGAGATGTCAGGTACAGTAAGCTGATACAATCGGTGTGAAGCCATGAAAACAGCCCCTTGAGAAGTAATGAGAAGGCAAATGTCCTTTTTTTCTTCTTCTTGTGCCTTCCTTCAAACCAGTTGGTCACTCTGCATTTAACTTGGTTATTTACATGACAGTGGAATTTGTGGCTGATTTGTGCTCTATGACATGGGACATTCAGTTGACCTTTATGTATGAAAAGGGTAATAGCGATGTGACAAATGAAAGCTAATCCAAATTTAATGCTAAATTAAATCTCCAGTTGCTTCCCTCTCACACCTACCTAGGCTGTTGCAAAATATGTACATGTGTATAGTTATATTTTACTGCGAATCTACAGAGGACCTAGAGATGGGGTGGATGACTATTATAGTTGATGGATGGCAACAGGCAGGGAAGGCTAACTGGGGTGAACTCATTGTTAGAGTAACAGAAGGGAAGACAGTGCATAAGGCAAAACTAATAGCAATAAAACTAAAATATATTCATGCTTAAGCATTCGCTACCAACTGGTTATTAAGATCATAAAGTGGAACACTGCTGAAGACAGAAAATGATTACATACTGATCAGAAGCAGTAATACTCAATGAAGAGATCATTGCTTTCATAAAGAAAACATTTAATTTATTTTGAGGTGCATTTCTCAGTGCAATAAAACTACCTCCACAGAAGCACTATTGGTTCAATGGCAGCCCATGGTCAATACTAACCTGTCTGCGGGAGAGCCGAGAGATTGGGACACACTGCGGCTTTGTGTTGGAAAAGCTGTGTGTTTGCTCCCTGTTGATCAAAGTCTCAGACAGTTAAGTTTACAAGAACGTTTTGAGAACACCCTTGAGTCTGACGAAATGTGGACACTTTTCTTTTGACCTATTGTGTTTATAAAGAATTTATGTTGATAGATCTGAAGGAAATGGTTGTTCTACCTGCTGTGACACTCCCTGTCCCTAGTGAGACTCATTATCTGGGTTGTGATGCCAGAATTAGAAGACCATAGACAAGCACATGTCCCTCACCGTTTCTAGGTTTGTAATGCAGGAGTTAAGTAGATAAGATTGAGAAACACTGCTTTAGTCTAAGGCTTTATATAATACATCATTGTAACAGATTTAAAGAGCTATAGTGTACACAAGTAAGCCTGATAAAACCAATATATGCTGATAGTGTACAACAGTTTGTTGTTGTTTGCTTTTTAATATAAAGCTTATCTCTTTGACGCAGGGGACTTCATTGTAGGTAACCTTAGGTTTATGAACTGAATAGCAAGTAGACTAATAGAAACACTGCCTGAATTTTAAGTAAAATAGCCCTTTCATGGTAACTGAGTTGATCGTGTAACAAGAATGTATTTACAGTAGATAATGTAAATAAGAATAACCTATCAATTGTATTTGTTGGGGGTCCCATTAATGATTAATCGCACACCTTAAAATAGGTTTGGAAAAATCTTTAGGAATGTCTTCTGGTGACTCTCTGTATATCTGTGTCTTTTTTTATTTCCATCTGTAACATAAATCAAATAGATATTTTGCCAGGTGGAAAGGTCAGAAAAGCATTTGAAAGTCAATTATAACCAAGGATAGGTTGAGGCGTACAAACAACACTCAAAAAGGACTTGTTAGCATAAAGAGCTAGCGGTAGATCTTGCTAGGGTTGTGTGTAACTAGGTCTGTTTGACTACAGCACAATGATGTTCCTACAGTGAAATGTGTACTGAAGCTCTTAACTAATTACAGTGCAGATGATTTGTTTTCGCATTGCCCTGCTCTGAGGCACCACATCAGCAAAGTTCATTTACAACAAAAACAGCCCTTATCTGTAGTCATTTGTTCCTCTCCTCAACTCTCATTTTCTCGAGAGCCTGATAGCACTCAATGATTTTCACCACATTGTAAACCTTCAAAAGGTTAAACGGCCATCTGGACAGCAGTGGGCATGTTTCTGAGGAATGAATAATACAACAGCCAAGAATAAGAGGCTACCACAAATGGATGCTTGGGACTTGAATTCTGACACGGATACTTTAAGGTCTGTCTGAATTCACAGCACTCTGTTTTCGTACAAGGAGGTAAAACGTAATTTAGTGCACAAGTATAGCATACTGTAAACACCTACTGACGGTTGGGCCTATTTGTCTCCATTGCCATTTTTCTGAAAGCACGAGGATATCATGGTTCATTAGCTTAGCTGGCTTTTTAAAGTGGGTTTTTATGGAAATATGTTGCTGCTTTCCAGAGTGTGCTTTGCAGAACATTATTAAATCCAATAAGTGTATCTCTTACTAGTGACTCCTACAGTCATAGTCATCATGTGGTAATCAATTGCACCTTTCTCACCAACGATATATAAACACAGAGAAATAATTCTGCCAAATGTTTTATTTGGCCTTTTAACCCTTCTCTATAATGATTCCACAAGGTGCAGCTTGCTGAATGTCTTCTAATGATTTGGCATGGTCCTTAAAATCCACTAATGGCAAGATGCACCAACCTAAAGAATCTGACCAAGGACTGGCACTGTTTTTCATGATGCCTAGAACACGAACATTAATGATCTGCAAGAATGCACTGTAGAAAATCTCCTGTTGTCTTTAATGATGCCAACATTCTGTTGTAAAGTAGGTCTTAATCAGATGTTACAAACATTTCACTTCAGCATCTAGAGGTCCGAGGTAAAGCCCAGTCTAAGATGATATTTGTCTGTGCCTTGTTATTCTTTCGGACGATAAAAATAAGAATCCATCCTTAAGTAATTTTTTCTTTGACTTTTTTCCTAGAAATGTATCAATAATATCTTTCATTGTTCGCTTGACCTCAAAAATAATATGCTGTCGTTTTGTGTTTTATTATCAAAACAATTGTCTGGTTTGTCTGTAATTTTGTCAATGAGTTACAATAACTGAAAAAATGCAATTATGAAAAATGTGCTTGGAATTTATAATCTAGATATTTATAAGTACGACTAGACATCAAGTCTGACCCATGTTTAATTAAAAGCATAAGCACTACATTTTTTGGATATTTCAGAAGTAGAGAGGATGAGCATTTAGACAGTTACATTCTGACATTCAATTTGCAGATATTAAGCTTATACCCTTTGCAGCCCTGGGCTTCTTAAATTAAGCTTGTTGTTATACCTAATTAGCTAACAACTGTTTTCTTTAAGACAGCTGTCAGATACAGTTCTTTACTGCTGAAGCATCACAACGGAGCTCGCATTTAAATGGTTTTTCTCTTTGCATTAATAACTTCAAATTTAAGAACATAATTTCTCGCCTGCAGCAAAAAGCGGAAATGATTGCGTTTGTGTCACAGTCGATATTAGTGATTGCAGTCCCATGTAATCGCCCAGCATTAACCCAGTTGTCATTAGGGTAACTGATACACAGGCATACAGTTTACAATAAATGCTATACTAAGGTAAATGAATTGGTGAGGGGGGAGCAAGTGGCCTTTCAAAGTGACTTTGATTGAGATTTTGTTTTGGTTGAGAACATTTGTTTTGACAACCTGCTGTCATTTCTCCTCTGATGGTGTAGCCTGCGGGTTTAGAAATATGAAACGGGGAATAATACATGCACGGTAAACGCCAGCATCAGATGCTTAATAATGCTAATTGTGACATTTCAGATTTGTTTACCTTCAATCGCTTAAGCATTAGTCAGCAAGATCTTTAACCTGATTATTCAAAGTTATTGAAATGTATCCATCCTGTGCTTTTTGATCATATATCTTCACTGATACAGACCATAATTCTGTAGTTGTGTAATGATGGGCAACCACAGCCCAGATAACAAGATTCTTTTGTTGCAGGGGCTTGATTTGGTGTCAGGAATCTCACACTTAGAAGTAGAATGATGGATGTGTCCTGTTGCCCTGTATATTATGTACCTGCTTTTTTGGTTTGTGAGTGTAGAAATATGGTTCCAGTTGGTTTGAATTATTCCAAATGGGCTGTCCCTCAAATGAATGCAAGAGTGAGGATGACACCCAGAAATGCCTGCCTCTGCATTCTTCTGTCCAAAGACTATTAATAATCCCTTGACTAGATCACCCAGGGTTGCATCGTCTTATCTCATTACCCTGCAGGCTCTGGCACAGATTTCTTGTTCGACTCTACCTGCACGGCAGTTTTAATTTTCTCAAAGGCCTAGAGTGAGATATTGATTGCATGGGGTTTCAGGTATGATAAATCAGGCGGTGTCCCCTGTAGATGTTTAAAGTATAGCTTGTACTGTCATTGGAGTAGTGGATTGGGCTGTGTTCAATTAATCTTCCTCTCCATAATAATAATCACTAAATCTGGAGCAGGAAGAGAGATGGATTTAGAGATGCAGACAATTGAATCACGCTTTGCGCTTTGCAACGCCACGCATTCATTATGCTAACTCTTCATATTTCTGTCCTGGGTGTAATATACTGAGTGTGGTGAACATTATTCATGAGACAATTTTTTTTATTATTATTAGCAGGAGTATTCCATATGGTATTTGTGCTCAGCTCAGCTTCAGGTCATTAAAGTCAGGTTATTGGATAGAGGATCCGGCATTAATAAAAGCCTGTGGAGACTTACATTTTTACAGGTGCATACTGTCACTTGTGATGCTGTCAAGGTTTATAACTCATGTACCCGTGAAACCTCATAGACCCAAGTGGTTTAATCTCGGCAGCAGTATGAAACCCCCAGCACTGTGTGTACAGGAAGAAAGGACTGTAAGAAAACTGCAGTTAAGTGTGGAAAGCTGCTCCAAAGAGTGTGAGGGAAACTGTGATACAGAGACAAAGTAACAGGTTTTGGTGAGTTTCATTTAATATTTAAAAATGCAGTATACTAGACTTTTGGGAATCTGATGTTGTTTATTTTGTGTTCAACAGAGAGAAACTGAAACGTGGGCTTGTGGAAACAGAGTGGAAAGCGTAGACCCCCTGCTTGCTTTGTTTATGTCGACAAGGTTTATATCTTCAGAAAGAGTAATGACAACAAAAATACATAAAAGAATACAAATAATATATAAAGGCTTTCGATACAGTGCACCTGTATATTACTTTAATACATATTTGTGGTCTTCTTTTGGTTTTTATTCAAACACAGAATTGCTAAAAATTGTATATCAAACTTTAGTCTTTGCTTCGTCCTTGCATAACCGTGTATTTCAATTTTTCTGACAAAGGTCATGATGATGTTTTGAGAAATTCAGAAACCAAATAAATCCACCCACCCCCCACCCTCAAATATTGTGTGGTAACAGAGCTGGATAGGGGATGTTCGGTATGTTGGAAAGTCAATTATTTAAACAGAAATAGCTGGATTTGTCCATATTTCCCTCAAGGAAAACATTTGGTTTCCCTCTTGAAATAAATATTTAGACATTCTCAAACATGGTTTTGTTGCATGTGCCAAGTGAACTTACCTCTGTATGTAAGCAGAAGTATTTTGCAGATATACATATTTTTAGCCTCCTGCTTAGCATTTTAATTGGATGTAAACACAATTGCCTTATAAAGGAGCGTATATTGATGCGATTATTTTGTGTTACAAGCCAAAGCAGCTGTGCTCTGAAATGCATTATCCGTTTGAGAATTTAATTAAACCTTTTTCATTTTTCACATCTCTAATAGTTCAAGGTATACCAGCAGGCACTGGCAACTAAAGAGTAATAACAGTGTTTATGTATCATAGCAATAATCAGCTGTTCCCAAAGGCAGAAACTGGAAATAAATTACAGCCCATATTCAAATGCAAAAATAACTATTCCTAGTGAGTGCAGTGTATGTCATGGTAGGAGTGAATTCAGACAAGCTCTCAGTTGACAGTCTAAACCACAAAAGTGTGTCATGACTTACCAAGACAATTTGCCTTTAAAGTTGACAAATGGTGTGATGAGTTTTGTTTTCTGCCGCCAACAATGAACCCGCTGTCTACAGGTCCTGAAGTCTATTAAAGGCAGAATTATGCTTTCTTACTTACATATTGCACTTATTATTTTCAAATGCAGATTGAGGTTAGCATAATTGGAAACTACAGCTGGTGGGCACATTGTTTATATGCCATATTGTGTGTACATATTTAATTTCCTAAGGCAGTGATATCAGAATTAATTCAATCATCATGCACTTAAAGAGATAGTGTTCGCAAACATTTCCACCATTGTACAATGCACTGTTTATAGGCTCAGTATCCACAGTAACAATGACACATTATTTCTGCATGATTCCTAAAGGAAATACATGCTTTACTTAAGACTGTATACATTGTTGTCTGTACTGAACTAATGCAACTAAGACTGCAACAATAAGTAGAAGGCATGCATGCACAAACGAATACATTAAACATCAAATGAAAAATGTACGTCAAGAAATAGAAACTCATTAATAAATTATCAGTAACTTGAACTCAAGAGCTCTATATGTATTTTATATGTGTGTATATTCAAAGGCATCTGTAAGCTTTGTATAAGTGCCAAGTATTTATCGTCAGTGCTTCACCGAGAACAAGAACGCAGATCATTTCAATTTAACAGGATTTCCCTTAGAAGGTTATTTGTGGCTTTTATCTGAAACCCTTTAAGAATGACTACGGTTATCTATGCACAATAGTGGTGGTCCTGTTCCTCTTTAGATGGGAATGCAGGTTGAGCTGCTTCTGTCGTGGACTTCCTGTTCACAGACGAGAGTATGGCACCTGTCTCTCAGAAATCAAGTTTGTGAAGAGTTTATAAGTTCTGCAGGGTAGCAACACAACTAACCCCCTGTTGATTTTTAAATTGCAAGTATAACCCAGGCTTAGGTGGAGTCGTGCTTTTAATTTTGTTCACCTGAATAATTCCTAATAGGCAGTATTTCCTACTTTGAAGTTGTTGAAATGAGTATTATCACAATAGTCAAAGTAAGCATTTTTCTAAAGGGAGTAGTTGGTATTCTATGGATAGATAGCGCATCAGGCGTGATATTTCACAAAAACCTGTGGCACTTTTAAGAGTTACACAGCCTTTTTGGTTATTATGCTTATTTGAAAAGTTGCCTCATCTGTATTTAGCTGTCAGATATATTCGGTGGGTGCCTCCCAGAGCTGTTTGAACTGCTCTCCCTGGTGTCGAGAGTTAGTTCATTCTTTATGTAATCTCTTCTTTGAAGAACAGAAAAACATTTTTCTTTATTTCTTTCTTCATTAATCAGCTAAAGTTTGACAATAGCAATAACTTTGAAAACCTTTTTAATCTAAAAACTTAGGATACCTCATTAGAAAATGCACAGAGAAAGCATTAAGGGTTCCCCTCTGTTCAGACTTACAAAATCATCATAATAATTGTGTACAGCAGGGTTTGTACGTTTAGGACAAGTTTTCTACTACAAGAGTGTTGCATGAGGGCATATTACAGAAAGGTTAAGGGTAATGTGGGAAAGAGAGAGGAGCGTTGATGTTAAAGAAAAATACTCTAGAATGAAAAAGATTATAAAAGATGGCCACAGCACAGAGGAGTATAAAAATAAAATGATGCTGTCATTAATGATGTCATGTGCAGCAGACATGACTCCTCAGACTCAGCTCTTCTGATTGGCTGCATCACAGCCGGCTTCAGGGGAGCACAGGTGACTGTTGACAGCAACACCCTGAGCCTGGAGAGAGGGAGACAAAACACCTCCACACAGAGCACAGATGGATACCCTAGTTAGCTGGAATCCAACACTTTCTCATGACACAGTCCCACTTCATATGACCACAAAAAGGACAATAATCATTAGTTAAAAGAAACCAGGTTTGATTAAAAGATTGCAGATGTTGTGTGTCTTGGACTGGCCATGTAGGTTAGGGTAGTTGGACAGAAGTCACTTGTAAGTATCTTAATAAAAGTGTAAGGAATAGTCTATAGACGTGGGATGGCAGGGGATATTACAGGGGGAGCTGAAAATCTTACAGTATCACAGCTAAGAACTTGATTTGGGTGGACATTTATCTACCTGAACTTTCTTTCAGAAGCACACATTCTCCACTCATCTTTGTAAGATCATATATCTGCAGCTTTTCAGAAGGCTTAGTGTTATATATATGCTTAATGAGGTAAGTTATAAGGACATAAGAAAGTTTACAAACGAGGCCATTCGACCCATCGTGCTCATTTGGTGTCCATTAATAACGAAGTGATCCAAGGATCCTATCCAGTTTATTTTTGAATGTTTCCAAATTTTCAGCTTCAGCCACATTGCTGGGGAGTTTGTTCAGATTGTGACGCCTCTCTGTGTGAAGAAGTGTCTCCTGTTTTCTGTCTTGAATGCCTTGAAGCCCAATTTCCATTTGTGTCCTCGGGTGCGTGCGTCCCTGCTGATCTGGAAAAGCTCCTCTGGTTTTGATGTGGAGCTCCTCTGGTTTATTCATAGTTCCATAGATAGACGTATGGTTGCTGATAAGTTTCTTGAATTCTGGGTATGTCTTTACAATGTATCAATAAAGCACATTAGCCAATTTATAAAATATGTATTTTATGTCTAATATTGTTTTGTCCCCCCCTCTCTCTCCTGAGAGATGCTGACTGCTATTTTTACACCAATAGCTTCTGAGCAAATCATAGACTGTCAAATGGCACATTTAACATAGTAAGATTGTGTGAGATTGTAACAGGAGGGAGATGTCATTCAAATTAAGAAATAATTGTCAGCCGTTCCAATGCACATCTTGCAGATTATTATTAAGTTTCTCTTCTCTGTATTATAATGCTCTTCAAATGCAGACACTGAAGCTTAACAGAAATTCCAGTTACACCTGTTTAACCGATTGTCTGGAGACAGAAATAGAAATGTAAGCTAATACAAAGCTTACAGAAGTCTGTCCACATTTGACAGACACACAAAACATTACAGAAAACTCAATACAAGAGGCACTGAGTCAGAGTTGGCGATCATGATCATCAGCTCCTATCTAACAACAACTCCCCCTTTGAGACAGGTTCATTGTGAGATGTGTGAAAGAATAAACATGCACACCCTCACACACACACACACACACACATATGTTGGTGCCACTATCATTATGAGGACTCTCCATAGACATAATGACTTTTATACTGTACAAACTATAGATTCTATCCCCTAACCCTAAACCTAACCCCCATACAAAACTTTCTGCATTTAGTATATTTTTTTAAGCGTTTTGAATTATGGGGACATTGGCAATGTCCTCATAAACCACCGTTTTTGCATAATAACCTTGTAATTACCAGTTTGTAACCTAAAAAAAAGTCCTCATAAACCACATAAACCAACCCACACACACACACACACACAGTTTAGGCTAATCATAAAGACTTCCTGTGAACTGCAAAAAAAAAAACGACAGCCTTTCATTTGTGTGTTGTTAGTGTTAAAACAAATATTTTCTCTTATAGCAAATTAGGAAATATTAAACAAAGTAATTAAAGGGAAAATACAGATGTGGGAGTTAGGTAGCATCATGGAAAGATTGCCTTAAACCTTTCACTTCCTCAGGTCTGGTTTAGGTACTTTTCACAAACTAAAACATCTTTTGACCCCATAAAGAGCCATAAGCCACAAGTCACAGAACAGCACAGTTCAGAGAGACCAGGTCATTGCTCTCCGATGAAAATAAATGCAGCCACCCTTCAGACTTAGGAGCTTGGATCAAACATGACCCCCCATGAGAGCTCGGGCACAGAGGCTGGATTTAATTGAAATTCACTGCTGTTGCTCGGATGAAAATAAATCCCTATGGTTCAGCTTGTCAGTGCTCCCTTATCGCCATGCATAAAGTTTAATTTTGCAGTGTAAGCCCTCTATGGCAGAATCTTTTTCACAGTTTGTGTGTTTGTAAAGAAACCAAATCCCCCTCCAGTGTGCAATCATCTTCAGTGTTGCTGAGTGATTACAAGAAAATAATAAACAAGGGTATGAATCACACCGTAAACTGATTAAGAGCAAGGTCAAACTCTTTTATTACTTTGGTAGTTAGACTTTTTTATGATTTATTCCCAAGAAAATAACATGCTTGTTAAGTGTAATCATTTCTCGCCATGGCAGTGCTTTTCTTGAATGGGTCGTAGACATAATGATGTCCTAAATTTAGCTTGCAGTTATGTACAATAGCACTGTGTGAGCACCGGTACTGGGAAATTATGATAATGGGTGATATGGATTAAGAAAAGAAACACTTTTGCTATTATTTGCACAGTTTTCTCCCAATATAGCTCCTTACAAAATAAATCAGGAGAGTCATTACAGTATCGATGGTGTTGATGATCTGTTCAAATCCAAACGATATGCATTGAAGGATTTGACGGCATTTCATGATTTAGCCTGTCTGTCGGGTTTGATGAACTGTATCCACTATGCTGTCTGAAAGATATTCAACACTCCTGACTTGCAGGGTCCTTAAAAAATAAACCTGCCACTCACTGTCATAACCGATGGTCATTTTTTTATTGTCTGCACTTTTAACTTCACAGAGTTCAACAGTTTTTTACTCACCTATTTAACTGAACAAAGCTGGCTGAAGGAACAATACCTTCTTGCCCTTAAATCCACTGTTCGATTTCCTTTTTTTTTTTCTATTGGAATGGATTAGTTCTTATAGATAAATGTGACTAAACTACAGCTGCATGTGTGTGCCTGCTGATATTTGTTCAATCAGCATATCTGTAAAAAACTATTCATTTGGAGATGGTAGGGATCATGGGGGGGAAAAACTGCCTTCAGTGGTCTTAACTCATTAGCCCTTGAAGAGCTGGAGACACGGGTGATGTATTTAGTGCTTCATGCTCAGTCTCCTCAGAGCCCACTGCAATCCACATTCTGTAACTACCACACAGCGTGACAGTCCCCCTGGCAGATCTTTTTTTTTCTCTTCTTCTCTCCTTCTGTTCTTATGTTTTTTTGCATACTTAACAGTCTTCTATTTATATGCTCCCAGACACCCTTCAGATGTGAAAGATTCTTACTCATGTGGATAACCCAATCGTTCGTGCAACTTATACATGCCGTGGCAATCGCACTCACAGCAGACCTTGATTAAACTAGCGAATCGGCTATGAATGACTTTATTCCTAGGTAAAATAGTGTTTTTTCTAACACGCTTAAAAATGCAGTGTTAGCCAGCTTATTGTCACCTTTTTTCAACTTTGAAATCGTTAAAAATAAAAAAACGGGTATTATTCCCTCTTCAGGCAGAGGCAAAGCGTGTTCTGAGCACATCTGTCACGTGATCAAACCGCATGTGTAAAATGTCAATGAATTCCTCAAGAAAGCTCTTAGACTTGTGTGGTTTTTATAGAAGGACTATTAAGATCAACAAAAGCAGATTGATTTGTGCCTCCACTAACAAAGCCCAGTGCTGCTCAGTTGTTGAAAATGAACTAACTAGAATGCTTTAACGACCAAGAAGCCCGCAGTGAGTGCACATCACTCACTAATAGTGCTGCTGTTGGAGAGGTGGGTTGACCTTTGCACCCCGTGGAGGTCAGGTGTCAGAGTGGCGTGGCTGGGCTTGGTCCGCCTGCCAGCTGAGTTCTAAAGCAGAGGCCTTTTTGTCTCGTTTTCAAAGGGGTCACAAGCGCAAGCTGGAGGAGGCCAAAGAGGGGGAAGGAGACGCGGCCAGCCAGTCCAGCAAGGAGTCCAGTAACGAGGATGAGGAAGGGAGCAGCTCGGAGGCAGACGAAATGGCAGCTGCTCTGGAAGCCGAACTCAATGACTTCATGTGATGATGGCCGATCCGGAAGCAGATTTTTTTTTTTTTTTTTTCGATGTTGTTTTCTGATGCATTTTTTTCTTCCCTCCCCAGAAAATCACTGTTATCAATTAGTCACAAAATCCCACAGTGGCACCTTGTTTGAATGAAGTCAGCGGCATATTTGTGTGTGTGTGTGTGTGTGTGTGTGTGTGTGTGTGTGTGTGTGCTTGTGAGGGAGAGTGTGTGGAGGAGAGGGGGGTGGCTCAGTGTGTATATATAGGTTCACAGCTAGAATAGAGAATTTTAGCAGTTCAAATTAAATGTAAAGTTGTTTTAATGTTTTATTGTGGAATAAGATAGGAAGACAACAATTTGTTTTTGTTTTATTTGGGTTATTTTTGTTTTGTTGATTTTGTTTTGTCAAAAAAATAAAAAAAAATTAAAAAAAATAACATACAATTGGTCAGGTATGCCAAAGAGTTTAAATAGGCACTTCTGAGCCTGCAACAAAATCAGTTTTCTTTTCCCTTCATTTCACTTTCCTTTATCGTCTGTTGTTTTAGTGAACCACATCATTGTGTAACAGCCAGCAGTACCTTTCAGATGTCTGTGGATACGAGGCCAGTGAACCATTCGAATATTTTTTGCTGTCTTGTTTTGTAACACATGGTCTATCCCAGAGATATTCAATGAAATGGTTTAGATATAGTGATTGCAGACCACATTCACAGGGGTTTCCTGTCTGGGTTCTACTCTATTATTTACAGATTTGAATCAAGTTTTGAATGTCAAGGTTTTAACAGCTACTGCAGCTTCCCAATCACTGGGTCCCAGACAGGAGTGGGGGTGTAGTTTTTTAAACACGCTGCTCGGACATTTGGTTTTAGGCACGTCTCTGTGCGACACTTTACTGCCATACTGCTTGGTTTCATCAATTTATTCTGGAGAAATGTAAACAAACAGAAACTAAAATGCGTTCTCGTTTGAGACTTTCGTTGTTTTTGTTGTATTTTTGTTTTGAATGGCAAGACTGATGTAAAGTTTTTGTATATTCTATTTCATATTTGACCTGCAGGAATTTTTCTTTTCATTTAATAAAGATTCGTTTTTTAAGTGCGGTCAGAATACTGTTCTTTTTTCTCCCTCCTACAGCGCTCTCTGTCTCTCATTGGGGCAGAATATATCGGACAGCGACTCATGAAGAAGAAAACGTGCAGGATATTATAAGAGTGAATAGATCATTTTCCATTATTTTAACGGTGCCTGGTTTGAAACGTTTTGAGTGAAAACATGTTAAAACAGTAGAGCAAGGGGGGACGGCTTCCTTGCATTCAGGAATGAACAGTGTGGGGCCGTGCTAAACATTAAACATGGTCAGGTCAGTTTGTTTTTTTGTTGGGTTTTATTTGAGTGATTTTACTATCCTAATATCGAGTAAAACTAAGCAATCTAAGACCCAGACCTAATCAAAACGTTCAGGCGCCTGCCAATCACAAATAAAAAACTATACTCGACAACGGTTTTGCATTAAGTTACTCTCCGAACCAAAAAGCTTCCATCGATATTGGAGCTGTAATTGGCAGGTGGGTCAAAGTTCAGATTTGATTTGGAGCTTTCTTGGATTGTACTGAAAATCCCTAGATTGTCTTATTTCCTTACAAAATGAAATGAAGGTTCAGAGCTACATTCTTCTGTACAAATGATGGTTGTAATTTAAAATATGACAAGTAGCTAAGTCAGAAATATCTAATGATGGCTGTTTTAACTAGACCATGTGCAACACCAGTTAGTTGTCTTTCCCCAGGAGGAACCGCAATACGAGGACTTAATTGACTGTAATTCAAAATGTTTCTAAAATGCTATTCTTATAGCCCTCTCTTTACTCTCATCGCGATTTATTTCTATTCATCAGAGAAGGGGGAGCAAATGAGTTGAGCCGCAACCGTCAGGGTTTGTGTTCGAGCCACGATCTCGTAACATCCTCTGTATTTTATGTGTTGTTGTAATGAAGCTTTTAAGAAATGATGACCATCGCATTGCTTCAGAGATGATGATGTGGAGAACTAGTATGAAGGCACCAAAGGAAATAAAATATATATTAAAAGGAATCATTAAAGGGATAGGGTAAAAAAAAAAAAAGAAATGAAAGTTATTCATCAAAAACTAATAAAGATACAAAGGCACTTCTCTTTTAATGTACATTATAGTCATATTCTTGGAATCCGCTTATGAAAGCAGTGACATCTTGAGCTCAACCACGTCTGTGTTTCCGTTAATTTCTCATCTTTGCAATCCAATCCAGTCTCATTATTACTGAATGCCGCACTCTGCTTTTTGTATTAGGTTAAGATATTCACAATCAGTCTTTCATACACAAGGCTGCAGTTTGCTGTTACATTTAGACTCACCTTTGTATATTGCTTTAAGTGAAAGCATTTCAGAAGACTTCGTTCTAAATTGCATTAATCGAATGTGTTTTTTTCCCCTCATCAAATGCTGGTGCCTTGCAAGTGCGTCATCTTAAAAATGTTTTGTAGTATGAAAAGAGTGATCAGACTAGTAAATATAAACACAGCCTTCCTAATATTTAAAGAAATACAACTGTGGTGGTATTGGTAGTATGTCCTCCACATTGAACTCATATTTGCATTGTGTTTTATTTGTGTTCTCTATTGTGATATGTTGCCGTGTGTGAAAGTAGATTGTGGTTTGCTCTAACAATCCCATGGCGGTATTATGGCATATTGTGTTCTGTACAGAAGTGCTTTGCTAAGAGCACACAGACCTCTCCGCTGAAGCTACAGGGACACATAGGAAAGTTGTTTAGTCATGCCATTTGTTCAATAGTAAGTATGGTGGATAATAACCCAATGAATGTAAAAAAATGCACAATGCTCCCGAGTGCTAATGAGTGCCTCAATGACCTTTAAAATAATCTCAGTATCAAATAGTTTTGTCTCAGTAAAAACTATATTTGTATAATTTATGTGTTCAAATCAACTGGCTTAAGTAAGGATGACTGCTTAATAGCCTGGAAACGATCCAAGTTGTCCATTTAACTGAAAGGCAGTGTCACAGTGTCACTTCTTCACGTTCAACGTGGAATAGCTTGCGACTTGTTTTTTCCATTGAATGTGAATCAGAACCTCCCGAATAATCCTATTGTAGGGGATTTATGTGATCTTTAATGGAATATTCAGTAATAGATCCCTCTGGAGTCCCCAGGTTCTCCGGCTTGTTTTATTCTATAATGCAACACTGACAGTTCAAAGTGGTGGTTCAGCGTAGAGAGGCTGAATTGTGGCTGCAATTGTTTAAGGCTTGGATGGCATTTGTGTGCCAGTCCCACGAGGATTTGATATTGTCCATAAAATTGTGATTTACACAAGCCAAATGGAAGTTTAACATTCCCTTACATTACTAATAAATACTAAAAGATTGCAATGTACTTATAAGTAACAGATATAAATGAGTACTATTGAATATTGACAACAGCTGAGAAAATCAGGGGGTCACTCTGTTCTGTTGGCGCTATTATAATGAGCAAGTACAGATTGTTCCCTAAAGCTGCATCTCATTTCCTTTCTTGAATTTAGTGTCATTCATGGGGTGTTATGAAACCTGTTCTGTGCCAGTGCTGAGAGGGCACGGCTGAATGTACTCAAGGTTTGTATACTTACCAATATATTTTTCAATTAAAACTCGACTTAAAACTGACGCCATAAAAAGAGAAGAGAGCGAAAAAAAAGGCTTGACGTGCAAAGGTTTATTTTTACTTCCTCTCCTTTATTACACTTTGGCTTGGTTCCACAGAAAGCTTTAGAATTGATGCTGTGAGGTGCTGCCGGGTTTCGAAGTACTAATGGCTCTTACAGTATGTCTTCATTCTTCTATTGAAATAGCTTCTCTGTATGGCTTTTTTTCCCCTCCATTTCTTATGATTATATCCACAGCTAATTGGTTCATTTCCAGAGTATTATCTGTCAGAGTACATGCAGTTTTTCTTGAATGCTTGATGTATCTCTCAATTAATAACTAATGATGTTGAGTGGGGACCTTAACTTTGTTTCCAAAGTGCCCGGCCTTTTCGTCTTGTAAGTGTCTAAGCACCTGTTTTGGGGTGGACATCGAAACAATCCAAAACATTTAAATGCGTTCGTCTTAAACTTCACGTGTTAAAACTAGATCAGTTAGGAATATATTGAGCTCTTTAAGAACAAAAACACAAATATTTCACCCTAACAGATTATCATTATTTTCAAACTGCTTTTTTCATGCATAGAAATTGGTAAATGTTGGACTGTACAGAATTAGGCTCTTCAGTCCTGAAGTAATTATCACAACTAAAGAAACTTTGCTGGCCTTTATGCTTCATCCCATTTATTATATTGAATAATGTTCTTGTACTGGACAGTTTCTAGTCATTACAATTAACTGTGCTATTGAAAAAGACCAGAAGTAGCTTTCAAATATAATTACAATTCAAAGATTTCACTTTTTTTTTTCATATCCTCAGTGCTTTGTGCTGTTGTATTTCTTCCTGTAGATTATTTTAATTGTTGAAAAAAGCTCAGCACCTGGGCTGTGATCTGTATGGCGTGTTAGTAGGTCTTTGTTTCCTTCTTTTTCATGGTGGACCAGCACTTTTCCGAAGTCATACTTTTTAAAGCCAGCTCTCCCAGCTGAGGACAGAGGGCAGGCAGCTGTGACAGTGGTTTTAGTGCTTCAATCCAGCATAAAACAATGAGAGTTAACAACTGAGAAACCAGTAACAATGCATGGGTCAGGTCTTGTTTTAAAGGGCATTTTTTTCACTGATACTAATCCACAATCTGCCTCTTTATTGTATTGGTAATTTCCTGTTAACCAGTAGACTTTTATTTATTATTCAATTACAGCTGGGTTTTTAAGGTTATGGTTTCTAACCAGGAAAAGCATATATTTGCAAGCATACCTTTTGGTTTTAACAGTAATTTAATGCAACTGTTACCTGTTAGTCACTTCTTAGTCATTTACTACCCAAATTCTGGGAAATATCAACTTACAGTGTGTTTCATGTTTTAGTTATTAGAGCTTTCTTCTAGGATACCCTACTAATATAGTAGGCAGTTAAGTACATACCATTCTATTTTTTTTTCTTTTTGTATTTTAATTTTAAAATGTAGAGCTGCAATAGTTTCTCTCTCTCTCTCTCTCTCTCTCTCTCTCTCTCTCTCTCTCTATATATATATATATATATATATATATATATATATATATATATATATATATATACACTCACCTAAAGGATTATTAGGAACACCTGTTCAATTTCTCATTAATGCAATTATCTAACCAACCAATCACATGGCAGTTGCTTCAATGCATTTAGGGGTGTGGTCCTGGTCAAGACAATCTCCTGAACTCCAAACTGAATGTCTGAATGGGAAAGAAAGGTGATTTAAGCAATTTTGAGCGTGGCATGGTTGTTGGTGCCAGACGGGCCGCTCTGAGTATTTCACAATCTGCTCAGTTACTGGGATTTTCACGCACAACCATTTCTAGGGTTTACAAAGAATGGTGTGAAAAGGGAAAAACATCCAGTATGCGGCAGTCCTGTGGGCGAAAATGCCTTGTTGATGCTAGAGGTCAGAGGAGAATGGGCCGACTGATTCAAGCTGACAGAAGAGCAACCTTGACTGAAATAACCACTCGTTACAACCGAGGTATGCAGCAAAGCATTTGTGAAGCCACAACACGTACAACCTTGAGGCGGATGGGCTACAACAGCAGAAGACCCCACCGGGTACCACTCATCTCCACTACAAATAGGAAAAAGAGGCTACAATTTGCACAAGCTAACCAAAATTGGACAGTTGAAGACTGGAAAAATGTTGCCTGGTCTGATGAGTCTCGATTTCTGTTGAGACATTCAGATGGTAGAGTCAGAATTTGGCGTAAACAGAATGAGAACATGGATCCATCATGCCTTGTTACCACTGTGCAGGCTGGTGGTGGTGTAATGGTGTGGGGGATGTTTTCTTGGCACACTTTAGGCCCCTTAGTGCCAACTGGGCATCGTTTAAATGCCACGGCCTACCTGAGCATTGTTTCTGACCATGTCCATCCCTTTATGACCACCATGTACCCATCCTCTGATGGCTACTTCCAGCAGGATAATGCACCATGTCACAAAGGTCGAATCATTTCAAATTGGTTTCTTGAACATGACAATGAGTTCACTGTACTAAACTGGCCCCCACAGTCACCAGATCTCAACCCAATAGAGCATCTTTGGGATGTGGTGGAACGGGAGCTTCGTGCCCTGGATGTGCATCCCACAAATCTCCATCAACTGCAAGATGCTATCCTATCAATATGGGCCAACATTTCTAAAGAATGCTTTCAGCACCTTGTTGAATCAATGCCACGTAGAATTAAGGCAGTTCTGAAGGCGAAAGGGGGTCAAACACAGTATTAGTATGGTGTTCCTAATAATCCTTTAGGTGAGTCCAAAACTGTCCAATTTTGGTGAGCTTGTGCAAACTGTAGCCTCTTTTTCCTATTTGTAGTGGAGATGAGTGGTACCCGGTGGGGTCTTCTGCTGTTGTAGCCCATCCGCCTCAAGGTTGTACGTGTTGTGGCTTCACAAATGCTTTGCTGCATACCTCGGTTGTAACGAGTGGTTATTTCAGTCAAGGTTGCTCTTCTGTCAGCTTGAATCAGTCGGCCCATTCTCCTCTGACCTCTAGCATCAACAAGGCATTTTCGCCCACAGGACTGCCGCATACTGGATGTTTTTCCCTTTTCACACCATTCTTTGTAAACCCTAGAAATGGTTGTGCGTGAAAATCCCAGTAACTGAGCAGATTGTGAAATACTCAGACCGGCCCGTCTGGCACCAACAACCATGCCACGCTCAAAATTGCTTAAATCACCTTTCTTTCCCATTCAGACATTCAGTTTGGAGTTCAGGAGATTGTCTTGACCAGGACCACACCCCTAAATGCATTGAAGCAACTGCCATGTGATTGGTTGGTTAGATAATTGCATTAATGAGAAATTGAACAGGTGTTCCTAATAATCCTTTAGGTGAGTGTATATATATCTCAGCCATAACATTATGACCACCTGCCTAATATTGTGTGGGTCCCAAAACAGCCCTGACCCGTCGAGGCATGGACTCCACTAGACCTCTGAAGGTGTGCTGTGGTATCTGGCACCAAGACGTTAGCAGCAGATCCTTTAAGTCCTGTAAGTTGCCAGGTGGGGCCTCCATGGATCGGACTTGTTTGTCCAGCACATCCCACAGATGCTCGATTGGATTGAGATCTGGGGAATTTGGAGGCCAAGTCAACACCTTGAACTCGTGATTCATCAGACCAGGCCACCTTCTTCCATTGCTCCGTGGTCCAGTTCTGATGCTCACGTGCATCAGTGAGCCTTGGCCGCCCATGACCCTGTTTACCGCTTTTCCTTCCTTGGAGCACTTTTGATAGGTACTGACCACTGCAGACCGGGAACACCCCACAAGAGCTGCAGTTTTGGAGATGCTCTGACCCAGTCGTCTAGCCATCACAATTTGGCCCTTGTCAAAGTCGCTCAGATCCTTACGCTTGCCCAATTTTCCTGCTTCTAACACATCAACTTTGAGGACAAAATGTTCACTTGCTGCCTAATATATCCCACCCACTGACAGGTGCCATGATAACGAGATTATCAGTGTTATTCACGTCACCTGTCAGTGGTCATAATGTTATGGCTGATCGGTGTATATATATATTTATGTATTTAATCCTCAACTTGCAGTAGAAAGTTATGTGAATCAACCTAGTTTGTGTATGCCATACTGTAATGAAAGGAGAGACTTCCCCTTTTCTGTGAACATGTCATGAAGGACAGTGACATTTCTCAGCATAATCAGGACAAGATAGTAACCTTCCTGTGTGCCAGGTGGCATTTTGGTCAGAACCCTCCTGTAAACTTCATTTCCCTTATATTACCATTCGGTTCAATATAATAGACCCTCAGGAAGAGAAGATGTCAGTCATTAGGTGGCCACAGCACTGCCAGCCCAAATACCCTCCATGGAAAAGCACACACAACAGCAGTCTGGAAGGAGAGGAAGTGTGTGTTGTTACTGTGCCTGAAGAGACGTTTACTGTTGTGGTTTCCAGCTTTTGGATCAGTGCTGTGATGCTGCTGTGATGTGTCTGACTAGCTGCTCTAAAAGCCTTCTTGGGCAATTTCCTTGCCCTCACCCTTCATGTAAGAAGAAAGTGGGCATAATGGGTTTAATTGCAGGATTGACACTGAGGTCTTCCAGCCATGTTTCATTTTCTCTCGTATGTGTGGTTACGGTTAGATTTTTTCAATTGCTGAGTGTTATTTGAAGTTCTAGATGATTAGTGATTAGTGTGTGTTAGGCCACAATACCAAATTAACTCACTTCCATTTGTACTTGCACACAAACTAAAACACAGTGGTTGTCCTGATTGACACCACCCCCTGGAAAACCTCAAAGATGTAGTGAGTTATTGAAATGTAGAGTTTAAGAGGTTTAAAATGGTTTTCTTATTATAGGCTTTGCTTGGTAGGATTAGCATATTGAGCTCTCCCTTTCTTTGCCTTTTAATTTGTCCTGTTCTATTACGATATGCCATGCTAATTTGGGAAAAAAGTAATCCCTTAAATCGGCATTATATTTTTAATTGTGCTGCTCATCCTTGACCTGTCACATTGGGAGAGGCATTTGCTTATTATTTTAATGCCTTTGAGGGGCCTTAAGGAAACTTTACATTGATAAACACTTAGATTTTCCTAAAGTATTATGCTTGTCCAGGAAAGAGCCTCAGAGGGCCTGTGTTCCCACGTTACCTCTAGACGGAATTGTTTCCATCAGTAACAACAACCGCTACGCTGTATATCCTCTTCTGTCTGAACAATGTTCCTTCCATCAATTTGTCTTCCAGCTGTAATCAGATATTGATAAAAACTCAACACTTGCTTGCTGGAAGGCAGGGATCCAGGAGCCGCGAGGCAGTGGGGTGTACAGTATGGATTTTCCTCACCTTTAATTCTCCTCTTGTCTCAAGCACTGTAAATCTGTCTTGCTTTGAATGAAGTGCATCATCTCACCACCTGCTTCATTTTGCAGAGAGAATACACACAGCGGAACAGAGGAATGGCACACGTACACACAGACGAGACAGACAGACCTTCATCTCTTTGCCATCTCTGCTTCACCCCAGTCCAAGCAGGACTTGGCAATTGTCTATTCTCTCTATGGCGCTCCCAAGCTCAGTCAGCTAGTGCTATGGCCTGGATTCAGACTGCCAACCCCAGACTGCAAAAGCACAAGTGAAGGTTTTCCCAAAGAGCCACTTGGGAGCCCTGGAATGATTACCAATCTTGAACAGCATGTAAGCACATTTATTTGTGTCTTTAAACTCTTGTAAAAAGCAGCCCTGTGTCCACGATCCACCAAGCACTATTCAATTTCAAATCAGGCTGCAGGCTACTGTTAATTCCCCTTCTTTCTATTCCTCAAATGGATTTGGTTTCTAGGTTGTTTCTAGGCAGTGGTTATACAACTGCACTGCATTTCCTATGGGTGCAAAAATGATTTATAACTACTGTAGGTGTCCCTTGCTGGTAATCAGGCTGTGGTTTCTGTAATGTTATTTACAATGGAAAGAGACTGGCTAGGTATCTTGCTAAAACACAGGTATTTTTTGGACTGTAACTCTTGTATGAAGTTTCTCCCTCGTAGACTTAAACGTGGCCCACGTGGCTTGGAATAGGCCTTGAACTAAAAGTGAATTCTGCACGACTTTACTAATGGGATCGGAAATAACAGTAAAAACCAATTATCCTACTCATCAGTCATTGAAACGTATCTTAATGCCTCCTGGTACAAGGGTCGTTAAAATGACGATGTTAATGAATATACCAGACTTCATTCAATGGGGGATATTAATAAGTGCGTCTTTAAAATTCCACCACATAAAGGTAAAGCTAACTTAAAACTGGATCTAGGGGGGAAAAAGGACAATGGATGTACATTTCTTAGGAGAATTCATAAGAAACAAAGGGGCTGTCTGACTTAAAATAAATCAGGCAAGCAGTCATTTCTATCTGCTCTATTAAATCAAATTAAAACTTACATTACATTAATCTAGACACATTTTACATGACCAAATCCTGCCATTTTAACAATGAAATACACGTCTGTACATAATAAGCCTATGGTCTTAATAAAGGAAAGGAAATGCAATCGATTAATCTTGCTGTGATGTAGCTCAAAACAATTGCCGCAGTGCACTTCACAACATTGTAGTATTTTTTAATATTTTTTTATAGTAATACAAGCATGAATACATAATACATAAATAAACAGATAAAACTCATAATATGACAGCAACAATGATGCAGGGCATGGCTGAAAACATACTTTCCTTTTACTGATTTGCTTACCTGCTTCCTCTTTCTTGTGAGTATGTCAGCTGCTAGGGTACAGAAATCTACAATGCTTTCCTGAGCTCTCTATTTACCTCATATTCTATAAGGCCCCAATCTAGCCTTTCCATCTTTGGAGACTTAAGCAGCAAGAAAGATTATTTGGCATTATATGACCAGGGATTTCATTGAAGGCTTGAAAAATAAGCAAAATAAGTACTTCCAGACTGCACCTACAGTACCATTGATCATATCGCGGCAAATGAGGCTCGTCCTTCAAAAACTTTACATCTCAAACTGAGGGCGCTCACGCCGGCAACAACACATGCCGAAAAGCTGCATTTAAAGCGAGACTCTGCCGGGGAATCACTTAATTTGCCTTGACATTTCAGCACTGAAAGAGAGCATCTTTGTTCTTAGCATGTGTTTTAGCTCAACTATAGCAGTACTTTATATTATCTACCTATCTGTCATTTCTCTACTGCCTGTGTACTTTGGCAAATGCATTCTGTGTGATCCCGTGTTGCTCTCGTTTCCTTTTTATTTGCCTGACAATTGCAAAAACAAAAACATACCAAACAGACAAAAAAACTTGTCTAGGAAAATCCTTCTCCCAACATTCTCCTTAGCCCTGTCCATTGGTGTTGCAATGTAGCGCATCCCTAGTCATGTTCATTGTGTGATTGCTTTGTATTCACCTTGGAGAACTGTTTGAAGAGTCTAGTTACACTGAAATAGTTCACTAACCAGGGAGGTAACAAGCAGAAACGGGTCGAGACAAACAGAAGGCAGAATTTCACAGAAAACAGGCCGAGTGGCCGAGTGTAGGTCCATGAGGGGGTTCCAGGCGGCCCCAAACCAACAAAAGGCAAAGTCTGTCACACTCCAGGTGCTTAGTGCTTCCCGAGGAGGGAGATCTTGCACATAGCTGTAGAGATGCTTTCAATTTGAGCTTCTTTCCTAAACCAGCAACGTCCCAGGTGGCAGTCCTGACAAATCATGCAGTGCACTGATTTATTTTGGCTCACTGCCTCATTTGTCTTTTTCCCCACCCCGTCCTTCCTCCCAACACTCTGAGATCAAAACAGTGCACATGACAGCTCTTGCCCTAAGTGACATCAAAACCATCCAACAAACAGACATGCACTTAAAAACAGAGACCACAGCCCCATACACTACTTACCAGAGTGACGCAGTGCTCCTCTCATGCACTGATACAGTCCTGCATAGATAATAGCTGCCACCCAAAAGCTATAGTGCTGTAGTCTAACCAGTACAGCAAGTCTTTTAATTTACATATTGATCAGTTTGTGTATTTGTGTATTAAGAGGTTAAAATCCCTTTTCCTGAAAATCTCCACAATCCAGACTGTGATTGGGCTGCAAGAACTTCTTCAGTCACTTGCCAACCATTTTAACTATTATATGGAAGCCATTGTTTCATATTTTGCATTCCAATTTTTGGAAAGGCACAAGTATATATATAAAGCTTGAAATCTCTCTTTCTAAAATTATTTTAATTACAAGTATTTCAGTTGCACAGTGACTCATACCCCCATTTTGTATCCCAGTAGATTTCCTGTAGGTTTTTGTCACTGTTCTGTATGCTGGGATACTGGGCCCAGCATGGGGTCTTTGTGTTTGTCCACAAATTGTTGTCTTGAAGCTTATATTTACTTTTGCTGTTAACATGGTTGCCAGCTGTGTTTATAAATGAGAATCCATTTTCCTTACAAAACAGTCATTGCCCCACTGGGGGGAAAAAATAGCATTGAATGTATATATATTGTTTGTACAGCTTTACAGTCAAAAAAAAAAATGTAATTATTGCATATGCTATATTAGGATAAAATGATCTGGACACCACATCGATCAGCATTTCCATGAAGGAAACATCAGCTTAATGGTGGTCTGCCACCGGCTCTGTGTTTCTGTGCCATGCCTGGCAGTTTTGCTCTTACACTATGCCATATATCTGGGCACCACAACCCATACAGCAGCTTCAAAGCAGCTTCCAAAAAGACTTTTTCTTATATATGGTAAATGTTTCTTAACCAGAAAACAAATTCTGCGCTCACCATATCGTTTGTACATCACAATATTCACTTGATTTGTAAGCAGAAAAAGTAAAATTAATAAATACAAATAAACACATTAACAATACCAATTCAGGTGCCCCACCTTAAGGATTAATTTTGATGTTATCTTTGTCCTGCTAGAAATGTTATTCCATGGGATGACTGTGTAAAGAAATGTGTTTTTCTTTTAACATATAATATAAAATATCATAAGTATAATACAATATCAAAGATGCACATTTTTCCCCACACTTCAATAGATCGCCCATCAAATTAACAGGAAAATAGGCAGTGGAATGGGGTCTTGGCTCCTATCTGGAGGCCTGCGATGTTGAAGTGAAGCAGTGGAAGCCATCAAACAGCAGACAGCTGTGTGCCCATGTTGCCTGGTTTCAGCCCTTTCTTTCAAGGCCAGGCTTGGCCAACAGTAAGGCTGCTGTAGGCCCTGCTGGCGTTGCTATTCCAGCCTGTCTCCTGACAGGTGTGAGGGAAACTGGCTATAGCCCAGCCTCACGAAATCAGTGTCACTGTGACTGTTTGGCACTGGGCACATTTTCTTTTTTGTTTCTTATTATATTCAATTGTACATGAAAATAATGATGTCAACTGTCGGCTGTAGCTTATTATACAAAGCACATTCATTCATGTGCTTACTACCACAATGTCTTAATTTCTAGACTATTTTATTAAAAGTAACAGGATATTGTTCCAAAGATCTTGCACTAAAATTGCAAGACAAAATCAATTACTTTCTTTCCCAGTTCTTTATTTGTATTTGATTAACTTGATTTTCTCTGGCTTCAAAGAATAATAATTAAAAAACTATGTGCTGCAAACTTTGAGCGCAATCAAAAGTTTTTGAACATCAGAGTGAGTCAGACTCAGATCATATTCATTATAGATCAGCCTTTTCAAATTCCAAATCTTTGTCGGCAAATGCTTTTATGCTTTTTATGAATCTATTGAGCACTCCCTATAATGCTAATGCCACAGCTATCTGCTCAAAAGGTTAATATTGAAACGCAGATCTGGAAAACCAACCTTAAAATACAGATTGCAGTGATACAGAAGATACATTAGACATGATACTGTGGTAAAACATGAATGTGGATTAAAAGCCAAGCAGACATTTCACACTAATCTGTTGCTTTAAAATCCAGTTGATTATATAATCCAGATAAATTGGCATTCAAGTGGTTGAATAGGGAGTTAATGGGTGCATTATGTAATCTCTCCTCATGTGGCTTACTGAGTCAGGCACTGGTGGTTCTAGAGCATTTCAGCTGGGCGGGCCTGGCTGGGGCCATTTGTAATATTAGGGGGGCCATAAATTTCTCCGCGGTGCTGGAGTAGGGGGGTGTTTTGTCTGTGATGCAAGTGTAGGGGGATGCTGATGGTGTTTTGTCTGTGGTGTTGGAGGGGTGGGGGGGCAGTCAGGTGGGCAGCAATTGTATTAGGGTGGACATGGCCCCTCCAGTCCACCCCTTGGCGGCGCCACTGGAGTCAGGTCATTGCCTTTCCAAAGATAAAATAACATTTTGGATCCATATTATAGACACACATAGAAGGTTCATTCAAGTCCAAGATTATGTATTTGTGTCAATAAACTGCTTGTTTTTATCCTAAATCACTTGTAGCTCATGGGCATTTTTTTAAGGTTTGCTTTTTTTGTTTATTTGTTAATGAAACACATTTGTGTTCATGTTGGTGGTGGTGGTGGTGGTGGGGGGGGGGGGGGGTGGAGGTGACACAGTAGGAGTTGCAGAGAGGGAACTAAAGCCAGCTATACTTTTTTGAACCAAAAGGGGCTTTTGAAAAAGCTATTCATGTTTCATGCAGAAAAACCTTTGAGACATACTTTTATTTCCCCTAGAAAATATCTGCAAGTTTTAAATCTGTAGCACGGTTACAATGTCCTTAGTTACCCTAATATAAAGAGTCACTTTCAGGAGATGCTATCTGGTGCCCTGGGTGAGACAGTGCAGCAGCTCCTTCTGACAAAAGCAGAACCCAACCCACAAAGGTGGGACATAATGGAATAATTTATCAGTGTGACTTGCTTAATTGACAGAGCCTGGACATTTTTGCTTTAGCTCTGCAGACAGCACCTCCATCTTTATACCAACTAGGTTTAATTCTCCTTTACCGCCTTCCACAGAAAGCTTGGGGTTGTGATTGTGTCCCGTCCTGGCAGCTTCTCACAGCCGGTGGAAGAATATGTGACTCTTCTTTCAACACCATCTATGTTGTAGAATTTGTTGACTGTGGCATGAAAATTGAAAATGTCAATAAGAATATAAAAAGCAGTATTTGTTCATATCGCTTGCCAGGCATCGAGAATCTCAGAAAAGTACAAGATGGAAGGATACGTTCACTGATCTTTATTAGTGTACTGGACCCATCAATTAAATTAAATCTGAATAGGTTAACAGAAGTAAAAACTGAGAAATGTTTAACTGCATATCCAGGTTTTGACTTATAACACCATGTTCACTCAGAAAAGGACATGAGAGAGTTACTGACGATGTTTGAAGCTGTGCAATGATAAGCAAATCCTTCAAGGTCATGCTTCATTTCGCATACATTTTTGCCTCAAACATTTCCAGCAACTTCAAATTGGAGTTACTTGTTTCTCTTAAGAATCTGAATCTACATCTTCTTGTACTCATACCCAGCTGATTTGGGATATGATTTTTTTTTATTCCACATCACTTTCCACTGCAAGA
Source organism: Amia ocellicauda (assembly GCF_036373705.1). Lineage (NCBI taxonomy): Eukaryota > Metazoa > Chordata > Actinopteri > Amiiformes > Amiidae > Amia > Amia ocellicauda. Next base: position 29,865,523 of record NC_089859.1, read on the forward strand.
TTGTGATTTTTTAGTTTAGATTATTTGGAGCAACACAACAGTCTGAATTATTGTAAAGTAATGTAATAGGTGGTCACACATGCACTACTGAATTCTACATAATCTATCATATTTTATTTCTGACATTACAATCTGATTATAATTTGAATTAAAGTCAAATAAATATTCACTATCAATAACCACTTAAACACTGCCAATAAGCAGCTTAATTTAGGATCGTCAATTCTTATGATTCCTCTCAGAAGACATGCCTGGATATCCTGTCATTGTTTTCCTTTGTGCATGGCAAGAGAAAAGTAATCCAGAATTAATATCCGTATAGCAATCGCATTTTCTTCTCTTCTTTTTCATATTTTGTTCCAACAAAGTCATTCTTTCTATAAAACTGAAATGATCTGCTTTAGGTTTATGGTTATTTGATTTTTCAAGGCCTTCTCATGATGGATACTTCATAAATGCACTGCAGATAGCGGTTTATCATTGATGAGATGTTTTGTAAAAGTAAGCAGTTGGAAAAGATAAAATGTTTGTATTTCACAAATACATCACATAGCTTATTCAAAATGGGCACTTTATTAAAATAGATGGGGACATTATTGAACATTATTATAGATTATCTTGGCATAATTGAGCTTAAATCAGCTTCAAGAGAATGGATTTGGACCTTGCCCTTAGCTTACCCACAGCCCATAAAGCAATGTTCAATAAGTGTGCAATGTGCTATTGAGTTTATATGAGTTTAGGCAGATATGGAAACAAAAGACATTTGAATAAATGTATTATGGGGAACAAAAATGAATTTCAATAAATAATGAATGAAGAAGCTATAAAAAACGATAGCAAGATTCAGCATCATATCCAGGAAGAATGTTGGCTTTAGTTTATCATTCCCTAGGGTTACTTTGATGTACACTTATGTATTCAAAGACAAATTAAATAACATTCAACAGAGAAGCTAAAAATAGATGGAAGCAAATCTAAAAAGTTTTGAAAGGCATAGCCAAACTCTGTCAACAGTATTTAAAGACTAATTAGCTTTTGAGCAAATTTAACACCACAAATATTAACATTTAATTCCTTTCTAACATATTTTAATTCAATTAAGAGAACAAGGTGTAGCATTTTCATTAATTTCAATATATAGATATATAAATATACATACATCTATAAATAGATAGATATACATTTACACATAGATATACATTTTTTTAATTACAAAATCAATTGTAATTATTTGAGGTATTTACAATGTAGTAAATGTCTACCAAGAGGGCAGGGGACTACAGATTATGGAAATAATGTATTAATTTTAATTAAAATGATCAACAATGCGGTATTGCCTTCTGGTGTAATAGATGTCCCTGACCAGGAATGCTGTTTGAAGGTCCAGCTTTAAGACAGATAGAAGTGTACAGGAGTAAGGTATGGTCAGGAATGAACACTGACACACCTGTGACAGCTCTGGCATGTAAAGCTACTGTGTCTGACACATCCTCAATTCCTGAAGAAGGGTTTCTGCTTAAATCAAACTGATGGCCCCTAGAGTAGCTTTAATGACAACCACCACAGCAGCCCATTTCACTGGACCCCAACATGCTATAATTTCCCCCAACAGCCATCCTAGTTTAAACACTGAGAAAAACCATCCGAATGTCACCGACGTAAACTGAAGGCAGCTATTTTGACAAGTGTCAATGTTGGAAAAGAACCGGTGTACTTTGCCCAGTGTAAATATCTCGCAGGGCTACAAGAGGCCAGGCACATCTGTGGAGTTGTTTGTGACACTGCATCAATACCCTCAACTTATTTTTAGAACATGCACATTAACAAATGACCTCACTGCACGAAGACAACAGCGCAGAGAAATAAATTGCTGGTGCATAAAGGTGTCCGTCATTCCTGTGCTCTGTAAATGGTCACTGTAAATGACTTGCAGATTGGCATCCTGCCCCATCAGTGGATCCCTAATATAATTCAGCTCCCACTGATGGTGAAGGCCTGGCTGTGCATTGTTCTCCTGCTGCTGACACTCTCCCGGCAGGATAATCTTTTACAGCGGTGTCATTCAGACAGCTACTCTCCACTGTGTCTCCTGCAACATCGATCCTCTGACACAGATAGGGGCCGCCCAATCACTTAATCAATAGCCGTCACTGGGCCTTATCATCATTAGCATCTTGTGAGACTTTTACTGAACAGGAAAATAAATGCTAGAATTAATTTGAGCCATCAGTCCTTCTGGAGAATTTAATTACAGCTGTACTAGCCACTGTGTAGCTTTAAGGGAGTAGCTAAATCATTTGCACATGCTTGCTTGTCTCAGTCCCCTGCTTGTTGCCTGTCTGTTTGGATCTCTTTGCATCTCTGGTCTAAAGAAACGTCTTACCACTGCTGCCAAAAATAAAGAACCTGCCTTGATATGTGAACATTTTGATATATAACCACTATAGTGGCTTATCTGCTTGGTGAACCTGAAGGAAATATAGATACATTCTGTCAAAAAACTTTACTCTGGAAAAGAAGACATGCAGAGTATAAAAGGGGCCAAAATCATGTTCATTAAATACGCAATAAAACTATATTATACTATAATGGGTGGGAGTTTCGATGGACAGGAAAGGGGTGAATATGCAATCAAATCTCTTTGTTTCATTGAAGGAAAAATGCAGGAGGCAAAATCACATGGAAAGATTTATGTTAAATATTGCAAACAGCAAAGAAGGATAGTTAGCTGCCTATATTTAGCCCAGTGATTTGTTTACCAGTGATTTCAGGGGCAGTATTTAATGCCAAACACAGACTTCATGCTAGGCAGATATACTCAAATATAATAATGCAAAACTTATAAATAGAGTACCCCAATTATGCAGTCTCTGATTGGATCCCAGCAGTTGCAACCCTCCAATCAAAGCCCAATAACAGGAAGCACAGCATCATGTTAAACTACTCTATACTTAATGATTTCCTGTGCTGAAACAGTCAATAAAAAACATCTATTTGTACGTAGGTAGGAAGCTGTTGTCAGTGTTCTCACACAGGGCTGACCTGGGGCACGGTGAGCCTGCCCTTGCTCTTCACGCTGTTGCAGCATTTGATTAGAATTAAACTAGCTTCTGATTTTCTGGAAGTAATTATAACATTTAAATATGCAACTCTAGCAGGCAGAAACCGTTATGGAAAAGAGAAAGTGGCAGATTCCAGCTGGTGTTTATATGCACAGATGTATTTTTACTACTCATGTGTATATAAATAATACAAAACAATATGAACAACATCATTACAGATTATATTCTCTGCTACTGCTAGAAGATTAAAATCACAGCAACTAGTACGTTTGCCATTATGAATAATTTTGCTTGGCTCAAACAAAAACAGTTTCAGCATATTTCAACTTTTTCAATGTGATTTTCATATTATTTCCCTATAAAGCTTTAGCATTGAGAAGCCCTTATAACCTAGGGCAGACCTGTCTAAAATATTTATGTTGCTTGATTCACGTGGTATTTCTGGAGACTATGTACTTCCAAATTTGGAGAGATCCTTTTGTGATGCTAAATGATTGTGACATGTCTAACAGCACTTCCAGCACGGGAACTGCTTACTGTACTTCCAGACAAGACTTTGAATAAACTTGTCTTTCTTTTGTTTGGTTGTGATCGGGCAAGAAAGACGTTTCAAAAAGAAGAAACGTTGTCATTTTAGGTGGGGTTACCAAAAACAAGCTGAGATCAGGGTTTTCTTTTGTGTCCAACACTGGCTGTTTGGAGATTTGTTTGAAAGACTACAAATTACTTTAATTCAACATCTTTGCTGTTAAGACATACTTTCTTTATTTTCCCTATAGAACAGAGACAAACACTTTGTTCTCTTTTATATCTAGCAGTGTGATTTAATTACCAAGTGGTATATTCAATTGGGAGAAAATAATGAATGGTCATATACTTTCCTACAGGACATCACCTTGTTCATCACTTCGAAAATTAGTATTTCAAAAGGCCATATGGCTAAGGTCTTGTTATGTCTTTATACCCTAGTTTTTACCCTAGTTTAGATGGAGAGCACTTGTTTATTCCAGGTTTGGGGTTGTAAACAGAGAAAAATAATTGCCAAACCTTTTTTCTTCCCATGATTTCATTCAAAACTAACAAGCAGTTTCAGAAGAAGGTACAGTACTAATGTTGTGTTATAAAGCCTTTAACTGCACCAGTATTCACTAATGACTTTAGAGTACTGTAGAAATAGCTTTTTCACAGAGCTATTTTGCTGGATATGTTAGCTTGCCCAAAACATTAAAAATATGTCGTATGAACAGACCTAACTGAATAATAAATTAAATGCCCTAACAATGTGCTTTCAAAGACTGTTTGAAGTATTTAAATAAAACACCTTTGTGAGCAAAACTTAATAACAAAGGAATACCTCCTTATTGTGTTTATACAGGCTTCTCTCAGTCCCAGCTGTCACTGCAATCTTTAGTCCCCCAGTACAGTACTGCCGAGAAGTGCAGTGTCTCCCAGTTCCTCACCTCGGCTCTCCTGCTGACTCAGTGTGTCAGTCGTCTGAAGAGGAGACTTGCTCTATGTGAGCAAAAATGAATTAGGCCAAGATATGCACTGTGCAGTCAGGGATTCTGATACAGGACTTTTCCTGATAACATGCATTTAACATTTTGTAATAAATCACTGTCAGCCCACCAGTTTTTTATGTTTTATTGTTAATTTGCTAGAAAAACATAACTCATGTTCTTATTGTATTAATGCAAATCAGTTTTTGCAAGCTCATCATTTTATAAAATGTATGGTTATTAATTTATTACCTATTTATATAAGTTTTTGAAGAGAAGATGAAGACAAGCTGAATAACACAACAACCAGGTCACCAGAGCATCTTAAACACACTGTAATATAGAAAGTAGGACTAATTAACACAATTACCTAATCACTTCTACAGTACTGTGTGAGATGCAATCCCAATTTGTATTCAACAATCTTTACAATACCAACAATTGATATAATCAATGTGCAAAAATGTATTAGTTAGTTAAAAACTCAACTCAAGCAGTTAACATTAATCAATACCCGTATGTGAATATATATGTATAACAATGCATCAATGTGCAAAATCAGGGAGAATAGCTCTAGCTGCCTAAAATGCAGAAAACAGGGACGTAGTAGTTGGTCTGGTAAAGCAACTTTAAAGTTCTCAGTGTCAATCTCAAAAAAACATACTCATATAGTATTACCCTTAAGGGTGGTACCAAGCCATCAGCTGAAATCTAATATGCAAAGTCTTCATATTCATTTCAACACACATCAATGTATTATCAGTTGTGATTTTACCAGTATAAATCAGCACAAATCTGTAAAGCTTGTAAGGCTATATTGGGAAGTTAGACAACACAACTATGAAGTACATAATAGACAAATGTGTTGCCTAATTTCAGTAGTATAACATTCCTAATATATGTTCATTTTCACAGAGATTCATTTTGAGCAATTCCACAACTTACACCGAATTGTCACTCATCATGTAGGATCTTGAGATTCCACAAAAATACATATGTCAGAAAGAGAAATTGTTGCCAATAACATTTAGACATGTCAAAAACTTGAGAGGCAACAGCACAAAAAATATATTTCTGTTTGGCTGTGATTTCATTAAAGTGGAGGAAATTTTTTTACATTTTTAAAATACTGAAATGTTAGGTATGTCGATTTTTTTTTGCCACAGAACAATTGAAGAGATGGCTCCACGCCATTTTGCGCTATATAAGTTCTGAGAAAATCAAAAGAATATGCATTTGCAGGTGGGCAGTCATGGCTTTGTGGTGAGTCTTAGTTTAATCAAGAAATGTCCTGCAGGTTTAAATAGGGAAGGATGTCACTCAAAAGCAAAAATACATTAGTCTGGGTACATTCAGACACAGCCTCCTGTGAAGCCACACTTTTCACATCTGGAAATGTATGAGACACGCAGGCAGAGCTGCCAAGTTCTGGTCGACTTTCTTCTCCCTCTCATGCATACAGCCTTCTAATAACACTGCTTCCGTAGCTTATAAGTAATAGTGGAGGGGGTGACAAAACTGTATCATTTTAAAGAAATGTGCTAAACACCAATTTTCCCACTTTCACTTTAAAGTGGAATTGCTTTTAAATGTCAACTTCACTTACAGGTTTCAGAATTCTCATTAGTTCAAATTTCTACCTTTCAATGCAAAAATGGTGTGAAAAGAAATTGAATGCAACATTGCCTTTAGCGTGACAGGATAGCCGTACGGCAGTCTGAAAACAGCACATGCTAGCCCAGTCGTGTCATGGTTTTGGGTGTCACCAATTCTGCAGAAATGGCTTGACAACATTTATTTTTTCAGTTATTGTAATTTTTCATTTGCATTTTATGTAATGTTATACAAGCAGTCCTGGAAAAACCAAATCACTTGCAGGAAAAAGTAGGATTCAGTAGGGTGTAAACAACATCTGTGAGTGGGTTGCTCTTTTAATGGTCGAGTTTCTGTTTTGCTGGTGTTGCTGAGGTATATTATTTTCTTGAGAGAATTGGTGACATGGTCATTTCATGCCCTTGCAGTCTCTATAGGTCAATGCGCTTGAATGGATCTTTCCCCATCGTTGTAATGGTCCGAGACGCATTGGAGTTTGAAAGTGAAGGTTGGTCAGGATATGTCCTGTGATAAATTGTGCACAATTATAGTATGGTCAGTAAAGTAGATTTTCCCGTTAATGCATATGACAGGTCCCAATATACTGTTCCATATGTGGTATAAACCATCTTAATTAGTCCATACAGAACAAGCTGTTGACCTAAGGTGTAATTTGAGTAATGTTTTAAATTTGAGAACACTACAAAAAAAGAAAAGCATTACATGTATCTGCTGCAATGGGACACAAAATAAAATGCTGTCTATATATGATAAATCACATGAAAAACCAGCAAATCACAGAGCAGCTATTGTTTAACAAAAATGTATGTTGTTGTTTATTCCACTGTATAAGATATCTGTGTGTTTAATAGTATGTGCATTTGTAAATAAATTCATTTCACATAATTTGTGCAGCCAGAACCACTCAGTTTCATTTTGTGGTCCCCTCACACAAACTGAATGAGATAACATCTCTTATACAATAAAAGAAACAGCTGCACGTGATCTATTATAAAAGAAAGGGTATACACAATTAAAATGAGTACATCATTGTTCTCCATCCTACTGTTCAAAATTCCTAATTAGTTTTTTAGCCTCAGGTTTCTTATGGAAGTTTTCAATGACCATACAGATCTCTACTACCAAACATGGGGAAAGATCAAAGTAAAATGTAAGAAAGGTTACAACCGAGAGAAGTCCATTCAGTCCATATTAATAATTGGTTTGCCTAATGATCCAAGAATATCATCAAGCTGTTTTTCAAAGAAACCCAGAGTCCCCTTAACAAGGTGGCTGGGGAGTTTGATCCCATCCCACACAATTTTCGGTTTGAAGAAGTGTCTTCACTCCAATGTAATTTTGGCCCATCTAATTCCTGTAATCATGTCATATTTTATTGGTAATTAGAAAAATGAAAATGTGTGACTGCCCAGTGTTTGACAAATATAAACAAATGCTGGCCTTCATGTACACAATTTAAAACAGTTGTAGTCAATTTCTTGTACAGGTTATATCACATAGGACCACTTTTTTTCCCTCCAATTTGCAGAAAAGTTGTTAGCAGTGATGACTTCAAAAGCTGGAGTGTCCAAAGACTGACTTTAATGGGCTAGTAGAGTTGAGCCAGAGAACATCGGTGTGTGTCCTCCTATATACAGACAATTTGAAGGGAGCTCCCTGGATAACTGTATACCCCTATCTGTCTGTTTGACACCCCTTACAGACCAAGAGTTATGTGAAAGCACCACGCCAGATTTCTTTCAGTTGCACGGCCACCTAGAATTGATTCACTATCCAGTAGAAGCTCTTGTATAATAGGCACATAACAACCGTGTTCAATTATTTTCATCAAAACAAACATGAAAACGGATCATCCACAAGCTCACTTACATGGTCTGTTGTTTTCTCATCCACCTAGTGACAGCTAAGTTTGAAGACAAAATGTGAGGGAAACTGTTCAAGTATGGTTTTACTCTGTCAGTGTGTTTGGACACTCTCTTTCTGACCGTGTTGGTTTTGGCAGATTTTAGATGCGGGCATTAGCACTATTGAGAGAAAACATCAAAGCACTTAATTTGGAGACTTTTTGTAGTTCCTTATAGCATCATTGCAAATATATTCAACATTAGTCGGTTTCACTTTATTCAAAAACATTATGTAAGGCTAGTGTTATGCCTTCTCACCTCTACTGCCTTTATAGATTTTCTGACAAAGTAGATCTGTGCATTGTGACAATGTGGTTTTCATGCTATTGCACTGCATTCAGTAGTGTAGCTGAAAGTTTTCATGCGATACATAAAGCCAGTAGCAGTAATGCAACCATCCCGTCCACTCAGAAATAAATGATTATCTATACGAGTTGGAATTCTTCAAAACATGTACTATTAATACCAATATTACAATTATTATTATTAATCAGAATATATAGATTTTGTATGCGGTACAAAAACAAACAATAATAAAGGTCAGTAGCAAGTGTTATAGATTGCTGAAAATGCAAGTTATGTACTGCTGTAATATTTTAAGACACCAACTGTTTAACTAAGGGTTAAAAACAATTGTTTACTGTAGATGCTTTTCATGCTCTATTGTCCCTGCACCATTGTGGACACTTTGTTCTGTTGAGTGAAAACAGGTAACTAATTGTTATTACATTGCTGATTTTGTTTATGAACCTGAGTTTACATGTTCAGTACTCTCAAAATGATGTACAGTAATTGTAATCAGGGTACAGGTGGTAACATAATTAGAAGAATCACAATTTACTGATGTTTTGTAATTTAATGACAGGAACAGGAATAACAATAACATTTATAATAACCGTACACACACACATAAATATTCACATCAAATCCTATGTGTATAAATCACATTTCAGGCACTTTTTCTTATGTCAACTGAATTATGTGGTCAAAGTAAATGTTTTTGGAGCAAAAAATATCAATATCTAGAACAATGACTAATTAAAAAATCATAGACACTTGATGGAGTTTTTTTTGTTTGTTTGTTTGTTTTTTTAGCATTTTCCTGCTTCAACAACAAAACTTCAAAAGGTGGCACACACACTATTTGGGCCTATAAATAATTAATTTTGCTTCATAATTGGGTACAGGTCAGACAATAAAATCATATTCTGATTGTTTTACTACAAACTGTCTTCCTATGCAACACAAAAATAATGACTAAACTACTACCCAAGAGTTTTTGTGTTTGAGTCTAGGGGCAAATGAAAGAGAAACTTGAAGTTCAGTAGAAGTGGTGATGATTAGGGAACCAGTCCAATGCCTCCCAGCATTGGCTGATCTTGGTAGAACATAAGAACACAAGGCCATAAGTAGAGTTTATTTGGAGTCCTATTTGATACAGTCTTTCAAAAGCCCAACTCCCCCAACACACTGAGCACTCCCCTAGGATTAAACTGGCAAACACTGCTTTTTCTGCCAATGCCTGCACAGAGTCCTGACCCCTCATTCACCCCCCTAATAATGCAATAGACTTTTGTGGCAGAAGGCATTAAAGCCATATTAATATGATCTACAAGAACCAAAGAACAACCATTTCTGCAGAATACCGCCTTTGCAGTTGTATGAGTAGAAGTACAAAAAGGAAGGAAAAGATCAATAGGTTCTATAGAGTGCAGCACTGAACGGAGACGTTTGTCTCACTGAACTAGAATGGATTTTGTTCAAATAGAATGTCTTAAATCGCAGCCATTGAGTTATTTTTTAAGAACAAATTACAATATGAAAAAGGTTAGCCTACTTTCCAGACTCTAATGTTTTTTTTCTTCTTCTTATCACTGAGTGAACACTTTTTGTAACTCCCACAGGCTTTCAATTAATAGAAAATGATTTGGTTGTTTCTTAAAACTCATATAAGATTGGTGTCCTATCAATAACCTCTCTCGGCAGTGTTTATGTAATTCTGCAGGGAAGCTTTGTAAATTGACAAAGAGATAAAATAATATAATTAAAAGGGATCAGATGCATGTGGTTCCCCTAAAGAAAACGTAAGAATTAACTAATTGAATTTTTATGGATGGGTAATTTTCTCTGACTTGATCGATATCATAGATTTGAAACAAAAGCAGAGAATCAAGGTGACTTATGGAAAGTGGAAAGATGCATTTAACCATTTAAATTGAAATGTTATTTTAATTTGTAAAACAACTTGCATATACTAATATAAGTATTGTTAAATAGCAATTGTTATGGCCATTGCAATCATTCCTGCTTACTCTGACTTTTTTTTAAATGCATCTTTTGTTTGTTATTTTATGAGATTGCCATTCATTTGAGAAATGCATTGGGTGAAACTGCTTCCTCAGCATTCAAGTTAGGGACTGGGTTTTAATTTGTTACCAGGCACAAATGTAAAGACATCATACCATTAGAAACTTCAAATTTCATCACCAGTATCTACATTTCATCAACATTTATCATATTTAGTATGAAAGTATTGGCATTGTGAGGAGGAAATAAAAATAGCAGCCGAACTTTATAACTGCTAAACCATTTTCAATACAAAATAAACAAATAATTGACTTGGCTTCAGGAACATTGCATAATGAAATTATGTGTGTGTGTGTGTGTATATATATATATATATATATATATATACACACACACACACATACACACACACACACACACACACACACGTTTTCTTCATTGCTTAGCTCTTACAATGTACAGCCTGTTTCAAGGCCCTACTGTTAATATATAATGCTGTGACTGGCATGGCTCTTATATATTCCACTGTCCTTCGGCTTTATTAAAGGCTTACACCTCCTTGTGTGGGTGGAAATTCAAATGTATTCCTGCTACATAGTACAAGCTTACAGATGCTTTTCATTCCACTTTCTTTTCCAACAAATTTGGCACAAATGGTACTTTCAAGATAAATCAGATATTTGCCATTAAAAATTCCAAGGCTATTCATGCTACACTACTGTTACAACACCTACAACAACAATATTAGTATTAGTATTATGAATAATCTTATATATGCATAAAAGTAAACTAAAACGTAAGAAGTACACTTGAGTTTACCAAGACAAGAGGGATTCCGTTTTTTTATTTTATTTGCTATTTATTAATTGTATACATTTGTATTAATAAGACATCTTACATCAATGTCTTAGTGCTTCTTTTCTCCCGCTGGGCACCAGTACTTTTTAACGCATAACCTAACGGAAAACTCGGCTTATTTTCTATCTTGAAAAGGAGTAAAGGGGATTTTTGTCAATGTGTTTCTGTCTGCGTGGTGTTTACTGTAGGTTTAAATGATTATTAAACTGAAATGACAAATAACCAAGGTCGCTGCACTGCGCACAACGCTGTTAACAACAGTAAACACCTCTCAGTCAAAGTCAACAGATGCATCTTCACGATAACCGCACTTTGACTGGAAAATGTCCTTTTTTCAGGCATATTTACTTCTCCTTGGAGAGTCAATAACTGTTGTACAGTATGCGAGTCTGGAAAGTAAGCCAGATTGTATTTACATCCACCGTGTCATTTCACCAGCTACCGCTTTTATACTTCATACTTCTACATTCAGTTTGCTTCACCCAAAATCTTGTCTGCGGACTGCGCCTGTTCGTGTTGCGCAGATGTCCGCAGATCTGCGATTCTCCGCCAATGGGAGCGCTGGAATCCTACAGTTTGCGGAAATCTGCACGCAACCTGCGAACTAACCGCTCTTCCGAAAATTGTGTTTTTAAAAACTTGCCATGTTGAATTATTCGACTTCCTTGTAGGAGACACTGCCTGGGCTTGATGATTTGGGTAACAGTTTGCTAGTGGGAATTATTTTATACACGACATATTCCACATCATATATTTAAAAGTGCGTTAGTGCTGCCCCCTCGCTTGCTCAACCACCATCAGACTTACCTGAACTTCAGCAATAAAACATTCTGCATTTAAATGTCAGTCTTGCTTTTTCATAATCACGGTCACTCTCGGTTTCTTGACATCCATTTGTTCGCAGGTCTGTCTCCGTCGACAAGTTGACCCATCTGCACAGAACCCCCGGCCGCGGTGGTGCAGCGCAGACGTGTGCGGGTCTGCGCCGCTCCAGCCAGGGGATTGGCGGAGTTCTGCAGCTCCGCGCAGATCTGCGTGCGTCTGCGCCCCGGTGTGATCACGACACCTCCCTCCGCTCCGCCGCCCGGAGGCAGGCGGGCTGCTCGCTTAAAAGACGAGCCCGGGTGTCCGCGGCGCTCCGCCACTCGCCGCCGGGCCGTGTATGTGTGTGTTGGGGGTGGGTGCTGCTGCGGGACAGAAGCGGCTCTTTCCTTTTCACTTCACTTCCCTCTTTGGCGTTTGCTCGGGAGGAAACTACTTTTTCAGCGCCCTGGAAAACTTGCTTTAAAATGTGTGAGAAGCCCACCATGTGGCGGTACCTGGCCGGCACACCTGGACCCGAGCGGCGACGATGAAGTTGTGTCCGGAGAGCAGCGCGTCGAGGCCGGGCTCTTCAGCACCGGGCAGCCCGGGAGCAGCATGTGTAGAAGTGCCTGTGAATGGACACAAGTCATAGGTAAGCGCTCATCTGAACCACTCCCAACTGACAACAGTCCCTCGTCTCCTGTTAAAGTATTACCATTAGCAATTCAAACCAATTAATCAGCGTTTAACTGTCTTGATTGGATAACTGTGTAATAATATTATCAAAAGTGATCGGATTCTTTGATGTATTCCTCGCATTGCTAATAAACCCCAGGTCAGAGCGTATTATACACACACATCGACATAATGCAATGCAATGCGTTTTGTCTTCTTCACTTTACCTATCCATCTGTGCGTGTTTTAATATGCTTTTAATTTATGATAATTAATTTGTTGTATGTATGTATGTATGTATGTCTTAGCCTGGACGGGGATCATAGTTTAGTTTTACATCTGAATTGCCTGATTTGGACAGACAAACGTGAATCCACAATTGCGCATTGCCTCTAACGGCGCGCTTGTCGACTTCGTGAAGAGACGGTACATTATTATTATTATTAAAGATATGCCGGTATATTCAGTGTTATTTGTGTGTGTAAGGATTTTAAAATACTTAAGCAATTCTGAAAGTTGCCCAACTGTAGCCACTGAAAGCCATAAATCCCGTCATTTAGAAAGTCTGTCGCCGTGTTAAAGCGCAGTCCGGTGTAGATATTGATTGTCCTGTTGGTCCCGGGTTTGCTGGTGTCAGCTGGAGCTCTGTAGACTGTAATTTAATTTAACCATGGGGTCTCTCGGATGCTTTTAGTAGAGCTTTTTTTTTTTTAATGTTGGGTTTCAGTTCTTTCCATTAGAGGTAAAATAGCTGTCTTTAATCCACACTGAAACTGCGAAAGATGAAGTGTCTCTGGACTGACTGGCTACACTGAATGGATCTGAACTGGAATTGAATAACTCTAAATGATGTATTGGTAGGTGTGATTACGCATTATTTGTGTGGACAGCCTTTGTATGAGTGTGAATTCGGTTTACTTTATGAAACGGGAGACCAGTAGTTAGGATCATCGATGTGTGAATGTGGATTTTGTAGAATTGTACATTTAGTTAAAAAAATAAATAAAAGACCTTATGTAATACGCATGAAACTGTGACCGCATGTGTCTGACAAAACCGGTTGATTTCTGTGATAAAAACAATCGTTACCAAGTAACACTGACAGTTTTCAAAAAGTAGCACACTGAACCTCACTAGGAAATTATGTGTTTTATAGAATATATATAGATTACATATAAACGTGAATGACCACATTGTTTTAACGATTTTCTTGTCAAAAGTCATACATTTAATATTGCATAACAATTGTCATATACTGGTGTGGTGCTCACTAATGCAAATGCATGTTTAATTCATGACTGGATCAATACAACTTACATTTATTTGACGTGTGTAATGCTCTCAGTACAGAAATGGTGTTTTCACTTTTTAATATTAAAAAATCTACATACTGGTGAAAATACCCTTTTATGGACTTTGTCCCTTTTCTGTGAACTGAATGTTTAAGAGTTATGTTACCAATATTATTTTGCATTTCCTATGCACTACTGACGAATGCCTGTTGTTCCACATACTTTGATGTTTCCATCTCTTTATACACGTATGTAGTTTTGGTGTCCACATTAGTGTAGAATAAAGTGTGACAGCATGAGTGAATATTACATGCCATACATAAAGACTATCTGTCCCAGTATGCAGGATTGTGTACAATGTTATGTTTTGTTAATTACTTTATTTATGTCAGGTACTTGCTGTTACTTGGAAAAATGGTAGCAAGAGAAACCGCATGGTGACAATATATTCATATCCTATGCTGTATGCCTATATATTATGTACTGCACTGTCAGGAAAGAGGCTGGAGGTGTTGAAAGGGGTTCTGGCAGTCTAGACTCTGTTGCCTGTGTTAGTGCTGGCAGTAAAGCTGTGCACTGCTGTTTCTCTATAGACCAGCGCAGCTTCCACTGATGTATTCTTAATGCAAAGGAAAATATATAGCACCAGTGCCTAAATCAGTCAGTCCATTCCAGGTGCACTCAAGACAATTTCAGGGATATGAACGGGGCTAAGGTTCGAGGACTTTGTCTCCCCTGTCTGCTTGTTTTTCTACATGCCAGCACTGGATAAATAAAGGGGAATGCAGTGGATAATTCAGCAACCAGTGTATTCCAAAGTGTTAATCAGTTGAGAGTTAGGGGCAACAGTATATGGCACTGCCCTTGACTGGTGTGTTCTGATTTTATATTTGGTATAAAGGACTAAAAAAAGTAAAGTTCTATCAGCCAGTTGTCTATAGGTCAGGTTAAACTGACTGCTGTTAATAGATGGAAAAATCAACTGAAAGGTATCTTGAAGGGTTATGTTCCTACTGCTCTTAAAGCATGGATGCCTTCTAATATAAAACTGTTCTTCACGTTTTATTTGCTGTATAAACTATGGTGTATGGGGGTGATTATCGGCTCATATTAATTCCGACTTCAACGTGTCATGACTGCAAGGCAACAAAATGTGAAAATGGTGAGAGGGTCTGAATACTATTGCAAGGCTGTATGGTTCCATCAACTTTACATTGTCCCCTCATACATATGCACTTTATATAACATTTGCCTTTGTTGTTGTTGTTGTTGTTATATATATAAAAAAGGAATGTATACTACAGCACAGATTGGTTCATCAGTTCGTGAAAAGCTTTTATAGAAATTGGAAAGGGAAATGGCTGTGTATTCAGAGACACTTGTGGAAAAGAACACATTCATTTATGAGGAAACACCTATAATGCCTAGATCTACTACATTTACAGAAAATTAGGACACTTTGAATGCTGTTATTTGCAAGATACCTTCCTCATTATCATCTACAACACATTTCAAAGAACGCATGGGTATCTGTTTGCAATTTTTAATAAAAATGAATGGGGGGGAAATGTTGATGTTTCTGATTTTAACGAATTCTAAACTTGTTTTGCAAATTGCTGTCAATAACCAGTTGTTCCCACTTTACCTAGTTGAGGCAGCAGACTCTTAAGAGCTGGTGAATATGAAAATATATATTTTTTTATTGATCTGATTCTTGCTCTCTGATTTGGTTTGTCAGAAAAAAAGATATGTATACTATTTGTCGTTCACTCCCAGTTACTACTTATTACTTCTGAAACTTTTTCTTCACATGTTAAATGTAGAAATACAAATGTTGAAAGGAAGCTAATTCTACTATTATACAGTACTCTCATCACTTACTCATCACTTAGCCTCTACTTACTTCAGCTATTTAATGGCTGGCAATATATGCATTAATCATGTCTTGCATTTTCTCTAAAGGTTATGTGTCTTGTATGGGCCACGTTGGAGTTTTGCTATAAAAAAACAAAAGTTAAAGATTCAGTTTATTTAGTTCCTGGCACACACTCCAGATCCCACCTGGAATGCTGGCACCATTTTATCATCTAAACCTGATTCTAAAGCATAAATTATTTGCTTTACCTTTTCTTTGAGCTGGATGAACTGGTGAACATATGGTATTTAATTTTACTGTGACCATTTTTATTGTTAAGTGCTCTTAGAGGCCTTGTGAAGAGTACTATATAATTTGTTTTGTATTTTATTGTACGGAGAAGCAAAGAATTACATTTTGGGGAGAAAATTGATATTCTCAGTTCTGTGCCTTATAGACGTGGTTGAATAACTAGCCTTTCTTACTTTTGGAAAATAACTATACTACTATGAAAGCTACAATAAAGCTATAATAATACCTACTGTGAGCATAATGACAGGTGGATTTCAAAGTGAGTCAGAGCGACTTGCTTTTAATTCTAAAGTGTCTCCTGCTTTTTCACAAATTATGGATTATAGCTTTTTTTCCCCAAGCACTATTTTTTATAATGTTTTTGTGCATTGCTCTGCTGAATGTCCAACTTGTAATTTCAGCTAGTCAATGAAAAACGCATAATAGAAGTACAGATATTGAATTTTTCCATTTGTTAGTGTGCAGAAGCCTTGGATAAACTATTATAGAATCTCTACATTTTGTGTTTTCTGTTGACACATTTAGATTTCAGAAATGTATGATGCAAATCCACACAACAGGATGTACTGACACATTTAAATTAATTTAAATAGAAATGACTGATGTATACAGACACACACGCATAGAAACTAATAACTGGACACTGAAGACTGATTAATTGTAGACTCAAAACTATGCTCTTTGCACTTTGGATACTAATGTCTAATATATTTAATATAAATTACTAAACTGTTAAATGTTTTTCTAGTCTCAGAGTTATCCTTCTCTTCATGTGCAGCAGACATGGCTATTGAGAAACATCTTAACATTTCAGATTTGATCTTTATTAAATCACAGAATACTGAATTTATGCTTTTAACAGATAAGATAATTGATGCGAGCATTAATGAAATGTTTCAGGGAGGGTCATTGTTAGTTTCCTTTCCAAGGGAAGACTAGTAATACTATAGTGTCTGGTATTATACTCTGCAACATCTCTCTACATACTAAACATAATCTCAAGATTCGACACTATATATGCTTAAAGAGAAAGGGTGCCTAATGAATCTCTGAATTCAAAAGAAGCGTTCCTGACACTAATTTGCTGCCCTTTAACATTAACTGGCAATTAGTTGGAGCAGGATTTTCAGAAGCTATTTTAGCAGTAGATACAGTGCCTTGCAAAAGTATTCACACCCCTTGGCATTTTTCCTATTTTGTTGCTTTACAATCATTTGATTTACACAACATGCCTACCACTTTTAAGATGCAAAATATTTTTTTATTGTGAAACAAACAAGAAATAAATAACTATTCACCCCCCCCCCAAGTCAATACTTTGTAGAGCCACCTTTTGCAGCAAATACAGCTGCAAGTCTCTTGGGGTATGTCTCTATAAGTCTCAAATCTCTAGAAGACTGAAA
This sequence comes from Amia ocellicauda, assembly GCF_036373705.1. NCBI lineage: Eukaryota > Metazoa > Chordata > Actinopteri > Amiiformes > Amiidae > Amia > Amia ocellicauda. Next base: position 29,883,111 of record NC_089859.1, read on the forward strand.
CAGGTTTCCCTCAAGAATTTCTCTGTATTTAGCGCATCCATCATTCCTTCAATTCTGACCAGTTTTCCAGTCCCTGCTGATGAAAAACATCCCCACAGCATGATGCTGCCACCACCATGCTTCACTGTGTAGATGGTGTCCTCGGGGTGATGAGAGGTGTTGGGTTTGTGGCAGACATAGCGTTTCCCCTTGATGGCCAAAAAGCTAAATTTTAGTGTCATCTGACCAGAGTACCTTCTTCCATATGTTTGGGGAGTCTCCCACATGCCTTTTGGAGAAGAGCAAACATGTTTGCTTATTTGTTCTTTAAGCAATGTTTTTTTTCTGGCCACTCTTCTGTAAAGCCCAGCTCCGTGGAGTGTAAGGCTTAAAGTGGTCCTATGGACAGATACTCCAATCTCCGCTGTGGAGCTTTGCAGCTCTTTCAGGGTTATCTTTGGTCTCTTTGTTGCTTCTCTGATTAATGCCCTCCTTGCTTGGTCTGTGAGTGTTGGTGGGCGGCCCTCTCTTGGCAGGTTTGTTGTGGTGCCATATTTGTTAATAATGGATTTAATGGTGCTCCGTGAGATGTTCAAAGTTTTGTATATATTTTTTTAAACCCAACCCTCATCTGTACTTCTCCACAATTTTGTCCCTAACCTGTTTGGAGAGCTCCTTGGTCTTCATGGTGCCGTTTTGCTCAGTGGTGTTGCAGACTCTGGGGCCTTTCAGAACAGGTGCATATGTACTCAGATCATGTGTCAGATCATGTGACACTTAGATTGCACACAGGTGGACTTTATTTAACTAATGATGTGACTTCTGAAGGTATTTCTTATTTAAGGGCTTCATAGCAAATGGGGTGAATATGTATGCATACACCACTTTTCTGACTTTTTTAGAATTTTTTTAAAACAAGTAATTTTTTTCATTTCACTTCATCAATTTGGACTATTTTGTGTATGTCCATTACATGAAATCCAAATAAAAATCCATTTAAATTACAGGTTGTAATGCAACAAACTTTTGCAAGGCACAGTAAGTCAAAACCAAAAGCTATACCATGCATATATACAGGGCAAGACAAAGTATGTGAACCCTTTGGAATTTCCTGGATTTCTGCATAAATTGGTTATAAAATGTGATCTGATCTTCATCTAAGTCACAACAATAGACAAACGCATGGTCAAACTAATAACAGTAATAATAATAATATTCTTGGGATGTCTGGTGTGAATCGCTCTCATGAGGTCAAGCCACAGCATCTCAATCGGGTTGAGGTCAGGATTCTGACTGGGCCACTCCTGAAGGTGCATTTTCTTCTGTTAAAGCCATTCTGTTGTTGTTTTACTCTGCACTTTAGGTCATTGTCCTGTTGCATCACCCAACTTCTGTTAAGCTTCAGTTTGCGGACAGATGGCCTTACATTCTCCTGCAACATTTCTTGGAAAAACTTGGCAATTCATTTTTCTGTCAATGATGGCAACCTATCCAGGCCCTGAGGCAGCAAAGCAGCCCCAAACCATGATGCCCCCTCCACCATACTTCACAGTTGGGATGAGGTTTTGATGTTGGTGTGCTGTGCCTTTTTTTCTCCACACATAGTGTTGTGTGTTCCTTCCATACCTCTCAACTTTGGTTTCATCTGTCCACAGAATATTGTGCCAGTAGCGCTGTGGAACATCCTTTTGCAAACTTCAGACATGCAGCAATGTTTTTTTTGGACAGCAGTGGCTTCCTCCATGGTGTCCTCCCATGAACTCCATTCTTATTTAGTGTTTTACTTATCGAAGATTCATCAACAGAGATGTTAGCATGTTCCAGAGATTTCTGTAAGTCTTTAGCTGACACTCTAGGATTCTTCTTAACCTCATTGAGCATTATGCGCTGTGCTCTTGCCGTCATCTTTTGCAGGACGGCCACTCCTAGGGAGAGTAGCAACAGTGCTGAATTTTCTCCATTTATAGACAATGTGTCTTACCATGGACTGATGAACATCAAGGCTTTTAGAGAGATTTTTGTAACCCTTTCAAGCTTTATGCAAGTCAACAATTCTTAATCTTAGGTCTTCCGAGATCTCTCTTGTTTGAGGCATGGTTCACATCAGGCAATGCTTCTTGAGAATGGCAAACTCATAATTTGTGTTTTTTTATAGGTCAGGGCAGCTCTAACCAACACCTCCAATCTTGTCTCATTGATTGGACTCCAGGTTAGCTGACTCATGACTCCAATTAGCTTTTGGAGAAGTCATTAGCCTAGGGGTTCACATACTTATTCCACCCTGCACTGTGAATGTTTTAAATGATGTATTCAAAATAGACAAGAAAAATACAATAATTTGTGTGATTATTAGTTTAAGCAGACTGTTTGTTTATTGTTGTGACTTTGGTCATAAAATGTGATCTATTTATGCATTGATCCAGGTAATTCCAAAGGGTACACATACTTTTTCTTGCCAGACCTTGTAAGTTTACTCCTTTTAGCATTTTTAGTTGATTTGTTCATTTTACAATTTTCTGTAGATGTTTCCTTTAGCTTTTGGGCTTCATAGCTGAAAACGTTTAATTTGTGTTGAGACACTAGCTTAACAGATTGTGGAACTACTGCTAATCTGTGAGGTACAGCTTTACTTCCTCCCCTCATGGAATATACTTTTATCCCTTTCCAGATAACAGAAGTACTTTTGAACGGGTGACTTCACCACCCGCTTTCTGCTAGACCATAGATCTCTGCAGGCCTCCTGGCACAGGGAGCCAATAGTTGCACCAATGTATCAGGAAATGGCCTTACTTTCTAGCAGCACAGAACGCCAGTTCACCTCTTTCACCTTTAACCCACTGGAGAACTTGCATGAGATCCGCACCAAGAAAGGTGTCTTCTACAAAAAGGCCAAACTCCTCAAACCGGGAGAAGACTATTACCGCATATCGCACTTGGAGGACAACAGGACCCGTTTCGTGATCATCAACGTGGGCGGGATCAAGTACCAGATCCCCTGGACCACACTGGATGAGTTTCCTCTGACCCGGTTGGGAAAGTTAAAGACTTGCAACAACTATGAGGAGATCATGGACGTCTGTGACGACTATGATGTGAGCTGCAATGAGTTCTTCTTCGACCGCAACCCAAGTGCCTTCAGAACCATCATGACCTTCTTAGCAGCAGGAAAGCTGCGTCTGCTGCGGGAGATGTGTGCCCTGTCTTTCCAGGAGGAGCTCCTCTATTGGGGCATCGAGGAGGAGAACCTGGAGTGGTGTTGCCTGAGGAAATTGCGGCAGCGGGAGGAGGAGTACAGCGAGGCACGCAGAGAGGAGGAGAACGAGCTGGCCTCCCCCCCGAGTGAGGAGCCGCCCCCCAGTGCCTTCTCTGATGACGGACACATGGGGGGCTACATGAGGAAGCTCAGGGACATGGTGGAGAACCCACACTCTGGTCTCCCAGGGAAGATCTTCGCCTGCCTCTCTGTAATTTTTGTGGCCATCACTGCCGTCACCCTGTGCATCAGCACCATGCCGGATATCCGAGAGGAGGAGGAGAGGGTGAGTGGAGGATTTATCAGTCCTTATAGCTAGCATAGTAGCATAGTAGGTGGAATTTTATATTTATACCATGATGCAACATGAATGGTCAATGGTTTATATAAAGTGAAGGGCCTCTCCCAGACTTGTCATTTAAGTTAGAAGTTAGAATTTATTAGACTATACAAACAAACATGTTTTTTTACTGTTTGTGTGTACTTGTTTATAGTTGCCCCACATCATGAATGCTTGTTGTATAAATCAAGCAACCTCAGGACTTTTATTAAAGTCTGCTCAGTTGTAAGACTCAATTGGCCAATTGCAACTGAAAGATTTTGTCAATAATGTGTAATCATTAAAAAAAAAACTCCCATCTTCCTTGACTTTCAAAGAGCCATCTGCATTAAAGTCAAATGCAAAGCAACTGATTATCATCAAAAGAAGTCTGAATCAAAGTGAGCTCAAATTTACTTTTTCATTAGTCCTTGAAAATGGCAGAACCTTAACAGACTAGATGCTGAAGCCAAAAGCTATGAACACTTAGTATATGTTGAAGTAGAAAACCATGACACTGGACAAAAAATGATGCATTTAAAAAGGTGTTTTTAGGCAATTATATTTATAATTAAACTGAAAATAAGTAAATTAGGAATTTGCATAAAATATGAGTTGAGAAATGCTTGTACTGTATTGACATCTAAAATCAGACATTCTTATTAGTTACTATTCACAGTACATATAAGTGTGCTTTTCTAACATGTGCCAGTACATATGCATGTGTGTGGTGGGAAGGGGAATTTATATTTGATATGAGAATATACGCCAGAATAGAGAAGATTCCACAATAACTGTAGAGTATACAGTGACCACAAATATTGTATAGATTCAATGGATCTTTCTGGAATTTTCACTAAATACTGAACAGTGCTTCTTTTCTCAGAGTACTTTAGTGTTGTCTTAATTGAGGTATTTTGTATAAATCGGATAAGCACTAGTACCAGTATGTACAAAATTAGCACTGATCCTGATTTGCGGTTGACTGGAAGGTCAGGATTTTTCATGGAATGTCTATATGATAGCTGGTTCCATTTAATTATTAATTGTGAACAAATTGCCAATTTAAAAGTACTACAGTACTGCCCTTCCTTTTTAAACACCTGTGTTTTTATTCTGGTATTGCTGTAAAACATCATTATTCATGCAGTTTTACATACCGTGAATTGCACCGTTGGAATGGAGCTGAAAACTTAAACTGGTGCTTTGTGGTCTCTGTATTGAAAGCACTATATAAATTTGAGTAAAGGACCAGCAAAATCATATTGCCCTTGCTTCCTGTCTCGCTTTAAATTTTCTGTTTTGTCTCCAGTGTCCCTTATACATCATCCTCCAAAGACAAGAAATGACCTGTAAATAGCTACATAGATTGTTTTTTAATTGGAAATGCAAGTAATTGGACTCCCCAAACAATATAAAGTCTTGCCAAGGACTCATTTGTATGCTGTTTTCTGTCATCGTAAATTATCCTGGAATCAAATTAGTCTGTTATTTTGCTGCTATTACATTAAGGAAACAAATGCATTCTAGTAGAATTAACTGTATATAAATATTGCTAATTTGTCATAAGTACAGACAACAAAAATAGGGACAGGTTTCTAAAGCTGTTGTATTGATCTGGTCGTTTAGCATACTCGGATACCTTTTCCTAATAGATGCATCACTGTAGCTCCCTTTTAATTTGGTTTAGAATATGTTTTCCGTCTCATTCAATGGTCCTTTCGCTTTTAAAAACGTACTTATTTTGCCATGGCTTCTGTAGTGAAAGGGCAGTCTAACGCATTATGACATTTTCGGTGAAAGAACTAAATATTCATAAATATTTAAATAGCAATTCTGAGATACGGTACTTTTTTATGAGATTCATTATTGATAAGGTTGATGTCAAATAAATTATGCTTTTAATGCATTTTCATATATAGTTGCAATTCCCCTTCCAAATATTATGGATTTGAGCTTGGCAAAGGCATTCAGCTATGCTAGGAAAGTACTAAAAAAGTAATCTTGTATTATAAAACTTCATTAATATACACTTGTCAAAAGTTTGCAATCCTTAAAGTGAGAGGCCATTTTAACAATCGGTTTTGTCCTACTTGAAGATATGGCTCATTCTTTTACACTTGCAAACCAGGAGAAAGAATGCACAGAGTTAATTACAGATAAGTCAAGTGTGATCCATTACTGTAGCTTCTCCATGTTGAAAAGCCTGTGGTGCATTACAGTATTTATCACCACATAAATGACTATTTGCAGCAGGTTTTTTAAATCTTCAGGCTTCATTTATCTGGAATTGATGTATTAAAAATAAATTGTGCTTAAATGACTAAATCCCATAGTGCAATTTAGGTGACTTCTCTGTGTGATCCTAGGATCACAATATTTTTTGCTTCTCAGTGTTTGTGAAGTTTATTTGTGTGTGTGTGTGTCTCTTGCTTTTTTTTTCCATAGGATATGATTTCAAGATCTCTCCTTTTCAAAATCTCTCTCTCTTACTGCTTACATTAAGTGAGCATGAATACATTTGAATATTAATGCAAATTTCCAGCCTGTTGTTCACTGCTTCACAGTTTGAAGATAATTACATTTTTCTGTTTTTTTTGTTTTGTTATGGTTATGATTGTCAAAGGTGGACACGCATGCACATATATGGTTAATTCTTGATTTCTATTTTTTTCAATTTCTATAATTGTAAAGACCGTTTTCTGTTCCCCAGACTAAAATTCCATTGTATGAGTGTAAGGTACGCTGAACAGTGGTGTAAAAATGACTTGTCTGTGCCCATTTTCTGTCACCACACTGTAATCCACAAATGATCAGCACAAGTTGAGGCAATTACCTGATGTCCCCAACTGTAAAAGCATCATGCTATTGCCTAAAGTATTAAAGTGTAGATAACTTGAAAATTAATATGTAATGTTCTTTCATAACCTGGAAGTACCTAATTTACACGTCCTGTGAGCAGAAAAATTCATTATGACAAAGAGGAGCAAAATTGTAGAGGATTGGAAGAACCACACTTTTTTTTCCTACATTCATTGTATTGTATTATATTTTAAGGAACTGGTCACAAAATTAACTTATGTTTATAAGTGTCAGCAGGGGTCTTCACATTGAACGGGTCTGATCATTCCCATTCTCTCTAACGTAAGTCAGGGTCTTTACAGAGGAATACATGTAGTTGCAGGTTGGGGTAAATATAGAATGAGGTACACCTTACTACCCAAGTAAGTTACTAAAATAGCTACACTGGATATCACTGTGGAACAGAAGAGTCATTCCAGGACAGGGCTGGGATTGACAAGCTAAATAAGAGAAGGAAGCATGACAATTGTGAATACATTATCTGCTAAGAAACCAGGCATTCAGGGATAAGACCCAGTCATGAGTGTATTTTTAAAGCAGTAATGTACAAACTGTATGTAAAAATCTTTTTATGTCTTTCAAGTAAAAGGTAGAATGTGTTGCTGCCTTGTCCAAATTAACTGGTGTTTTCAGTGAAATTGTACAGCAGTGCGTGCAATGTGATTTCATGCAGTAGCTTGCACTGAACGTTTTAAATAAATAAAGGAGTAAATAAATAAAGTTATATGGATTTCAATCTAGGCCTTAAGCCATAGTGTACAAAACCAATGGAGTCCAACGCCTTTTGAAGAGAATTTGACGTTCCCCTGAAAGATCCTGCCAGTCACTGTCTAAATGTGCCTTGGGGACAGCCAATAGACCAGCACTTACAGAGTGAAAAAGACAGGCAGGAGAGGACTCTTGTCAGTCTATTAGGGAGATAACAAGGAGTCAGATTGTGAATGATGTCTTTAAATCAGTCCTGTAAGAAACTGAAAGCAAACAGAGGGTATCCAAGCTGAAGAAAGAAAATAGTTTTGAGTTAGACAAAGGCTGGGTTCAGAGGAGGGTTATGAAAACGACAGGGGGTAGTCGGTAAAAATCGCCACACTTTTAAAAGCAAGATGCTTCAATTTCTCAATGACTTTGTAGCCGTCTCCCTTACAGTTGGGTATCCAGCCTCAAGTCTTGCTCTGCTGCAGGGTGAGCCAATTCCAAATGTGTTGGTGAACTCCAATTCAATTCAAGAATTGCAGTTGAAAGAATCTTCTGGATATAGAATTGGAATTTAATGAAATTTTAATTAAATTTCCTTAATTAGCCCAACTTGCCTGCAAATACCTTGCTATACCTGACACATTTTCTCTTATAGAGGGCATTTTTAGATTGGCAGGCCAGAGAGGTATCATTTAAATTCTACAAAAATTACATCTCGGTACAACTACGAAGTTGTGAAATCTTTGAGCAATGCTTAAGATCTAGTATTTGGAATTCTGTATTAATCTGTGTTCATGGTGATGTATGAGTGGACTTCCATGTAATAACATTTTTTCTTTTTAATTCTAATTCTGTATCCTTAAGCTTTTTTCAGTTCAAATTCTTGAATTAAATTGGAATATACCAACAAATTCAAATGCCATTCAGAACTGACCCAAATCCTGCTCTGCTGTACCTGAGACTATCAATCCTCTGTGCTCTTGGCTTTTGTCTTGAGAAGAGCAGCCAAGCCAAAACTTCAGAACTGAACAAGCGAGTTCCCTGAAGCACAATACAGTGCAGTTTTGATTTTTTTTTTTTTTTTTTCCAATCCTCTCATGGTGTGCAAGCATCTTAGGGCAATGTACAGTAAGCCAAGAAAAATTAAATCACTTCAAAGGAAAATGAGAGTGGTCCCTTGATCGTGAACAAGACCAGGCTCAGCATTCAGACATACAATAAAGTACAAGGACCTCTCATTGAGACACCTTTAGGCAGGTGACTTTTGTTCAATTCCCTTATGCACATTCTAATTTGAGGAAACACAAATTAAAATTGCCCGTCGCATTCCCTCAAACATCTCAAATGATCCAAGAGCTCCCAGGACAGCCACTCAAGGGGAGCCTTTGTAAAAGTACCTACTGATAGATCTGTACAGTCACTTTTGAGTTTGCTCTGATTTTTCCTTTCCTTTCATGCTGTTAATATGTAGCAGGGCACCCAAGACAAGGTGTTCTACACAAGTATTGGGTTGTTTATTTTCCCATCATGCTGTGTTTTTTTCCCCACTTACGTTTTACCAACTCTTTCTTGTCATTGTGTTGCTGTTCTTCTCACTGCAACTGTTGTGGACATGCTTTTAATGTTGCTGTTTAGTTCAGATGATTTGTTCTACAAACACATTTCAACTGTGCTTGAGTGCACTGAAATACAGAAGTCTTTAAATCTCCATATTTATATTATGTAACTGCATAAAATGAGATGTAAGGCTAAGAATGTATAACTCGCTTATACTATATATTTCATGAAGTGAAAGTTGGTGAATTATTTTAAATATACACTACTTCACCCCATGTAATTCCCTGACATTTTTGTAAATAATCATCTATTCGATTTCTCGTGGCAATTCCAAGTACAATCCTGTTTGTCATTTGAAAGTGATTGTTTTCGTCTCCTTCCAAAATCCTGAGGAGAAACAATCTTTGGCAAGTCCCCAAACAAGCCTTACAAGGGCTTCACTTTCATCCTTCAGCAATTTTATTGATGGCGTTTAGATGGCCGATTTAATGTTATTTTCCACTTCTCCAAATAAAAAATAAGTAAGTTCCATCTCAGTTATGGAATATGGGAACAAGAAGAATTCGTTTACCTGCCTAGAGTGGTTTACAAAATACAGAATCCTTTTTTCTAATAAACAATGTAAATTAAAAAAAAAAGAAAAACCTAAGTGTCACGTTCATTTGTAAAAGGGAATGAAAAAAGGCTCCTTTATACATTTACATTAGGTTGGCAGTGGCATTAACAACTACGATAAATGATTGCAGGATACACTGAGCTTAATTAGGAAATTCGTCAAACTACATTTACTGTAATTTAATTTACAACCAATATTTCAGACGACTCTTTGGAATGAAATGTGTATTATATTAAGAGTATGTAGAGAATTATGGATATTAATTAAAATGTAATCTCGGAAGCTCTTGAATGACGGTCTTTGCTTTGATACAAGTTAGCAATCGTGACCAAAATCAATATTGCATCTTTGAGTATTACATCTGCTTCAATACATTTACATAAAACCTATAACTGTGACTATGAGGTATGTTGGAAGAACATTAAGTTCTCAACAGCAATCTTGCAAATTGGATAAATGTCACAGATTGCTATTATATCCAGGACAACAATGTCTCTCGGCTCATTCTAGACTGAATTCTAATTGTAGGTAAAGTAACTGCTACTTCAAAATAATGTCTAATTGGATCATTTCCTGCTCTAAAGGCAAATCTGTTGTTTCAAAATGAGACCTGAGATACACACAACCTAGTTACTGATGGCTGTCAGACAGTGAGGTACATTTCCCACAATCTTTAGGGGTAAGTGGCAGTTAAATCAGATTTTATAACCATATAAAGCTGCTTGATGCATCATTAACTAATGTTTAACACCAAAAGAGAGCCTTGATCGTCAGAGCTGTTGACTCCTGGCAATTTGGTTCCTCTTGGTATATGCATTTCTCACTTGTTATCTTTCCTACAGTACTTACAAGAGCTTGGTTTTGATGTTTTGTTTGGATGCGTCTCAAAATAGAAACAAAAACAGTGGATGATGTACGATGCTTGCAGGAATGTGAGTGCGGCATGATCTTTTATGTACCCACTGATTTTAATTATACAGAAAACAAATGAGCTTACTCACAAACCGGTGAGATTCGAAGCAGGTTTCTGGGACAATTGACACTTCCACACTTCTCACAACATGTTTTCTCAGTGAACATCACAACTTTTGGAGGAGCAAAATATGTCCATGATGAGTCACATACAAATGTATCATTCAACAGTTTTGGATGATTTGTCATATGCCATTCTGCTGTATATGATTACAAATTGGTGATAGCAAAAAAAGAAATGCATATAGGAAAGAACTGCACACTTGAATGCACTGCAAAAATAGTTCACTTTCATTTACTGTGGCTAAAAACTAACATTTCACCATGAAAGTCCCTGTGTGAGTACTTTCAGCTCTTTCCTCCTTTTTTATTTTTAATTTTTTTGGTTGAACTGTGACTTCAGCTCTGTTGGAGAATGCTCACACCTCCAAGGTGGATTACACAAGGAGATGCCATAGGGGGTAATGTAGTCACACGTCTGGTTTGGTTTGGTCACGATTCTATATATAAGTGTTTCTAAGTGGTTTTGTCTGCTTTTATTAAAAAAAATACTGATTAATTGAGGTCACAAAAGCCGTTAATTGAAAACACTTCAGTTTTCTTGCCATTCCCTGGGACATTTGTTGTGTTTTGAAAGGACATGTCTTCATTTAATCAATGCAGTAGGCAAGCACGTATTCTCTGAAAGCACAATCTCTCATTCCTCACTGTGCTGTCACTTCCACCCCCACCTCCCCTGCCTCCTCGTCATAAAGTTTGCCGTCTAGACTCTAGAGGGACATTAGCCTTGAGCTCCTGCTTAATTAAGGAGCCTTTCTTCAGTTCCTTAGCTTTCTTATCATTCATTTGTTTTTCAGTCATTATTTCAATCACAATATTTTTTTTCTTCTTTTTTTTTGGTGGGGGCACGGTGAAACTCATTGAAGGAGGCCAATGGAGAAAACTGTCAAATTATTTTTTAGGGTGGAGGGACTCTGAATTATAAAATCTTGTACCACTTGTTATCTTTTTGTTAACTTTTATAATGTGTGGTTTTAAAATAGGAGTGGTGGAGTGGTGTAGCAGGTGAATGAGTTTCCAGTAGACTAACATCCCTGCTTGGTTTTGAAAACAGACTTGTCAAGATGGTTTGAGGGCAAGGAGTCAACAGTCTGTCCCGTGTGCCTCCGTATGAATTTTTTCAGGAGAGTCTACCCTGTGCTTTACTGCATTGCAAAACCCAGATGTGCTTTATGTGACAAAATGGGGATAAATTGTGAGGAGAGCCGACAGGAGAAAAACTCCTGGCCTGTCCCCAGACTAGCTTTGTTTCTCCACTCCACAGTTACAGCTTAGAGGATGTCGTTTTTATGGCAATAGGGACAATATGATTGAGAACCGCAGGCAAGACAATAGTGGCAGATCACAGGTATAATGCATCGTATGGCTTATTAGCTTGCAGCTTTTCATAAACTGTCAGGCCAGAGCTTTGACAATGGTCTGATCTCTGAACTATAGATGATCTCTGTAGGAAAACCTTTTTATTTTTTTAAATCTACAGAAGAGCCCAAAAATAATCCTCTCAGCCTCCACACAGATTTTTTTTTTTCTTCAGTAAATCCTAAGAACATGAAGGCAGTCATTTTCTGTGCTGCAAGTCACAAGCAAATCCTGAACTTATTTAAAATGAATGGCCAGCTGTGATTATTTTAATTGGCAGGTATGAACAAAGGCACTAGGGGGAGATCATTGAAATAGCAAATCAATATATAATTCAATTCAATGATTGTGTTTGTCTCTGTAATTTACATCTGCCGCTATTGATCATGATTTAGAGAGATCTAATATGTTTTCCTTTTAATTATGCACATTTTCAGATCAATTAGACAGACTCCTTGTACAGTAGTGTACTGGCAGCTACTATGGAGATGTGGTTACAACAACCATGCAGAAACAAAGTATTTTTATAGAAAACCATTAACCTAAATAATCAAAGTGCTCACAAACCATGCACTCGTTGTCAATGTGAAACTAAAAAATAAATTTAAAACGCAACAAAGGTGCCACATAGCATCACTGACCATCCAAAACTGTTTCAGGTTTACCCTTCTGAACTGGCTTTTTATATTCAATTTTATTTTAAAATCTTTTAACAAGTGGAAATGTACATCCAGCACTACTTCATAGGTTTGTCGTTTACCCCCCAAAATGAGATCCATTAGAAGCTAAAATATGGCTTTTGTAGCCTGAAATCTGATTTAAAAGGACCTCTTTACACATCCTGATTGGAGTATTTGAAGCAAATTTTGGAGAGGTGTTGTTCACTGATTTACTGCAGCTTTAAACTGGTACAGCTGGACCTGCAGGATGTACCAAAGGCCCTCCTGTTCATTGCTTTCCAAGTGTAGTTTGTGTATTTTAATACAAAAAGTGATGAAATAAAGTAATAAAATAAAAGTCCAGCAGAGTAATGAAGTCAACATTCCCATGTTTACCAAAGCAGCCTATTAAGTAGTCTTCTCAGATATGGTCTCTGCTTGATTAGAGTGAAATCAGAGCTACTCATGCTTTGGGTGAAAGGATTTCAGTATAGCATAATGCTGTGTTTGTTTTATCATATTAAACCACTGACATCCTAGTTCAAAGCTGGCTTGCGTTCTACTAAACAAACCCAGTTTCATTATTGCGGGAGGAGTGCATGCAGGAATAAACATTGCCAATACAATCAGTAGCAGAGGGTTGAGGAAAAATTCGACCCTGTGCGGTCTCGTTAACCCTTTCATGTATCCGAATAATCTCCTAAACAATGCTCTTCAGGAAAGAATCAATATAGAGTCCTATTTTAGGGTTTAATGTACCAGTGTGCTGTATCTGTTATTGAAGAACTATACCAGACTGTAAAATAGTCTCAGACACAGACTTTGATGTATTTGATGCACTTAGTACATCCTGAAAGCCCGGTGTCTCTTGTCTTCTAGCCTTTTCTTGTGGTGCTCTTTCTGCAATTTCAATGGCTTTATTATGCTTTTAACCATCAAAGTACTACCCAGTCATTGTCTTCTCTACTTATTATTTTTTATTTTTTTTCATGAATATGAAACTACTTTTATTTACGGATTAAAATTACTGTTTCAGTGTAGTATTTTTGCAGTAAGACTCATGTTTAATCCTGTGTTCCCATTAGAATCATTAGATCATTGTCTTTTTTTTTTTTAATGCATTCGCAACAAAATAAAGAACACTGCAATGAACATTGACATAAAACAGTCATAGTGTCTTTCAGGGTAATTAAAAAATGTGTCTTCAGGAACCTTTAATTTTTGTTTGATCCATATTTTGTGTTAGGCAGCATGTTTCCAAAAAGATTGTCATGTCTCATCTAGTTTTATTTTAATGCAAGTTGAAGGGAAAATGGCTAGCCTGCAACTATGATTTTTTTTTCTTCTTTCTCTCATAACTGAAATGTGCAAAAAGTCAAAACTATCTGTGCATATGATTCTTGCTACATCTGTCGACAGGTCTGATTGCAGGCCTATTTCCAGTGTCAGTAGTTAAGAGGTCAGTGTGGTGGAAAGGGTTACACACTATGAACTGCATTGCACTCCTCCCTCTCCCAGCGGCATCCTTCACATAACAGGGAAATAATCATTTGTAATTATATCTTCAAATATTTATGAGCTCATATGCTGCGGTACAAAATTAATTATACCAAGGACTTGTAGATTTTACAGCATGCCAAAAGTAAATTAAAGAGTTTTTGAATTAGTGACAGTTGGCTTAGTTTCGGCAGATATGGGGGGAAAATGGATTTCATTTAAAGGAGTTTATAAATAAAGTTCATCAAGAAATGGAGGGGACATAATTGCTTTTAGAGTGTACAAGTTAATTCATCTAGGTTCTTGGCTCTGTGCAATCGAAAATGTATTCATTTTCTTGCTATACGAGTTATTTTGTGAAATATAATAGATCTTAAATTGTCCAGGCAGTTATAACTTATTTACATGTACATGATAATACTTTAAGTGGAGGGGAAGGATTTTTGATGTAAGGTAACAAAACAATGATTAAACTAATTCAGAAAGACATCTCAAAGGTGGGAGAGGGAGTCAGGTGACGTGTACCTGGAGGAAGCAGGCCTTCCCTGTTAGTTCTCGTCAATCCGCAGTTAATTGTGTGTTCAGTTTATGGTTCTCTGATGCTGTTGCTTCTTGTGTAGTCTTTCTCATTATATTTTAACAAGCACTCAAGTCTCTCTATACTTCCTGGAAATCGATAACATAAAACGCAAAAATAAGAACTTGGCAGAGAGGCCGGCAAAGTATATTAATCAAATAAAAAGCAAAACTACCATGATATATCTGCATGAAATATGTTGCCCTTTTAAATGGACTGTGCCTCGTCAAAAGGTAAATTTATTGAAGGAGTACTGTCCATTCTACATTACTGTTATCTGACTATTTATTTATTTATTTATTTATTGCTGGAAAAAGTACTTTTCAAAAATGTTTTAATCAGCCAGTCAGTATATAAAGGGAGATCAACAGTATTTGATATTTCCAAATCTTTTCTTGAAGGTGCCATCATTCAGCTCCAATGAGACAAATGTGTCAAACCTCTGCTTTTTTGGTTGTTCTTGTGTTACCTATACACTCTTCTTGTTGTTCTTCCAGGGTGAGTGCTCCCAGAGGTGTTACAACATCTTTGTCCTGGAGACGGTGTGCGTGGCTTGGTTCTCCCTGGAGTTCGTGCTGCGCTTCATCCAGACGCAGAGCAAGTGCGTCTTCCTGAGGACCCCACTGAACATCATCGACGTAATGGCCATCCTGCCCTACTACATCACCCTCATTGTTGACTCCTTCTCGGTGGGGGGGAGGAAGCCCGGTGGCTCTGGGAACAGCTACCTGGAGAAGGTGGGCCTGGTTCTGCGTGTTCTCCGGGCCTTGAGGATTCTCTATGTGATGAGGCTGGCCCGCCACTCTCTGGGCCTGCAGACACTTGGCCTCACCGTGCGACGCTGCACAAGGGAGTTCGGGCTGCTCCTGCTGTTTCTGTGCGTCGCCATGGCCCTCTTTTCTCCCTTGGTGTTTCTGGCCGAGAGCGAGCTGGGAGCCAAGCAAGAGTTCACCAGCATCCCAGGCTGTTACTGGTGGGCGGTGATTTCTATGACCACGGTGGGCTACGGTGACATGGTCCCCCGTAGCATCCCCGGCCAGGTGGTGGCGCTCAGCAGCATCCTGAGTGGGATCCTGCTGATGGCCTTCCCCGTCACGTCCATCTTTCACACGTTCTCCCGCTCCTACGTGGAACTCAAGGAGGAGCAAATCAGGGCGTCCAGACAAAAGCCAGACTCGCAGGATAGCACCAAATCCCAGAACAGCGAGGATTCCCAGGAGATGGACAGCAACTTCCAAGGGATTATAGAATCCATGGCTCACAGGAAGTCCATAGCAATGGCCACACAGAAGGTCCTTGAAAGCAGGCTGCTGGAAAAGAGCTAACTTAACTCTCAGTGCGTAGGTCTGTTGTAGGATCTTAACTAGAGCCCTGATGCTTTGGAAGACACACACCACCTGACAGAGATTGATGCATTTCTCCAAAAATAGTTTTCTGCAACTGCAGGAAGGAGGAGATGGTGGGGAGGAAGTACATATTTGAAATAAGGAAACATTATTTCTAAATCTTCTGCACAGTGCTTTTTACTTTTACTATGGAGGATATGTATGATGTGCAGATGAGGAGACCACCCTAACAGCAGAATGTTCTTACTTGACTGTCACGCTAATTTAGGGGCATGGCTCCACTTAAACAGTATGGAGTATTTAACAAAATAGCTTCCTTTCACTGCAAAGGATTTGCTAAACAGCTTTATAGAAAGCTAATCATTGTGCAAAAACCCAGTTTCAACAAATATTTATTTGGAAATTGTATTATTAAAACCACAACAAAAAATATATTTAAATAGAATACTATATCATTAAATTTCTGTATGGTATGCTTCTAGATTTAGTAGACTCAGGTTCAGCTGATTTTTTTCCTGTTAAATAAAAGTCAAACTTTATTTTACCAAATATGTCCATTTTGAGTGCTATGACTTACCTTCTCCTGTTAAATGCTACATTGTGAAACATTCATGTTTTTAGATTCTTTGGAGGATGGCAAAATTAAAGCTTTTTTAAATTTATTTTAAGTGCAGTGTCAAACACATTTTTAAATGTTTAGTTTTGGTAATTGTTCCTGTACTTTGAAACTACTGAGACAGAGATTAAGGGGGACAGTTAACCGCCCCCCCCCATCCTAGTCTATTTTCTGCACCCAGCACTAAATATCACGCTCTGTATGAAAGACAAACATAATGAATGTGAACCGTAAATACAATCGCACAGCTGTATGTGTTAAGTGTTTGTAGCAGTGTGCTCAATGTTCCACCTTGCTCTCTGACTGGGGCACTTTCAGGTTTCAGTGTAATGATGTGCCTTATCAGCAGAAGAGGAGCCTTACAATACTAGACCTGGATTATTTCAGAGGACATTCTGCACGTTTGTCCCAGCCTCACGGTGACCTGTAGTTGTCAGCCCACACTACAGTTCTTATTTAATTCGGTGAATCAAGTCTTTGTTATAAAGTAGCCTACGGTCCTGCAGGCTCAGACCCTTCAGGTAACTCCATGCCTCTTCAGACCTGCTATATACTGGGTATTAAGCATCACACATTTGGCTTTGTTCAAAGTTAAGATCCACTTTAGCATGTGCTCTGATAATGCACAGCAGCCTCACTTTTTACGAAGATATTACAAACCTGTATACAAGAGATAGATCATCCTGTTAAAATGTTTGCCTCATACCTGCTGTACAGCATAGTTCCAGATAAAGTGTTGACTTTAATAGTTTCCAGGGGTTGTATTGGATAAAAGCTGTGTCTGGAATGTAAAAAGCTGAAATTAAAAAAAGTCCTGGAGTGATTTCCTCCTGCTGTGAAGCATTGACTTAAAACTGACCGGAAAATCTGAAAGGAACATAAATGCTACTAAATGTATAATTTACCACCTCATGCTGTATGATGCATCAAGACCTCATAAATCTTTGAACCTGTCTGCTTTTGTTTCAATTTTATCTTCAAACACTTCACATTATGCAATTGAAATAGCGGAATTCATGGCTCCGGGACGTTTTCATTTCATACCCAAAACCTCCTTTTTGTCACTAATTGATTTCATAAAGTAAAATAAAGAATAAAAAAAAATGCCAACCAAAAACATAACCTCCAAATAGCCCAAAGGGTTCAGTAAAATGATTTGCACAGGCAGAACAATTGATACAATCTCAGAGCCGCTACATTTCCCACCAAATCTAGCCTGCTGTTTTCCTTCACTTATCGGAAAGGCAAAAGGATTCTAATAATAGTCACACACACCAGAGGAGTCTCGGAAAGGCCAGAAAATAAATAAGTGAATATATAAAAAGCGCTGGACTTTTTTCTTTTTTAAGAGCACTCAATTGGTACACAGTGTGCTAGAAGAACACAAACACCTATTTGCAAGATGCCATTTGAAAGCACAAAATATAGTATGTTACAGTTCAGTCTAAGAATAAATGTAAACCAGATTTCAGATCCCTTTTGCTAATCATTTATATTTGGTTACATTATATAGTCATTTAGCAATTTGTGTACTTTTATGATACATTTCAACACCTTTGTTTAACAAGCAGGAAAGATTGTCTTAAAGTAAATGTATTTATACATAAACCATCATGCATAACTTGGCCAACTGATTATTCAACAGTTTGGGAGAATAATTCACCATTAGGTTATGTGCCCGAGGTCCATCAAGCCTAGAAGACAAGCCAGTGGGTTAATTTCACAGTTGCACATGCAGTGTGAAAGAGAAATACACGTACATTTACACTTAGATCTTGGTGCACTTTAATTGTGCTGCTCTCAGAACATCATATCCACAATGAGTGGTTATTTTGTTTTCATCCCTCTAGGGCTTACAAATGAAAACTATAATATTCAGATAACAGTTTTGAATTACACTGTCATGCTTAAGATTTGCATCATGAATTGATTGGGAAAATAAAAATCATTTGAAATTTCTAACGTAAACAAATTCACTTGTGGAACACCATTGTAGAGAAAAATCCATCATCAGCAGCAGGTTTAATACCAAGCAGGAAGAGGTCCATCTGACCTTTTCCATTGGCTGCACTTCCAAATGGCCTCCTGTGTTTATCAGCAGCTGAATAGCTCACATACCTCACTTTGTGAACTGCGCACACTGCAAACAGACACATTTCTGCAATGAATTACACACACAAGACTCTTTATTTCATTAAACAACTTTTAATCTCTCTTCCATAATTTTTTGTTCAGACTAGTCAATTTTGGCATAAAGACATTAACAATGGTCTTTGCATACTCTTCATATGGTGACCACATTAACTGACCTTTTCATAACAACAAAAAAACATTTATAAAAGGAACTCCATAAAATGTAATATAGCAAAACAATTAAGATAGGTCAAAACAACATCAACAAATAGTGCAAGAAAACACCAGTAAAAATGCCAGTACAGAAAAAAGAAAGTGTAATAACTATGGTATCCCACAGTTTTTAACAGTAACTTGTATGGAAAACAATTTGGTTGCAACGGTACATAAACCTGTTGGATATACAATGGGTCATAAAAAGACACAGACAATTAATTTTCCCCATGTCTTCAATGAAATTAAACTAAAGACATTTAATGTGTTCAACATTATGGTCCTGTGCAAAACAAAAAATGCTAAAGTCACACTGTCAAAAATGTAATAAAGCAGAAAGCTTTGGAGAACTGCTTCTCGATTCACTGCCAAATATGAGCATGTTTTCAGAAACGGTTCAGCATAAAAAGCAACTCCTAAAATGAACATACAATATATGGAAGGAAATTAAAAATATTTTCATATATTTTGAATTCAAAAAAAATAATAGCAATAATAAAGGAACAAATATGAAATTGTTAATACAAATATAAATTTCATAAAGAAACGGAACCCCCAAGATCACAGTTACGAAGAATTGGTTACGGGTCTCTGGGCCTCAATGGCCTATTACAGAGATTTACAAGTCGCGTCACATCAAATCATTTGACCTACACAAGGCGGATGACCTGGTCCATCCTCTGCATACAACTACACCAATTACACCATTAGGATGGAAAGGCAGAAACTGAGGCCCTTGCCTTATTATACTTGACTATGCTGACTGAAGCACCGTTTAGAGATGAACAATCTGCCAAAAATGGAATACTAATGCAAATATGATCATAAACCAACTTCTGCAGAGCAAGACATTCATTTGGAAAAGCAGCAGCATAGCCGGGATGGAGAGAAGGACATAAAGAGGCCTTGACTGGTTGTGTATACGTTTCCCTTTATGCTCACTGTAAGAATGCAGTAAAAATGAGAAAGTAAGACGAGTCATAGGAGATATTACTGACCTAACCCAACAGAAAAGTGTGATACTTTCTAGAATGTCAAAAAGGAGTTTCCACCGTCCTGAGTTATCTAGCAGATTCTGAGTATTAACCCATAATGCCTTTGGTCATTGAAGTGCAGTCAAGTGGTTAAGCAAGATGTCTGAATATTGAGATTCCCGCGATTTCTATACTGACCGTGTCATTTGCCTTTTTGTGCATTTCCTCTTCAATTCAATAAATAATACCATAAATGAGCTGCAATTGACTTCTTTGTCGCAGTGTCCACAAATGATCAAAACTAAGGGTATCGTCCTGAATGCGGTCTTGTTCATTTTGTTGCCCAGAATGAGTCCTTGCATTATAATCCTCATGTTAAATCAGTACATACAGAATATGCGTTTCCCTCACCCTGTGATTATTGTGGTTATAGTCAGTGAGTAACTGATGAACCAGTGTATATAAAAACATATTACGCCAATATAATATTCCTAAATGTTCAAAATAGTGAGGGGTATGAAGTATTCAGCAAGTTCGCATAACACAATTATACATGGGTTCACAAAGTTAATAATGAATTCTGAGAAAATTAGATAAAAGTCTTGCAACCGGCTCCACAGAGTCCAGACAGCAACTCTGTTGAGGAGTTTTTGGCATTAACCTCAATAGTTATGATGCTTCCATTGTTATTACAAAGCATCCTTACAAATCAAGTATAAGAGACCTGGCAGCCTCAGAAGAAAATCCAGTCAATTGTACAGAAGCTCTGTAAGAACTAAAGGCCTTCTTACCATTGCCACCCTAAATACTGAGCGTTCTCAATGGAAATGAACGTTTTAGGTTTAGAATGTATTAACTGGTATATTTATAAATACTATAGAAGTTCTCTGTATCAAAAGGAAAATCTAAATATTTAACAGTCAGTAATGCCAGAGCATGAAGACTTTATGTGGCCACTAGGAGCAAATGTACTTGAGGTGGTTAATATTAATAAGTTCAGACCTGCTTCTGTATTCTATGAAGCCATCTGCCTGGTTAGAATTCCCACCACATAAACACTTATCTGTGCGAGTCCTCATTGGGGACCTCTACCTACTTAAGAGTTATACAAATGGAAACGACACAGTGTAAAGCACATTGGTGGTTACATGGGATGACAATAAATGTAATATATGCTTTGTGTTTAATCCTAGCTCTAAATGAAACGGTAGATTCAATTATTTGACACAACCCTGTTGTCCCATTATTCTGCAGCTGTTTAAATACCAAATACCTGCAGGAAAAAGCTGACCACCCATGGAGTTAATGGTCAGAACAAAATCTGACTAAATCCAGCAAAACATAAAAAAGGCGCAAGATGATAAGGTAGCATAAATGTACTGAAGATAGCAATGCACCACACTTTCTTAAATACTCCAGGGGAAGGTTGTGTGCACTGTTGAGCAGCGTGGCAATGCTGTGAAGGCTGCTACAGTTCCTCACATCCTGTTTATACACAGATGTATAATTTGTGCACACAGAGCGGAACAGAAGTGAAATCTTGCATGCTGAAGTGATGCATTTCAGGGAGCAAACGTACACAGGGAAGCAAAGGCAAAATCACACACACATACCAAAATTAGAAAGGGAAAAAAAAATTGACATTGGTTTTCTTTGAAAAAGAACAATCTCTTGGGCAGCAAACTTGCTGGAATAACGATCGCCTCCCAGCAAGCCTTTCAGTTCACCCTGCCTGAAAAACGCATGCTGTGTTCTTTGCTCCGTGTTAATGCGGACTCATGAAAAAGCCCTCGACATGAAGTCCATCTCTATGTGGAGATCCCAGCACCAGGAATAACTTTCAATGTACACCAAAGCCACTTTAACTTATAAAAAAAAAATAACCTAAACAAGATGACTTTGACATGCCTGCAGGGAAGGGAAAGAAAACCCACACACACTAAAGCGTCTGCACTGTGGAAGAGACTGGGGAGGTTGTGAAAGATTCATGATGTTCGGTCTGCTTTCTAAACAAAGCCCGCTCTCTCTCTCGGTTCGCTCTCCTTCTTTGAGGCCTACTGGCACAATTGACGTTAGAAACCTCCTTGTCGAGTGAACATAGTACAGCATGTGCAGGCAGCAGCACTCCACACTGACAATGCCCATTGGTCTCCTGCTTCTGAAATTAATCGGTTTTACATGTTTCTGAGACTTACTGAGGCTAAAATATTCCTTCATAACTAAAGCTGAACCCCCATCCAGCCAGTGTACCTTTTCCATTTAGCCTTGAGGACTGAAAGTAATATAATGACTGAGTGGGACTCACAATCGCTATTTTATATATGTATAATTTATGTATGTTTTAAATAATATTATTAATCTTTGAGACTTCGCCAGCTCTGGGAAGAACAGAAGCTGGCACTAAACTCTTGATGCGCGCAGAAAACGCTGGATCATGCCAGGAGAAGTCGCTGTCAAAAGTCTGAGCTGAATACCATTAGAGTCTTCAGTCAGACAAGTAACCTCTGTGGTGAGACTGGCAAAGGCGGCAGCAGCAGGCATACTTAAGAGTAAAGTACCTGTCATGGGGTCTAGATATTCAAATACATAATTCAATCCCTTGAGGCAAGAAAACACTTGGAATGCGTTTACATATAAGAGGCTTCTAGAACTGTCTAGATTATCGGGTATTAAACAAAATAGCTCCTAGCTTTGAATTACTGACGATGTTTAAATAAGTAACATGTAAGTAAATCTTTACTGCCTCTGATTTTACTTCCCTTCTAAAAGTTTACATACGATGATAAAAGCGTAGGCAATCAAAGTGAAGTCACGTACATGGTAAAATCATGGGCCAGATGCCATATTACCATGCAAAACAGCTGTAGTAAACCTTCATAAGGGTTAATTGTGGAGTATTACCTCCTTATTCCACACAATAGCAAATTGACATTGCTGGAGTGACTCCTGTTATTTTCTGCTTGACGTAACATTTCATACTCTAAAGATCGGTGTCGTTACACATTCATGAAGAATTCAATCAGTCTTTACAAATAAACCCCAAAAATATAAATAAAATACTTCCATGTTTTTTTTTCTTCTTCTTCGATGCTAAAAAGTAACCAGCCCTTTATATCAGTAAGGCATAGGGATACATGCACACAATCATTTAAGTCATGGGCCTGTTTTAGAAAAAGTTTTTTTTTTTCCTTTTGTGTGTGTATAACAGACAGTAAACACATATATAAAAATATAAATAACAGACAGTTCTCATTGGCATCTCCCTCAATTACAAAATAAAAAAACAAAACAAACACAACCACAAATAAAGCGTAACAAGTCATTTCTTTCCCGTATGAAAATGAGTCACTGGCCTGAAGTATAAATCCCATGATGCTTCAGGAGTGCGTCTGTGTGCCAGGGCCAGCTCAGAGTGCCTTGGCGGAGGTGGTGTGGACGGTGTGCGAGACAGGCTTCTGGGGGTAGCGGCTGTAATAGTAGACCTGGAAGAGGATGGCAAAATCCACACACACCTGCAGCAGTCCACAGATCCAGAACTGGACGGGCGCCTGGTTGACCAAGAAGTAGCCCGTTTTGAAGGTGTCCCCACTGGTCCACATGCAAACCATCTTGATGCTGCCAACAGACCACAGGAGAAGTAAAAAAAAAAAAAAAAACAGCACATTCAAGCAATCAAATTCATTCCACTTAAGCAAGAGGTCTCCATAAAATGCACAATGAGGCATTTAAGTATATATAAGCCAGTTATGATTGAATAAAAATCATACATAAGTAATTGAACTGCAGTAATGTAAATGTAATGTTTGCCGGTACCAAGGTATAATAATATATCAGCTCTTTTACAGAGTAATTTTTAAGCTAACAAAAAAGGCTCTGTGTGGTTGTAATAAGGACCACTGAAATACTGCAGAATACTGCAGAAAAGAACACAGCACAACACTACTTCTTTTGGAATTACATTTTAGAGGTCTTGAAAATATATGCACTGGAATACTAGTTGGGGACACATGCACATTTATATTTTTTAATGTGTATGTAGGCGACATCAAGTTAAATGTATAATTATTACTTACGTAGTAACCTTTAAAGTATTTATGTTTACATATGAAATGGCTTTAAAATGGCAAATATATTTAAATTATATATATCTCTATGCCTACTTATTAATCTCACCTGTGATTAAAGCAGAACTGGAAGTAATTCTCTAATGGTTTGTAATTAGGTCAGATATGAATGTGTTACCTGGAGACAATTAAGCTAGTTTTAAATTCAGAATCATACATACAAATAATAATTTAAACCAAAAAGCAATGCAGTTTCTAACTCAAGGGGAAATTTTTTTGTATTTATTATTCAAGGGACATTCATGTAAGATTGTGGAATTTAAAACACCAGCTTAAACAGGTAGGCCTACATCTTAGAAATGAAGTCTGGAATGGTAAATTGTACGTACTACATGAAACATGCTTAAAAAAAAAAAAAAACAGCTATCAGGAATCTGCACCAGACTACTTCATGTACGGTTCAAAGTTTCCATTGAAACGAATACATCTATTTTTAAAATGGAAGGTCGTATGAATAATCGCAGAGGCTAATAAAGTGAGATTTCTTCCTGGCAGAATTTTGCTCGAGAACAGCAATCCTTTACTCTCTATCGGCAGAAATACAAAAACACATTTATGATAAGAAATGCATTACAACTGTCCACTGACCATTTCAATAGAGGTGTTTGTGTGGGACGATCTCCAGACTCCGTATCAGAGCCAGGGTTAGAAAGCCTGCAATTAGGCTTTCAATTTTTATTTCATCCTCCCAACATTTGTCTCAGGGAATTGTATGTAGTGTATTAACTAGATTCAATATTAACTTCTCCCTTGGCAAATGATAAGTAGCTCCACAGACAGGGTGAAATACAGTAGCAGACTGTAGGTATTTTGCATGAATTGTTTGTATATTTTCCTTCGTCTGGCAACCACATTTAAATTAAACTGACCTTAACAACGGATTGTAAACAAAGGTAGACTCTTATGCAGGAAGGATGACATATTTCAAAGATATAGAAGTTCAGCCAAATAATCCGGTTATACTCAAACTACTACTCATTACTTACTATTCTATTAACATTGATAGTCAATTTGAAATGACTGGTAACAGCTTTAGAAAATTATATATATTTTTTCCCCACCAGTCATTCCCCCCTTTGGTACCCAGCAATCCGAGTTCCCAAAAACTGTGCCGCTCTGCTCCAAGCCACAGTCCCCACGCCAGCAGGGAGACAGCGTACATGTCCTCAAGCCATCTGCTTGCTTTCGAATTGCAAGTGAAGAGCACACACTGCAGAGCAATCCTGTCAGACAAACGTATTACACAGTTCTCACTGATAGCACCATGAAAAGTTATTTTAATAATAAACTTGTTTCCCTGAAGGTTTCACGTTCCGCTTCATCCCACACAGTACTTGGCTACAGGCGAGAGGGCAAATCTTGAACATCCTGCACTCGGCACAGGATCTTACTGAAAAAGCCCAACTTTTATTTTATATTGTCAATACATTTCATTTTTTAATATGGGAAAATCCCAAACTGCATGGACGAGCACGCTCTGTAAGGAAACCTCTGCTCTCCACAATAATAAAAGACATTGCTTTTCTGCAGTCAGACTTTTCTGTCATTTGCCTTCAAAAGGTAAAACTGAAAGGCAAGTTTTGAGATGTAGGAAGAGAACCAATTAAATAGTTGAGCCACTTTCTACAGCAAAGAGATTATTAAAGATGTGTGGTACAGTGCATCTGGATGAGGAACCAAGGAACAGTTGGAAATGATTCATTACTTTAATGAAACACAAAACAAATGTGGGAGGAGTATTCATTGTCGGACCGTGGGAGATGAGATTTCTTAGGAGCAATTACTCAGAATTCTTTCCGTGCCGATTCCCAGTGAGTGCTTGCCAAGCTCAGTGGAAAGGCAATGGGAAGTCCTGCCTGAAAGCGAGGAGCTCAGGCATAATAGTCTGAGCTCAGAGGAAGTTTAACGGCACACTGTGAAGAAAGCCGGAGAACGTTTTATTCAACACTGTAGGCGAGAATCACACCGAGAGCTCCTGGAATTGAAGGAGGGAGCAGCTACAAAATTACTTTTTTTATTTTTCTTAGGAGTGCATTATTCCCATTAACATTATCCTTCTTTGTGCATTCTTTCGAGCAATTGAAGTGCATTTTGATACCTTAATCCACCCACCCGAATATTTCAATTCGGCTCCATCCTTCCCTCTTTGAGCTCCTCAGATTGCTATGGAGACAGGGATCGGGTGTATATACAAAAAGAGGAGGGAGGGGGACAGATAAGCTCTCGAGTTGCTGTCAAAAGTTGCAGTAATGGCTATAGCCTTTTTCTTTTCTTTAATTCAGTTGAAACTTGGATAAAATAACCCAACATTCATATATAAACTGGTACAGAAATGCTGCGTGGGCAAGGTATATAATACCACCTTTTGAAGATCAAACCTGTTTTCAAGAGAAGGAATGTCAAAATGATTTAATGGTTTAGCATCTAAATTCAGTATTTTAAAAAATCCATATGTTTCTAGGCAGCACTGACCAGTGTGAGTTGCATACGGTTGTGGTCAGTGCTGGGAAGTACAACGACTGGCCAATCATGAAGATGTGTCTGAGCAAGACGGAGACTCGCTGTCAGGCTGACGTTTGATTTCCCAGAGTTGATGGCGGGGGCTGACAGGCGACAGGTTTTAAGATCTACCCTTTCATACACACTAATATATTTTGTGAATGTAAAAGAACTACACCCCTGTCTTACGAGCACATCTCCTGAAATATATATATATTTTTTCTTTTGACTATCGTTCCTCTCATCCCATTATTCATCTCCCAGCTTCAAGTCTAGCTACTCAAAACTGACTGATATGATATGCTGATAAGAAAGTTGCGCATATCATAGATTATTTAATCAATGCAAAAACACTTCTACTTGCCTGCACACAAATGTAGTCATTGTAAAATCACATCACCCTTCATAGGGACAGACAGTCTTTTTACAAAAAAGTTTACAAAAAAAAAAAATATATATATATATATATATATATATATATATATATATATATATATATATATATATATATATATATATATATATATATAGAATAACGCATGTACACTCTCATATACATGTGATTTGATGTGTGGATGTTTTGGTAGTTTTTGAATGTATTGTTTTCGTTTGTTTAAATGCATCTTATGTAAAACACCTTCAGAAAAGGAAAAAGGGAAGACAAATGTGTCAATAATTCAAAAATAATAAGAAATAAAATAAAATCTAGAGCACCTGTAAGGCTCAGATGGTTACTATGGACACCACAGAAAAGCATGAGGATTTGATGGTTTTCTGCCAATGCGTTAACTACTGTAAACATAGCTAGCACCTTGTTCAGAGGCATGAAGAGCAAATAAAGAGTGTTCTAATGCCACTGCCATGTAAACAACGGTTGCCAGCGAAACCAAGGCCGTACCATTCTGGTCATAGAAACACAGGTTAAGAGTCGTGTCCTGAGCTTTTAAGGAAATGTCACATCTCTTTGAAAACAGAACAACGAAACAATCCATTGTGCCGCTCCAGATTGACTCAAGTATTGACTTGGTCAATGTAATGGGTTTTCTAGTTTTGTTTCTCAGTGCATTGTTGTACTGCCATGGGACCCCTAAGCTCCCAAAAACGCAGCATCTCCTTTGGGACGATCCGTCATGATGGAAAGTTTACAAGTCAAGAAACAGAATAGTTTACATCAATGTTTCCATTTCCTTATTATCAAATTCATAACACCTTTATTGAGGCTGCACTTATAGAGGTTTTTGTGACAATCTGGAATACTGTGGACAGTTCTGGGCTCCACACTTCAAGAAAGATATCGCTGCTCTAGAGGCAGTTCAGAGGAGAGCAACCAGACTTATTCCAGGTCTGAAGGGAAAGTCCTACTGAGAGACTGAGGGAACTGAACCTTTTCACCCTGGAACAGAGGAGACTACGTGGGGACTTGATTCAAGTCTTCAAAATCATGAAAGGCATCGACCACATCAAACCAGAGGAGCTTTTCCAGATCAGCAGGGACACACGCACCCGGGGACACAAATGGAAATTGGGCTTCAAGGCATTCAAGACAGAAAACAGGAGACACTTCATCACACAGAGAGTCGTCACAATCTGGAACAAACTCCCCAGCGATGTGGCTGAAGCTGAAAATTTGGGAACATTTAAAAATATACTGGATAGGATCCTTGGATCTCTCAGTTATTAATGGACACCAAACGAGCACGATGAGTCGAATGACCTCCTCTCGATTGGACACTTTCTTATGTTTTTATTAAACCCCAGACAACTGTTTCTGTTCATCGTTTATTACAAATGTTATAACAATGATAAATCTGGGACCATGAGTCACAGTCCCAGACACAGCCGTCTCAATAAGCAAAACTCAGTGGAATTCTTTATTTTATTTTTTATTTATTTGCAGTCTTTCTGGAAAGCATCAAGATCAGTGACAAGCTATTAGCACTTTTTAAAGAGAAGGAACCAAAACACAACTCACAAAGTTGGGTGTGATTTTCTCAGTACTAAAAGAAAATGCGTTTTTAGAGTGGCAAATAACGAGTACATATTAATTGCTTTTCTACATGTCAATACCAGATTAAGAGGACAGATAATTGAATTGAATTGAATCCTAATCTGCATAATCACATTTGCCAGTCTACTAATCACATTTTACTGCAACAGACATTTCAGCTTTCTGCTGCACTCGTTCTTCAACACCATTCAGCTGCTTTAGCTAAATGAAACTCATCTAGTCCCTGTCAAGCTGAATCATATGGGTCACTTGAAGGCTGGTAACCTGGAACATCTTTTCACAATCACACCTTGCCCTCATTTTCAAAGGAATATGAAAACTATAAAAAATAACGGGGTCTTATCAATTTTTTCTTTGAATAATTCATTATTCTATCATGACCTTCACCCTTTAATTCATCCAGCAAACTTTCAATAACCTGACTCGGCTCTTTCGCTCTATTCTTTTCCTCTCAGAAGTGCCCCGCAATTTGTCAGCTCGATCTGAAGTAAGAATGTGGCTTAAAAACGAGCAGAATTACAAGAGCACTGACCTGTAAAGAATGATAAAAGGATAGGATTTTTTTTTTTTTTTTTAGGATCAATTCAAGAAGCCACTGCGAGGCAAAGAATTCCTAAGCAACACATCATGAGCGGGATTGCTTTTGGTTCACAATAGGGGTTGAATTGCAAATACATTTCTATCTATGGGATTTAATAGGCCAGTAAATAAGGAGTCTGTCTTTTTCTTTTGGGGCTCTTAGTTCCAGCCGATGCCGTTTGTTTACAACTGAAAAGATACAGAGCGGACCATGGTCCACACTGGAAAATGCCTGAAACCATCTCTCTTTTCAGTCACATTTAAAACATAGTTTATAGAAATGCAATAAGGCCGACATAACGCTAAATAAGGCACAGCCGCGATTCGGCTCTTTAAGCGTAGACCTTATAAGGATCCAGGCAGTATTCTGAAAAGTCAAATCCCACAATGATTCATTATCATAGGGTTTCAGAAATGAATGCCTGAGGTCTAAGCTTTGATCTGGCGGGTACAGAAACCAGAACGAGCAAACTGTATTAAACCCGTAGCCAACCTGTCAGAGAAATATCTAATGTTTATTGTATAGATTTTGTTTTGTTTTTAATAGAGCCGCAGTACAGAGAAGAAAAATAAAATCAATTTCAGTCTGCATACTTAAGAAAGAAAACAAAACATCCAGAGGTAGACGATTGCACCCCAGGCTTCTGTAAAGAATATACATTAAAACAACAAGCATCTTTTTCCCTTACTGAAGCCTACACCACCACTTGTTATTTTGCCTTTGATTCCTGCTAGGCTGTTTGAATGTCTATCCCCAAAAATGTAAATAAATGTGTGTGGGGGGGAAGAAATGAAGAGACAAAGAAGTCTAGGAAATGGTCTCACCCACGCCCAACCCAGCAAGAGAGAAAGTAGAAATGTATTAATTCAGTCCATGAATTTGATGCAAGTGGAATCCTTTTTTTTAATTAAACAAATTCTGGTCCAACTTTTCAGCAGCCTATTGATCTAGTTTAATTATGGCTATTAAAATTGAACTCGCAGCAGCATCCATTTGATACATTTCAGTGCTTTAAAAAGGGCAGAAATGCTCCAGTAATCCTGGATGCTAATGAAGTCACCCCCACACCAATCAACTAATTCCAAGAGGTGTATAAACTGTACAGCAATCTAAAAAATGTTTGTATCTCTCATTAGTTTTAACTTCAAATATAGTTAATCTGCTTCATTTTATTAATCTTGTTCTTTATACATACGTCAAAACAGATACACTTGTCAGAGGTCTCACAGAGTATTTCAGTACTCTATATAGTAGCTGAAAAAAAAGCTTTTAAAGGGTACTAAACCATATTTGCTATTCACCAGATGACAGCAGATAACATAGGTGTCTTGGCAGCTAGTTGTCTTTATCAGTTCAAGGAAAATCACCCACAAGGGTACAGTACACTCGCAGTATAGTTTACTATGGACAAGGGAGAATAAACAGAATGTAAAGCGGATTTTCCTTGAACCAAAACGAGGCACAGACTTGTACTGCACAGTCGACTACATTCAAATACGTTCATATCTTGTTTTAGATTGACCAGTGGCCTATGAAAAGGGTTACTTAACATATATTATAATTTGCCATAAGCTATGAATATTAATGAGGGAACTAGCACTATGCCCTCGGACTGCCTACAGTAAACAGTCAGAGAGCATCCCCTTTGAAGTCCTCGCTTCTTCAGCACTGCAGGAGAAGATGGCTTTTCATTTTGAATAACCTGATCATGCACATGTTCTTTGCAGCAACAAAATGTGAGAAGTTTAGAAATATAATAGTTCAGACAGCAGAAAGAAAACACTGCCAAATACACCCCAGCAATATTTAAACTCCAAGTCTCATAAGGAAAAAAAGTTTTGAAATGTTAAATGGACACAGCTAAAACAGAGAGGGGAAAAGTGATTTTTCCCCACCTAGCTTTAAGGAACAAGACTGAATATCACAAATGTAATTACTAACCAGTTAGGGGATTTGGAAAATAATAATAATTATTATAATTATATAAGTAACACTTAATACTTAAACCCAATAATTGCCC
Organism: Amia ocellicauda; assembly: GCF_036373705.1. NCBI lineage: Eukaryota > Metazoa > Chordata > Actinopteri > Amiiformes > Amiidae > Amia > Amia ocellicauda. Next base: position 29,914,030 of record NC_089859.1, read on the forward strand.
AATTCATATAAAGTGTTACTGATGTTGTAGGTTTCTCCAGATACTTGCTGACAAATGGAAAGAGCTGGAATGGTATAGGTCACAAACAGATAAAATAGTATTATAAATGAGAAACTAAATGGTATTGGTAGTGATCGTGAGGCCCTGCTTTCACAATCTGTATTCATACCATAACATAAGATCAGCCAAGCTTTTGCCCTCCGGCTCCACGGGAGGTTTCTCTCCCCCCTGAGCTCACCTTAGGACACCTGCGTTATGGCTTGACAGCTGGACCGCCCCAGTCAAACTCTACAGGGACCTGCCGCTGTCCCCAGAGTGGGTCGGTAAAAATATTTTAATTGCAGAGGCCAGAGAAGTAAATAAAAGCACTACGTTCAAGATAACACTGAATTGGGAGCATTAGCTAATCTGCTTCATTTTCATCTGAACAACTCTCCTTTCATACAACACAGAACCTCTCTAAGATTCTTCCTATATGTTAGGAATGCATGCGGTGCAGATTTTGAACAAGAGGTCCAAATCCCCCCCCCTAATAAGGTACTGTGGCTATCAAAATCATGCATGGCTTATTACAGAGTCTCTTTTTCCTTGCATGCAAAGGCTAAGGAGTAGCCAGATACGACAGATGCTAGAGCAGAAATTGTAAATGAAGTAAACGCGTCCTCATTGCCATGCAAATACCAACGGAAAATGGTGCCATCCAGTACAAATGGCGAAGAGCAAGGTTCAGCATGCTTTAAGGTTTCAATGCGCTTCAATTTCACTCCATCTATATATACGCAAACAACAGTTTGCCTGTGTGTGTGAGCATGCATGTGTGCAGAGGGGGGATGACAGTAGTAAAATCACTTCAGTCTACATGCAAAGGAATGATTTATTGAAAACTGCACAAGGACCAAATGCAAAAGGCTCATATGGAGAAAACATGGGTATAGTAAAAAAACATGCCTCTCTTTACTTGTGCAGCTGAATACCCTTTCCTAGATAGGCATTTAAACACTGTTAGGGAAATATCCCACTAAGATGAACATGAATCCTTGTGTTAAGTGCAGAGAAAACCTACTGCGTGGTGCAAGATTTACGTTCCTGTCCATTAAAAAGTGCACAGTGACAAGAGATGGAACAACAACCTGGAGATGGTCTCTGAGCTCCTACTGGCTGTGCAAGGCAGGGAAATCTCTGCCAGGGCATGTGACAGAAATATGAAGGGAAAGCTCTGGCTGGGATCCATCCCGTTTGATTAGAAGTGAAAGCCAAAGACCTGTCTTACACCCTTAGGAACAGGACTGGCCCATTGGTACTGAGGTCTGTGGTAGCCCAGCCTTGGAGCACCAGTGCTGCGATTCCCTGTGTGGCTGGACTGCATGGAAATAAACTATTAATAGTCGCTGACGTCTTAGAAAGCGAAGCAGGCGAGATATTAAGTGGCACTGGGTTCTATAACCAGATGATGACTAAACCCCCTTTCTTTTGAACAGTTCCCAACAAACAATCAACTTAGATTTCTGTTCCGCTATGTACAGCAACTGCAGATTGCATGGTGTTCAGACAGAGCTTGTGCTAAGTACCGATTTACACAAGAGTCAGTGACCCTTAGCACTTCACGTTTTATAGCTGATGTTAACGACAACAAGAACCACAAAGCATGAAAGCATTAGTGGCATCAGTATTTATCTAGGGCAATAAATTACAATTGATTACAGGTAGCATTGATCTGCATCTAAACTGTAAACCTCTATCTGCTTCAAATTGCAAGAAGTGTTGCTTTAAGATACTGACTGATGTAATTAGAGCAAGTGTAAACTTGTTGTGGTTGAAACCTCATTATTATTATTATTATTATTATTATTATTGTTAATCTTTATTATTATTATTATTATTATTATTACATTGCCATAACTTAGGGTGTACTCATCTTTTTTTCTCATTTTCACTTCTCATCGATTAATCACAGACTTTAAAAACAATCATCTTTCCACACGTTTGACAGAAAGCCATTTTTGGATGGCAGTAATAAAAGCAGTAGTTTGAAATTAAAATTAACAATCTCTTCGGTTCTTCAGAGAGTCCTATGTTTTTGAGAAGAGAATAAAATCACAGGCGAAAACTATGCTTTGCAGGTTAAACTGACTATGTGATTTCCAACATAAATTTTGCTAAGAAAATGATTCATTAGCATGTGCCAGAGTAAATGATGAACATAGGCACATAGCTATTTATCTTCTTGCACTTTAATTAACTGTCAAACTTTGTGGCAATTTCACCCGAAAATAGACATGCTACAGTGGTTTATAACTAAAGCATATCTATATGAATAAACATGCATGTCGGGCAATATTTAATGTGTCTTGAGGATAGAAAACAGGTCTGCCTCACCCAGGGCTCCATGAAAATATAAACCTATCAATATAATATTAAATATCTTTGCTTACTTGTCAGAATACCCTATGCATTCTTGAAGGCAAGTTTAAATAATGCATAAATGCGGACCTGTCATCATTTGCCAGACTACAGAAAACGTGCCCTTTGTGAAAGTAGGGAAAACTGATGTGACCTTTATATCATTTTCAGTCATTTGGGGATCTGAACCTTTATAGGCTTATACACTCACCTAAAGGATTATTAGGAACACCATACTAATACTGTGTTTGACCCCCTTTCGCCTTCAGAACTGCCTTAATTCTACGTGGCATTGATTCAACAAGGTGCTGAAAGCATTCTTTAGAAATGTTGGCCCATATTGATAGGATAGCATCTTGCAGTTGATGGAGATTTGTGGGATGCACATCCAGGGCACGAAGCTCCCGTTCCACCACATCCCAAAGATGCTCTATTGGGTTGAGATCTGGTGACTGTGGGGGCCAGTTTAGTACAGTGAACTCATTGTCATGTTCAAGAAACCAATTTGAAATGACATGGTGCATTATCCTGCTGGAAGTAGCCATCAGAGGATGGGTACATGGTGGTCATAAAGGGATGGACATGGTCAGAAACAATGCTCAGGTAGGCCGTGGCATTTAAACGATGCCCAGTTGGCACTAAGGGGCCTAAAGTGTGCCAAGAAAACATCCCCCACACCATTACACCACCACCACCACCAGCCTGCACAGTGGTAACAAGGCATGATGGATCCATGTTCTCATTCTGTTTACGCCAAATTCTGACTCTACCATCTGAATGTCTCAACAGAAATCGAGACTCATCAGACCAGGCAACATTTTTCCAGTCTTCAACTGTCCAATTTTGGTGAGCTTGTGCAAATTGTAGCCTCTTTTTCCTATTTGTAGTGGAGATGAGTGGTACCCGGTGGGGTCTTCTGCTGTTGTAGCCCATCCACCTCAAGGTTGTACGTGTTGTGGCTTCACAAATGCTTTGCTGCATACCTCGGTTGTAACAAGTGGTTATTTCAGTCAAAGTTGCTCTTCTATCAGCTTGAATCAGTCGGCCCATTCTCCTCTGAGCTCTAGCATCAACAAGGCATTTTCGCCCACAGGACTGCCGCATACTGGATGTTTTTCCCTTTTCACACCATTCCTTGTAAACCCTAGAAATGGTTGTGCGTGAAAATCCCAGTAACTGAGCAGATTGTGAAATACTCAGACCGGCCCATCTGGCACCAACAACCATGCCACGCTCAAAATTGCTTAAATCACCTTTCTTTCCCATTCAGACATTCAGTTTGGAGTTCAGGAGATTGTCTTGACCAGGACCACACCCCTAAATGCATTGAAGCAACTGCCATGTGATTGGTTGGTAGATAATTGCATTAATGAGAAATTGAACAGGTGTTCCTAATAATCCTTTAGGTGAGTGTACAATAGGAGGCTGCAACCTGGATGGGGATGGATTGCACTGTGGGTCCCCTTGCCAGGGAGTGTCTTCTTACTCTTACATGAAAAATCAATCACTGAAACTTGCAAATACAGTCCTTGAGCTTCGCTATGTCACCATTAGGCTCCACTGTCTTTGCAGCAAGCTCTGTCCCTTTTTGGCTCACACTGCCTCAGTCGATTCTCGGAGCTCTGGCATTCTGCACAGAGAAAGCCCAGAGAGGAGAGGAGCTTGACTGATCCAAAGTGTTTCCATTGGATCAACACTTCGGAAAATATTTTCCTGCACCTGTCCATGTTTGGAACACAGTGTTACTGGCCATGAACAAGGCCCAGTTGTTATTACTGGTTGTCAGTGTTGACAGGAAAGATAAATTGGAGACCAGAAGGGAGCTAACAACTTAATTAAGTGCATCGTATTATCCATAAGCCACTGTAAACCTCAACTGTAACTTGTCCAGGAACTGAGAAACAAATGGCAATAAGACTTTTAAAAGCATTGCTGTACAGTACAGAAATACTGCACCACTGTTACAGTGTCTCATTTTCACTCAGTAGAGTTCAGTTACTATGTGCTAAACTTTAAGGAACTGGAAAGACCAACACTGGCCATGAGACAATTTTATTATTCAAAGACGGCACTGGAAATGAAACCAAATCTGCAGAAGGAAAACTAAAAGCAGAGGTAAAACTCAGATGCTGAAAGGAGCGTCTAGAATACAGACTTGAATAGTATGTTTTTATAAACTCTTCTTAGATTTAAAGACAATTGCACTTGTTTTTTCTGCCATAACAGCACCATTCAACCCGCCAACTTTCCTGGATGCTTTAATATACCCATCAAGTTCTTTTAGAGGGATACTGGCATTTTAAAAAAGAAAGAAAGCTAAATGATATAAACTCCTTGTGTATAAACTATTTTCACACACTGTGAACAGATTTTTCAGCACCTTCTTCCAACTCCTAAACTCAAGTAAACTAAAGTAACAGATGGTACATGTCTCATTATGTTTATATTCTTTGGCCAACTGCATAGGGATGAGCAGGAAATGAATGCAATGCATTGGCTTCACTGGAGTCACTTTATAGCTCTATACCTGATATGTCAAGTTGACAAACCTGCAGGTGTTGGTTTAAAGCAGGGATGACCAAATCCTATCCCATGGGGCCACTGAACAACCCTTTTCCTTATCTAGTCACACTTCACATCCTTCCCAGATGGTAATCTAGAAATAATTGAAAATAACCTACAAAAGCCTGCCAGATTGCAGTTCTTAAAGCGGTGATTTGGCCAGGTCTAGCTTAGTGATTGGCTAGTTGTCATACCTCATGCCCTCAGTGGATTTGTTTTGGTAGTTGCGGTAGAGCTGTGGAGTCCCCAACATGGCTTCAGTGAACACTGCCAGGAAGCCCAGCGTCTCCACGAACAGAATGGAGTCCAGGAAGAGGTAGGTTATATACGCTGCTACAGCAGTGAAGGCCAGCACACATTGCAGGTAATCTACAAACCTGCTCCACAGCCAGAAGTAGTTCCAGTCGAAATCTGAAAGGGAACCAAAAGAAACAGAGGGTGTGTCAATCAAAATATCACCCTGGGTTGAAGTGATCGTGTGCTCTTCTAATATAGCACGCCTAATCAAATCAGGTTTGTAATAATGCAGTCGAGCCAAACGCTCATTTCAAAAAGACAGACTACCGACTGCTCTAGTATTTCAAGTGTGTTGATATTCAAAAGAAGAGCGTAGAGATGACACACAAAATAAAGACAACACATCCTAATTAATGTGCTGAAGATGTAAATTAACGCATTAGAACTACTGTATATCACAACATGTTGCTTTCATACACCCAGTCAATCATAACAGCTGCAGTTCCATCATCATCACAGTTTAATTTTTCTTTAACCCAGTGTTTCCAAGAAGAATTTGACACGTTCAAAGCCTTACAGATCTCTGGAAGACATTATTGAAGACAATAATTCACAGTGAAGGATTAATTATCATTCATCAAAAATATGGGAAATTAATACAAATTACATTTACACTGATGTCCTCGCCATTGATTCAGACATAAGAAAAAACATCTTGCAGACCATGTATCACCTTTGCTTGCTCAAATCACAAGGTGAGCAAAATCAGAAAGAATGAGAAAATGGAAACATTTTAAGTGTGTGCAAAAGGCCACTAGTTTAGCAATTGGTTACAACTAACAGTAATTTACTAACAGTCATGTAAACTTCAGTCTAAACAAAATTGCATCAGCCAATTTCCCCTGCTTTACAGAGGATGTTACTGTTGTCACAATGATACCTAAAGGCTGTATGGGCATTTCAGCTATTCCAGATCTAAACGTTTACACAAGAGTTAGATAAAGGCAGAAGTGTCACTAAAAAAAGCTGACATTTCTCAGATACTTTCCTGAGCTTCTCCATCATTCTGGGTGTCAGTACAACACCTCCACCATTACAAACCCTTTTTCTACAACCTGTAAACAAGCACCAGGGATAATGAGATCGTATCCCCCCGTTGTTTGACATCTGGTTCTACTGGATTAAAGTTGTATTCTGCACTTTTATCAAAAGTGCACAACAACAGCATATAAAATGTACTCCAGATTTCTCCTTAAAGCTCCCTGGTGATATGATTATACAACTCTATAGTTTATTGAGAGGCAAGATGCAAGTTGCTTATTCAGAGAATCAAGTTCACTACATTGAAGTACACACAAAATCTAACATGATTTTTTTTTAATACAGAAGCGACTCTGTAAGGAAGACATTACAATATTGAGGTCTGTAGATATTTCCCTTGACAAATGTAGATTTACTCTAATGCACGAAAATGCCACAAATGTTGCATCTGTGAACATATTAAATATTTAAGTTGCATCTTTTCGTTCTACATGATTAGCTTAGAGAAAATAAAACAAAATAAACTGATCTCAAAAGTACTGTGCATGTCAAATTACAATGTTTGCTCCATGCTTTAATCGATATGTAGAAGTAGTAATGTTGAATAAAACAATTTCAGGCATTTCCCATGTGTTTAACGGATATACACATAGGCAAATAAAACAGGGCTGGTAACACAGGCAATTTTAATAAGTAACAGTCTCATTTGATTTCAAGAATAAAACCTATTAGGACTGAAAATGGTAACTAATTTAGCCTTAAGTTTATTTAAATTTGTTAAGCAGCTGCACAAATAAAACCAATCTTACAAAAAGCTAACAGGAAATCCAACACACACACCAAAATTGAAAATCCCCTGAAAATCATAGAAACTAAAGGTCTCCGTATTGTAGCTGTTTTCTCCGCAACATACAGCGTTATCATAACAGCTGCTCTCTGACAAGGTTAACTGTGGTGCAAATTATTAAAAGAAAGCAGATGATGTTAATGTCAAGGAAAGTCATTTTAATGTACTTGCTCTTTAGGCACAGCCTTAGCCTAGATAAAACTTGATTTGTTCAGACCTTTTTGAATTTTTAACGTAGTTACATATAAATCAGTTTCCTTCAACTACACCAAGGACAGAAACGCTGAGGAAATAATTTAGCCCTGTTAATGCAGTACCTTACATCTGCCTCATACTGATAACAGCACGCCTCGGGACTGATGTTATAGTACGAAATGGTCTATACAAAGAGGAGGATGAATTTAAGAACAGGTTTATATAGAAAAACGTAGTTCCTTTTGTAATTTCCTCTTACACTTCAACATACTGGGGAGAAGCCAAATTATGTTTAAATGATGAATAATGTCTAAGTAGGCTTTTCCACTACAGCAGTCTCACACAAGTGTATCACTGTTACATAAGCCGATTGAGTGTATTCATATACTTATCATATATTCCTCTATATGGACCTGAGGACGGCCAGCACCTCATCACAGACTTCACAAGTGTCAAGAACCACCAATAATAGCAGCTTACCATTACAGTCTCCTCAAATGCCAATAAAACAAACTATCTGCACAGTTTTAGGTAATTAAACTCTTGTAAATGTAATTCAACCCCATGTAATACACTCACACATAAACACACTGCAGAAAGAATCTCTTAAAGACACTGCTTTTACAGAATTGACAGAAACCATGGCATGAGTGGCTGCATACTTTTTACCCTGGGGCTTGAGCTGTGAAGAGGGCTGAGCCGCTGTTCTCTTATCTGCTCACTCCGGTGGATGCGAGAGCGCTACCACACACTGATCCGGGCGCAGAATACTAGCTGTGTAGGAATGTGTTGGCTCGGAATTCAAAATGATTTCCCTTTGAGGTTTACGTTATTAAAATTCAATATAAATAAAGGATTTTTTGGCATAGCATGATTTAACAGGTGTAGGCAGTGATGTAAAAAGTAGTTATTTCGTCTTTTTTTGTGGCTGCTTTTTTTCCTTCTGCTCCCACTTCCATTATTTAACCAAATGAACATCACATGTGCTTAGAACAGCTTTATGGACACAACAGTGATCTAATGGGATGAGAATCTGACACAAGTTTTACCTTGGAGAAGAATATCCCATGCTACAATGGCCTATTTTTAACTGGTGGTTGATGATGTCCATGTCTGACAGAAAAGCTCCTGAGTGAGAATGTAGTTTGGGACTGAAACAGGGTAAATCTCATTTACATATCACTTTGAAGGATTTAATTTCTGTTTTAATGCAAATTCACTTTCATGGAGAAACTAAGAAATTAACCATTATCTCATCAGCTACATTTTGGCATTAATAAATCATTTAACGATGCAATTATTTTCAACAATTTGGGGATCCTTACAAGCAAACAAAGGTATTTAAAATTGTGTTGATACTTTTAGAAGGAACCCTTTAAGTTTTTTTTTTTTTTTTCTCCTACATAACAAGTCCAGAACAATGTGAACTGACAGCAGTGGGATTCCTGGGGAGACACTCGGAATGATAGGAAGATCCCTTATTTGGCTTGACCAAAATGTCGATGTTAAAAATAGAACAAACATTGAGATTAACCCATTACCCTCCCTCTTGCAGGGCTGCAAAGGATCACATTTATCAAGGATGTTTAAGTCATTAGCAATCTGCACCATAGATTGTACAAAATGAACAGAAGAAAATCCCAATGGGACCAAATTAGTGCCAAATTGAAGGTCTCTTGAGAAGCACTAAGCATAGCTCTAAGTAAATGTATGAAAGTAGTCTTTTAGTTTCTCTGTGTTACTTAAATAAATAGGGCAAGCAACAAGGGAGCATTCACTATCTTTCTCTTTCAGCTCAGGACGCCGCTCAGCCGATTCGGAAGCTGATTTGGTGATTTAGCACCGGATGCTGAAGTTTGAAAAGCTCAGCATGGGGACTTCATATTCACACGGGTAGCATAAGCATTTCTACAAGCCATGAATAATCCAGAATCAGTACAGATAATGGTTAACTATGCTTTTTAAATTATTATTCTACCATTTGCTTTGTCTTGTTGCTCTCCACATGTGGTACATGGTACAGAAAAATGCCACTCATCTCCACAGTGGCTGTTTCAGGGTCAGACAAGCCACAGAAGATTCACAAGATGCATGAGACGGTCTTATTCCAATTTACAAAGAGCACAAGAGGGAAAGAAAAGTCCAGTTACTTCTGTTCCAACAATACATACATTGTACTCTATTATTACAATTCTATCACTGGAGTTTCTTCTTTTCCTTTACAATTAGTTAGTCATGTAACTTTAAGGTTAGCCTGATTTTCTTAATCTCAGGAATCATCACTACTGTCCCATGCCGTCAACAATTCTTTCAGCTCAGATTGAATGTGTTAAAAGACAGTTAGATATTAATTAAAAGGTCATTATCTGAACTCCCTTTCTCATTTTAAAATAAGTTAAATGAGGGAACGCCAACTGAATAAAGCCATTTGCCGCCGTAAATAAGAAAACAAAAATAGAAATAGCTAACCATAATAGTATTTTTCTACGGTACTAAAATGTAACATGGTCTACAGGGAGACAGTGGAAAACTTAGAACTGCAGTGATAATTAAATGATTTTTCTACATTTAAACATTTAACAGGCGTTTCTTTTTGGCCAAATCCTCTAAACAGGAGGCTCTGGCTAGCCACTGTTCTGAAAAGACAAAGAACTGCACAGCATTTGTGTAGCTCCTCCAAGGTGTCAAAACACAAGTCATGTGGTGCCAACTTGCTTCACCCACCCAGCATCATTTGGTGGATTGAATCTCTTGATTTTATCACAAGGCAAGCAGACAAGCTTAGCTGAATGCTTTCTGAGAGATTACCATCTTTGTACACAAAATGCTCAGAGCAAGCCAAAAAAAAACAAATACTACATTTAAGAAAGTCAGCTCTTTAAAGGGATTAAAGCAAGAACAGACTGTGCTTAAAGCTTTGCGATGCCTCTAAAGAGGAATTCTTAAAGTTTCCCCAGGCAGCAAAGACAAATCCTTAAACAGGTACAACAGCAGACTGCGGTAAAACCTACTGAACATATTAGATACTCTACGAATTCCTGACACCACAATAAACCATTTGTAATCTTTTACCTCAAGCATAGCACAAGCCCATTTGTATGGCTCCTTACCTCAAGATGGGTATAGAGAAATTAGGAGATTGTTTTCAACTCTTCACACCTGAACCTTTTAAGGACCTAGAATACTTGTAATGGTCACTACAGCTCAGAAATGTCAGGTAATTTTAAACCAACAGTAACTGAATACTTGGAAGCAAACAGTTTCCAAATGAAAGTGATCCTGTTTAATATCTTTTTTTTTTTTTTTTAAAGACACCTTTATACCCTGGAAAGCCCTAAGAAGAGAAGTGGGGGGGGGGAGTTAACATTACTCAATACTCTTATTATTACAAAGTACTACAATTTGATACTCCAATAACCCAGCCAAACACATTTTATTACCATTAATCTCCATTTGACCCGACTGTGCAATGTAATTAGTAAGATTATTAGTAAGAAAATAAAAAGGTTCTAAAGAGACAAAACAGACAGTTGGTTCAGCTAGCTCTTTGGCTTGCATGATAATAACTAATTTCAAGATCTAAAAAGAGTGCAACACAATGGGTGGGGGAAGGGTGGGAGTGACCAAGGATGCCAAATGCTAATGGGAAAAGAAATATGATCTGAGAATATTATATTATAAGTGCAGGTTATGGATGACAACCATGGAATTTATCTAGCTTTTCTGTGATTGAATTAAGATTTCAAATTGCCTTTAATCTGTGTAAAACTAAACACACTTCTCAAGCATTCGGCACTGATCCAGACTGGACGGAGGAAGTGACTGTGCTTGTAGCTTGACAGCCAAAGAGAGTGGAGTCCTTGTCTATTTTGTGACACACTGTCAGCTGTCAATCAGAATCTTGTTGCAAACAGGTACCGAATCCAGCTGGTCTGAGGAAAATGTACAAACTGTGATGGACCCTCTATCGGTGATATAAACACAGCATTAAAACATGAACCCATTGTTAATTAGGTCTATTAAAGAGCTGGAAACATTAGCAGGGCCTGAGCATTGAGGTGTGAAAGTCCAGAAAACACAGCAGCCCTCAGGACCAGGGTTACACTTCACCCATTTACAGGATGTATTTGTCATTACAAACTCTGAAATATCAAGTACCTGTCTGTTCAATATACCAATCAAGCAAAATAAACAAAATGTGCTTCAATTAAAAGTAAAAGGTCTACAGAGTAAAGCCTAGGCTGGGATTTGTGTTGTGTTTCCTGCAAATCAGGAGCAAACATGCTGACAAAGCAGATAAACTGCCTGTGTGGCCTTTTTACCCCACAGAACAACAGAACAACAGCTCCCAGTTAAGCCTCAAAGAGCCAATAGATTAGTCAGAGAAACGGTGAAGACCCCTTTCCTCATCACACATACACACACACAAAGCCTCTTCTGTGAAAGTCAATGCAACGCACTATTCCCATAATGAGCTACTCATGTGTAGCGCCAGAATGATGTGGTAATTTGTCCTCTCCCGTCATGGCCACTACACCACTCATACTCCATGGAGTTCTCTGATGAATGAGCCTCCCAAATGAACACATGGCATGGCCTCCTCCCCTAAGAGTGCCTCTAATGAACAGGCAATGCTCAACACCTTGGTTGAGCAGAATTGTTTTTTAAAAACAGAGAACTGGTTCTTAAAATTCATCTTGACATGGCAGGGTGCAAATAGGTCAGAGGTAAGCTACCACCCAATATGAATGACTTTTACACGTAAATCTGCATTGCACATTCCTTAATATACCTTGCAAAAATTAAAATAAAGTTTCACTCATTAAGGGAATCACATTCCTCTTTGAATCCTCAAGAAACCTTTATCCTGACAACTAATAAATCACAAGCCCAATCTTTAGAGCATTGATTTCCAAGGGGAATTCTAGCACCAAGGCCATATCAGGATTGCACCGTGAATTGGCGTGTCTTGTGTTTCTCAGGCAGTCGAGGCCAGTGCAGTGCAGGCAGGCAAAATAATTACATAAGAGTATTACACAAAGGGATAGGATATTCATAAATGATTTATTCGCTAAAGAGCAAAAGAGAAGAGAAGACAAAACATGGAGAACTGGCTTGGTACATCTGGACTGGGGAACGGACTTGTGCGAGGAGTTGTAAAAATGCCAGACTTGTTGGCAACTTGCTTGTAACGAAGAGCAGGTCGGGCTGCAGCACACTCAGAACATGTACATCAATACTTCTGTTCACTTATAACCAGAGTCTGGGTGAAGGAGGTTAAAGCGTAGATGCAAAACATAGACAGGTCTCGTATTTAGTCTGTTGGTTCTATATAGGAGACCAAGCTCCATCAGAGAAGCATGGCTAAAAATAATACTCCAGTATTCAGCCAATACACGTTTCCAAGAACAGTTGAATTCGTACAATCATGGAGAGTTACAGTCTTATAGGGCTCTTTAAATCAACAGTAACTGAATACAGTTTCCAAATGAAAGTGATCCTGTTACAAAAAAAAAAAGCTGAAAACAGAAATGTGTAACAACCGCTTTTCCCAGGGAGATATTGTACAGCTGGATGTTGTCTTTGGTAAATCTGCTCAAGCACATTTCTGCTCAGCAGTCCTACGGCAAAGCAGTTTCAAAATTAGATTAAGATGTAATCAGGACAGCCTCATAATGGTTTCCCATACAAAATAACATCACAATACCCTTCTACGAGACTGATTAGCAGAGCACGGTTAGCAAATACTTTTTTCTTTTTACAAAAAGAATAAAAGCAAGGTGTAATCTGTCATGTGTGAAATGACATGTTTTGAATACAAAGAGTCGAATGGGAGGTTGATGTAGGTATGGTTCTACCGATCATTATACAGAGAATACAGCATACATTTCCTGCACTAGAAATACTCTTATTAAACAAAGGAAATGCTTTCTTTGTTTCCAGCTTTAGAGTATGCAGTGTGTGACTTGTATTTAGTTTTTTGTTGTTTTTTTACACACTTCCAAATATAATTGAGCTCAACAAGTGTAACAACAGCAATTTTGCAGTCAAGTCTCGGAGGTGCAGGAAGTAGGTGGCAGCAGTCAATCATGCCGCTGCTTTTAGATTTCAAAGCTTGGAGTGGCCTTAAAACAAAGAACAAGACAGTCTATTCTTTCGGGATTAGGGGTTGTGAAGTAGCAGCTTTGCACCTGAAATACTATAATAAACGGACAATTCATGCCCAATTTTGTCCTTGAGAAAAGGGAAATCAACAAGTGGGATTGGATCATTGCTTGGATGGATGGTTCTTGTAATTCAAAATCAAAGTAAATACGGATGTCCGTGTCAGTTATGTAATAAAGGAAATGAACAGTAGGAAAGGGACTCCAGACAGGGAGCTATTTGACTACAGAGGCAAGGATTTAGGACAGTGGTTCCCTGCCCTGACCCTGGGGTATTCAATGTCCTGCTAATTTTTATTCCAATGGAGATCTCAATAACTTAATTTAGCTGATAATGTGCTTTACAGAAGGCTGGATGAATTTCAATTAATCTCCAAGACTTTCAAATGATTAATAAACTCTAATCTTGGAAATTTGTAGTTCAATTAAGTCACTGAGATCTTGATTAGAAAAAAAAAAACTAGCAGCACTGATTGAGGGAGACAACAGATGTGCACATTTGGCTTAGCACAATCCTTAACATCTAAACCGACTGGAGAATACTATTTTAGGGGAGCAATGAAGTGTTATGACCCACTACTCAGATTCAGTATTTAATGAACAACGGGTAGAGCACTCATCTGTACTAGCAGTTCTCTACATGACATTTTGATGTGCATACCAGTACAATTGTACAAGCACAACTGTCAAAAACAGGGTAGACTGAACATGCCCAGTGAGAGATAAAACAGGACCTGGATAGAAATGGATAGTAAAAAGGAAACTAATGTCGACTTTGTTTTCTGTAGATATTTAAAGCAAATTCCGGGATTAACGGCAAATGGTTAAGAAAGGCAAAGAAGATGCTTCTAGAATATTACCAAATCAGCCTGCTTTCTAGGGCAATATAAACCAGCACTCCAGAAAAAAGCAATAGTGAGCAGATGCAACTCAAAACAGAAGCATTGCTAGAGCCAAAGCTGGCCCAATTACAGAACAGATTTTAGACAGCAACAGCTCACAAACAGGATACTAATAATCTGCATTCAGCCAACCCTAGGCAGCACTGCTATACTATCAGAGATGCCAAAGGAAAATGCACCTAAATACACAACATTCAAGCTCACCGTTCCCCTAGAATATAGGTTGACTGTTGACTTGCGCATTGACCTTGTGGGCCAAAATCCAGCAACTTTTATAGTGTTCTAATTCATCACCTGCACTGGATTTAAGAAAGGGTTTTAACTGTTGTTTTATTTTCAGTAATTAGTACAATTAATGACTTAAGAGCTCAGGTGGCTCAAAAATCAGAAGGCCCTTAGGGACAAGACACTGCTCTGTACATTAGAAAAAAACTATTTACCCAAAAGTAAACAGAATGTGGCTAGTTCAAAACCCCTACCTCAACAGTAATCAAATTACAGCTGCTCTTCATTATTATTTAATCTGTGACCAAGCCAAAGCACGAACAAGCACACATCAGTGAAATCAAAAGCATCCGAGTGGAGATCTCACCATTAAGTCAAACAATGCAAGGCAGAACCTCTTACTCTAGATCACATGACATATCAACCTGAAAAAGAAACCACCCTTAACAACATACTATTGTAAAATGTTTAGCTGTTGCTGGAACACACAAAACACGTTTTGGAGGATGGAGACGCATACTAATGTATGACATATGACTACAACTGCCTGTAATTAACTCAAGCCCATTTGGAAAAATTATGTTACAGAAAATACTGATCAACAGCGACTCTTCATAGCAGGGATTGTCCCTTAGGCACTTGGGGTAGTTTTCTGAAACCAGTATATCAGAAAGTGATGCACATTAGCATTAATACAGGCCAGTCCGTCAATCAGTTAGTGGCCCTTAATTGATTAATTGGGCATCTGAATGACTGCCTGGGGGCTATTCCAATTCACTCATAAGGAAGAGGCAGATTCTGTGGTATCGGATGACAATATAGCTGAAATCCGGGTCATCCTAAAAGGGTTTAATTAAGTGTAATCATGGGGGAACTGGGAAAGACAAGATTCATAGTGGCTCTGTGGTTTCACAGATCTACAACAGTAAAATACTATAGAGCACAGGTTTCAAAGGGAAAAAAGTCGGTTTAAACACTAGAGATTAAGGGAAGGTGTCACAGACTCAAGTTTGCATTAATCATGGACAACCCAACTCTAATGCTATCAAGGTCTATGAAACCAGACATAAGTGTGTTTAAACCTTATGAAAATGACACTAGAGTCAAAAAAAGATGTATATTTCCAGTAACTATTTTCCATTTGAGCACTGTTCCTTTTATGGCTATATCCCAACGTTTGGCTGTACATGATTTATGAAGATCAGCTCTCCTTCAGTTTGATCAATAATTCACGCAGCATATCTTTGGAGTAACGGGAGCAAGACTTGGGTAATATCCCCTCTGAAACGTTTCGCTTAAGGATTGCCTCTTTTCCGGGAATCAAGGAACATGTTCACATTTATTGGATTAGACAGGTTTAATTACCCAGGTAATCAGTAGCAAAATTTACAGTCATTACAGGAATGAAGACCTGGACTGTCAGTATGGAAATTCTGTCTGCCTATATAAAAAAAAAAAACAGAAAACATCTTGCAATCCAGTGGGGCCAACCTTATCTTCATTGCATACTTTGAAGATGTACTTAAGCCCAACAGAACGTGAAAAGCAGCCTTCCACAATATTACAGACCTTTAAAACTCACATTAAACTTAATAACAAAGATAAACAGTGAAGGGAGCCCAGATCTTCGCCAAAGCTAAATCTCAAATCTCACATTTTCTCCAAGCAGAGGGGCAACATCTGTAGAAGACGCACAGTTGACGTTAAAGTACCCACACTATCTGACAATCCTCTTATTGGAGCTAATGTGTTTTTTCATGGTTTAAAGCTGTAACTAAGCACAGCTGGTATTAATCACAGAGAAAGGCAAGACCCAAATACAAAAACAATCTGCTAGTGACACCCTGAGAGCTATGTGGTGTACTGCAAGTCAGACACTTCAATATATGCTGTTGATAGCAGACTTATCAGTTTGATGACTATACATACACATATCTGACTGTGTTCAAAGTTTTCTCTATCACACAAAGTAATTATCATTCAAAAAATGTTCAAATCAATTTTTAAATAGAAAAATAAATTTAAACATGTTAAAACAGTGGTTCAGTCCTGGTCCTGGGGCCCCAATGTCCTGCTACATTGTGGTATTTCAGCTCCTTTATTGAACTAATAATTGGCCTAATCAGAGCATATTAAGAATTTTAAACCACTGGAGGAGTCAGGTTCCATAAATGTATATTAGGTACCCAAATTCTACAACTTTTAGTAATTTACATTTACAAAAGTCAAATAAAGCAAATTCGTTTTATTAAGGTTTTAGTTCATTTAAGGTGGATTAAAAAACAGCAGGACACTGATTCCCCAGGACCAGGATTGAGAATCACTGTGTTAACAGCATATATAAAAAGATATTAATAAGGAAGTTAGCTTACATCTCATCAGATAGATTTCTCAAAACCGGAAATTAAAAAGGGGACAGCTTTAATAGGTGCTGGGAAACAGGAAAGTGAAATCAGCAGCAAACATACAACATTTTTAAACTATTTTGACCCATTTTTGTAAGATTATTTCAAATCACATCCATCAAATATGACTCCGCTCAAATTTGAAGATTCATAGATATCTTGTCTCTTGACACTAATCTTTGGTGTAGTTTGATAATACATTTCACTGTAAAACTTAAATATACAATAGGCATATAAAACAATTAAAGTTCAAATAATTTTAAATATAGATCAAATATCTTATAAATGAATAATAAATCAAACTTGAATAGCTTATATATATATATATGTGTGTGTGTGTGTGTGTGTGTGTGTATGAATGGAGAGTATGTGCAATCAATTTAATGTGAGCATCCACCATACATTCTGTTAAATAATCCATTACTTTAACCACTCACTTGTTTTAAAACAACAGCGACCTCAGGTGGTTGAAAATGAGAACTCCTTAAATCCTATATTGATCCATTTCAACAGGAGACCTATGAAAATACTACTGAGCAAAAAGAAGGAACATTCTTTTCAATCACCAATTCAACTTTGACTAATCTGAAAATAAGAAGATCTCATGTAAGTATGATTTAAACTGAAGAAGAGCAAACTATACACTTAAAGCTTTAAGCGGACACATTGAAGCTACGACAACCCAGGACCTTTTTAGCATTGCAATGAACAAGAGAGGAGTAACTATGCAACATAAGGCTGCCTTTAAGTCTTGAGACTCAAAATACCCAGCTGGCGTTTGCTGCGGCATAATTTAAAACTGTCTTTTTTGAGTGGTACAGATCAGCAAAACACAAGAAATTTCCTCTATACACTGTACTCATTACCTGCAGAATGCCCAGACGCAGAAACACATGCATTATTCAAAATCTTGCTGTAACAGTGTTATTGCTGAAAGCTAGCAATGAAAAAACAACAAGAGAGGTTTTAAAAACAAGAGGCTTTTGAGACAAGTTTTTACTTAATTATCTTTAAACATCATGTCTTCATTCTGGAACAGGAATTTATACACATAGAGCTGTCCGCTACTGAAGACGTTAGAAAATCCACAAAGCAAAAAGACAAGAGCGATGAAAGTGAAGTGTAATGCCTTCCATATACAGGAAATAAAAATGTCCATATTTTCTCAAGCTCAGGAGGGTATTTAAAAATAATGTAAAATATTGCTCTTTACAACAGTCCCTAGATCCAAAACAGACAAATAAAACAAGATAATCCTAGTTTAACAAATCACTATTAAAAATAAATCTTTAGAAGGGGCATTTGAGGGAAAGAAATGTATGCTTTGTGATATAATACTGAATATCTAGTAAGCATTTATAATTAGTTTAAATTTAGGACAAAATAAGACTCTCTCTTGGTACAGTATACTGTCAGGAAATTTAATTTGTTTTTGCCGTTTGTATTTTTGGGATAGGAAGTCATTCAAGAATAGATCACAAATTAGACATTTTGTTATAACTGACAGAACAATCTACCGGAATGTCTGCAAAATAATTTAGGCTATTTTAAATATTGCTCTGGTTATCTTACACAATACATTGTCCACACTAACGTTATTTCCCCGCCAAGCACACCGCATAGAGGAGAAATTCATTCAACTTCACAACCAATCTCCCTCTTCAGTGATGATATAATATTACATTCCAATCACTGACGAGGATTTTTCTCCTCCTCTCAACACGGGAAATCGGCTATACATTTAATACATTTAGTTTCCCCATCATTTTTACACCCACTTTTGGTATGCACAATTTCATAACTTTACAGCAATCCAAAAGTGTAATAAGGAAAGATAATGTATAGATAAAGAAAAAGCTCTGCAATTTAAGCTCTATTTTTTACACAAACCTTAAAGCAGCAGCAGTAGAAAAGTCTATTGAGGAAATAATGACTAAAGCAGAAGCAAGACCGTTAATGAAATATGAAACCTGTAATCCACACGGGATTTGTATACACTTTTCTGAATTCTGAGGGACTGCGTCACCGTAATGAGCTCACATACACAATGAACCCCGTTATAAATGCAGAGGACTCGGAAGAGACAGCAACCAACAGTTCACAGACGCTCCATTGCTAATTGTTTCACCAATACTATTTACCTGGTACAGAATTTGGGAAATTAGCTGGAAGAAGCTCCATGTTACCCTGCCTTTTGCAGCAATATTTTCAGAGGACGCCAACACATTAATTTGAATACACCAACCACACACATTCTTAGTACTCCATGCAGTGTCATGGGTTAGTGCATTGATTTAGACAAAAGGAAGGTAGAAATCTTTGAGTGATTACAAAGATTTCATTGGTGAAATAAAAAAGCAAAAAAATAAAGAAACAAATCTATATAATGTATTAAATCATTAGCACAACTCGGAAGCATGCAGTGATTGTTAAGACGAGAGGTTGTGAATGATGACAGGTAAACAGGGTTGTGTGTCAAACAGGGGATGACATTCAAGGCAGTACATACCCAGAAAGACCTTCTTAGGAACTTTGATTTCTTCATCCTTACTGTCTGTTGCTACCGACAAAAAGCAAAAGAAGAAAGAAGAAGAGAAAGAGAAAAAAGCTTGGTTTCTTTGTGTATAGTGATCCACAAGGCCCACAAAAAAGTGTTTCATACGTGGTTAAAAATTAGAAGAAAGAACAAAAGCCCACCAAAACAACTGCAGCTCACATTCAACATGTGCTAATGTAAAAGCAGCTTATAGCAAGATAATGGTTTTCCATCGACCAAAGAAAGGACAAAGTAAAAATATGTAAACATACTGGTATGAAAAAAAGATTGTACACCTTACAGTCATGGTTGTAAACTACAGGTGCTGAGAAGAATTTTCAAGAACAGGAAACATACTGTAAAGAAAGAGTTACTTCAGACAGGAGGGTCTGAAAATTTTACTATCCCACTACAACCTATGTCAGCTTGTATCATGTTCTTTGATTCAAAAATGAAAATACTGACCTTGCATGTAAGTTATTCATAGGACTACTCCTTTCCAAGATAAAATACAGTACTTTCAAAGATGTTGTTGTTTTAAGACTATTATTTAAAAGTAACCAATGCAACCATTTGACCACTTAAACTGCAATTTGTTACTGATAGTTAAGTACATGCTGCTGAAAGTTAAGTGCATGATCAAAATGGTTTCTAACTTACATTTTCAGTAGTTAGAAACCATTTTGTTCATGTAAGTTTTGAAAATATGACGATAATAAGGGGAAATCATGTAAATTGTGTAATATAATGCAATAGAGAGTACCAGTCTGACTGAACACAGAGAGGCAAGGCAGTTTTAGGATCAACAATCTAATTAGGAAAAAACAAACTGCTTGGATTAGACAAATACATTCCCCACACCACACCACAGTCGGCCAATAACACAATTGACAGGAATCAAGTTGGATTCGTAATCAATGTATGTGCTTCTAAAATAAAATTTTAAAATAATAAAACAAATAAAAAAGAGCAAGACCCAAGCTGTTGAGTAACCTATATATTGTTACTTCTGTATACAATCAAATATTTTAATAGGGATAGCTTTTTGAAAGCATATTTCCTACAGTTGGAATTTGAAAGAAATCCATAGGAAGTGGAAATAGTAAAAAGTTACATAAGTTCAAAGCAACCAATTGAAACATTGTAAAATGCCTGATACTATATATGTGGTGATTCAGGCATAGACTTCCCACACAGCATGGAAATGAAAACGGTCCCCAGAAAAGGGCAGCAATCTGTCAATTTGTGTTTTTCTGAAATGCCATCTGATACTGCATTCACAGAACAGGCCATCTTGTGGCTGATAAAGCAAAAGAGAAGCCTTTATAAGGATGAAAAAAATATTTTTTTGCTGCACTTCATTTGGCTAAAGTAATATAAAGCACTGTAGCAGAAGTACAAACAGATGTATATAGAAAAAATAAGTATTTTGTTCCAAAAACAATTAAGACAACGTCTGGATATATGGGTGGTATCATTTTAAGGGGAATGAAAATGTACATAATTTACAAGTTTGGCACCAAACAGAAAAACAGGTTGTCTCACTTGTTTTAGATCAGTCCGAGTCATTTTTCTTTTGTCACCAGGGTTAATGCAGTACATGCCGGATAAAAGTTGGGTATAATACAGTTAAACGTCAGCAATGGAGTGAAAGGGCAGAAAGTAGGTCACATAACGCAAATCTGTCACATCCATGATGAAAACTCCACTCCCGCCAATAAGACTGGCTTTGCCCAGCTCCTGTCCTGATTATCCTTTGTGGACCATGTGACAGTCAGGTCTTTGCCAAATATTCTACTTGCATTTCATGTTTTTAAAGCATTCTGACAATCCTTAACACCTTTTGTGCTACTAATGAAACAACAAAAGGACCACCACTAACTCCACAATAAGGGTGACCAATTAGAGCTGAAATCTCTCTTAATACCGAAGTACATTCATCTGTTAAATTCTGTGTCATTAAAGAGAAAATGAGAGGGCTCTGAAAAATAGGATATTGCATCTCTATTTTTGTGATTTCAGCAGTTGAGGCAATGTGTCTGTAATTTTGGCTTTCATTGTTCATATGCTGACAGGTTGTTTTTAATGTAGGAGTTGTAACTATAATGAAAATCACATTCAAGATGTCTCCCTGTATTTTTACAGAGAAAGAGAGAATGTTTCCTCAAGACTGCGGTGTTGAACGGTCACAACTGCTAGAGAAACTACTTTCTCTGGCCAGCGCAATGCAATGAAAGCTTTTATCCTGAACACGTGTGAGAACAAGTTTAGAGAGAAAGCAACCACAAGAGATTTGAACAGTGGAAGCAATATATGTCATGCTACATAAAACTCAATTTGTTAAAACCACACACTAAAAAGGTAACTTTCAGCAAGTCTGAAATCAAAAGCTAAATCTGCAATCTGAAGAGGAGATTTGGAGGATTTACAAAACAAGTCACCTGGTTTACAGGAAATCAAATGACGAAGCCAAGCAGTTGAACAATGTTTCAGTTTTCAGACAGATTCTCTTGAAGCAGATCTCCAGGGTGTTACCATAAAGCACACAGTTCCCAAAAAAAGTAATCTGACACTTCAATGAGAATTATTATCTTTTCTTATTGGAACCAGAAAATAAGATATGTCCCTGACACCACACTATCATTTAATGTTCTGCTTCTTTCATTGCACCAGTTAATAGCCTTATGAAAAAGAAGGAAAGTTAAGTATCCTACAAGTACTAGGTATTCATCCACCAATTAAAGCTTTTTTTTTTTTTAGGCCTGTTGCTCCATTGGCGCTGCACTGCAAGGAGAGCAACAACTAGCAAATACTGCGCCTTGTCCCAGCAACTCAGAAACCATGTCAGCATCACCCCAGGATATCAGTGTCAATGGGAGGAAGATACTATATTAGAACTGGCAATATGAGGCTTGTGAGGCTAACCTTGCAATCTGGGCAGAATTTGTTTGGCAGGTGTGAAAAAATGCTGTCAAGTAAGAATGCTTTAAAAAAAAAGACGTTAATAGATTATATTTATCAATTAACTAAATGCAAAGCGAGTGAACAGAAGAAAAACCTACATCAAATCCATATTTGGTGAGACCACCCTTTGCCTTCAAAACAGCATCAGTTCTTCTAGGTACACTTAAATGTAGGGCCAATCAGATGCCTCCCTGATGGTATTGCATGATGGATAAGTATCTGCCTGTACTTCTCAGCACTGAGGAGACCATTCATTCTGACCACATCCCCAACTCCATTTGCAGAAATGCAGCCCCAAACTTGCAAGGAACCTCCACCATGCTTCACTGTTGCTTGTAGACACTCATTCGTGTACCGTTCTCCAGCCCTTCGGTGAACAAACTGCCTTCTGCTACAGACAAATATTTCAAATGTTGACTCATCAGTCCAGAGAACCTGCTGCCATTTTTCTGCACTCCAGTTCCTGTGTTTTCATGCATAGTTGAGTTGCTTGGCCTTGTTTCCATGTTGAAGGTATGGCTTTTTGGCCACAAGTCTTCCATGAAGGCCACTTCTGACCAGACTTCTCCGGACAGTAGATGGGTGTACCAGGGTCCCACTGTTTTCTGCCAATTCTGAGCTGATGGCACTGCTGGACATCTTCCCATTGTGAAGGGAAGTAACATGATGCGTCTCATCTGCTGCAGTAAGTTTCCTTGGCCAACTTTACAGAATTTTGTCACACCTGACTAAAACTTTTGCACAGTACTGTATGCTTGTTCAACAAATGAGTAGCTTTATGTATGCTTTGTATTTATTTTACTATAAGATAAGCCCTTGGGTTTTTTTTATGCAAATACAACAGCAAGGTAAATATATGTAATCCTAACAAAAGTTTGATTCTGTACAGCAGTTTATCAATGACACTTGGTGATTTAACAGTGATAGACATCACAATGCATCAGTTGCAGAAAAGTTATTTTAGAGCATATCTGATGACAGTTCACTGCTAATCCACATATAGAATTACATTTTGCAAACCTTCGAGATTCCAATAGTGTAATATTGTATATTTTAAACATTATCAATAAATAAACATGATCAATGATTTGCCTAAAGTTGTCCAATAGAGACGTCAGTTTGGTTTGGCAAAGTTAACTTCAGTTAAAAGTTATGACTCCATTGATAAGTAGCAGGGCACTTTTCAACTTAAGTCACTGAGAGTTTATTTCCTTGTGCTAGTTTCGACAGATCATGAAGAGATTCTAAACACACCCTTTTCAGCTCCGGTTTGAAATGCAGTTCAAACACCTTTCGTTTCTTTAGTTTTCAAAGAGTCATAGAACAATAAAGGAGGGGCAGCACCAACTCACTGGGTAGGTATGTGTGTTTGAATCCCCCAGTAAAACATTACTCTTAGAGAAATTGACGGATTTACAGAGACAACTTTATAGTGGAAAAGCATACAAAACATGGCAGCAGGAGGAGGTGCTGCTAACTGCATAAACGGTTTGCCGTGGGGAGGACAGTATCTGTGTATCTGTGTTTGGGTATAAAGGCAAGTTGTGTAAATCAGACCCTTATCTCACCACCTGTTCGCTCATGTAATCAAACCCAGTGTAATTATTGCTACAGGAGGTAATAAAAGCTACTGTCACTGACCGATGAAGGAGCGCCGCTTGGTGCTGAGTTCCGTGGCCACCCGGACATCCGTACAGACACTGAGCATTATCAGCATGGTCATGATCATGATGATGCTTTGCCACAACAGAGGGGTCTCAAAATACCTCCCAAACCTGGTGAATTCAAAAAAATGACAAAAAGCAATAATTAACAAAGGCTTCAAGCAATAAACTAAAAGTCTTTCAGGCTGTGTGGGATGCACAACAATGGAACTGGCTAGAGAATGCAAGAAATAGTTTCATTATACTTTACACTAACATAGTTTTCAAAAGGAGACAAAGAATAAATAATTTGAGCAATTTTAAGAGATAATGTTGTGGACCATCTTGACAGAAAAATAAATCTTTTTGTTGGCAAAACATTTTCAAGGTTTAAAACAAAGGAATACAATTCTGCTCATAACTTTGCAAGTGCCACTGTGTACTTTGGAAACCTGTTTTTTCACATTGTGGTTAAAAAAAAAAAAAAACCTATTCAAATGTCTGGTTAATAGTTAAGCTCGTTTAGATTAGATATACTGTGTGACTCTCAAAGGAACCATATTTTAGTATCTTAAATTGTAACTGACTTATCAATTAGTCCTAGGGATGAATCAGTGAGGCACACTGGTTGTTTACTGATTCAGAGAATAAAGAAAATATATATATATGATTATGACAGTAACCAAATTAATCCTGTATAGGGACAAATTAGCAGGGCAGACATGGAAACAAATGGCACTATTGAAGCAGTGTGTGGTGAAATGCCATTAGATTTTTTCCCCCCAATAATGTTTTCAACTACACAGAAATAAAGCAACTTTGCATTTCCCCAAAATACATTAAGCCACCTGCTACATGATGTCAGAATTCTTATGTTTTCCTAGTAACATTACTGAATTTAATCACATGAAAACATCTTATCCTGGTTTTGTCTACTACATGGTAAACATCAGAATGTGTCAGAGTGCAAAAACATGGGTTTAAAAACAACCTCTGAGTTATATAATTGGATACATGTGACAGACATCTTCTATAAATGGCCTTTATTTTTTTATTTTTTTACTTACAAAGAAACATCATGGGATTTCTGTTAAGTGAATTGAATTCAGTAGAGCATATTTGTGTAAGTCACTACAAAAAGGAAGACATCAATACCTCTTGTTCAGTACATTAGGCACACAAAGAGAGGTTTTACC
Organism: Amia ocellicauda; assembly: GCF_036373705.1. Classification (NCBI taxonomy): domain Eukaryota; kingdom Metazoa; phylum Chordata; class Actinopteri; order Amiiformes; family Amiidae; genus Amia; species Amia ocellicauda. The sequence continues at coordinate 29,939,347 of NC_089859.1, forward strand.
ACTATCTTGAATAAAAAGAGGCTATAACAGTCAATTATAGTGGAAACTGAAATCCACATCTGAATGTATCTGATCTGGATCTGCAAATGTCAATAAACTAAAAACAGTACCAATTGCAAGTGTACAATGAATGGTAAGTGCAGTTTATAAGCACTGATTAAATCCAAGTTAAACTAAATTGAAGCATTGGAGTAGTTTTATGTGCGTGTGTGTTTGGGTGGGTGGGGGCACTGTGGACAAGAATCACACAATAAAGCCAGTGGCCCAGAAGAGACATTCATTAAGGCTATAAGACTGTGAAATATGCTGTCCAATTTGATTTACTCCGCCCCATTAAACCATCTATAGGAAATACTTATTGAGATGTTAATAACTCTAGCGGGTTTGCACTTTTATATGGGCGAACCACTGCTTCTACTAAAGTAGTACCCACTTGTGTGTAACTCTACAGTGTATAATGAGGATATGAAACAGCACACATGACACATGCCAATTGTTTTATAGAAGACTGCAGAGCCTATTTGTTTGAAGCCATGCCACGATGATTCAACTCAAAATGAACACAGAAAACAATGCAACTGACCTGAAGAGTATCCTGAGGATGTTAGCCACCAGTAGGACCAGGCACACATAGGTGGAAAATCCCTCCGCGTTTTGGGTCCGTCGGATGTCCCGGTACTGCGGGATGTAGGGCACCACCCCTCCGAAAATCATGGCACCAGCAGCCACCCAAGAAACGAGCTGGTTGAGCACATAGACGAGCTGGTCGAAGACCTCATCTTCCATCTTGAATATGCGTGAGTGAACAGTTCGCACAATCTAACCAGGTTATTATATATATATATATATAAAAAAGTTTAAAAGTTTGCCTTCAGTTGATCCTTAATTTACCACTGATGCATCAGCAACTTGGCATGGCGATGCTCCCTCGGTCATCGGATGGCAGGACGAATGAATAAACGAGTGGGAGAGCGAACAGAAAGCTGACCCACGCAGGCTGGAGGTGCTCGGGGTGTCTTCAGAGCCGCCGGGCTGGCGTGACGTCACCGAAACCAGGACACCGCACCACTGCCACGCAACCCGCACAGCTGCATTCTTGACATGTAAAGAGCGCACAGTGAGGCCAGGGCAACCTGCGCGGAGCACCCATTATACCCAGCAGCACACCCGCAGGATCGTGTGGAAGGGAAGGGATAACACTTGAAACTAGAGCTCATTCTTTGCCAGCTAACGTCAGGAGTCCATCCCAAAGCCAGGTCAATTAGCCAGACAGTGATCAAATGCCACACCGTAACATGCATTTCAATAAGCAGATGCAAGAAGCAGGAATGAAGCTTTCATCCAACATAATCAAATGACTTCGCTGGCATGATTCATTGAAAGCTGCGTTAAGGACGGAAGCCTGAGTGATAGCCATGCTTTGTGTTTACATGCGCACACACCGTCCTGGAGCAGGTTGTGTCCATCTCCTGGGACTTCTACATTGGGACTCGGTTTGTGTGATTTATTTGGGTGGGGGGGGGTCGCATTTCGCTTACCTCATCGCAGTCACACAGACTCCTCGGCGGTATCAGCACAATGATGCGGTCGCTTCCGTTTTTATGTCCATCCCAGCATCGTCATGAAACGGTATCCGCTTTGTGGAGGTGTCCCGGTGTCGGCTGCTGCATCTCCCTCTGGTTTGCAGACTCTGGTGGGGGGGGGAAGTTACTTACCCAGGGAAGTGGTGGTCGCCAGCCCTAGCCGCCCCCTCGCCCCGCCGCCCCACAGAGCCCAGGGACGCTTCCCAGTTATGCGCTCGTGACGTCACGACCAGGGTTTGACAACACAGGCCGACGCGCTTCTGCCGCCGGGTCCTAAATTGTGTTGAGTTCATGTCACGACGTGGCCATACGTGCCACAAACTCTGACAATATACAGTTAAACGCTCAAACTAAACAAGGAAAGAAAACGCCTTAGTTAACAGTTTGTATTTGTATAATGTTTTGTCTAATAATACAAATCTAATCACTAGTTAAACTTTAAAGCCACTTGGAAACTCAATCGCAAACACAATCCTTATGCACTATGCTAGACCATTCCACAGCACTGGGTTAATGTATTAATGTAAGTAAATGATCAATTATTGTTATTATTATTATTATTATTATTATTATTATTATGAATAATGATAATGATAATACACTTCCAATCCCAAGAGAGGGTTAAATGTGGGAACACAGAAGTGCCTGAAGGAAGGAAGCGCGTCAGTTACCTGTTTAACCCGATCAGCCTGGGACAGGGCGGCCAGTGCTATTGAAACATCGGACAAAACTTTATATCTTCAACTTATTCATGAACACTTATGCTTGGTTTGTGTTCATTGAATTTCCGAGATTAGAAATCGAAATGTTTTGGCAGACACAAGTTGTTTTGTAGGTATGTGTGAACTTTTAACTGCGTATGTGACATTGGATCCACCGATGATCCAAAATAATAATTACATAACCCATTCGATTTGATACTTGACGTTTCACCATGTTTTTTGGTTATGCATTTCGATATAATTTGACACAAAAAGCATAAGCATAATATATGTATTTACTGATAGTGTACATGTGCGACCGATGGAAGAGGACTCACACTAGCTGTTTCTGCGTGAGAACAGTCAGGGTCAGTAGCGCAGCTCTGCGCAGATCTGCAGCTGCGTTGTTGCCAGGCTCTTGTTAGGACGCTTGCTGTGACAAGCCGTCCGTTTCTGTGGCCGACAGTGGCAAGCAGACCTCTGATCAAGAGAGAGACAGCACCATGGCAGAAAGCAACCCCAAAACAACGCAGGACCTATCAGATTATGTAAGTTCGGTCTTTTCTTCCCTTCCCAAATACAGACATTTTACAACAGAAGAAAACGTCAGTACAGGGAATTCCTAACTAAAAGCTACTGGAGGGCACTGCTGAATCATGGGATCACTTAGTTCTGTTTGAACCAGAGGTGTCTTGTACAAATGTTTGCTTTTCCCTATAATTCAACAATTAGCCTATCAATCTAACACTGTTTGTTCAGGTACTTTCGTCAATTGAACCTACAACCTACAAGTGACCATTCTTCCTTGAAGTGAAATATTGGGCAAGGTGCCTAATACATTATGTTTTTACTACATTATATTATCAATACATCTACTTTTTGTTGCAGTAACAGTATTTGCTTGAATTAGTGTTACTGTAATTTACACTCAGCATCTTCCACTTATGATTTATAATGTTTTATTTCTGCAGATGGAAACAATGATGCAGAACCTACAAAGCAAGTTTCAAGCTATGTCTGACCAGATTGTCTCAAGAAATATCCTTTCTCTTCCATAAAGCATGGTCAAACAGCCTATCCATGTTGGGCCAATGATAAGGCAGCAAAGGGTCAGCAGTTTATCCATTGCCCTCATTATTCTATCGGCATTCCACTCAGATATAGTTCAGAAAATGTGGAGTACAAAGGCACTGGCCCACATAAGGGAACGGTGGTAGTGTTTATTTCGATAGAGAGGCTAGAACACATCCAGCCAGCTGGAGCGGTTTACTGTACCACATGAACAGTTTAATCAAGTAAATACAGGTTTCGAAGATTTCCATGTTCCTCTTCCCTTTTTCTGACACCTTCTTTACACACACATCATTGTGCCTTGTATGTGACATCACACAGGCTCCATAATTTGTGTGTTGATGCCAAGGTAGAGACTGGGCAGGGTAAATTATAGAGGTTAAAACAGTCACCGTCCAAATTGCTGTTCACAGTGTACAATTAGGAACACTGACACCAAGTTGATTTCTTTAACGCTTTAACTGGATGAAATGGGAAACCGCATCAATGCTCTGGAAAAAAATGTGGCAGACCTAATGACGCAGGCAGGAATGGAGGAGCCACAGGCAGATATCAAAGTAAGGAATGTAGGAAGAGGATTGAGACCCAGGACAGAAGTGATTAAATTATGTTTAGAAATTAATCAAAAATGCCCAGAACCATGCCAATTAGCTTTGTTAAACAAAACACATGTTCATACCTTAAACAGCAGGTGTTTGAATGTGTTTTCTCCAATATAGAAATAAACAATGGCAATTTATTTTTGAAATGTCAGTGTCAGATTGGACACATCACATTTGTTTTCAGTATAGCCCCAAAAATACAAATAACTGTACAATAGCTTTGTACAATATCATTTATAGCTTTCTCATGGAAACAGCAAGAAAATATGGCATGAAACATCCATACAAATCCTCTTATTAAAAGCATTCTTTTATTTCCGCAGTACAACTAGAGAACGATGATGTTGTGCACAGTGCAGTGACAGGCTGTGGTGAACAGAAGGACACAATGCTGCAACACTCAGGAAAACTCACCCACAGACAGCGCAAGGATTAGTCCTCTTCTACTCCATCAACAGAGGTGCTCAGAAGAGGATGCTTCCAGTAGTCCTTCTGGACATTTCAACAGTGTTCTCAAACTTTTCCACATTCATCATTATAACAAAAAGGTGGTTTAAACTTAGTTTAGAATTATAACACATGATTGCAGACTTACTGTGAACTCAAATCTTATGTTATATTGTTCAAACTCAAAATAATAAAAATGTATTAAAAGCGTTTTGGTTTTTATAATTTTTTTTAACTGACAATAGTCTAGTCAGCACTAAAAAGCCAGTGTTTCTAACAATGGTCATATTACCCTGAACTATTATTAATAAAGACCTACAGAGCTATATTCGATGTACTTTACTTTCACAGGTACAGATGACTTGGTCAGGAGTTTGAACCACATGACGATCATTTTCTTTGATCAGGCATACGTCAGATCTTTTACAGGTGATGACTTGGAAGATTCTGATTCAAGGGACACTACATGTAGTTAATCCACTAAACAGAGCAATTGAGATACTGGGAGGTGGATTGGAATAAAAGGCAGTGATACAAATGTACTTCTTTTTTATTATGTCATAAACAAATATGATAACAAAAACTTAGATAAGTTTTAGGTCAGTTTATTTCCTAGGGTTTAGAAAATGTCACTGTCATTGCTGCAGGAAATCAGCAAGATAACTTCTGCAAACAAAATATTGAAACAGTTTAAGGAGGGGTGGGTAACTGTACACTTACTTCACATACGATTTAAAATGCATATAAAACGGGCACTTGACTTTTCATATAACCAAAAACAGAAACGTAAATAAATTACTATCCTTAAGTATTAACTTCGACTATTGTAATTGTTCAAATCCTCCAGTAACATCAGAATAATTAAATAGACCAACGAAAAGTATAGTGCCCGTAGCTCCATGATCTGCCAGTGTTACTAGACCATCGCTTTTTCTGTCCATGTCACAGACTGATTCTCATTAAGGGCACAGGCACTCCCCACAGAACCAGAGACTTAGTATCGGTACTTGGTAGAGTAGTCTTTGGGAGACACCACTAAACCACGTCCTTTCCTGGCCCCTCTGTAAACAGTCTCCACAATGTCTATCATCTCCTGCTTGTCCTCCATGGTCCAGTTAATCTTGTTGTTATTACCAGTGCCCAAGTCAATCATGATGTGCTTATTCCTGGAAAAGCAGAAAAACAACCAGATTAATTTACAATAATGTAATACCATCTCACACTATATTGAAAAACAAACAGTGTAAATTTAGTCTCTTTCATTACAAGTGGAAGTTTAAACTTTGCGTTGTTTTGGTTGAAATCAAACAGTGTCAAGGACCCAACTAGACAAGTCGAAATACAACAGCAGACAGAATAGAATGAAATAAAACCATAACCAGCCAAGCATCACATGGTTAATTTTGAACAAACACCTATCTTTGTTAAAATATTTCTAAAATAAAGCCCCCAACCATGCAACTATCAATACTTGCCCCAAACAGCTTTTACAAACACGATTTCAATGAGGAAAAAAACCTACTGCTTATTTTTTTACACTCCAATTGTACTGGAATAAATATTTTGTTCTTTCCAAAAGAAAAAAACAAGAGTGACAATAAGAACAAGAAAAACTCCACTGACCTGAAGAAAAACATGACAGTGCATGGATCGTATAATTCATACATTTTGTTGAAGTCTGGCACCTCTGTGATGTCCACCAAATAAATTACAGCAAAGTTCTTCACCTGAAAAAGGGTACATTAAAAACAAGTTTGGACAAATATATTTGTATAAAAAAAGAAGTAGAATTGTGTACCTGTTTTTTCACCCCCACACAAGTTGCAAATTACACAAGTGTATAGGAAAATATACAGTAAACAAAATATGACTCCTACATCCTAGCTTGTAATAGCTAATAAGTGTGATCATATCCTACTTGCATGCTTTTTATAATACTATCTTAAACACTGAGGATAGAGGAATACTGAATTAAATGAACCCTAAAATATGGAAATAAAGTGCAAAGCTCTCAGGTTTTCTACACTCTAGCAAACAAACTAAAACTAAGGGCTTATACCACAGTAGTGATTCCGAAATAATATAAAATGCAAAGAAAATTAATGTGGAAGGATTAAAATATAAAGTAGCAACATAAATAACTTCTGCTTTTATGAGCTGCAGACTCTTGTATAAGAAAACATTATGTGCTGAATATTATGGAAGTATTATCTTCACTTATGATGACTGAATATGCCGTGAATGACAGACCCATTCGCTTTATCTGTTAAATTGTGATGCCAGTTTGCTGTGCACAAACTAAGATGGATAGGCTATACATAGCAGAGAGGCAAACACTCAACTGTAACCTGGGGCTCCATCAAACTATCCCTATCCACCTGGAAACAAAATACTAATAATTGTATAAATAAGAGTGTACAGAAATCACTATACGGATCAATGCTCTGACCTGCCTTTCTAACCCAGTAGCAGAGGCACTTTGTGCTCGTAACTCAGACTTACCTTTTCAGCAATACTATATAACACTTCATCCATTTTCATGCAGGTAGGATCCCAGTCATGGCCAAACCTGATGACGACCACTCGATCCTCCTCAGAGAGGATGGCCTGGTCCACCTGCCAGCCATTGTGGAGATGAGGTAACATATACGACATCTTGAGGCAAGGGGAGACTTATTTCCTAAAAAAAATACATGCAGCAAAATTCATTTCAGTACCGACTCCGGGCATACACGTTTATTGACCCTGAGAGGTAAAAATGTTTAGAAGTACCATACAATAATATAATTATTACGTATCAAACCCAGAGTTTTCCTTGGTATACCAAATATAGTCAAAAACAAAATGTTCGCTTTACGGTTTTTCGCAGCTATTGTGCTCACAGTGCAGAGGAGAAATGTATAGCACTGTCGAAAGTTAGCAAAGCCAAAGATACTTCGCGAAACATTCATGCAGGGCTTTTCTGTCTCTATCTTAATAACGCTTTTATGATCAGGTTGAACCCTGTCCTGACCGCAAAACACACACCAATTAAATGCACATACATGCAACATACATCTATTTAGTAGGATGGATCAGCTAGGTTAGATACATTGTAACTTCTGCAAGATGCGGATTCTTCCCGAGCAAACACACGAGAACCGAATGCTATCTTTTTTTTTTAATGAATCCTTAAATTACTAAGTAGTTTAAAACGATTCAGATATTAAATTAAATAACATTATTATAAAGCGAACTAGGACAACAACACAAGTCACACTGTTCTAAAGTTTCTTCTATCGTTTGTATTAAAATGTGTAACATAATGGCTTGGCTAATGTTTGGAGTTTTTTTTTTTTTAACAAAGCAAACTTACCAAATAAGAAGACAAAACTGAAAAACTCAAAGACAAATATGAATTAAAAACAATATTTTCGCGGTCCCTTTTCACGAACTTTAAAATGATGAAAAATAAAAACAAATGTGCCTGATCCTGCTACCTTCCCAGAGGCAGAAATGTAAAAACGCGACAAACTGTGGTATACGTCACTCATACGCGACAGGGCCATCGGTTTGAATTTAAAGACGCAGCGTTGATTTTATATTCCAGTAAAATACTCATGCATCTCAACGTGAATATAGCACATCAGATTACCCTCTTAAGTGCCTTTATCTGTACACAGTCCAGGCAATATTAATAGATTTGTGAAATATTTTTAATTGTTCATGTGGCTTAAATATAAAGAAGAATCTCGTTTATTTTCTGAAATCTATAATACATATACATACAGTGTGTGTATGTAATACACCGATCAGCCATAACATTATGAGCACTGACAGGTGAAGTGAATAACACTGATAATCTCATTATCATGGCACCTGTCAGTGGGTGGGATATATTAGGCAGCAAGTGAACATTTTGTCCTCAAAGTTGATGTGTTAGAAGCAGGAAAAATGGGCAAGCGTAAGGATCTGAGCGACTTTGACAAGGGCCAAATTGTGATGGCTAGACGACTGGGTCAGAGCATCTCCAAAACTGCAGCTCTTGTGGGGTGTTCCCGGTCTGCAGTGGTCAGTACCTATCAAAAGTGGTCCAAGGAAGGAAAAGCGATGAACCGGCAACAGGGTCATGGTCGGCCAAGGCTCATTGATGCACGTGGGGAGCGAAGGCTGGCCCGTGTGGTTCAATCCAACAGACGAGCTACTGTAGCTCAAATTGCTGAAAAAGTGAATGCTGGTTCTGATAGAAAGGTGTCAGAACACACAGTGCATCGCAGTTTGTTGCGTATGGGGCTGCGTAGCCACAGACCAGTCAGGGTGCCCATGCTGACCCCTGTCCACTCCTGAAAGCACCTACAATGGGCCTGTGAGCATCAGAACTGGACCACGGAGCAATGGAAGAAGGTGGCCTGGTCTGATGAATCACGAGTTCAAGGTGTTGATTTGGCCTCCAAATTCCCCAGATCTCAATCCAATCGAGCATCTGTGGGATGTGCTGGACAAACAAGTCCGATCCATGGAGGCCCCACCTCGCAACTTACAGGACTTAAAGGATCTGCTGCTAACGTCTTGGTGCCAGATATCACAGCACACCTTCAGAGGTCTAGTGGGGTCCATGCCTCGACGGGTCAGGGCTGTTTGGCAGCAAAAGGGGGACCTACACAATATTAGGCAGGTGGTCATAATGTTATGGCTGATTGGTGTATATTATATGAGAGAGAGAGATTTTAAAAAGCAAATTCAAATTCAGATTCAAAGCAAACACATTTAACCAAAGTGTATATTTTTGAGGACGAGACAGATGAGAAAAAAACAGGTTCCTCCACAATTTCAATATTTATTTATTAAAGAAAATACAAACAAATTGTAAATGCAGGGCCTAGAAGAGTTATACAAATCTGTTCTTTTGGTCCTCTTCTGAAATCAGTTCCTTGATCTCAGAGTCCTCAGTGCTATATTCAGGACCCTCCAGTTCTTCAGTACTGTGCTCCTGACTGTATTTCTCCAGGAGATATGCCTGAGGGGTAATATCAATGTCAATATCACGCTTGGATTTTTTCTTCTTCTTCTTGTTTATGATCTTCTGCTTCCTCAGCTCCGCTAGAAGTTCCTGTTGCTGCTCAGTGAGGCTGAACTGAGAAGACTCAACGAGCGCTTCTTTTGTCCTCCTCTTGTACTCCAGGATCTGTCTGTTCAGTGCTTCATGGTCAATGCCAAACAAGCCCGGGGCTGTTGAAGTAGTGGGCTGCTCTGAAGCGGCCGCCACACGCACAGAATCCCTGTATAAAGTAAACAGGTAACACCTTATTAGTAGCAATTAATATCACAGAGAATAGTGGATAGTAACCCTGCTCCTGGAGTGGTGGTTGCAGGTTTTTGTTCCAGTTCTAAATAACTCAACCATAATGACTAAAGTGGAGCTTTTGAAATATTGCCAGCTGTGAAATTATTGCTGATATTTCAGGTGAAGTATTTCAATACATAAGACAAGTGGTACTCCAGGACCAGTGTTGAAAACTACCAATGTAGGATTCCCAATTGTTTTGTATCAGTTACATATACCCTTACATGTGCACTGTACATATATAGTAATGCTCCAGCACATATTGTGACAATAAGCTTTGAAATTTGTTCACAGAAGTTACATTTACTGAAACAGTTAGTTGAAGTGGCAAATTAAGAATCCAACACAAAGAATCACACAGAACAGGTATAACAGAATAACGCACAGTATATTAAACAGGTCAAGCAAATGGAATTATCTGCTCATAGATACTACTGTAGGAAGCCAGCTTATTTATCATCTTTGTACATACTGTAAATGTTATTTATACCACATACAGGTATGTATATATAACTGGATTCAGTTATACATTTTAAAGTTTGGTTTTCCTCTTATATTAGACTGTGGGGCAGGACTTAGCATTACAGCTGGATGAGGAAGCCAGCAGAAAAATCACTGAACTCACCCTCTATCTTTCAAGCTTTGCTCCAATTCCTCTGTGTTCTCTCCTGGTCCAAAGTCTGCAATCTTTAAGAGTCTTTCAATCTTGAGACAGACACATTTGTTAGTTTCCTTCATTCTGTCCATACATACACTGCTGCTGCTGTGCTATTATGATATTATGACTTAATAAGCATAATTACTAGAAAAAACAACTGGCAAAACTCTGTGCCTGACCTATTGTATAAAACATATGAATGAAGTACATTCAAATGAAGTCATTAAACTCTACCTCTGATACTGCTGCATATTCCTTATCTTTAATGAATGTCACGGGTGGAACACTGCCAAGGATTTGGTCTGCGATAAGGAGGTACCTACAACACAGAATCAAGAGAAAACATAACGTGTTTAAATGACTGAAATGGAAACTATGGAAAAATATATTACACTACTCATTCAAATGCCACACTTACCAGGAAACAATAAATGCAGATGGATTTTCTTTAATCAAACAATGAAAATCATTTATGAATGTATTGAAGAAGAATATTTATTTAAGGAACATGACATTTGGGACTCATTCCTCCTTTTAAGCAGGCTTACATTTTAAAGATGTAAGAGATTGTCCTAACTGCACCCACTACATCAAGCACCAATATACAGCTCAGAGGCCATTGTTTGCCGGAGTGCTGAATCATTACCGAATGCGAGGGGCACACTTGTTCAAGCCTTGCTGAATTAGGTCATCTTTCTCTGAAGTCCCACTTGTTTTCCAATAAACTCGGCAGCAGGAGAAATCCAAGGGCAGAGAGACCTTGCAGAACAGAAAACAATATAATACAGAAACCCAATGCCACCGTAGAGCTCAAAGTTAATGCCAAAATGCAAATACAGACAAAATAATCTAAAGAGGATTCACTATTGTCCTGAACACTAAAGGTTGACCTCCAATAAATTCACTAATATATAAATAAACATACAAAAAAAAAAAGCTAATAGAATTCATACAACATACTCACCTTAGAAATTTCAACATTTAGGAGACAGATTTCAGAGCTCACATCACTAGAGTGTAGCAGGTCACTGATAGCCTTGAACAGAAGGGAGTTCAGGATCTGTATGCGCATACTGTCCTCCCTCTTAGGTTTGCAGCGGGCTGTGAGGTTCAAGGCACCGCCAGAGCCAGCTGGTTTGTAAATCTAATGAACAAATACAGCTCATACTGATGGATAAAATGTATTCCACTTGTTACCCACCGCAGTTTTCCAGATGGATGCCACTCACAGTAGTATATAACAGTGGTTCTCAACCCTGGTCCTGAAAGTCCCCCTAAGCTGCTGGATTGTGTTCCAACTCAGCTCTCAATTACTTAATTGAACCTTAATTGAAGTAACAATTTGCTTAGATTGGACTTAAATTGTGTAATAAAATGGTTGGTTCTTTAATACATTCTTTATACAAATCTATACTTCACCCCTACTGTTTAAATTATTAACAAGCTCTGATTTAGGAAATTATTAGTTCAATTAAGTAATTGAGAGCTCAGTTGGAACAAAACCCAGCAGGGTAGGGGGTCCTGCAGGTCCAGGTTTGGGAGCCACTGCTATATAGAGATAAGACATCACTAATCTCTGGATATTGTAACTTTCTTTTACATAGTATTAAAATTAATACAAAACTCCACAAGTCTGGGTGCATCTAATGGTATACATAGATACACACACATATATATATATATATATATCATCAAAATGTAAAACGATTAAAACTTACTTCTTTAGAGCTTCGCACAGGAGTCTCATACCATGACTTCTTTCTGCAAGATATCGATAAGCACTGTGTATTTCTCTCTAAATGTATATCTCAAGTAATCAACATATATAGTACATGTATAAGCGTAAGTCACGGTTGTGAATATTGTGGAGGTGCTTACAATTAAAATGAACCACGCTGGAAAAGCACAAAAAACTCACTTCGCGTTGTTTGTGAACTTCTTCAAAAGATTTCTGCTGCCATAGTGGTTGCAAGATGTGTAGAAGTGGCTTTGATTTCCCAGGCTCGGGTGTAAAGGGCTGCTGTTTGGGACAGATCCAGACGCTGCTGCTGGTCTGCGGCTCCGTGAGTAGGGCAGCTTTGGATGATCTGCAATCCACCTGTTCCTGGCTATGAAACTATTGATGCAGTTTTGATTGACTACACATTTACTGAAGCAAAACGTACTTTTCGAAGCAAACATTATATTATCTTCAACATTCAGTCGCAAGGTAACCCCAGGCAAGGCAGAGGGGAACAGGCTGTGTCGATATTCAGCCACTCGTTAGGTCTGAGTACCGCAGGGGAAAGCAAACGAAACCAGATATAACAGATGACGTTGAGCACGTACAATGTGAACAGTTTTGAATCGTTGTTTAAACAAGAAACTCGTCTTTTCCAATATTAAATTGTTACATAAAGATACTGTCAATTAATTATTCAAAATTATTAGATTGTTCTTAAACTGGTATCTAAGCCCTAACAGAAGCTAAAATCCTGACACTAACCATACCATTACATTATTTGTCATTTAGCAGACGCTCTTATCCAGGGCGACTTACATTTGTACCCATTTATACAGCTGGGTATTTTACTGGAGCAATCTAAGGGAAGTACTTTGCTTAAGGGTACAACAGCGCTGCCCCACCCGGGATTTGAACCCTAAAACGCAGGCCTAGATTTAGGGTTATACGATTTCTAATCGATTCTGCAATAACGGATATTTATTTATTTATTTATTTAGTAAGAAATCGAGACTAAAGGCTACTGGTTAAATGTGCCAACGGTTATAGAAAGTCTACACCCTCTCGAACTTTTTTTTAACATTGTTGTTTCAGTGCCTCCTGCATTTAAATGAGGATTGACCCCCCTACCACACACACTTATCTACACACCATATTCCACACTGTTAAGGGGAAATGTATATATATGTAAAATACAAAACTGAAATATCATAATTGGATAAGTCTCCAGTTAATACTTGGTGGAGCACCGCTGGCAGTAATTACGACTGTGAGTCTAGGGAAAGGGCTCTACCAACTTTGCACACCTAGACTTGGCAATATTTGTCCATTCTTCTTTACACAACTGTTTAAGCTGTTCCTTGGGGAACATTGATGCGAAGTTATCTTCAAATCATACCACAGGTTTTCCAATAAATTTAAGTCCAGGTTCTGTCTGGGCCACTCAAGGACATTTCAATTTTTGTTCCAGTGTAGTTTTGGCTGTTCTGTGGATCGATGTCATGCTGAAAGGTGCACTTTTGTCCCAGTTTCGCCTTCCTTGCCAAGGGCAGTGGGTTTTCCTCAAGGGCTTTTCTATACTATGAACTTCCCCTTCTGTTCTGACAAGTGCCACCATCCCTGCCGATGAAACATCCCCATAACATTTTGCTGCCACCACCATGTTTCACAGTAAAGATGGTGTTCCTTGGGTGATGTGCGGTATTGGGTGTGTAACAAATATATATATATTTTTAGTTTAGTCAGATCACAACACGTTTTGCCACATGGCTAAAGAATCTCCCAGGTTTTCTTTTTTTTGTGCATACTTCAAATGGGTTTCAATGTGGGATTTCATGTGGGAGTCATGTCTTCCCAATTGTCACCGTAGCATACAGAACAGTCTTGTGAAGTGCTTGGATTATTGTTATCACATCCCCACTTAGACCAGTCTTGGCCATAAAAACTTGTAACTCTTGTAAAGCTGCCACTGGCCTCTTGGTAGTCTCTCTGATCAGTCTCCTTCGTGCTCAGTCATCCAGTTGGGAGGGATGGTCTGATCGAGGCAGGGTCTTGGTGATGCCATACACCTTCCACTTCTTAATAATTAGCTTCATCATGCTCCAAAGGATATTCAAGGCCTTGGATCCTTTTTTTATAAAGTGGCGAAAAAAACTAAACTATTTTAATGTATTTTAATTTCAGGCTGGAAGGGTACAAAATGTGAAAATCTTGTAGGGGTGCAGACCTTCTATAGGCACTGTATATTAATACAAATCAAAACCTTCGTAACAGCTCCAGTTTTATCTGTCAGGGACAACAGTCATTTGTTGAGCAAGGCCAGGAGACAGGCATACAGATTTGTATGGATATAAAATACTATATTGGCTTGTTTTGGCCTTCATAATCTGGTTAACATTGAGTGTGGTTATTTTGTATTCTTTACTCAGAGAGTCAAAGTAATAGATGTAACATACATATATTATTTGTATTATTGTGGTTGGTGAGGATTTCAATTAAGATGTTTAGAAAAAATGTATGGTAGTCAAACATATATATATATATATATTTGTTTTAGCTGTAGATGCCTGGATTTAAGCAGTAATATGTGACAGTAATGAAATGCACAGTATGATACAAGAAACACAAATGCTATGAAATATTAAAATGTATGGTTATGGTTTGAAGAAGCTTAACTGGTCTTCAAAATGTGTTGCACTGCTTTATTATGCTATAGTATACTGGTCTCCTACTCTAGTGTTGGAGCTCTAATCCTTCAAATTTATATATGCTTTCAGTAATGTGCCCACCAAAGAAAGAAAAAAGGAATAATACATTGTTAGGATTACGGAATTCATAGCTTGGTTAGAATGAAAACTAGAAGACCTTTAAGATGTCCAGAACGAGGATTGGAGACCCTTGCTTGTTCATGCATGTCAGTACACTTCAAAATTGATGCCACAATCATTTTTGTGCTGGGTTTCAGGACTACCACTTATTTATATTCATTTAGGGAACTATATTTTATTTGGTAAAGAACTACACTGAATCTTATTGAGGTTTTGGGTCATCCCGTTTATATACGTACATCTAGTTTTGCAGCTGGCCCCATTTAGAGAGGTAAGAATCAGAAAAACACTTCTGTATATATTTCTCGATAAAAATTCATCCAAATACATCTGTGCAGAGACGTAAAACAAACCTCTTTCCAAAATGGCCGAGTCAAATTACAATTAGAACCAACAGAACAATTTGAATTTAATACAAATGCTGATTAATATTTTTATTTTTTATATATAATTGCAACACAATGCTATGAATGAGACTGACACAAACATAATTTTAAACATTGAGACGTAAACCAGAAATTATCCATGTTCTGATTTCAGTGTGCAACATTGAAGTTTACCATAGAAACTGGTCTTCAAATGATCAGCTTATTAGAATATATAATATATATATAAAAAAATCCTAAACAAATTACTTTACAAGTACAAACTAGTACTATAAAAGGCAAAAGAGAAAGAATAACGCTGACCTAAAATTTCTCACATTTCAATCTCTACGAATGAACAGTTCTTCCAAAGGGAAATGGAGGGTTATTAAACATGGGGTTCCTGGAACAGTTTATTTTTTTAAACTTTAATAAGAGCGGCAACATATGCTTTTTAAAAATCAAATTAACTTTCACTATCTATAAACTAGGGTGTAATTTACTTAAATATTATGGTACTACAATTAATACCATATCAGTTTCTAATAACTGCATTTAAAAAAAAAAAAAAAAAAAAGACTGTGCATTCTTAAAGCAACATGTATTTTCTTAAACACTGCAATATACATGGACCAAAAAACCAAACCAAAAGACAACACATAAGCGATAAGGCCTTCATGGTTGGGGAGGGGACAAGGGGAAGATGTGGCACAGATGCATCTAAAGGCAGCATGCTTTTTCCTCTGCTCTCTCCAAGACTACTGTGGGATTTCAAACCTACAAAACTATTTTTTGGTCAAAGAATGCTGAGGAAGTTGCAGAGATGATGTCACAACAAACAGTTGAGAAGTTTGAGAGGGTAATTAAAAAAAAAAAACTTGGAGCAACCAATTGACGTTGTTCAGCTGACTTCAGGTCACTTTTCCCTCTCAACCCGATGCATTTACACCATATACAGGTGTAAAGTGGTACTGTAGGGCACCATTTAAAAAGCAGCACCTACTGCCCCCTAGTGAAAATCCTCTTAATATATTTGAGCTTTTAGATCCCAGACACAGAGTAAAATAAAATGACTACACAGAGTGATAAACATTTGAAATAGACAATTATTCAACAAAAGGACTGACATTTGGCTTTGGTCCACTAGTGTAATGTGTAATGCATCTTATATTCAAACCCACTCATGCTACATGTAAATGAATTAACATTAAAAAGCACTGGAATTGAAACTGGGTTTTAAAGATGCTGAAAAAGACAGCAGTGATTTCAAGCTTTCTCCATTGAAGATCTAATGACAGGGAAGACCTGCTAAATAAAGTTTACAAATATTGAACACACAGAGACTTCTGGAAAGGGAATTTAAAAATGCTTCCCCCCACACACATTTCTTTACCCTACTGTATTACAAGTTCCAATGTAGTTTGAATCCAGGATAAAGCATCATTATAACTAATACTGCTTTTAAGAAGCAAATAGGTAAAATGACAACAAATAAAAACTTTTCTATACTGAAAAGTGTTTTAGTTTTGTTTTTTTTAAAGTCACTGCAGACCTTTATTACATATATTAACAGCAGCGATGGTGCCATCACTTAGGATAAATGTGCACATGATTCCAAAAGTCTTATTAATTGTATTGTTACTATAATTACACAAGACTGAAAATAGTTGCTTAAATAAATCATAGGGCATTTTAGTTTCATTTCTCAAATTAAATAAAAAGAAGACCCACAGATGAACATAAAGATTTTAAATGTCACAATATAAATAGTGTTAAAAAAAAAAAAAAAACTTAATAAGCTTTTTGCAGTTTTAAATATTAACCTTTTTGTGAAAACAATTATATAAAAAAAATCTGTATAAATGGTGACAAACAAACAAATACAAAGGAATAGGCCATTACAAGTAGACCATTAAATGCGAGACATATTTCCCAATGTCAGCCATTCAATTATTAAGAAACAAAAAAAATGCGGAGAACAACTTAATTATCTCTTTTTTGTTGTATGTACTATAGCACAATTGTGACTAACAAGCCATTATTTTAAGAAAGTTCTACCTGTGAAGGGCAAACTTAACTCAAGACTAACACCATTTATGCATATCTGAAATTTACAGAAGGTTTTAAATGAACACAACACACAATGATTTACAGAGTATTCCTCAATACTATTATTTTGTCTTTACTTAGCTGAATGAGACTTTGATGTCTCAGCCGTTTTATTCTGCTAGAAAGCATAACCATGAAGTCTAAAAAAAAACTACTGTAAAATGTAACAGTCCCACGTCTGTCAATACTGTTCCTTGTTGATTTATTTATATACATTTTTCTCTCAGCACCGTGATTTTTCAGTGCATCTGCTTTGATGACGAGATTATCTCGGCATATTTGCTTTGGGTAAATTGGTTGCTGTACACCAAGTGAGAAATAAAAAATAAGGATCTAGGATGTCTTTTTTTCATTTTTTTGAGAAGCCTTCTGAACCACAGATTCTTCTGCAACTTGTGCTGCAATGACAAGGTCATGTTTCACCTTCTTAAGCGCAGCCATATTAAATCCTAATAAGACTGCTGCCTTATTCTTTTGGAGGGCTTTCATACATCTAGAACGCCTGGAGCCAAAGTGGCAGGCTACGTCAGTCTTATTGAACCACAGGCGAGACGCTAGTGTTTCGGCTTCTTTCTTGGATAGGTAGGGCTTTTTGTTGAAATATTTGGTGAGGAAATCCTTTCGTTCCTCAAAAGAACGCATTTCGAGGCCTGCAGGATCCAGAACCAATGGGAAAGCAGGCTCGCTTTGGGGAGCCACTTTTGGGGTGCTTTCTACAGTGTCAATCTTCCGCCGTTTCGCTGCCAAGGCTTCCCTCTCCCTCTTGTTTGCTTCCACCGCTTCCCTCACAGCCAGTTCCAGCCTCAGTTTACTCTGAAGCTGTGGGTTGTCTTCCTGGGAGCTGGACGGCACCTGCTTTGTGGTTTCTTGTTCCATGGAGTAAAGGACTACCTTCTGGAGACCTCCATTCATTGTAATCATTGTCTGAACGCTGGAGTCAGGGTTCATCATTCTCTCCAGGTCTTTGGCAGTCTTGGGAGCACACCTGCAGCGCTGCACATGAACAGAGATGGCTTTGGGTGTGGTTTTGCCAGTGTACACACCACAACAGTATATGCACTTGAAAGCAGGAGTCTTCAGAATTGCATGGATTGTGGGCATGATGTGGTGCTTTACCTTTAAATGCAGTTCATAATCATCTACGCTCTGTAGCTTTTCTGGGCAAAAGGGACAGTCAGTGCAGTGATTTTTTAAAGGGATCTGGCAGATTCCCCGTTTGGGCACTGGAAACATCTTGATGTAAATCAGGTCAAGAGTGCCAGTCACCAGGGCCAGATTTAACTCACTTAACTTGTTTCCTAACATCTCTTTAGGCGCAGATGTGGTAATGTCAAAGTAGGGGAACAAGAGCTCCCCTTGGTCACTGGAATAAAGTCGGTATTCATTTTTCAGGAATTCACAGTTCGCAGTCTGTGAGGGACTGTGCTCCACATTGGTATGATCTATGAGTTGTTTGATGGAGTAGAACATTGCTGGACAGTATAAGCAGTTAAGTCCATGCAACAAGTGCTCAAAAAAACCATTTGCTGAAAGCTGGATGTTACAGAGCAGGCATCGGATGGATTTGTCTTTCACCCTCCTCAGAAATGGTGCACGGACAGCTATTCCTTTTGGCGTACTGCTGCGCTTGGTAGAAGGCTGCTTATGAGCCACCTCTATGTGTACTTGGTACACATTAGAGGGAAAGAGCTCATTACAAACAGGACATGTTATCCACTTCTTGGCTTCCTTGGATGCAGAGTTCAGTGCCGGCTGGGCAGGGGGCTTAATTGGCTGCGACTGTAAAGCTGCACTAGGCTGAGTCACTGGTACAGATGCTGTATTGAGGGTTTGGGTGCCACCAGACTGAACAGGCATGGTGACCTGCACAGGTGCCAGCGTGTAGGTAGGCAAGCCATTGACTTTGTTGCCCGTGGGTATCAGCTGACTGATTACAGATTGAGAGGAAAGCATAGCACCTTTTGCGGAATTGTTGCCCGACCCTCCCTGGTTCAAAGGTAGTCTCTGTGTGACCAAAAGGGGCTGAGAGCCTGGTACACGCACCCCCAACTTATTTTGGACACTAACCGGAAGACCAGATGGTAGGAGAGTCAGACGCTGCTGCTGCTGCTGCTGCTGCTGCTGCTGCTGCTGCTGCTGCTGCTGCTGCTGCTGCTGCACTGGGACACCGACAGAAACTGGCAGTTGTTTGGAAGCAGTGTCTGTAATGCTTGCCAGTGTCGTACTCACAGGCCCCTTCCGTAAACCCCCGACAGTAGCCTGCAACACAGATGCTGCAGCACTGCCTCGAGGCGGCATGCTGGCCGATACTCCTCTGGGAGGCTGAGAGTTCTGTAGAGTTGCGACTGCTGAGCCGGGTGGCAGTAAGCCCTTCGCCTCTGCGCTGGCCAGCTGCACAAGAGCGGAGGCTGGCGGCGGGAGATAAGCATGGCTGCTCCCAGCAGTGCAGACCAGAGTTCCGGTGCCGTTTGGAGATCCATGAACCACTGGCACAGATCCCACTGCACCACGAACTGCAGGAACCACCGTGCTTGAAAGGGAAGTTGTTGAACTTCCCTCAGGAGATGGTCCTGCCAACCCCTGAGGGAGATTCTGCATGTACTGGGGCACTTGCTTATCACTGGTCCCAGGCACCAAGGGTAATTTTACAATATGTTGTTGGACTTTGGCCTTCGGTGCAAGGAGCCTCTGCTGATGGAAGCGTTTACCATACTTTGATTGTTCATACATTAAGGCTTTTAAATTGATCTCCAGTTCCTTGTGCTTGTCTGAGGTCAGGATGTGATAGAGTAGATGCTCTGAGCTGTCAGCTGGTAAGCTGCACATTTTGCAGTAAAATTTTAGGGTGTGTGGGCCGCCGTTCCTCATTTCGCTTTCAGTCCGTTGGCCAAAATAACGATTCAGAAAGGATGTGTAGTGACTCAGTAAAATGTGTTTTTTCATGCAGTAATACAGTGAGTCCTGGTAGGGGCATTGTCGACACGAGAACCTCTCTGATGAGATGGGAGCAGCTTCCGTTGCAAGTTGCTGGGAGGCAGCCAAGTTCTTCCTTTGCATGCTGTGGAAGATCTTGAAGTGCTGGTTGATGACCTTAGGGTGGGCGACGAATGGGCAGGCAGGGCAGCCGGACAAAGCTTCCAGGTCCTGCTCCTCTTCATGGCAGCGCTGCACATGGCCCCTGTAGGAGTAAAGGGTCCTTGCAGAAAACTTGCACAGGCTGCAGCAGAACAAGTTGGTCCGGTATCTTGGCTGAAACGCAAAAATACTGAATCAATAATGATGCTTGACTCCAAAAATCTACTATTTAACAGAGAATACAATAATTAACATTCAGTGTTCCCATCCACTCCACCTCACACTGCCTCAATGGTACGCATCAAAATTTCCAAATTACCAACATGGCTGAAAAGACATGGGATGACTGATAAGCCAACATTTTCCACACACATGTAAATATTTCAATTTAAAATGATAGCTTACCTTTTTCTTCCTTCTGCCATTGTGGTCAGCTTCTGAAAGATCCGTCCATTCTGTATTATTGAAATACTTATCACCAGCATCAAAGCTTTGGAGTTCCTGATTGAAAAATAAAGCATAAGAAATGGTTAAGAAATAAGCAGTCTGTGCCATATTGTAAGCACTGTCTTCCACTGATATTGAAGTATGAAGTTAAGTGACAGTCTTTAATTTAAAATGGTGACGACAAGGTAAACAGTATCAAATCCATTAGATTTCCAGTGCATGAACAAAGTCGACATGACATCTTGAGAGCGTAAGCAAGGTTTTGCAGATTGAAGAATTAACTATGAACTATGTTTAGGGAAACATTTCAAGGAAGCCGTGTGATAAGGGTAATACATTTCTCCAACATTTATTTAAATGTTGTATTTGTCAAACTAAATACAACTTAACTACGTCCTCATACAACATTGCCAGATCAAAATGTGCTCGGCAGTGACTGTAGTCACAATTAAAGTTATGACAAAGTTGTCTTTTCACATTTTAGTGATTTTAGATCCCTTCCACTCTACCAAGAAACCATTTCAGAACATAGAATACCTGCTACAGATCTGTCCATATGATAAACCCTGGTATTTTTTTAACCGTGTTGCTGCCCCTTTAATTAAATTGTTTTCTTCATGTAAACTGCCTCTTAACCACATCAAGTAAGGTAGTGACCCCTCCCCCATTTCCTCTCCAGTGATTGGCTAGCAGTTACATCATTACCACCACAGCAAATCGGAACCCTTTAGCTGCTTCACATCAACACATTCGTATCTGTACAGCCATCTCACATTCAATTGAGATGAATTATTGGCAAGAAAAGGATGGTAAAGGATAGAGCTAATGCAAGGCTCTATCTATCTTGGGTTATAAATTGTATAATTGTATAAAAGATGACAAGATATATATTTATTTAAACAAATCTCAACAAATACAACTAAAGGGTTCAAATACTAGAGGTGTTATTTTGTTTGACAAATCATTGAATGGATGGGGAATACAGAATGCAGGTATAACACAGAAAACATCCTAAATTAAACTGTCAAGCAAACAAATTCCCTTTCCTAATAAACACTTGAAGGTACACTGCAGATGAATTGTATAAATAACCAATTTGAAATTAAAGTAATATTTACTCACCCCCAGAAGGTCTTTACAATCCTGAAGGCCAATGTCCAACAAAATATTTTTTACCCGCTTTCTAGATTTTCTTATTTTTTCCAGATTAAGTACAGGAAGCTGATACATTGTCTCCAACCTATGAAAAGAAATAAGGATTGTTAAAGCCTGAATTAAGCTTTCATCAGTCCATCAGTTTTAACTACAGAACTGAACCTTTATTATACAGTGCAAGTATAACACCTTGGAATAGGCCAATTAAACAGGCTTACGCAACCAGAAAATCATATACTTAACGAGTTAGTAGCATGATTCCCAGGAAAATAGTAATATAGGCCTACATCATCTTGTGTTTCTGTAATTAACATTCCAATAAAATGTAGAATCAGCAAAAGTTTCATTTAGTCAAATTTAATATGCAATACCTGTCCTACTTTACTATTGTGTTTCCTCTAAACATTAGTTTTTCCCCCCTTCATCACAACTTTAACAATTAAAATGTACTGTAAGCTAGAATTTTAGTGTTGCATAATTTATTTCTAATAAAGCATCTTCTGAAACAATTCCTGAAAAGGATTTCCTTTTGATTATCATTGTTTATACCAGAATCTTGAATATCATTTCCAATGGGATACCAATGTCATCTTTGATAATTTACAGTTTTTCCTACAGCTTATATGTGTAATAAAGTTAGTTTACTGGACATCCGTCTCCCTGAAGCTAAGGCAGCCACAACATTAAAACCACTACTTCACTCTTCCAGGTCTGGAACAGATGAGGATAATGCCTTGTTTCTTGACGTACATTCGAAGTGTTAAGCCATTATTACAACGTCTAACTGGACGAAGTTGCTTAAATCCTGAGGCATATTCTCCTCACATCCGTTTACCTTGCCTATAAACTACTAGTGCTTTCATTTCAATCACCACCCCTAATTAATCTAATTTGAAATCTAAAAGATCTTAATGGCAAGTTACGGCATGCCAGTAACTGAAACTGAAATCTAAAGAACTGCTGAGGAAGCTATTCATGCACAATGCCTTAAAATAAACCGGGGAATACTCTGGATGAAAGTTTGGGACTTTTACTATAAGAGGGGGTTTTAGAAACAAACTGATTTTCTGATGAGAACTTATTGGGGCATAAAAAAACATTTAACCGTTTGCCAATGAGGGCATTTGGGGTATGTATGAAATAAAATCAATTTAAATTATACAAAACAATCCAAAGAATTCAGACTTTTTAAACTTCCTAAATTGGAGAGCACTGCTGTTATACTATTTTCCATGAGTTAACCTGATAAGCACACAGTACCACTAGGAGACACCCAATATGCTCTTTTGATGTGTTGATACTGAAGAAGCAGGTTACACCTTTGAAAGCCCAAAAGAAGGTGAAAAGGAAACCATTACAGAGCTATGAAGGAATAATTATATTCATCAAAGGTCCTCACACGTTGATGTGTACACAATTAATATCTAGGTTCAAACACTGCTCTCAAAAGTTAATAAAATCTCAACATGCCCATACAAAGGGAAGCTTTTTTTCCCTTTTTTTATATATATATAAAAAAATAATAATAATATAATATATGGTTTATTGTTGCTTTTTACATGTCTATCAAAATTATTGCTAAAAATGTATAATAATCCCAAACACTTCACTTATTTGGAGTTTATTCCAATTTCAAACAGCCACCTTATAACACAAATCAAACTATTGCGTTTTCACCTAATGTTATATATATATATATATATATATATATATATATATATATATATATTATTTTTATTTTTTTTATTTATCCAGAAGATGACGACTTCGGTAAGTGTTAACTGAGGTTTTCCCCATTCCTAAAGCAATGTCAAAAACCAACCCAAAATCCATACTGCAAATCAACAGAGATCAGACCAAAAGGTCACAAACTGAAAGAAAGAGCCTGCAGTCTGAAGACTGGGAACTACAGGACCTTCTTTCCACAAACATCTGCTGGAATACAGTAAGAACATTCTGCAAATTGTCAATTGCTCCCACTATCCAAGTATTCCCAAAGCATGCCAAAAAATACAGAATTCTAACAGTTACAGTCTCAGATTACATTCCTTAATTTTGTATAGGAATACTGTCAAGAGCCTTTATTTTATATGGATAGTGGATTTCAATGCCACAAACGTGTTACGAATGTTGAAGGCTACTATACCAATTTCAGAAATATATAAATATGAACTTTATACATTTTATCAGCAGCAGCAGCCGCCTTTATCGGACCACTGCTAGACAAAGTCCTCCCCGAGACGTTTCCATTTGTTTCAATGTTTTCCAGGTCATGCCAGCAAAGCCTCCCGTTGGCATGTCGGACTTAACACTCTACTGTGTGGAGCTGCTGTGGTGGAGCGTCTGTACGGCATGGACTGAATCCCAAGCGGGGAGCTCCGACCACAGCAGCTACACTACGTGATAATTCTCTGATGGTTGCACAATTCTCTATGCAAAGTTTTCCAGGAATACAACTCACTCGTATTTCAAGCGATTACTTTATATTTGGAATTACTCAATTTTTTGAGTTTTAACAAAGCTATTTTAACAAAACATAGGCTAAAAAGGTGTACAGCACTAATACAAACAATACTCAATTAAATGTAATCCCTGCAATGGTTTATGCCAGCTGGGAAAAACAACCAACTGATCCAAAATATAAGCCTAAATAAAGTCCACAAATAAAATGAACAAATTGTGAAAACAGCATAAATCAATCAAGAAATTCAGTGATAAAATTGTTTTGCTTAATACCCTTCCTTCCCTTTCTTGTTTTTAGTCAGTGCAGTCTTGACTATAATAAACTGCTGACACAATATAGGCCTATTGATTAGCTAAATTGTTGCATTGCCTCAGCCATAGATCCAACATTCCTAGTAAAGATCACTATAGAAAGATAAAATGACCCAAATAAGAAATGTTTACAGTTATTTACCAGTGAACTTAAACTGGGATTTATTCACAAAGTACTCTGCTGTTTGGACTAGCATACTACAAAGTTTTATTTTCTTGTTTTGTTTGTTTTTAATTCTTCAGGGGCCGGTTGCATAAAAATATTAGGGATGCGACAGAGCTGACAAAAAGCTGCATCCATCGAATGCAGATTTTAAAGCATTAAATCCGTCTAATGCGGAATGCGGATGTAGCATATTTCATTGTAGGTTGAGGGGCATTTTGTACTTGGTCGGACAAGTGATTGATACCCATTGAAATAAACCGCCCACATATCTTTAGAAGGGCTCTTATATTTTGTAAGTCACCCTGGACAAGGGTGTCTGCAAAGGGTGCTCCGATCAGGATTTTTGGGGCCGATCACCAATTACCGATCACTGGAAGCAGTATCGGCCGATACCGAACGCCAATCCCGAACACGGGGTCTATTTGAAGCCTTCTATTCATCATGTAGCATTATTTATTTATTTAACTATTCTTAACAACGATGTATATTAAGTATTAAATGAATAAATTATGAAGTATCATGAATTGACAACTGTTTATTGACATGTGCAGGAAACGTGCAACATATTCCACTCCCTCTCTTAGAGACGCAACTTATACCACAGCGTGACTAACCTTTAAATGTCTGATGAGGTTGGTGGTATTTAAATGTTTTTGGTGCATTCCGCCTCGTGGGATTTCCTTGGCACACACTTTGCTAATTGCAAATTTATTGTCTTTTTCAGACACCTGGTAGAACTGCCAGACTGCTGAATATAGCCATTTAAGATGCACGTAGAAAAATCTTACGAGTTTTGCATAATCTGATCGGCCTTTATAGAGACCACCGATCAAACTATTTAAAACGATTATCGGCCGATAATGATCGGCAGCCGATCGATCAGAGCACCCTTAGTGTCTGCTAAGAAATAAAAAAATTATAAAAATAATAATCAGGATAGAAACGTATCACAATAGGATAAAGGTGATCACTCGTAACTTGATTTCCAGTGACCCTTCCCTCGAAGGGGAGAAGTGGACCCAAACCATGTAAAGAAAATGCCCCCACAGCATGAGAGCCTCCGGACCCCCTCACTGTAGGGGTCAAGCAGTCAGGCCTGTACCGTTCTCTTGTCACACATGCACTCGCCCACTTGTCAAGAATATGGTGAAGGATGACTCATCTGACCAGATCATTTTTTTCCACATCTTTGTAGACCAGTGCCTATGTCAATAACAAAAACCACTCTCAGTCACGAGTTTCTCTTGTTTTTCCTTACAGATCGCAGTAATGCAATGAGCATCACGGTCATCGAGGTCACTGAGGTCAACTGGGCCTACTCTGCATTTTTAAACATGCCACACAGCATGATAGGATGTTAATTGCTTAATTGTATCATGTAGTACACCTGTTTGGAGGCATCTGCAATCTTATGTTCCTGCACTCATTTATTCAGGTTTGTCCTTTAAATTGTCACCCATCTGTGTGTATATATATTGCTCAATTCCTGTAATAAAAGAATCAGATAAAATCAAGAAGTGACACGAGTTAGATAGGTGACCTCGACAAATTCAGTGACTAAACTCTAGCTTGGCACATCACTGACTTGACTCGAGCCTTTACTGCTAAATGACTCGAGTCCCAGTTTTAGTGACTTGGTTACAACTCTGCATTAAGCCACATTTTTTTTGTTTTTGTGTTCACAGTTTTCTACATTAAGTGTTTTTGACTCTCGTGCTTTTGGCGAATACAAGTTGAATCTCATAAAAACTAAAATCTCACAAAAATAATAATTTTGATTGAAGAATCAATTAAAATCTTGTCTAACCAACTGATACGCTGACAATGAAAAGAGGCAAGGAAAGCTTCTCGGACAGTACCTAACAATTTACAACTTGTGTGACACCTACTCGGTAAACATCTTGGGGGGGGGGGAAGGGATTTTCAACAATTCAATACAATTTCTAAGCATACCTATTTCAAAAGCTGTGTTGCAACATGCACATGTTTTAATAAATCATTGTTACCATGGTTTAATTTGAAATTTTAAAGCTATCCGCTTTTACTGTTATACAAAAAAAAAAAAAGTTAACGGATGTTGGAGGTTAAAGACCTAGCTTACAGATGAGGAAGGGCTATCGCTCGAAATGATCTACACAGAATTTAAATAAAATGATTGGTTATAGATTTTTTTATTTTACCAGTATTTAAATAGCACTAGTAGTTTATTTATAATGTATTTTATTAATGCATTACGTATCTGTAATGTATTTAAACCTATTAAAATCGGGTAGACCAACGCTACATGAGGACAAGTTTAGTTAACTTCTCCCCCGGCCTCAGCCCCAGGCCAGCACTCTGTATTGGTGCAGGGCCAAAAATTCACAGACTGGTTCAGGGTCGGCTCAATAAAAAAAAGTGCTTGCATTATATTCTAAGAACTAGCAACAGACTGAACATTGTCACTGAACATCACTGTTTTAGAGAAGTGTCTGACATGTTTGTTTTTTCTTAGTGTCTTAGAATTCCCTGAATACTTTGCATGATTGACTAAATAAGACCACTCTAAGGGAGAGACTGTTAAATGCAAAGGTTTTCATCGAGTGTCTATAGTTAGTATGGCTTATAGTAAGACGACTTCATTGAGTTCAGGTATCCTACAGCTGGCTGCGCCGGCTTCTGTCTGACATCACACAAATCTCATCAAAAAAACCTCTCGAACCCTGCAGTAATCGATGTCATTTAACTGACTGACATTAATTTGTATTATGTGGGATTTAACATCCCCCTTTTCAGATTAAATTTCTTTCTTCTTTGGTGATTCCAGATTAATAATCATTCAGGTTATAGCTTTATTATACATCAGATTTACATGGTTTGTTAAATTGATATTATTTAGTAAAGCTCTGACCACATATCTTGAATTCTATAGCATTGACAATGTATGGCTTCATTGTGCGATATATTGCTGTTCGCCTCCACTAACAAGGGTGCAGCAGTAGTTATAGTTGCAATTTTCATTCAGATTAACATGTCCCTCTTGATCTTTGCATCTTCTCTGTTTTGTAGTAACAGTTGGCCTCACGCAGCAACTTTCCAGAGCTGTGCTGGGCTGGGCTGTGGTAAAACTGTACATTTCTGCAGGTGGGTCTCAGTGACATCACGCAGCAGCCCTCGAATAATGTTCATCTCTGCAGAACTGGGCAAAACTGCACAAGACTCTGAAAATCTGCGTTACGACAACGTGACCTTAGTCTATGTTCATGCAATCACCCACAGGGTCCAATTTACCTGCCTTGGCTGTGACACTGTCCAGGTTCGAACCACAATTTCTGAACTACAGTGTTCATTCACTCCGTAATCCATGTAGAGATTTTTACTAATCAAGTAATTTTGTACATATATGGTTTTAGTTTGGAACTTTTCATTTTTGTTTTTAATTTAAATTAATACTAAATATGGAACTATCAACTGTGAATTGGCTTGGCTCACTACTTAAGGCACCAAACTACCATGGTACAGATGTAGACTGCAAAGATTACTTATTTGGGAGGTAAAAGAGCCTGAAGGTGCCTCTGTGCCAATTTCTGTGGCATAGATTCTCTCCACTTAAAACTTTAGATGTTCAATGTTGACATCCTTGCAGAATCTTCAAACTCCTATAATAGTTAAAAAATGCACAATCATCTTGAATACCATTTCAACTAATTGCACACGTTCCATCACCATTTCCATTGGCTGTTGATTCAGGCTGGAACTCCATGTCCTTAGATGCATTTCACCCATTTTTAAATTCAAGTGACTAGCTATGTTCCTTTTTTGTTTTTAAATTAAGGAAAATAGCTTCTGGAAGAATCCTAAACTGAATTAACTTACTTTTGATTGAGAATATTAATTGAATTTTTTGTAAACAATTTTGGATAAAACCGTTATTTCCTTGTATTTAGCTTTGTTTCTACAAATGTATGACACACCTATCCTCCTGTACTGATGATAACCACTTCTTAAGGCAGAAATCCTTTATTCATAAGGGACTGGTGGTATTATTTGGCTTGGAAAAATCTGCTTACAGCAGTTTTTACATTTAGTAAATTCCATAACACAAAGGAAATGTAAAGAAAATGTGTTGTATTATGTGATGAATTTGAATAAATATCATCCAAATGTCATGTCAATTTTGGATAGTTGCAATAGGCTCATTTCCAAATAACACAAATAAAATACTTGCCAATACTATGTCATACTGTGCTGGGAAAAGTTATAGTACTCAATACATTTATTTTTGCACACCTTTATATGAATAAGCTCAAGAACAGGATTTCCATAATTGCTGAAGTGCTTTCAATGTAATTCATATAAATTATATATAATTGTTTTCAAAATCTTCCCTTCGATATTTGATGGATTGGTTTAATATTTCCATAAAGAATTAAGCACATCTGGATTTTAACATTTTGCCAACCTGCAAACCGCTTAGAAGAGAGAGCATCTAATGGAAGAAAACATTTACAAAAACAATTGTGTACCCAGGAATTAGCATTGTTAAACAACTAATTATTTTACTATACAGTAATAACGGTCTGTTCAATACATTTTACTTGCCTCTGAATAAATAGAAACATGTAGCAATTCAAAATACAAAATGCATGAATTTAGGGGTTGCTCTACTTTAAAAGAAAACAGTTATGCCCATTTGGTTTTCATCCACCTTCCCTTAGTGATGTTCAGACAACTGTGCACCATATTTTGTGAACTCTTGGCCTGAGTCGACAACCAGGTAGAATCATGTGGGATTCAAGACCAGATCATTCTCATTTGTTGTAACTAAGTTCAGGCAGAAGCCTCTCGGGATCCCAATCTATTCAATTTTTGTGATTCAGAAAATTAGCAGATGACCTCCGAGGCAGCAACCATTTTGTGCTCATTGCCATATTACGTTCACAATTCACAGAACGCCAAACAAATGTTTCTGATGTGCCACAAAATCATGCCTCCCACATGCACCTTTTGGTAGCAGTTCTACGGTGTCATACAGCAGCTCTTCTGGAAAATTGAAATCTCCAGCCAGTGTTCCAGAACTTTCAGCTGTACACATAGGAATAGATGGAAAGAAACTTGATACCGTTGTTCTTTTAATACATGAGGTAGTCTAAAATACAGTATGTACCTTGTTATATTTTTTAGTTTTATGCTATTCATCCAGATGTCTGACCCAAGATAAAAGTGTCAGCAAAATTATTAAAATAATTAAATTTAAATTAAAACTACAATCACGGCACATTTGTGCAGGTCCACAGTTTAAACCCACCAAGCTACCTAATTAACCATCCCATAATAGTCAGAAAGCGGTTTCTGTTATGCTAAGTTTAGAATGTTTTGTATCCCTCAGCGCCGCTAACAGATCATGGCGGGGGAAATAGTGTTAGGGTCCGTTCGCCACATAAGCTGTGTATTACTTAGAACTCAAACTATGAGATTTGTAAACCATGGGTTTATACGCTGGACAAAATCTTTCGGCATGCTTCGGTTTCCATGGTTGTGGTTCCCATGGCAACAGGGCTGCAATTTCATCGAGTGTGCACAGTACTGGCCAACAAACAAACCCGTTTTCTTCCAAACTGAAATCGTAGATCTATTCTGGAATGGCCAAAACCCGATTAGATTCTAGGCCAATATGCTGTGCAAACAAACTAATGGCAGCCATTTTGACATTTTGCTGCTTATGCCGCATCACGTTTCTTTTGTCTCGTGTTCACAATTCAGGCTAAACAAGGGAGAAAAAAAAAAAAAAAGTCTTCAGAACTGAAAAGTAAAATGTACTCCATTAGGTTCAGACCAATACCCGATTAGATTCTGGGCCTACTCAACCTGTAAACAAACTGCAACCATTTTGAAATTGCAACTTCTACCACATCTTTATATTGTTTATCACCAATGAAATATCTATTTCTTTCTAATTTTGTATCACATTTGCTACACTTGTTGGTCAAAAGCCCTTAGCATAGGTCTGGTACCGTTATTGTTGTAATATCAACAGGGTTGGAATACTGTATTGTGTGTAGACATTCTGGGCCAATTTGAACTGGAAACAAACATGGCCGTCATTCTGATTTTTAATCTACTCTGCTTCCCCAAAGACATTAAATGACTATTATTATTATCATTTATTAGCAGACGCCCTTATCCAGGGCGACTTACATAATATAAGCACAATACAAAGTGCAAAATACAATAAGACTCATATTCTTGCAGCACATTTCTGCCGTTGAGTGCAGATCAGCAAAGGTCTGCTTAGAATTGTGAAGATGCACATTTTTAGAGGGTTTCTGCATGTTGTCACTTGGCTCCACCCTAAACAATCTGAGAAATGTCTGCACTACCCAGCACATCATAAGGAAGTTCCTGCAGGAGGCGATCTATAATTGTGAACCAATGAGCAATCACAGAACACCTAGTGGAAATTATGACAATAAGAACAATCTTCACAGAGGTAAATCAAATCATGAAATTAGTTAAACAAGTAAAATGCAGAGAACTTGAAGTAAGGGGATGTCGGATACAGCAGATGTTAATCAAAAGCACAGACAGACAACCTAGAAAAGGTAAAAATAGGTTAGCGGTTTAAAAATGATCTTCCACCACTTATGTGATGATGATTTTGTCTGCATAATTTAAGAATTACAGGCTCAGCCTTATAATGGTAATTCAGTTGTACCTATTTGGCAATGGCTAATGCAATTGTGATATCTACAGGTTACAATCATTCCACTGCTGCTGCAGTATGAGGTTTGGGGAACACAAATGCTTTTTACAAAAAGCTGCCCATGACGTCACAGTCAGGAGCCATATGCAGCCAACACAACCAGTTCTAGGATACAGAAACAACCTAGATGCTCAACTCCATTTTCACTTTAGTCATGCTGGTGGCAAAGGATCCCAGGATAGAGAAAGAACTCAATGCAAGTGATTGAAGCAATGTGCAGTTTACTCATTATGGTTTTTTTTTTTAACATTAAAGGGGGTTTATTTTTCAAGCCCCCAGAACATATATATAACAATTTTAATAGTTTTCAAAAATAAAATATTGATAAAAAATAATGATTTTGGATTGATTCTGTGCATGCTCCACAAGATGTAATTTTTTTGAGCACAGTACATTGGTCATAGTTTGGCAAGACTGTTTTGTCAAAGACGCCTTAGGTATATGTGAAAATAATAATACAATAAGCATGTATTTTTTAAACATTGCAAAATAATTTTATTATTCTTATTGTTATTGTGTCCATCTTCAACTACAATACAAACTATAGATACATTCTTGATTGGTCTCACATTTAAATTCTGTCCCATCAGTGGGGGATCCTCCTTGTGTGAAGTGCTTTTCTTGAATTTATTTGTTAAAACAAGCTAAACTAAATTATCAGTTATCCCCAGAATGAACTAGGAATGTTTAAACTGACAACAGGACACTTAATTTAGTCTGCTTTATAATTTACATGACTTGCAGTACATGTTATTTTTAACTCTTGAAAACAAAATCAGGAGTATATCTCATATTATTGCTTTATGAATAGACTATAAATAGTATTTATAGTCCTAAATATTATTGCCGATTCATTCTGGAAGGGCATGATGCTGAATCTATCAATCAGAATGTTTGATGGACTAAGTGATTAGATAATCGTTTTTAGTGTATTCATGAATGACTATGACTTCATATGTTTGTGTTTAGTACAGGAAAAACAAATCTGTGTAAAATACTATATATTACTGTGTAAAATCAATGTGAAACTAAGTGTAGAAATAGTGCTGCAATTGAGAACAGTTGCCATTTACATTAAAATCTTAATAAAAAGTTATCTTCGCAAAGGTAACCAAATAGGGGTGTAGGTCAAAGTTTTGATTTGATCTAGGCCTTGGTAAAAAAAAAAAAAAAAAGACCAGTATTTTAACAAAGGATAAAAAAAAGTGTAGAATCGTTTACCAAGAATAAAATAAATAAGATGGGTATCAATATATACAATTAAGCCCGTTATACAAATCGATTTGCCAGTATGGATCCACAGTGTTCTGGAAACAATATGCACTTGACATCACAGCAACACTACCTATGCAGGTTCTGCACAAAGTCATTTTCACGT
Source organism: Amia ocellicauda (assembly GCF_036373705.1). Taxonomy (NCBI): domain Eukaryota; kingdom Metazoa; phylum Chordata; class Actinopteri; order Amiiformes; family Amiidae; genus Amia; species Amia ocellicauda. Next base: position 29,972,492 of record NC_089859.1, read on the forward strand.
TGGCCCATCAGTAACACTAAGGACATGCCATGCACCTGTTGTCTGACACAAAGACTATATATTTGCAGGTGACCTCATTTAAAATAACATACAAGGTGACAACAGCCTAATGACTTCCCTTCGTTGTCTGTACTGTACCCAAACTCTTATGATCCCCATGGTTTTACAAAGCATTGTTCACGAATCCATTTCGATCCATTGAATCACAAATGATACATTTTATCAAAATACAATGAACCACAACGTTCAAATGATAGGTCGAACTGAAAAATCCGGAAAACATGTACTCACTTTTCTTATTAGATTAGTATTTTAAGCAGCCAAAATTCGTCATCGCGAATCTGACAAATATGCTTATTTATTCATGTATAGATTTGTTTGTCTTTAGGCTGTAAAATAAAACAAGACATAAGGAATATAAAACCTTAGATCTACGTTACAAAAAGTTAGGGAACTTTCCATACCTGTAAATTAATTGAAAGGTGCATTAATAAAAGCATGCTTTCTGGCATTAGCAGTGGCACAGAACTTGACACTTCACTTTTGACTCGGCAGTACGACGCGCTGCATCCAACTTCATTTTCATAAAACGGATCAAATCAGCATCACACGCCGAACAGTCAGGGTTTACAATAAATAAGATGTGATATATGCATGCAGTCACCCTTTGATTTCTGCTGAAGTGATGCTTTTCCAAAATAACGCTTCAATGGGGACATGTTTATTATAATGCCAGCACAGCTGTCCCATGTAGGCATCTGGCTACATATCCACCGCCTTCACAGACTAACAATATTGTAAATATTAGATGCAAAGTGCCGAACTATCTCAGATAAGCGGAGCAGTAGGAGGGTTGTTTCTTTTCTCTCTGCCGTTGTAGCCGAACAAGTAATCTTGTAGCTACCTTGTCGTCCTGGAAGAGGGAGCTCTCGCCTCCGCCGTCTGCTCTGCCTCCTCGCAAAGCACAAACCACACGCGTCGCTCCGGTGTCACTGCAGCTCAGGAACAAACCGCTGCTCTGGGAACAACGACGGGCCCTGCTGCTCCTCACAACATCCACGCACTCGCTAATGGCAATAAATAATACGGACTTATTTCGTTTATTCGCCACTGAGGTTTTTTGTGCCGCATCACCCTCCTCCTGAAAGGAAAAATGGCGCTCGTGTAATACCAGGAAGTGACGTTTTCTCCCCGATTTGCATATCCACAAGCTGACCAATGGGAGAATGGTGACCCTAATATTAAACAACATTCATGCTCTCGACGGGCCTGGAATAGTTAGTGTTGCCCCCATGATTCCCAACAATAAACAGCTTCTAGTGTGTCCCTGTTACTCTTCATTTCCCCCCTTGATTGGGTTGTTAATTAGTGTCAATTGGGCCACTCTCGTGAGACTTGGGCAGGAATGGCAGTGGGCGTGTCTAGGGGTCACATGGTGCACTTTAAGCGCAGAGAGCCCAGCTGTTTGGAATCTGGGCCAAGAGGAAGGTTCATGGACGATTTTGCTGTTACATCATCCCTTGCCATTCATCCCTGGCCAATAAGGTGAGGCCATCAAATGCAATCTTGTTGACTGGAAATTATAATGGAACAAAAATGGATAAAGGCAAGGAGCATTTAGTTGGAATATGTAAAACATGGGCAAACATTAAAAAAACACAATATATAGATACAGTGATGTGGTATTATCTCTCTACTGCATCTTGTTTCTTTGTCACAGAAACCACATATTTTCAAGGAGGAACTGTAGGTCTATAGGCAAGTCATTGGTGAGGAGGAGACGGATAGGACAACACAAAGGTGATCCACTGAGAGGTGTTCAAAAAGATTTAAAAACCCCAAAAGTATTTGTCGATAAAATGTTTGTGTGCATCTTACCAAAACCAGGATTTTTTTTTTTTTAAATCAGTGTTTGATCAGTGATTAGAATTTAATTCCAATGCCATGTGGCCATGCCGTTATCAGCATGTGAATTGGAAAGGTTACAGAATGTATCTAATATGTTTTCACCAGTCAAACCACCATACCAGCAAAATGTGTCCAATGAACCTAGCAGCTAATATAAGGGTGATATGTCATGTGCAGAAATTGCACTGTAACTGCCCATATTTGTTTTCCAGGAGCTGCTGTAAATGGCAAAATCATACTCATCGAATTTTGGTAATTTCAATTTATTGCAACATGGAAACAAATGTTTTTAGAATATCAAGAGGCAGGATGAAGCAATTGGTATCAACTGCTAAATGTAAATACCTTGATGTAACAATGTCCGCACTTCAGATGGATGATTCAGAATGAAATGTAAGATTTATTTATTTAAGTAAGAATGCTTTCCAGAAGTTCTCCAAAATGTCAGATTGAAACAATCACATTTCAGCCAATTAACCATGTAAGGTTAATAGTATTAATTAATCTTTATTTTTAACATAATGAAGGTTTCCAAACATTTGATTGTCCCATGTAAGAATATTACTTTAAAATCAGAAATTGGGTATTATTAATGTATTAATCCAAGGTGAATTAGTTTATATTATGCAGTAATTTTCACTGGTCCATTTTTCAGATTACACATAATAAAAAAAAAGTTTATGTATGTTTTTATTTATAATATAAATTATGTTTATATTTTTGCATGTGTTGTATATTATTTTTGATTAAGGTTATATATACTGAACAAAAATATAAACACAACATGTAAAGTGTTGGTCCCATGTTTCATGAGTTTAAATAAAAGATCTCAGACATTTTCCATATGTACAAAAAGCTTATTTCTCTCATATTTTGTGCACAAATATGTTTACATCCCTGTTAGTGAACATTTCTCCTTGATAAGCCATCCACGTGACAGGTGTGGCATATCAAGAAGCTGATTAAACTTCATGATCATTACACAGGTGCACCTAGTGCTGGGGAGAATGAAAGGCCACTCCACACTCTGTGCAGTTGTGTCATTGAAGAAGTGTGTAAGACTGGAAAACCGTCTGGAAGTTCTTACAAGGTAATGCATTGCAGAAAGAATGATAATTTAGTTCACTATCGTACCAGGTGCAGCCGTGTGCTTCTGAGTAAGCCTGTTAATCAAGCAAGTTGGCTTACTACGAAGGAGCTACAAGGACAAACTCTTATATAAGTGGCATCAAAGGGCCTGCATCCAATACTAAGTGATGATGTAATGCTATGCGCATGGAAATCGAGAATGTATGTAATTAACTGAAGCGTTATATGCAGATGCTGGTTTTATCACTTCATCAGGATACTGTGTTTGTTTAACCTCCTGATAGGTGCAAACCTTCTAAGATTCACCAATCTTTTTCTTCTATAAACCTGCTTGTAACCCTTTGTTCACAGAAACTGGCTGGATGGGTAGTCTCCTATGAATGAATGAAGACTCCTGAGTGGATCAGCGCAGTGACTTCTTCCTTGCCTGACTCTCAAACTCTTCAGTCACACAACACAATGCCACAGATGTCTCAAGTTTTGAGGGAGCGTGCAATTGGCATGCTGACTGTAGGAATGTCCACCAGAGCTGTTGCCAGAGAATCTGTACACAATTCCTGGCAGCTGAAAATATTCCAGTTTTTCCATGGCCTGCATACTCACCAGACATGTCACCCATTGAGCATGTCTGGGAAGCTCCAGATCGACATGGAGGACAACGTGTTCTAATTCCCGCCAATAACCAGTAACTTCACACAGCCATTGAAGTGGAGTAGGACAACATTCTGCAGGCCACAATCCACAGCCTGATCTTCTCTATGTGAAGGAGATGTCGCGCTGCAAGAGGCAAATGGTGGTCACACCAGATAATTACTGGCTTTCAGACCCACGCCCATACCTTTTCTTTAAGGTATTTGTATCCAACAGATGCATATCTGCATTCCCAGTCATGTGAAATCCATAGATTAGGGCCTAATTAATTAATTTAAATTGCCTAATTTCCTGATTTGAACTGTAAAATCTTTTAAATTGTTGCATGTTTTGTTTATCTTTTTGTTCAGTGTACACTCACCTAAAGGATTATTAGGAACACCTGTTCAATTTCTCATTAATGCAATTATCTAACCAACCAATCACATGGCAGTTGCTTCAATGCATTTAGGGGTGTGGTCCTGGTCAAGACAATCTCCTGAACTCCAAACTGAATGTCTGAATGGGAAAGAAAGGTGATTTAAGCAATTTTGAGCGTGGCATGGTTGTTGGTGCCAGACGGGCCGGTCTGAGTATTTCACAATCTGCTCAGTTACTGGGATTTTCACGCACAACCATTTCTAGGGTTTACAAAGAATGGTGTGAAAAGGGAAAAACATCCAGTATGCGGCAGTCCTGTGGGCGAAAATGCCTTGTTGATGCTAGAGCTCAGAGGACAATGGGCCGACTGATTCAAGCTGATAGAAGAGCAACTTTGACTGAAATAAGCACTCGTTACAACCGAGGTATGCAGCAAAGCATTTGTGAAGCCACAACACGTACAACCTTGAGGCGGATGGGCTACAACAGCAGAAGACCCCACCGGGTACCACTCATCTCCACTACAAATAGGAAAAAGAGGCTACAATTTGCACAAGCTCACCAAAATTGGACAGTTGAAGACTTGAAAAATGTTGCCTGGTCTGATGAGTCTCGATTTCTGTTGAGACATTCAGATGGTAGAGTCAGAATTTGGCATAAACAGAATGAGAACATGGATCCATCATGCCTTGTTACCACTGTGCAGGCTGGTGGTGGTGGTGTAATGGTGTGGGGGATGTTTTCTTGGCACACTTTAGGCCCCTTAGTGCCAATTGGGCATCGTTTAAATGCCACGGCCTACCTGAGCATTGTTTCTGACCATGTCCATCCCTTTATGACCACCATGTACCCATCCTCTGATGGCTACTTCCAGCAGGATAATGCACCATGTCATTTCAAATTGGTTTCTTGAACATGACAATGAGTTCACTGTACTAAACTGGCCCCCACAGTCACCAGATCTCAACCCAATAGAGCATCTTTGGGATGTGGTGGAACGGGAGCTTCGTGCCCTGGATGTGCATCCCACAGATCTCCATCAACTGCAAGATGCTATCCTATCAATATGGGCCAACATTTCTAAAGAATGCTTTCAGCACCTTGTTGAATCAATGCCACGTAGAATTAAGGCAGTTCTGAAGGCGAAAGGGGGTCAAACACAGTATTAGTATGGTGTTCCTAATAATCCTGAGTGTATATGTGTGTTTTCATATACTTTAACTTCATAGAAATCATTTGCAACTATTATGATACATTTTTTTTAAATAGGCTTTGTATTCCATTCTTCACACTTAGTGATCAGAAACGTTTATCCTGAAAATTATACCACAGAAAATTGGAATAAATAAACACAGCGATCCACAGCCCTGTTCTATGACCACATTCTCGCTACACTGTTGCTGTTGAGGACGAGGAGTGGCTACACTTTCAATGGGAAGCAATTCTACATGTAAAGAACCTATTTACTGTATTACAACGTGATAGCTGATACATACAGAACAGACATACATTCCTAGTCCGTTATTTCTCATAAAATGTACATTAACAATTTAAGCAAAGTAACGCTTAAAATGAACACGCGTGCATTAAATAACGTTTACATCCACAAAACTCACCATAGTTTAAAACTGTTTTTATTAATAATGCAAAGTTAAATAAAAAATAGTTAGGATTTAATCTATGGATATAAGATTGAAACTATGATCCTGGCGTTTGCCATTATAACTACAGCACATCGGCATCGAACATCTAGCCCGATCAAAGCATCATAACGCATGCGCACACACGCAGGCAAACAACGCATCAAGCGTCCATCCAACAACATCAGCAGGCCTCAAAAGCTCTGCGCTGCAGACTTCAAACACATAGCTGATCAACACAATATCCACACATTAAACGAATGTATTAAACCCAGAGGCTTTTAGCACCACGTTGTAAAATGTAAAACACCCAAGCGACTGCCTTTGTCATCTCTCTCAAATGCCTAATTATACAGTAATTATATATCTCGATAGCCAATATGGTTCACTTAAATTAGGCCATCACAACATAACAAAACAATATCCAATAATGAAACAAGAGGCATGTGAGGAAATAAACACTTACCTATTAGCAGAGCTGTAATAATAAACAAGCACCAATCAGATTCTCTCAACATTGGACCGGGAGGCCAGCTGTTTTCTCCAGATGTTTGGCCCTGGCCTCTGACGTCAGCTGCAGTGTCGTCTCATTTATTATCTGCCTCAGTTGCGGTTCATGCCGATCAATGCAATGTCCTCGATTGTTTTTCAAAGTGATTCATTTTTTGTTTGTTACGGCAGTTTCCAAAGTTTGCAGGAAATATTATTTGACCATATCGTTGCCCACTACTCACTGGCATTTTGGACCTGCACGTTTATGTATTTATTTGTCAGTAATTATCGCCTCACACAAACTGCTGTGTATGTTGGCAGTTATTCTGACTGACCATTACTCGATACGGAATCATCCAATCATAACCGAGAACAGATTTTGGCGGGAGACTATATTCCGAGGTTTTTGTTTTGTTTGTTTTTTGAGTTTTTGCGCCTCATTGCTCAGGCACTGTTTGTATCTAAACTGTTACTAAATTAACGGTCTTTATTACGTATTCTCGTCATATTATTTTAGAGAAAAAAAACGAACAATGACATATTTAACTAGCATCTAGCATCCACTACACCCCTCGCCGGCTGGCCGACACCTTGGCCTGCTGTCTCCGCCACTGCCTTCATATACTTCTGGTTTTCTTCTCACTCTATATTTGAATGTCCCTTATCAGAAATGTTCCCTATTAACCAGCCGCCCTGTTGTTGTTTTTCCGTTTGTTTGAATTCACACGCCGTTTTCTCACATGGTTTTGCTCGCTATCACATGCACGTACAGCTTCATCACAGTAACAGAGCCCTGCCGATACTCTCGCGTTATTTCCGCGTCATCGTTACTAGCCAATCAGTGGAGCCTAGACTGTCCGTGATCAGTGCTCAGCAATATGGCGTCGTGCTTGAATATTACTTAACCGTGGATGTATAGTGTCTGAGGGCCTTAGACCAGTACACTTGATAATGCACCGTTCATTTGGCGCCAAGGTTTGTGGTGAGTGCGCTATTGGACAGGATTACAAAGAATTTTATTATGTAATAATATAATTTACATTTCTTGGGGGTGTTACAGTAATACGCACATTGGCAGGTGCTTAATGAGAGTTTTAACGGGGTCATAACATTTCTCCTGCTATAAATGCATACATATATACACAAATAAAGCACATAATAGTAAAATGGGTCTCATTTCATTACATATGTAGACCTTTAAATGTTTTTAAAGCTTCAGTGTAATGACTAGTGATTTCACACCTACTGTGATGAGCAGAGCGCTAGTGATCGAGTCCTGGCTTCGGCCCAGCGGCGCAGCACACACAGCGTGTATCTTATAATGCACATTGTAGTTCAGTGTTTGTATGATCTCATACATGTATTATTAATAATACTGTGATACATAGTCATATGTTTTGTAATTTAATAATACTCAGGTCTAGGATGTTGTGATAAGGAAATGCATAATTATAATAAGAATAACCACATATAACCACAATACTTAGTAGATATTTGTTATGTTTCTAAAGGTGTTCAGGAGAAAATAAAATCTATACATATCTATAGAGCCTAGTTTCTTTAAAATGTTAAACATTAAAATGTTTACACTCATGAATTGTTGGCAGATTGCGGCTGCATACATGCATTTACAGTACTTTTTACACAAATATGTAGACCATAACTACCTGAGTGATTGTATGCTTGGACCATTTCCTGTTTCAGCTGCCTAATTGGTAAAACGAAATATCTTGTTTCTGTAGCAAAAAGGACCAATGTCTTACAAATTGAAGATTTAAACTATGGACATAAATCACAAAAAGGTCTTTCCACTTTCTTGTTATGACTTTACCAAGTTGATTTTGGACATTATCTGTGTTGTTGCTTTGTGTGTGTGTTTTTGTTGTCGTTTTTTTACAAAACCTCTTTTACTAGGCTTTTAACATCAATTAAGTCAAATATTATCACATAAAATAACAGCTTCAATAAGACACTATTCGTCCACCCCTTCTATGCAAGATGAGGGGACAATTTTATTAAAAAAAAAACATTTTAGGACTCTTGGTTTCTAATGACAAGCCATTATTTCAAGAAAGGCTACTAGTGTGGCCAAGACCAGCTCTTGTTAGCCAAAGCTGGCTTTCTTGTCATGTCAGAGGACCTTTGTTAATACATGTCTGTCTGCTTCTTTTGATGGCGATTAGTGGGGAGACTACGGCAAATGCTGAGTACTGATGTCAAATTACTTATGCACAGTGTACACACAGCAGATCCATTGAGAAAAAGAGCTGGCACTTTCAAATACGAGCACGACAATGATCAAGACATTCAGGTCTGCAGCCAATGTATTCCCGTCTGAACTCATTAGAGCTTTCAATTGGAAAATAACTGCATTTCAGGATGCTTGTCAAGCTAACATGAATCATCTTGAAAGATTGGGAGACAGATTTTGAAACAAAAGGACACATTCCCTCATTTAATTTCCTCTCTGAGGAGCATATGTAGGAAACTAAACATTATTTTTTGGGGTGAACAAGAATATTTGTCATTGTTTTTTCTGTCTACATGTCATGACTTAATTTTCCTCCCCATTAATTAAATGGTACAGATACAAAATATTTCTGATGTGACATTTAACAGATTAATTCAAGATGTTCTTAAAGCATTTAGCATAATAATTTGTCAATGATCTGTTTCTTTAATTTAAGTTTACTTTTGGCCAGATTATGTGTTTGTTTCAATTACATGTATTTAATATAAATTATTCATTTAGGTAACATATTGTCTTTGTTTCCATGTAAATTAATATCTTCCTTGGTTGAAATGATATTACGTGTTCATTGTGTGATTTTGTTATTGTTTTTGATCAGATTTTTATATCATACTAAAACTTACAGGAAAAAAAGTCTCCCCAAGACTTAATATCATGAAATGACTGGTGAATAATATTAGTGATGCAAATGTCTAGTTTTAGCTAGTGCTTATTTTTTCCCTCTCCATTCTTTTTAGTTGTCAGCTTTGAGAAGACCATTACCCTGAATACCCTTCTTACTCAAAATAACATGTTTTTTCATGAGTAGCCTACATCTGACAAGAAAACAAGTTGCAGAGGTGCCAACATTTGAAAATGAAAACCCTAGCATCCATAGAGCACAACATTCAGAACAAAAGGTGTAATGTATATTAATGTATGTATGTATGTACAGAGAAGTGACAAATTAAAGGAAAAACCTGAATAAATAAGTGGAGGAACATAACGAATGCAGATGCTTCTAAACAGGTGTAGTGCATGATACAATTAAGCAATTAACATCCTATCATGCACTGTGGCATGTATACAAATGCTGAGCAGGCCCAGTTGACCTCGATTTTGGATCAAGATGGCAAGAGGAAAGGATCTAGGTGACTTTGAAAGAGGGGTCATTATTGGGGCACGAATGGCAGGAGCTTCAGTCACACAGACGCTCAACTGGCTAGTGTCCTTGACACATGGGCGAGTGCATGTGTGGGACTCCACCACCATCATCAGAACAACAAATGAGGGAATATCTTCTGGAAGAATGGTGTTCATCCCTCCAGTAGAGTCCAGAGACTCATGGAGTCTGTGCCAAGAGCATTGAAGCTGTTCTGGCAACTCGTGGTACCCAACAATTTACTGAGACACTTAATGTTTTTTTATTTTATGTCATCTCAAAATCTGCCAGGAAAATGTCCCCCACAGCACAACAGAGCCTCCAGACCCCCTCACTGTAGGGGTCAAGGAGTCAGGCCTGTCCTGTTCTCTTGGTGTCACCACACATACACTCGCCCACTTGTCGAGAACACTAGGCAGTTGAGCATCTTTGTGACTTTTCCTCTTGCCATCTTGATCCAAAATCAAAGTCAACTGGGCCTGCTCAGCATTTGTATACATGCCACAGAGCATGATAGGATGTTAATTGCTTAATTGTATCATACACTACACCTGTTTGGAGGCATCTGCATTCGTTATGTTCCTCCACTCATTTATTCAGATTTTTCCTTTAAATTGTCAACCGTCTGTATTGTATTATGTGTATATTATTTGCAGTTACAGTACACTTAAACTGAATTTCTTCAATCAAAAATAAAGTTGAAAGAAGCTGACAAGCACTAGAAAAACAGTTAAATAATTAGTTAAATGTCACAATTTAAAACATTGAGGACACCTAGTAACAGACTAATTGGTGCTTCTTTTATTTTAAATGGCATTCTACATACAAAGCTACAGATTTAAAAAGACTTTATGACCACCGCATTTATTTAGCGTGTAATGCTGTTTACATTTATAACGCTTATTTCACCATGTTTTAACAGCAAATTGCATCTAGAGTATCGCACCTGATTGACAGATAAATGTAGAGGTTAGACCTTTGTATTTTTCTTTAACTTCACTACATTTTTACATTAATGACAAACTCATTAATACATTAAACCTAGAGCTTTTTGTAAGGCATTGCTTCCATCCAGTATGGGTTTATAAACATACGGCTTGACATGTAACAATCACCTCAATGCATGCCTTGTTAATACTCACTGAATAACAATAGATATTAATAGCAGCAGTAGTAATAGCAGTTGTAATACTTGTTAATTATTTATTAGGTAGACATTTGCGCAATGTGATTTAGAGATTTTTTATTTTTTATGTTAATCTGATTAAGTGTTCAGTTAATTCATTTGACAGCAATCAAAATGTATAAACTTATTTGTATTCGGTTATATTAAAAAAGGAACATATCTAAAATGTAATAATTGTGCACTTATTAGGTTCAAACAACCCGAAATGAACTGAAGCAAATGGATCGGAGTGACTCGACAACCATGACACTACAGGCCCGTTTGACTACTCCGTTTCAGTGAATCAAGTGAACCAATCTTTTGAATGGATTCAGTATAATGACTAAAACTGCACATAATTGGAACACAAACAAGGAAGCGCTGGGTCTGTGGTCGCGGTCTTGTAGCGCAATTTCCGCAGTCCAGCGCTCCCATTGGCGGAGCAGCGCAGATCCGTGCAGAACTGCGGAAATCTGCGCTACACGACCGCAACTTGCGTGTTACAATATTCAGCCTGCCTCTGCCGGGTCCCTGATTGGATTCATCCCTTAAACATCAACTGTGTAACATTGTCGCTGAAAACAGAGGAGAAATGCCTCCCATCTTTCACCGCATTGCAAGGAAAAAAAGGGGGTTCCATGCAAACTTTTCCTAAGAGGCTTGATTAGTAAATTCCTTTGCATTGTGTAATCCTGCAACACGGGGGACATGTCCCCCCCACTTTTTGAAAGACAGGAATGTTATTCTTCTGTAAATTATTTTGATGTTAAACAGATGGATTATTATTTCTTGTAGGAAGTTCCCAGTTTTAGATCTCCGTTTCACTGAACGTCCCCCACACACTTTGAAAATGTAAGGTCTTCCCGTGAGGTTGTCTCCTAAACTGGTTTTCCTCAAGACCAGATTATCACATACCAGCCCCAGATGGGGGCTTGTCATGTTGGAAATAAAAATGAAAATTATAAAAGACATATGCTACTTGGGGCACATATGAATATTGAACACTTACACCTTTATAATGATGTGTGTGTGTGTATATTTACAAATAAATCTATTGTCAAAGGGTGTAGAAAGCTAACATGTCTTTTCAGTTTTCAAGTACAAATAATTGTCTTTGTTCCTTTATTTTTAAAGTGAAAATGTATCACTAGCATGAAAAGAACAAAATCTAAACCCTCTGCACTTAACTACATTAAGTGTGAAACATTAAGTTTGATTGATTTGGGAAAGTTTACAGTATCAACAACTGGTTTTCAAGGAGTCACTAGAGGTGGGCAGTAAACACTTGTATAATACATCTGCTAATCAGAGATGGTTGGGACATGATCTCACCAGACGGTTCCCTGTAATCCCATTACTTCATGGGGCAGTAGAGGAAAGTAGGACAAGCCATCACAATCCCTTTTTAAGCTTTGGCAAAGCTTTTGTTCTTATCAAGGCAATCCCAAAACACTATGCAGCAGACAGTATAACTTTGGTTGGCAGTAATCAATTTATTTTCCTCACCAAATCGTTTTACTGTTTTTTTGTGTGTGTGTTTTAATAGATTTTTTGGGGGCGCCCTCAGGTATCACAAAAGACCTGATGGGAATGCAGTTATTATAGAAATACACAACATCTTGACAAGATACTTGAACAATTAATTCAAAATGTTCAAAAACAATTTAAACGTAACATGCCTTGTTTGTATATATACAAAAAAACAGGGGCAGTTATAAAATTTATCAGTGAACTTTTTTTTTTTTTTTTTATAGAAAAACAAAAACAAAAGTGGAATGTATTGTAATTTTTCTAGCATCCAAAGTTATGCAGTGCCAGTCTGAACATATCGTTACTGCAGATCCATTTGTTGTCTATGTTCTTCAGCAGGAACAGCTGGTGGAATCCCATCACTGGATCGTCATCCACCTGGAAGGAAAAATAAAATGAAATGACACGGACTAGTCACCTAACCGAGCAGCTTTACGGTCACCAGTTCACATTTTGAAGTTGTGCACAATAGTGTACGGCCAGCATGCTTTGCTGAAAAGCTGACAGCCTGCCGAGAGTCCTTACAGTGGCTCGCAAAAGTATTCACCCCCCTTGGACTTTTCCACATTTCATTGTTACAACATGAAATCAGAATGGATTTAAATCAGGAGTTTTTGCCACTGATCAACACAGAAAATGTCCATAATGTCAAACTGAAATTTCTAATCTGCAAATTGTTCTAAATTAATTACAAATACAAAACAGAAAATAATTGAATGCATAAGTAACCACCCCCTTCAGCCAATATTTGGCACCTTTGGCAGCAATTACAGCCAATAGTCTATGTGGATAACTCTCTACCAGCTTTGCACATCTGGACGCATCAGTTTCTGTATGTTTGGGGTCACTGTCCTGCTGGAAGATGAATTTTCTCCCAAGTCCCAGGTCTCTTACAGACTTCAGCAGGAGTTCTTCCAGGATTTCTCTGTACTTTGCTGCATCCATTTTGCCCTCTATCTTTATAAGGATTCCAGGCCCTAACACAGAGAAGTATCCCCATATCATGATGCTACCACCAACATGCTTCAGGGTAGGGATGGTGTTCTCAGGATGATGTGCAGTGGTAGGCTTGCGCCAAACAAAGCGCTTAGCTTTGCAGCCAAAAAGCTGTTTGTTTCTCCACTTGGTCTGAGTCTCTCACATGCCTTCTGGGAAACTCCGGTCAAGATTTAATGCGGTTTTATTTTTTGTTTTTTTTTCCCCAACAATGGCTTTCATTTTGGCACTCTCCCATAAAGGCCACTTTTATGAAAAACACAAATTATATTGTGCCATATTCTCTCCATTTCTTAATGGACTTGACTGTGCTCTGGGGGATATACGATACCTTGGAAATGTTCTTATATCCTACCCCTGATTGGTGCTTTTGAAGAACCGTATTCTGGATTTACACTGACTGTTCCTTCCTCTTCATGATGTAGGTTAGTACAATTCCTAACAAAAACAACTGTTGGGGGACCTCCCAGAGACAGATGTATAATAACCTGAAATCATGTGACACACATTCATTGCACAGAGGTGGACTCCATTCAACTAGTGACTTCTAAAGACAACTGGTTTCACCACAGCTCAATGAGGTGTGTCAAAAGGGGTGATTACTTATGCATTCAATTATTTTGTTTTGCAATTAATTTAGAACAATTTAGAGATTATATTTTTCACTTTGACATTACGGACTCATCTGTGTTGATGAGTGGCAAAAGCACCTGATCAAATCCATTCCGATTTCATGTTGAAACACAATGAAATGTGGAAAAGTCCAAGGGGGTGAATACTTTTGAGACCCATTGTATTTCAATCCTACAGAGCACCTCTGGGATGAACTGAAGCAGTAATTCAGGAAGAGACTAACTGCTCTTACTAGAAACTCTGGCCATCAAAAGGCCAATAGCAGGCATACAATCACTTACATACAGTGAGGGAAAAAAGTATTTGATCCCCTGCTCATTTTGTACGTTTGCCCACTAACAAAGAACTGATCAGTCTATAATTTTAATGGTAGGTGTATTTTAGCAGTGAGAGACAGAATAACAGCAAAAAATCCAGAAAAATGCATTTCCAAAAAGTTATACATTGATTTGCATGTTAATGAGGGAAATAAGTATTTGACCCCTTCGACTTAGTACTTGGTGGCAAAACCCTTGTTGGCAATCACAGAGGTCAGACGTTTCTTGTAGTTGGCCACCAGGTTTGCACACATCTCAGGAGGGATTTTGTCCCACTCCTCTTTGCAGATCCTCTCCAAGTCATTAAGGTTTCGAGGCTGACGTTTGGCAACTCAAACCTTCAGCTCCCTCCACAGATTTTCTATGGGATTAAGGTCTGGAGACTGGCTAGGCCACTCCAGGACCTTAATGTGCTTCTTCTTGAGCCACTCCTTTGTTGCCTTGGCTGTGTGTTTTGGGTCATTGTCATGCTGGAATACCCATCCACGACCCATTTTCAATGCCTTGGCTGAGGGAAGGAGGTTCTCACCCAAGATTTGACGGTACATGGCCCCGTCCATCGTCCCTTTGATGCGGTGCAGTTGTCCTGTCCCCTTAGTAGAAAAACACCCCCAAAGCATAATGTTTCCACCTCCATGTTTGACGGTGGGGATGGTGTTCTTGGGGTCATTCCTCCTCCTCCAAACACGGCAAGTTGAGTTGATGCCAAAGAGCTCGATTTTGGTCTCATCTGACCACAACACTTTGACACAGTTCTCCTCTGAATCATTCAGATGTTCATTGGCAAACTTCAGACGGGCCTGTACATGTGCTTTCTTGAGCAGGGGGACCTTGCGGGCGCTGCAGGATTTCAGTCCTTCACAGCGTAGTGTTACCAATTGTTTTCTTGGTGACTATGGTCCCAGCTGCCTTGAGATCATTAACAAGATCCTCCCGTGTAGTTCTGGGCTGATTCCTCACTGTTCTCATGATCATTGAAACTCCACGAGGTGAGATCTTGCATGGAGCCCCAGACCGAGGGAGACTGACAGTTATTTTGTGTTTCTTCCATTTGCGAATAATCGCACCAACTGTTGTCACCTTCTCACCAAGCTGCTTGGCGATGGTCTTGTAGCCCATTCCAGCCTTGTGTAGGTCTACAATCTTGTCCCTGACATCCTTGGACAGCTCTTTGGTCTTGGCCATGGTGGAGAGTTTGGAATCTGATTGATTGATTGCTTCTGTGCACAGGTGTCTTTTATACAGGTAACGAGCTGAGATTAGGAGCACTCCCTTTAAGAGAGTGCTCCTAATCTCAGCTCGTTACCTGTATGAAAGACGCCTGGGAGCCAGAAATCTTGCTGATTGATAGGGGATCAAATACTTATTTCCCTCATTAACATGCAAATCAATTTATAACTTTTTTGAAATGTGTTTTACTGGATATTTTTGTTGTTATTCTGTCTCTCACTGTTAAAATACACCTAACATTAAAATTATAGACTGATCATTTCATTGTCAGTGGGCAAACATACAAAATCAGCAGGGGATCAAATACTTTTTCCCCCTCACTGTACCTTGTATATCTGGTCTCATTTGTGTACATATTATTTTGCCTTAGTGCTGAGGAAAAGCCACGTGAGCAGAGAGACAGCGTTTGAGTCCTGCTTTACTGATGTTGCTGCAGGACTCATACAGACCCAGTTTGTGGACAGTCAGCCTCAGGGGGTCTCTTAGACTGGCTAGTCTATTTTTATCTTTGGTTGCTGAAGAACGTATAAGTCGTGCCGAGTACATCAGCACATACCATTTTTTTTATTATTATTTCCACAGAGAGGTGAAAGACCAGTGCTGAACTTCACATAACAGCTTTTTAGGGTTTCCCTCAGCGCCACAAATCAGTGCCGCCTGGCCAAACAAATGCGTGAATGGCAAAACAACAAAAACTTTAAAGCACAAGTTTTGTTATAAGGCAAGACATTAAATTGTTTAAGGAATACAACAAAACAGTATTTTCAATTTGAGGGTCGTGGCAATACCCGTTCCTGATATAACATAATTATAAACCAACTATGTTAGCAGAGGGCGGCTTTTAAGAACAGCACTGGAATAAACTGGCAAGGAGGCTAGTTGCGCAGCCCTTTAAAAAAGGTCTGTCCCTCACCTTCAGCTGGCCCACCACCATGCTGATGACACAGCTGTCTGGAGTGGGCTGGTGATCCTGCGCTGTGATGCTGTGCTGGATTTTCTGGAATGGGAGACTCTGGGAGAGGGAAGGAGACATGGATCACATGAAAAAAACATGGCCCATATCAAATACATTTACACTGCACTTTAGATAAGCGAACAGATTTGCAGTTTGAACCATCAACACTGAACTATGTGGAAATTAAATTGCCACTTGCACCATAATAATACACAAATGTGTGCATTTACTCATGTTTACTGTAGGTAAAACAAAAAACTACATTTAATCCACAAAAAAATAAATTATAATTTAAAAGTTGTCAGCTATACAGACTGGTACAAGCACATATAGTATTTATACAGCTCTGTACATTAATTCAAAAACACTTACAGTCAATTTTTCCATAATAGCGTTCTTGCCTTGAAAACCTTGGCCTTCCCATGTTAAACAGGAAGCATCTGTCTAAAACACCAAGAAGAAAAGCTCCAGACAGGCAAACTCAAAGACCATTGATTTCAATTTTCGAAAAACAAGGCGTTAATGATTAATAGGAAAATTCACTTTACAAGATCACATTGTGGAGTATGTTATACCAGCCCACTACCACAAATGTCACTATAGTTGCTTTAATAAAAATAGGAAAACATTTGAAATTTCACTTCATTGAGAATATATCTTCATAATTTGCATTTTTAGTTACACTGGTTTGAACTAATATTGTTTCTGAAATCCCTGAACTAGTAATACTCATAGCTACTCATGACTGAATTGAGAGCACAGCAGAACATATATACATATACATATACAGGACTACACCCAAGATGCATACTACACAGCACCCCCTTGTGAAAACGGTGCAAAATAAAAAAGAAAAGAAATGGACACCAAAGTTTTTAATATCACCACAAAAAGCAAGAATATGCAATAACTTTTCATTAAAGATGTTTAGAGATGACAACCACAATATTGCACATTGTCTTTAACATTTCTATAATGTGACAACTACTAGGATAATGTAACTTCACCAATTATGAATATCAAAATATGTCACAGCTAAAGCCTGAAACGCAAGCATTTGAAGAGCCCAGAAACGGATCTTGTGCACATGTTCTGGCCTGTGCGCTTGCGCAGCATTGGGCTAACCCGGCAAAGCAGCGAAACCAGAGAGAAGCGAGAAATACTTACGTAAAGGTCGCCCAGAAGCAGCCGGTTTGTGTCAAACTGTTGATAATAATGCTGTACAAAGCCGGTCCCGATTTGCTCCCACACAGGTTTATCCGCCATTTTTATGCGAATCCGGATTTAAATCTGAAAATAAGTGCGCGGTTACCGTATCATTTTAAGTTCAAGAACACACTGAAAGTAAGCGATGTAAATAGAGTGCATACAGCATTACAATTTCAATATAATGACCAATAATCTCCCGTAAAAGACAACAATAGTTAACGCATTACTTAAGTCACACACTAGAAATGTATTTGACTCCTCTCTGAAGAAGGAAGCTGCTTTTCCCAGTTCATTTGAGCCACGACGTGCGTCCCTCCGACAGGCAGCGCCGAGCGCCGCACTCACTAACTACACCGACAATGAGACCCGCAACTGTCCAATACTTTCACCCCATTCAAAACTCGCAACATCGCTTGGTCACTATCCGCTGGAAAAATACCAATGCAATATTACAAATAATAAGATGAACCATCACGCAACACATATTTTTGCCCATGAACTTTATTCGGGCGTGTTTTTGCGGGTATTATTTCGGTGCTCATACTCACAGCGCAGATGT
This sequence comes from Amia ocellicauda, assembly GCF_036373705.1. Taxonomy (NCBI): domain Eukaryota; kingdom Metazoa; phylum Chordata; class Actinopteri; order Amiiformes; family Amiidae; genus Amia; species Amia ocellicauda. The sequence continues at coordinate 29,990,618 of NC_089859.1, forward strand.
TGCCACACGCCTGCAGGCCGGAAAGAAAGAACTCCCGCTCTGAGCGGAAAGCGTGCAGCGCTGACGTCACTCTGCGCAGCCCACCAATGCGCGGCCGGGAGCGCCTGTGCGCTGAGGCGCCTTCTTGTAGCGCAGACTTCTCCAGTTCTGCGCAGATCTGCAGGATCCCGCAAATCCCATTGGTGGTGCGGAGCAGATCGGCGCAGAAATGCGGGACTGTGCCCTGCGCCCCGGAGGACGCTTCGTGTTCACGGGAGTGGGCAGGTCTGCGCTGAAACGTGAGCAGGGAGGTCACTCGCACAACCGAGCCCCGACGATCCACATATTAAAAATACAAATCAAGATTTAATACTTATTAAAAGCAAGTTCTAGTCCCCCTTTTGAATATTAAGTTGAATGGTATGTAAAGTATACATAGAAATTGAGTAAACCCTATTTCAAACAGTAAAAGCAAGTACATGTTCAAGAAAGAGAACGGGAAAAGGCTCAACTAACTTTCACATAGACCCCTTGGTGTACAGGGTTATATGCGCTAAATTACACTGCTGCGAAATTTCCTTTTGCTCTACTTACATTTGTAAACATAACATTGGCTGTCACTTATATTACATTGAATACATCACTGGCAGAAATCGCTGTACTGCCTCTAATGGAGGAGGCCACATTAATGCTACTCTGCTCTTTGAAGCTATTTGGCCGAGATTTCAGTCAGATGACTTGATATGACTCAGGGACTTGGGCTTTTGGTGGAGGAACCTCCCCAGCTATCTCAAGAGTCCTAGGAAGATCATATTCATGTTTGCACATTTTCTAATTTCCCATATTAAAAACTTTCAAATATGGCCACTTATTGGCCTAAAACCTCAATAATATTTTGAACTCTTATTCTGAACTGTGATACTACATTATATTATCATTGAATGACATGAGTGGGTTACATGCCCAGTGTGTGTGTAACGGCGCTCACTGTGTACATGAGCTCATTACGGTGACTTCAGCAGAGTGAACACACCTCCCCGTCAGAAGGCCTCGTCGTCCGTTGTCGGCGAGGACCAAATCCCAAGCGAGGAGCTCTGACCCGCACAGGCTACATGTGGCCAAACAAAAGCCTGAACCCCAACCCTGGCAAAAAACAAAATTTCAAGCTGGGCTCAAACAAATCTACACTCATACATTAAACTCTGTAGAAACACAACCCTAACCTCAACACAAGCCTTTAATTTACGAGGGACTTAACCTTAACCCTAGCTCAGACCAAAATATAACCCTACATTTAACTTAATTTTAGTGCAAAATTGAACTAAATCACTCAAGGTAATAAAAACCACCTGCATGTAAACATTGTGATTTAGATCTTCATCTGTATACAAATCAATACACAGCTTAAGTCCTTTGTCAGATTCTTGGATTGTCTCCCCCACCTCATTTTTTAAAATTTATTTTTTTAACCCCAGTGGTTTTCAACACTCATCCTAGTGGACCCCTAGCCTGCTGTTTTTTCTTCCTGAGCACTTCAATTACTTAATTGAACCCTACTTCATAATTTGCTTAAATTTGACAAATTGTGTAAGGGATAAAAAGTTGTTTCCTAAATAAGATAAGTTCGTTATATAATATATATAATTCTATACTTCACTTAAAACCCCTATTGCTTAAAATAAGTAAAAGGCTCTCATTCAGGAAATTATTAGTATAAGAGATCGATGGGCAGACCACCAGTTTCCAATTCTAAATTGACATGAACAAATTGACAAATCAAAGCACAATAATAATAAAAATGAATTAAAAAATGCCGTATTTGCTTCTGTAAAGGTTCTAGGAATTACTAATGGAAATAATGTAGTGTGTTTCAAAAGCCCAGTGTAAAATAGTAGCGATAAAGAGAAAATTGATTTACTCAAGGCTTGACTGGATCCTGGATCAAAATATAGCCCCCAAACTTTTCTTTAATAATTTAAGATAACACCCCATAAACAACCTGAATGTAACCATTAGACAATTTCTATCCACATTTGTATCCCTAATTAATTCTCAGCTTTCAAATGTTACAGCCCAGACCAAAATGTTAGCCACTTCATTTAACTCGGTAGAGTGCAAGAAAATCCAGCTTCTGCAAAAGCTCAAGCCCAGTAAGTATAAAGCAGAAACAAATAAGTCTTGCAGTGGCTTGGCTCACAACACTGTCAGGATTTGTTCTTTTTATTATTGTGTTTCTACCTGGTGAAGCATCTAGACAAATCATTGAATACATTAATTTAAAAGGAAAGGCACTGTGGTGTAACACTGATAAACCCACCCATATCAAGAATGTGCCAGAACAGAAGGGGATGTATCAATGTATTGTGTATCAATGTATGTCTGTTACAGCAGTATAAGCTGTTCCTATTCAAATTGAACAATTAACAATTCTATTTTACTAAATAAAATTAAGGAATGTCATCAAAATATTCAGACAAGTTTAAAGTAATTTAAGTACATACACTAGCTGACAACCACAGAACAGGGTGTGCGAGACAAATACAAAAATCCGAGAATATAAACATCCAACTTCCACAACAAAACACAAAACGAGAGTGACTTAATTGCAAGAAAAAATTAAGCAAGAAAGAAACCAATTCTCTGAAGTGTTTGAAGCACTTTAGTTAATAAAACTGTTGGAAAATGCTTTCTTTTACGTCACGAAGCCTCTAAAATGTGATACACTGCTACGATTGTATATACAATTTGGCGTGGCCCGTTTATGAAATATTTACCCCTTACAGGGCAACATTAGCCTTCCAGAGATAAGTCACAGAACTGGTTAGTGTCCTTTTTGTCGGCCGGTTGGCTTCCAGGACAAAGCCCAGCAAGACAGAAGAACACAAAGAGGCACTTCTAAAAGGATGTTCGCCGAACCACTGAACGTCCACGGTACCGATCAGATGCTTCCAAATCATTTACACTTCAGCAGCGCACAGGTGATTCTCATCATACCGAGTTGGCACTTGATCAGCCGAAAGAAGTCGATACGCTGCAATTCATTGTATTCAGCGCTATTGATCAAGAACAGTATTGCTAAAGAAATCAGTCTGAAGTCTCAAACTGTCCTCTAAAAAAAATATCAACGTCCCCCAGTGTCTGGTCAGTCAAGCCTTGATGCAGCGGCTTGCTCCTGATCCCTTGCTGGTGTTGTCAGCGTCCAGAGCGCGCAGGGAAATATTCCTCCGTCCGGAACACAGAGGGAGGCTCTTGGTGATGCGGTGCTCTCCGGGGGCTAGCTGGTTTCTGTAATGGAAATCACACTTTTACCCACAGAAAGTTCCAGCCACTCCTGCCAATCTATGTGTTTTCCCCCACAGCAAGCATGGATACAATTACCATTATCTCAAAGAGGTACATCTCTAATCCTGGTGCTGCCTTTCAGTTTACATGTATATTGCTATATTAGACTTGCTTGTGAACAAAATTTGATCCCTTTAGGACCGTATGCAGGACTCCAGCCAAAGACACCTACCATCAGATTAACGGTTTTACAAAAAGGAAGGATTAAAGAAATGTGTCAGAGGTGAAACTGAAACGGGTGGATATCAACCAGTGTTCTTAAAATTATCCCACAAAGGTGAAAACTGACAAACTCCCTGAAGATCTGTTTTCTTGAGAACCATCTTAAACAATGAACTGTGAAATGTGAGCCCCTTGCTATACATCCATTTATAAGTCTCGCTCAATTTATGGCACTTCTTTCTTAGACAACAGTAATCGGTGCCGGCTGGGGGACTCACATTGAGGAAGGACGGGACGTTTATTGTGCGGAAGATCTTTTTGAAGGCCCCGGGGAGAGTTCCAACATCACCCTCCGCTTGGGTGACCTGCTCCTCCAACACATTCACATTGAGGCCGACCATCTTAACAAAGGCCTGAAAAAGACAATTACACAACATGAACCTTTTCAAAACACAATCCCTGTATCCCAACAATTGTTTCTTGTAGGCCTGTATTTTTCAGGTTTAAATAAAGGGGTCTTGTCTGGGTTGTGATAAAGGCAGCACGAAGAACACTCTCTTCAGCACCCTAAGTGATATGCAGAGATTTAAAGAGTGTCATTGACAAATTCAGAAAGTTGCAAAGTTTTTAATAATATGAATAAAGGCAAGCTTACTTCCAGCTTATCAATTTTTCTGTAGATGTCTCTCATTTCTTCCGACTTCCTATGGATCTGAGGTAGATTCTCATTTACGACCTGGGAAGTGTCACTCCGGATCTGTAAAGTTCAAAACGAAACGCCAACAAGGTCTTTACCTCGGTTTCTGTGAAGAAGTATGGGCCGCCCAACCCAGATGTCCAGCAGATGGCAACCCTTACCCTGGAAGACAAGATCCTGAACTTCTAGGATTGTGTGGTAGCACCATACAGCTGCATTAATCATGATCGATAAACGATTCCCAATGATAATACACGGTCATAGCTAAATCATAATTTACTGTGTATATTACCCATACCACTGTTCATTTTGAAATACGTGAAAGAAAAATGGCAGAGGGACTGAGGAACTAGCTGTGCACTGTATGCCTTCTTTGTCTTGCAGTGCTCCATGCTATTGCGATCAGCTTACATCACCACGCACATAAATACATACATACAAACATACATGCATACATAAATACATACCATGTCAAGCATTCCAACAAACTCATCCACTCTGGTGAGCATCTCCTCCAAACTCTTTTCCAAACTCTGAGCCTGTGCAAACAAAAAAAAAACATCATCATTACTTTCTACCGTGTATATATTCACACACTTAGAACTGTACACATAAATTTATGTATTTTTAAAGTGACATGTCTCCTCTGTGGGCTGCACAATATACACCGATCAGCCATAACATTATGACCACCTGCCTAATATTGTGTAGGTCCCAAAACAGCCCTGACCCGTCGAGGCATGGACTCCACTAGACCTCTGAAGGTGTGCTGTGGTATCTGGCACCAAGACGTTGGCAGCAGATCCTTTAAGTCCTGTAAGTTGCGAGGTGGGGCCTCCGTGGATCGGACTTGTTTGTCCAGCACATCCCACAGATGCTCAATTGGATTGAGATCTGGGGAATTTGGAGGCCCAGTCAACACCTTGAACTCGTGATTCATCAGACCAGGCCACCTTCTTCCATTGCTCCGTGGTCCAGTTCTGATGCTCACGTGCCCACTGTAGGTGCTTTCGGCAGTGGACAGGGGTCAGTATGGGCACCCTGACTGGTCTGCGGCTACGCAGCCCCATACGCAACAAACTGCGATGCACTGTGTGTTCTGACACCTTTCTATCAGAACCAGCATGAACTTTTTCAGCAATTTGAGCTACAGTAGCTCATCTGTTGGATCAGACCACACGGGCCAGCCTTCGCTCCCCACGTGCATCAATGAGCCTTGGCCGCCCATGACCCTAGAGCCGCTTTTCCTTCCTCAGACCACTTTTGATAGGTACTGACCACTGCAGACTAGGAACACCCCACAAGAGCTGCAGTTTTGGAGATGCTCTGACCCAGTGGTCAAGCCATCACAATTTGGCCCTTGTCAAAGTCACTCAGATCCTTACGCTTGCCCATTTTTCCTGCTTCTAACACATCAACTTTGAGGACAAAATGTTCACTTGCTGTCTAATATATCCCACCCACTGACAGGTGCCATGATAACGAGATTATCAGTGTTATTCACTTCACCTGTCAGTGGTCATAATGTTATGGCTGATCGGTGTTCGTGCGGGTAGTGCTTGCACACAGGTATTAACACACTGCACTCCCACAGAGCAAACAAGACCACCAGTTACTTCTGTGGAAGAAACATGGTGGCTCTTAAATCGGACACCACGTCTTTTTAATTGGGTGTCACCGCTCAAACCGCCCCTCTGCTGTTCTGGATAGTGACTGTAACTTACAATAGCACCCCCCCTGCTGCAGGCGACAGCGGTCAGTACCCGGTGTCTCACCTGCTCTCCCGCGTCGGCCCGCAGGTAGGAGGAGTAGCTGTGCGCGGTGTGCGTCAGCAGCAGCGCGTCTTCCTCGCTTGCGTCCCGCACCGCAGCCGCGCTGAAGCTGGGGCTCTGCGACACCGTGCCGCTGCTCAGGCAGTCGCTCAGCACCGAGGCGCTGCTGTGGCTCTGAGACACATTGCCGCTGTCCCGGCTCACGTCGGCGCTGCCCTCCTCGATGGGAGACAGGAGACCCACGCCCTCTCGCCGATGCTCCATCTTCCGCGTCTGTCCTCGTCCTGCTCCGTGGGGCGAGCCTGTCAGCTGATGCGCTCACGGGGGATAAACAGAGCCGGAGGACGGAGGCCCGCACGGCTCACACCGCACAACGAATGGGTGGCGACTGCAGCTGCGCAGATCAGGCTGAAGTGGCGCTGCGCTTGATTGAGCGGGTCTGGATTGTAAAGCAACATCTGGACGGCAACAGTCTCACCTTGTGGTGCCAAACACGTACTTTCATCTCGCTGCAAGACATGATCAGTACCTACAGAAAGTCTACTACACCCTGTGGTACTTTTTCACATTTTGTATCAGTGCCTCAGAGTTTTGTGGATTTAAATTAGGATCTTTCTCCACTTATGTACACAACATACACCATGTTAAATATTAAAAATACAAAACTGAAATATCATAAATGGATAAGTCTCCAACCCCCTGAGTTAATACTTGGTGGAAGCATCTTTGGCAGCAATTACAGCTGTTGGGATAGGACTTTAACATACACCAAGATTTGGCAATATGTATTCATGCCAATTTTCGCTTGGTTGGGACTCTGATTGGGCCATTCAAGGACTTTTACCTTTGTGTTAATTAGCCACTCCAGTGTAACTTTGATTGTGTGCTTCGGTGTTGTCATGCTGAAAGGTGAAAGGGCAAGTTCTGTAATTTGCTCCATTCATTTTCCCTTTTATCCTGACAAGTGCCCCAGTCCCGTCCAATGAGAAACATCCTCATAACATGATGCCACCACCATGTTTCACAGTAGGGATGGTGTTCGTTGGGTGATGCGCTTTGTTGAGTTTGCACCAAATTTAGGCCAAAAAGTCTAATTGGACTCAAGGTTGACTTTCTTGAGTATTGGCTTTCTTCTTGCCACTCCACATTTGTGGAGTAATTGATATATTGATGTCACATGCACATTTTGACCAGTCTTGTCCATAAAAGCCTGTAGTAATGGCAACGTTGCCATTGGCCTCTTGGTAGCCTGATCTACGCTGGGTCTTGGTGGTGTGATACACCTTCCACTTCTTGATAATGGTTTTGACCATGCTCCAAGGGATATTCAAAGCCTTTGATATATAGATATAGATATAGATATATAGATATAGATATATAGATATAGATAGATATAGATATAGATACAGATAGATATAGATAGATACAGATATAGATATAGATAGATATAGATAGATAGATAGATAGATATAGATATAGATACATATAGATACAGATAGATATAGATAGATACAGATATAGATATATATATATATATATAGATATATATAGATATAGATATATATCTATATATCTCTCTCTATATATATATCTATATATATCTATATCTCTCTCTATATATATATCTATATCTATATCTATATATATATATATATATATATATATATATATATATATATATATCTCTATATATCTATATATCTAGAGATATAGAGATAGAGATAGATATATATTATATATAATTTTAATACCGAGCCCCTGAACTACGCCTTTCAACAACATTGTCCCCGAGTTCTTTTGACAGCGCCTTGGTGTTCACAGTTGAGTCTTTGCTTAGAAATACATTTCGCTGCAGAAGGAACCTACATAAACTGCTGAATTTGTCCTGAAAATAAATTGAATCTCTATAATTTATCACAGGTGGAGGCCACTTCACTTGGTGTGTGATTTTGAAGGGGATTGCTCACACCTGAGCTAATTTAGATCCGTTATTACAAGGAGGGTGGATGCTTACCCAACCAAGCGATTTTTATTTATAATACATTTTCTACAAATATATTTTATCACTTGGAAGTTGTGGGGGAGGGTGTGAAGATAAATACAAAATTTGTTTAATACATTTTAATTCCAGACTATAAGGCAGAGCAGTTATTAACTGTTCCGAATTGGCAACTTTCAATTCTCCTTAACAAAACAAAACCAAATTCTTTCAAACGAAAGGTATGAAGGCTATCCTATTACTAATGGATCTCTAACTTTACAAATGTAAGAACCTTAAAATTTAGCACAAGTTCTAAACCTATATCAGAATCCTTAATTGAATTGCTCAATTCAGACTGGGATGGGATTAGGGTTGGATTACTCAGAAAATTGAATTTCCATTTCTATTAGGGTTGCATCTCTACTAACCAAACAAAGATGGAATGAAAAGAGGATGGCGGGGGGGGGGGGGGTCTAGGTTCATATCTCCAACTCCACTACATCAGTGCTGAGGTCTGATGTAAAGCAATTGCCTTTACATTGTGACACATACAAGTCCCCAAGGGCAGTCCTAAAAATCAATGATTTTATGCTTTATTCAAAGAAAATAAATTTGCTTTTCCCATCATGTTCCCCTGGGGAAAACAGACACATTGTCAAATGTGCATTACATATAATTCTTTACGAACACCTTCCAATGCAATATGAACAGTTCGTTTTGAGAGGTTTTTAATCTTTCTTTCACAAATCCAAGAAGCACACAAAGTAATTTTGTATTTATTTATTTAGTCTTTTCTCCAAAATACAAAAAAAAGATCAATAAACAGTGGTAAGAAAATAATATGGTTGTCATGTTTTGAATACACAATTTAAATAAAGTGTATCAATTGAGAGTTCAGTTTTCAGTGATCGCTTCTATAGGTTCAAGGAAACACCAACAAGTTTTCAGATAAAAATAAAAGGCTTCAAGAATATCCTAGTGGATCTAATTTAAAATTAAAGTAACACAAAAATAAAGGGAAACTACAGGAGAATTGTTTAAGAGGCTAAGACTTGGTCAAAACATAAAATAAATGCACTGGAGTTGCGTAAGAGATGCTTAAACAGTCTGGCTTTAGGATTATTATTCTAATCTCATACATGGTAAAATTTGATCCTGAGGTTAGCAACTAGCTTCATATTACATTATAGCACTATTCTTATTGTCCCCTTAACTGGTTTAACAAATGTTGCAGTCTTTTGAAATATGATAAGTGGTTCACTGATTTGTATTTTATATTTTTATTATGTACGCATTTAGAAAAAAAGTATTACTGGTTTAGTACAAGTTTACCTAAATGTATTTGCAGCCCAAATATTGAAGGAATGATACATTTAATTTTAGCACTTGTTTTTATGACTGGCATACAAGTGTAAAAAAAGGATTGTCATTGTAGCAAAGCTGTAATGTACTGTTTAAATATATATATATATTTTGTATCAAAGCAGATTAAAATCATTGCAGCATTCAGTACCACCAATGTTCAGTCCTTAGGTAGGCTTGCACTGGCTAAAAAATATAAAATAAATTGTGGAAGTACACCCTGAACTTCAACTCTTTCTGCACTATATATTAATTGAATGCAATTAAATGTATAACAAATCATTCTTTAAAAATAAAACTGGGCATTTGCAAACATTGTACAGGTAAAAGGACAGTAATGAAAGAAAAAAAAAATTCACTGAACATTGTAATAAAAAGGTACCTCCAACCAAAGTTAAAAATTAAAAAGAAAATAGATTTCATACTTGTGAGAAAGGTTCCAGTAATACCACGTTTATTTCTCTTTTGGTATATCTTCAGGTAATTCCCATGTAGTTGTGCTTGCAGATTCAAAGGCAATTGGGAATTGATGGAACCCTAACACCTCCATCAGTACACTACAGATTGGAAAGAGAAAAATTCCAATTAACCTTAAAGTCTAGCAGCTCTCGAGTGAACTTGAGATGTGTGGTTAAAGCCTTGGTCCTATTTCTCACAGATATAAAGCAAATAAAAAAAAAAAAAGCCTTTCATCGTACCAATGACTTTCAGACAATGCTCCTAACATTCAGATTTCATTAATATAATTTCATTCTTATTGTCTGCACACAAGTTCATAATATAAAATGCAGATCTATGCTGTAATACACACCTTACATTGACAATGAAGAAACTAGGAAAAACAGAACAGAACAAAAACACTCCAGCAAATTGTGACAACTTTATAATAAATAATAAAAAGTAACATTTTTTTATTATTATGCCTAATACTTACAACAATAAGGATAACATTAGTGATGAAGACTGGAGAGGGAAGCAAACCACACAGATTGCTTCCTGCCAGCAAGTGGTGCTGTCCTAAAGACAACTGCATCGACTCAATGAGAGGCTCCAACATGTCAATGACTTAAAGTGTTAAGTGTTGAGAACACAGTTCTTGGTTTCCCCACCTATTTGTCATATTTGTTCCTTACAACCATCTAAGCTATATTGCTCCAGGACCAAAAAGTCAATTTCAAAGTTCCAGCTCTGTGACTTTTTGTTGTAATAAAGTGGAGAAAATCCAAGGGACCAAAGCAAAAGAAAAAACAAAGAAATAAAACAAACAATTCAGTTTTATATGGTTACTGGCTGTAACATGGTTTTGCCTGGGGAGGAATGAAGGAATTAAATTCAACTGAAGCTTGGACCTTTCCATTTTTTACCTTGGGTATAAATAGGTGCTAACACTTTTATCAGTAAAATGTATGTTTGGTCATGATTATTTACTGGGAAAAACAAGCCCCAGTGTGAAGCTAGTTATTTAAGAAAATACGTGTGGTGGAAGAAAGGCATTTTATTCTGAACTCCGTACAGTTCATTAGATATTTTAAGTACCACACAGACACCCAAAATGTGGTGGTCCTCCTACTGCCCTTCTCTGCTGTTGTGTCACTGTGGCAGTGCTGACTGAATGTTACATTAACTTGAATGAGAATTTAGTTATTTCCCCCTCAAAAACAAAACAAAAAAACACCATTGTGGCATGGGTTGTGCACAGCTAAGTATCATGCAATAAACAGGATAAGAAAAATCTGCATACCCAGTGCATCCGTGTACCAATTTAAAAGTAAATTTCCATCCAACAAAGACAATTAAAAAGTCAGCACTGTGTTTCTTACGAATTCTTGTCCGCACTTCAAGTTAATTAGTTAAAATACACAAGCATACCAATCCCCCATCCCCTAAAACACTTGAGGCATCTATGCGAGTTCTCCCAATCCAACAGCTTGCATGCCTATTGTAAATGGTCAAGATAAATTCAATTTACAGTCTGATGGTAAAAGAGTAGGGCTATTTTCTGCTCTTCTTTAGAAATGCAGACGGCAATTAACTATGAAAACACAGCCGTAAAGCTTCTGCAGTCTGATTTTGAAGATCCCTGGCCTGGTTCTAAGCAGATACATGCAACTGCTTAAATTTGTTAATATGTGGCATTCACAAAGTAAGATTTCCTCGTTAAAAATCAACATTGAAAAAACTCAAAACACTAGGTCAGAAAGATTCTTAGTAGGTAAACCAATGATTTTTCAATAATGACTAACCAATGAGACATAATCTGCAATGCAAGTTTAAAATCAGGAATATATTAAGAAGTTGTAGCTGCTGTTACAGCTGCAACAGTTGACCGTAAAGTGAATCCTAAAAACGGTTGGAGGAAACCCATGAAGATTCTCAAAATGGATGGTCTGTGGTTTTCCCTTCGGAAACCTCAGTGAAATAATGATTATCCTTTTTCAATCTTTGCATTTTACAGTACATATTATAACCAAATGCAGTGATTCAGAGCGGTGTATTACGACTTTCAAAGAAGGCACATGATTGGTTTTCTATCAATTATTAATATAGATTATAAATGGTAGGTCCATGCTACTACTTTTGCAGCTCCATTGTTATGGGGAGGAATGATAAAGATCTTACTGGTTTAAAGTGGAAAAGTTACATTTCTTCAAAGACCACAGCACCAAAAACCTGAACAGAAATGCCTGGATTAATCATCCAAAAAAGGAATATTAATATTTTAAGAAATGTGTTAACAGGCCCTACTGATAAAGCTTTATTTCATGATTCCACTTAATACATGTCTCTAACAGCTGAAGATGAGTATTCATGACAACACTGAGGAAAACGGACAGATGAGCTGCAGCGAAGACAGCTTTCCATAATACTCAAGTAATAATTACAACAAGTTATGTTAAAGCTTTATAAATAGAACCTGATTTTTGGTCCCGATACCTTGAAAAAGTGAATACAAGGCACTGTCAGACTTTGTCCAAAAATGAATTGATCAGAAACAGTGGCCCCGGTCTTACTCCAGTCCTAAGTAAAGATTATTTTTAAACAGATAAAAAAACAAAACAATTAAAAAACAAGAAAAAAAAAATCCATTCACAGAAGTCAAACCTGTATTTAGTGTTTGTTAAATTATCTTGTGGTTTATCTTACAATTTGGTGTTGTTTTTAAACCTTTTGAAAAATATTAAAAAAAAAAAAAATAGCTTTGAAAATAAGCTCAGTTTGTTTCAGGATCAAGAAGAAGAAAAAAACAAACAAACGAGGGAAAGGATGCTGCAAGAGTCCCAGGAGATTCCCTGAGCAGCAAAGGTTGAGGAACGAGGCGACGGGGTATTATAGTGTGATCACCGTGCCGTCCTCCTCCACACCTCCCCTGGGCAGCGCCAGGCTGTGCCGGGGGTCCGTTCGCAAGGTGTTAAGGATTTTGTGGAGGCTGCCGTTGCTCTCTCTGATGATGGGGGTGCTGCTGTGGTGGTGCTGGAGATTGAGGTCCCTGTGCAGCTTGTAACTCAGGTTGTGGTTCCCCGCTCCGTTAAGGCTTGGCTGGGAGTGGAAGGAGGCTGTGGAGATGACCGAGGGGGGCCGGGGAGGGCTAGGTGGGGGTGGCGGCGGGGGAGCAGGGGGCATGGCCTGGGGCTGGGCTCGGGAGGCGGTGGAGGAGGTGGAGCGGCGGGACGGGCGTTTCAGGTTGCTCTCGATCACAATGTCAGACTCCTCGTCGCTCTCCAGGTCGTCGGGGGGGAAGCTGTGCCCGGCGATGGGGGGCGGCATCCCCGCGAATCCGGCGGAGCTGCCGCTGTCCGTGGACTGGCCAGAGCTGCCCGAGATGCGGCTGCTGCGCACGATGTTGTTGCGCTGGTTGACCGGCTTGACGGTGATGATGAGGTTGTGGCTGTTGGCGATCATCATGTCGGTCACCTGGTCCAGGGTCTTGCCTGTCACCTCGATGCCGTTCACCTCCAGCACCTCGTCATTTACTGCCAGCAAGCCCGTGCTCTCCGCTAGGCCGCCGGGCACCATGCGGGAAATGAAGATCCCTGGCACTTTCTCCAGGCCGTGGGGGGTAACGCGCACGCTGGTGCCGTCTCGGATGTAGAAGCCCAGGGGCTTGTCGGAGCCGTGGCGGTACAGCCGGACCCGGCGATGCGATTCTGGCAGGATGTCCACGTCGATGATGGAGGACACGGGGCGGAAGTCCTGAGGCATGCCTATCCGGATGTGCGGCCGCTTGCGGTTGACGTCGTTGCGCAGGGTAACGACCGCCTTCTTCTTCCGGGTCAGCGTGTTGGTTCCGAAGCTGCTGTAGTCGACCTCCTCTGCAAAACAAGTGACAAAAAAATACTTAGGGTCTGTTCTGTTTAAAGAAATGCCATCCAGGGAGTTAAATACTTGATTCCATTTTGGAACCCTTTCAGTCCCTGGACGCCATTTACATATCAAGTTGCTATATCACTTTCAGCTGTATAGTTTTTCAGTCCACCTGTTTTGTACAGCTGCACAAGATGACAAAAATGTTCAACTAACAGTTCCTTTTAACCCTGTTTTGAGAGGGGGAAAAAAAGACCAATTTGATGAAACCGCTGTCTTACAGACTTACAAGAGTTATAATGTTAAAGATGCCAAAACTTAAACAAAATCGCTTCAGGGTGGTGCATAATTAATTTCAGCATGATTTATATAATGTCTGCACTAGAAGAATATTGTTTTTTTTGGCTATGAAACTTGAAAACTCTGCTTGAAATGCAAGCCAAGAAACAATGAACTGAATTCAGAATTGACAAACAAATGCTACAGAACTCATGGGAGAGCAGAACAAAAATAAAGGGTGAGAGAAGGTACAGGCCATGTGTAGCATGCCATCTATTACAAACTGAAATGTACAAGATTCAGACTTTAGTAACTGTTGATAGTGTCATCTACCCATTCAGACAACAGAGGGGGGAGGGGGTATTTTCACAGGGAACAGCTCATTCTGCTGAATGGTTTGTAAAAGACAATTTTAAGCAATAGGCAGTAGTCTCTGTATCCTATTAAAAACACACCAGTATTATTCACATACTTATATTCCCAAAACATGCAGTTTAAAGATGGGAACTATAGTGGGGGGGGGACTAAAAACAACTAAAGCAGTCTCTTCTGAAAGTTATTAACAAAATTGTCAATTATAGTTGTTCAGAAATTAGGCCACAAAAGCATCCCTCCTAGTTGCTTAGACAGCTGCTTTCTATAGCCCTGCCTGCCAGGCGAAATACCAGCACCCAGCCAGATAAGATTATATAAACAAGCACATTCCAGTGACTAGCAGCAGACTGGCAAGCTTGCTGGGCCTGGGAGCTTGGCCGGGGTACCTGCCAGTGTGTGCGTGCTCTCCCCTCCGGGAAGCAGAGCAGCCGCAGCAGTAGCGGACAGCTCTGGAAGAGACTTCAAAGGGGGAAATGATTTCCACAAGGGAGTGCAGCACTTCAGACAGCTTGGGAAACCCGCCAGAGGCTTATTAAATCAGGAAACGCTGGTCCCAAATGGGGGGGCCCGTCAGTTGCGCGGAAAGGTGCTTTTGCAGAGCCGGCACCCTGCTGCAGCCCCCAGCGTGAATTTGGAGCCGCTCAAGAGAAAATGGGTTTCAAGCCACCACAGCTATGCCGCACATTTAAAATATGCAGACAAACAGCGCGGTCCTGGGAGGAGTCGAAGCGGGTATCGGCATTTTTCCAGCGCTGGACTGGGCTTTGCAGGTGTTGCTGAGTCAAAGAGCACAAATTTTTCTACCTACCCTGGTCAATGGGTCACCAAAGGCAGTGGGGAAGGTGGTTTGAACAGCACAACACTTAAGTCCCAGGCTTATCAATATCTTTTTAAATTACTTGATATGCTTCTATATGCATATGCTGCATACAGATATATACATTTGTGAAAAGCAAGGCAAATCGTTAAATTGTTTTTTTTGTCACACTCTCTACCGAGTTTATTCCACTCTATGATTCTGTCCGTCTCCAGGACTGTTTTAATGTTTAGAACAAGACACATCCCTCAAAACGCACTTCCAAACAATCTTACGCACGATAGTCTGTGTTCGCATTGCAACAGTCAGGATTTCAGAGCTCTGATGCATCACCACACTTTGAAACAGGAGAATAAACTGCTCCACACAGCAAATGTAATTGGACAAATTCAGTAGTAGAGATTAAAAAAAATTTTGTGGCTTGAATAAACACACATTCATTTATTTTTTGCCATTGGTGGTCTGGTCCTATTTAAATATTTATTT
This sequence comes from Amia ocellicauda, assembly GCF_036373705.1. Taxonomy (NCBI): domain Eukaryota; kingdom Metazoa; phylum Chordata; class Actinopteri; order Amiiformes; family Amiidae; genus Amia; species Amia ocellicauda. Next base: position 30,006,172 of record NC_089859.1, read on the forward strand.
TAGTCAATGTTACACCCAGAGGAAATGTCCTTGGGAATTGCTAGAGCCTCCCCCGACACAAAGCTCTGCTGTGAGGACAGTCTAACTGTGCACTGAGTTTAGAGACCAAACACCAAGAAGTATACAAAACCATAGCTGTTTTTATTCAAATATTTACTTCCTAGCTTTAGGTGAGAAAGACCAACCTACTAGGCATTACATGATCACATTTATTTATGATAATTGCAGTTCACAGAAGTAGCAAAGATTGCACACACACATTCATTTGCAATGAACAAGTACATTTCTAACTATAACCTTAATACCTTTATCAATACTGCCACAAAAAAAATGGTGTCCCCATCTGACTTAAAAGGAATGAAATAATAATTTAGCAGTAGAAACTATTTCCCAATTCTGCACTTAACCTTCTAAACCTGTTAGGGCAACACCAATATCACAAGATGGACTTAAACCATTCAGAGTAACATGCCACAAATATTTGTTCAGAAACACAACTTTGGTAAGTAGGTGCTTTCCTGTATTGCCTGACAAAGAAAAGGCTGTTGAAGCTGGAAGCAAATCAGTTACTATTTGAACACTTAAGAACTCATTTTAAACAATAAGTTAGAAAACACCTGAATTACATCAAAGTCAGCCACCACAGTTATTCTTAGTTAAAGCCATGGCAGCATGATTATTTTGATTGAATCCAGACACAGGAGTCTTATTTTTGCACTGGAATTTATGCCACAAGTGCAAGTACTTGATGAGAAACACATTTGAAGTTTCCTTTTCATTAGAGTTGTGCTCTGCGCTTTCAAAACTTTCAGAGCCCCAAATAGTATACACAGGAACTGTCGGTCTCAATTGTACTTCTATTCTTGTAATGATTAGTAACATTTGTGAGATGATAATTACGATGTTATAAGTTGTACACCATTACATTTCATCTGATGAACTTTCACACTTTATGAGACTAAATCCACTTTGGTCCTTACACATTCCTATAAACAGCCAAATTCCTGTTATTTTTTTCCAAACCTTACAGAGAGGCTAACAAGGAATCCCATTTGCTCTTTATCGTCTACGCCAGAACTTTTTTTTTTTTTTTTTTCCAAATGCCTCCTTGTATCTGCAGTTCATATAATAGCTTAATAACTCCTGACAGAATAATCCTTGAACTACCTAGGCAGAGCGGGAGACCAAACCCGTTGATCAAAGGGTGGCCAGACATTTACCGACTGACTCAGTAGAAAGCTGTGATATCACGGAGACCTTGGGAAAGATCCACTAGTTAAAAATAAAAAAATAAGACACTGTGGTTCACAGTTAACCCTCGTTTCTAACCACATGACCATTGTAACCCAACAGTAAATCATTTGCATGTGCTTCTGCTTCACACCTTGCTATGCAGCTAGGACCACTGGCTGTATTGCAAGTTAAAGTGCCTTTGGATTGTGCATTAGTGGAGGTTACTGACAAAATCAGCCTAATCTGCCATCTACTGGAAGATAACACTTATTTTAATACAAACACGTTAACTGTAGCATTACATTATTTTAGTTAAATCACTTTAGGCTATATATATTTTGCATTATGTAATGTTTAGCAATTCCTCAGAACTTCATAATGCAGTCATTTTGGAATAACAGTCAACTGGATGGAAAGCTCTTCCAATTATTCAACAAATAATATCATAATAAGCTGAAAAGTGCCCATCCACCTCAAATCTCTGCTAGATCACAAAGATAATACAACAAAACAACAAACAAACAAGCAAATAAATCAAACCAATCAAACAAACATACCAAGCAATCTATCAGCATCGTCTAAAGCTAAGTAAATAACAAAAGGTTTGTCTTAGCAGCCGCTTGTGACTTTTTAGAGCTCGGTGTGGTAAACAGATCTCTCTCCTCGCCTCCTGCTGAGGGAGGAATGGAGCGCTCGGCTTCAGGACTCCCCTGCTGTCTGACAACTGATGGGCTCCAGGCAGTGACCCCGGCTCCTCTCCAGCTGGCGGGGGTCTGGTACTGGGAATTCCTCAGCAGGGTGAGCCGACAGGGAGGCCGGGGCACAGCGGCGGCGGAATGTGAGGAAGCGCAGTTGAAAATGCCAGGCCTTATCCAGTCACATGCAGGAGGAGGGTCGGCCAGTGAAAAAAACACAAGAGAGTCTAGGCCAGGGAAAGCCGGCCTCATTTCAGATGCTTGAAACAAGATGACTGTACCGCTGCTTGCAACAACACAGTGCACAGTATTTTAGAGGATAGGAATGTTGGCCTACTCTAGTTCTCACGAGTGTGGGCTCCACAACTTATTTACAACCAGTTATTGTTGCTTAAAGGCTTAATACGACCCATTCCTGTCGGGGGAGTTCAACTGGACGGTCAGGGCATTACAGGCATCCGACATTTTTCTTGATATGCAGAACAAGCAGCAACGGGACTGACTTGGGGGTTATAATGACTGGAAGGGGAATTCAGGCAATATCTGTAATTAAAGATGGGATTCAGAAGAGAGCGCTGAGGATCTCACCCTGTCATTTGGGACTGAAACGGTTAGAGGCACCAGCCACTATTAAGCAACCAAATTCCAAACTCTGAATAGCCTTGCAGAGAAGCTGTCACAATTTGTAAGAGCAGTCTGTATACAAGCAATTAACTGAAGAGCAGCACCAGTTGTTGGCTCAGCTGAGGGCTGTTCATTTGAAAACGGGGAAATATAAACGCGGCTGGATTTGCATGCAGTTTATGCACTTAGCGTTACTTATATTACTTCAGAAGCTAGCATCACAAGTGCTTTGATTAGCATAAGAATTTCCCCACCCTGCTTTAGATTACAACATAAGCCCTGTGGCCAGCTGAGCTCCATTGTGAAAGTTGCCTTCCCTACAATTTTCTCACAAAATATAACTCAAGCTGCCGTTTCGGTGTGCTGCAGGGGAGGCATTCCACTTCAGACCCTTTCATATCCAGTGGGTTTAATTAGGGGAAGAAAACTCATGCTTCAGCTGAAAAATGTGCAGTCATTCTCCTTACTAATGCCAGGATGGCTGAAGTGGGCTGTAAACAAAAAGCCCCTTCACTGCAGTTTCTCATTTCGATCTTTAAATGAGTCTTACCTCATTTCGATCTGTAAATGGCTTGCTTACCTAAAAGCTGTGCAGGTAGAAGACATGCAGGAAAACCAAAACTTCACAAGACAAATACCCCTGTTCCTGGAGTTTTATTTAAGTTAATGTTTTTGGTGCTCACAAGGCGATTAAATGTAATCTGGTATTTACATACTCCTCTCTCACACTGTTTATCTAAAGCTCTTTTAAGAAAGAAGTCTTAAATATGGTCACAAAAGGAAAAAATAGATTTTAATGGGTTTATGTATTCAGGCCATACATAGGCCTACTGTATTTACCTTTGATTAAACACAGCTATTTTAGTTTGTGAGCTGGAGTACTGTGTGGTGAATGACAATAGAAAAATAAAAATGGTTGCCACAAGTTTCTGCAAAGCGATTCACTCTCTTTTCTTGGTGTCAAGGGTGGCTAGTATGCTTTTCACAAGGGTACAAGAAAGTTTCGGTGGCTTTACTTGGTGTCATTTGTGGAAAATTGATCAAACAGATCTAATAAAGAGCCATTTCAGAGTTTGTTCTCAGTAAGATGAAACCCAGAATGAAACCGTAACAGGAGCCTCAACTTTCAGATGTGCTGTGTGGAACTTCTCTAAGTTTAATATATATATATATATATATATATATATATATATATATATATATATATATATATATATATATATATATATACACACACACACACATATACACTCACCTAAAGGATTATTAGGAACACCATACTAATACTGTGTTTGACCCCCTTTCGCCTTCAGAACTGCCTTAATTCTACGTGGCATTGATTCAACAAGGTGCTGAAAGCATTCTTTAGAAATGTTGGCCCATATTGATAGGATAGCATCTTGCAGTTCATGGAGATTTGTGGGATGCACATCCAGGGCACGAAGCTCCCGTTCCACCACATCCCAAAGATGCTCTATTGGGTTGAGATCTGGTGACTGTGGGGGCCAGTTTAGTACAGTGAACTCATTGTCATGTTCAAGAAACCAATTTGAAATGATTCGACCTTTGTGACATGGTGCATTATCCTGCTGGAAGTAGCCATCAGAGGATGGGTACATGGTGGTCATAAAGGGATGGACATGGTCAGAAACAATGCTCAGGTAGGCCGTGGCATTTAAACGATGCCCAATTGGCACTAAGGGGCCTAAAGTGTGCCAAGAAAACATCCCCCACACCATTACACCACCACCACCAGCCTGCACAGTGGTAACAAGGAATGATGGATCCATGTTCTCATTCTGTTTACGCCAAATTCTGACTCTACCATCTGAATGTCTCAACAGAAATCGAGACTCATCAGACCAGGCAACATTTTTCCAGTCTTCAACTGTCCAATTTTGGTGAGCTTGTGCAAATTGTAGCCTCTTTTTCCTATTTGTAGTGGAGATGAGTGGTACCCGGTGGGGTCTTCTGCTGTTGTAGCCCATCCGCCTCAAGGTTGTACGTGTTGTGGCTTCACAAATGCTTTGCTGCATACCTCGGTTGTAACGAGTGGTTATTTCAGTCAAAGTTGCTCTTCTATCAGCTTGAATCAGTCGGCCCATTCTCCTCTGACCTCTAGCATCAACAAGGCATTTTCGCCCACAGGACTGCCGCATACTGGATGTTTTTCCCTTTTCACACCATTCTTTGTAAACCCTAGAAATGGTTGTGCGTGAAAATCCCAGTAACTGAGCAGATTGTGAAATACTCAGACCGGCCCGTCTGGCACCAACAACCATGCCACGCTCAAAATTGCTTAAATCACCTTTCTTTCCCATTCAGACATTCAGATTGGAGTTCAGGAGATTGTCTTGACCAGGACCACACCCCTAAATGCATTGAAGCAACTGCCATGTGATTGGTTGGTTAGATAATTGCATTAATGAGAAATTGAACAGGTGTTCCTAATAATCCTTTAGGTGAGTGTATATATATAAAAAAAGAGCCCCCCTAGTAAAATTCAGACATAGCCATACCTATTTAATTTCAGCATCTTAAAATGTCTTTTCAATGGTAGATTTTAGACTACTTATCACTTTCTTTTGGTTAAAACATTCAACTTCTGCAGTTGCTGACTTGGCAAGAACAGCATTAAAACCAGATGGTCAAAATGTAACACTTCTCTTTCTGACCACACCTTTCTCCTTTCAGAAATTACCAACTTCTTTCCAAATGCCTGGTTTCAAAGAGACCAAAACACTTTTTTTTTATTCTACCAGGCTGTTGGTTCAAAGGAAGGTAATGCATCCTGGGTTTAGTGGGACACTGCAATTCTACCTCAATCACCCCATTAACTTCCATTGCCCTGAATGACTCTGATCCCTCAAAACCTCAGCAAAGACACCTGCATTAACTCACAGAGCTCATAGCAGACTGTGACAGAAGCAGCAGTTTTCCTGTCTGAATTATGTATACATAGCAATGGGAATGACTGCATGGATGTGACTAATGAGACACTTATGATCCTATACTTAATTGTACCTTCACAGATATGGAATGTCTGATTTAAAGGATCAAGATTCAATATAATACTCTTATTAGTGTTACAAATATATAAAAGACTGACCCAGATCCACCATGTGCGTCATACAAGTAATTTTAATTCCTATGAACAAAGGCTGCATTTACGTAGTTTAAAGGGGTCTGCAACTCCTAACAAGTCAAGAATGAAACGGCTGTATTTCCCTGGTACCTTCCATTCTACAAATCCTTACTGTATATGAATAAGCGTTATAAAAATGTTGAGAATCTAGCAGTTCCTTAATAAAGTATCCAGTATCAGTAACATGATTTTAGTCTTTAATAAATTGGCCAGGCAGCAAAAACCTTCTTACAACCCCAAAATGGTTGCATCATGCAATAAATATTAAAATTAAGTATTTTAATAAAATGTAAATAGGGTTTATGGTTCAGGTTTATTATGGAATGCTGTGTTCAGTTATAAAGGTATGCCAAATCACACAAATAAAAAACAAAACATAAGATTTACTTAGTTTCAAGGTTTATTACATCCTTTATTAATGAAACGGTGGGCAGAAATATGAGTGGGGCTTGTATAACCCTCTATAATCTGTGTTAATGCCTGTGTTGGATATTACTGCTTCATTAATGATCCTGCCTGAGTTAATATTGGGGCCCTTCATGTAATAGGAGAACTTCCCATTAGAAGGCAATACTGCAATTACCCTTTCTTGACAGGAATGTGCCAAGTTAGCTCAAAGCTGTTATAAACTCTACTGTTCAAATAGCAATATACTGGGGACCTCCACTCCTGTGAGGAAACATTTTTTTAAATCATTTCATCAATACATTCCGTGTTCTTTGCTTAAATTCTTCAAGAGTTTGTCATGAAGATTGCTAAATAGACATCAGACTAAGGTATAACAACATGTTAAAATCTGGTGATGGAAGAACGCATCAGACAGGCAAGAGCTGTCCTGCCCCCGACCACTCAACATTATTCATGGTCTGCCCCAGAAGTTATCATTTACTTTACAGATACAATTAATAAACAAACTTAAAGAAAAAGTATTGCTGGTAACACAAATAACAATATGGCAATGTAGTGGAAGAGAAAGTTAGTGGAATTTCCCTAAATGACTGAAAGCCTGAGTTCAGTATATCTTTTGCAGACACTGTTCTTTTGACAGTTTTCCTTGGATTTTAATAGTGACTAATCGTGTCTTTACATTTTTTAAATGTTCGTTGTCTTAGGAGACTGGCCAACGCCAGTACTTGAGGGGTGTAAAGCCTGTGTTTTTTTATTGAACTTGTACCATCAGTTCCTTTTCTTTCTCAAACTAAATTATTAATTGAATAAAACCATTTAAAGTTACCTCTCAAGTGTTACAAGTGCAAGCACTACAGCTGATAACTAAGGGAAAACCTATAAACCCTAAACACATCCTGTATATTAAGATCACAACATAATTTATAAAACACAATCCAGTATAAAGTGTATAACCATACCCATTTTCCATTTATAAACAAATAGCTGATATTGTGAAGTGTTACAAACAACTAAAATGGTATTAGATTGACACAAAAGCTGCTACTGATGTCTTCAATAGCAGATTTGATTTTGTGGTTCTACAGGTAGGCTGATTTACATGCGTACGAAACTGAAAACCAATCAACACTTGTGGCAGTTGGTAGAGTCAATGTGTGCCGTCTTTCTGAAGTGACTACCCATATAATGATTCAACAAAAGAAGGACAAAAAAAGCAATCAATGCGATTAACTGATGGCGTGTGCTGGACCGACACACTTCTCAGTACAGGAGGAGAGATGAGACAAAGAAAATGACTGAAGACCTCCTGGCTAAGGACCTGGGCTCAGTGTTAAAACCCAGGAATATAGTACAAAGGAAAGTATGCACACCAATGCTGTGAATGAGGTGCCGGTCAACAAAAACTTAGGACAAGAGGGAAACCACACAGTCTGGAGTGCAAACCAAAAAATAATGTATTAAATATATCCCAGCAATGAAGTGAAGAACTTGCTCATTTTTAGAGCCATGCTTCCCAACCCCTAAAGCTCAAGGCACTCTACTTAACTTTTAAAGTTTATGAGATACACCCACCCCTACTGCCCACCCACCTGAACTTTTATAAGATATTTAGTAAAACTTTACTTTCAGTGAAAACCTTAGCTTGTCTTGATGCAGACACTTGATTCTGTTAGAAACAGAAAGTCTTGAAAAATTAGGAAATAGTTTATTATTTTAGTTTTTCTTATGTGCGACTTTCTCATTTGTCTAAAACATGGCACACCTGTGCACGCCTGACGACACACCAATGTGGCACAGCACATGGGTTGAAACACACTGGACTAGACTATAAAATACATATATACAAAAATATAAAATAAGATCAAGATTTTAGAACTAAAGAGTGGTGTGACTACTGTGTTGAATTCTGGGTAAGATCATGCACAAAAAAAATGAACAGTCACGTTATTTATTTTTTTAAATAAAGTTCAAAAAATTATAAATATATTTACAAGAAGGCAGGTGTGGACTGCAAACCAAAAAGACAGTTTCTTCTTCTGAAATGGCAATTTAGCCAGGTAGCCTGAAGAATGGCATAACTTTCTAAATGTCTCCACTCCACGATTTCTACAACAGCATCATTATGTGCTGGAAGATGCCAGTATTATTGTGGTAATGCTTTTTTCATCCTACTGCAAAGGATGTAAAGCAGAAACCCTCCAAAGCTCAGTTTTCTAATTGTGCTCACTCAGCAATATTTTCCCCACCCCCCCTGTTATTACTACCATGTACTATACAAGACACATCTGGGAGAAGTTAAAGGTCTGCATAGCTGGGTGGTGATTTTCTTTTCAAAGGATTATGTTCTTCCATCCATTTTCTTCCCTGACATATCCTGAGGATACTGGGCCAATAAACAATACAGTTGTAGATTAAAGTATTGGACTGAATCAGATGTAAGACTCTGGACTGCCATTGATTTCAATCAGAATCAGTGATCAAAAAACTCTTAAAAGATAAGACTATTAATTAATCCAGATAAATCACCCAATGACAGGGTTTCAAATGAAAGACTACAAGGGTACATGAACAGACTCTTTCAAACCGCAAGTACCACATCAGGTTGTTTCCGAGTTAAATACTGAGAGAAAGAAACTCACTCAGGTGTAGAAAACAGCTACATCCACTGCACTTTGTTTGCCCCATGATTACTTGTACTCCCTGTGTGGATAATTTATTGGGTAGCTGCCAAAACCAAACTGTATAAACACCCATGTGTGGATAAGTCAAAATGTGTCCCATCAAATTAAATCCACATCGGTCCTACTCCGAGCTAGAAAACAGCTTTTGCTATCCAGATCTCATTTTAATCTCTTACTAGTTCTTAAAAACATGGTGTATATATAACAAGATAAAATGTTTTGGAATAGCAGTACATTTGAAGGTCACCTTGTCAGTGTGCTCGTGATAAGTAAATACTCAGTCTGGTTTTGTAATGGTTACTGCTAAAGCAAAAATAATAATAAACCCACATTTAATATTCCAGAGAGTAGACATGGTAAAATTGTATCCAACACAGATGAGCATCTCTGATGACAAATGGCACTTCCCAAGTCTTTAAGCCTTACAAAAACAGGAACTGAGTTTATGAATTACAATCTGCACAATGAATTTTAAGGAGGTGATGTCCTGAATTGAACCTCTCAGAGCGTAATGTTAAAACACAGATGATACATGATGCTTGATGCATTGCACTAGCTGTACTAGAAGGCAAAAGGTTATTTTACAAGGAAATATTTAAATTAAAAAACAAGCAACCAAAAAAATACATTTTTATTTTTATTACTCAAAAGCATCAAACCCCTGTGCAATAAAGGAAGCATACCAGAACTTAAAAATGTTAAGTAACAGTTTTAACATTTTCCAATTCCTGAGTGTGGATTCCTGCCTTTTTGTGAATTATGGTATCTAGTAATATTAAACCTACCATATCAGATTTATGGGGTTTGTAGTCTTGTACACAGGTGGTTTAACTCATCTTATTACAGGGAACAAAGGATTGGCTTGACCAATGCGATACAGTGCTTCAGTATGTAACCAGCTGCATTTGTTATGTCTTCTATCATGTATGAGTCGCTTCAATACTAAAAGCAAATAAGGAGCTTGTCTTTGGGACATTCACAGCTTAAAGGAGTAAAACAAAACTAATGTAACACTGACTGTGGCAAACTGTCAAGATTTTTGGAAAGTCTACTTAGAAACATGACACCCACATAAATAGTTATGCTCTTTTGGAAAAGGCTTAGGTTTATCAATTTGGACAAACAGGTTATTGTCTGAAAGAGCCAAGGCAAAAATCAGCACATTTTATTTCCTAAATTATATATATGGTCAAAATATGACCAAAAGTATCTGAATTTGCAATGTAGCCAACATTATTTCCTTCTAGCACTAGGGGTATTCATTGTAGCAACCAGACATTCCCTACAGTGGAACAGGACAGAATATAATGATTAGCAGAGTCAAGTAATGATGATATACTTCAGTGAATATTTATTCCTACTGACACGACAAAAATGTTTTTCAGTATAAATTGGAAACAAAATGAACTCTTGGCAAAGTGGTTTTAATCAGTTATAGCTTCCAGATCCTGATCGTTCCAAAACTTGAATTTTTTGTGCAAGCATGACAATATCAGAGACCTCAGCATCCTCCCACACCCATTCCTGAAGCCCACAGTCTGTCTCTTTATGAAAGAGCACTATAAACCTGAGCCTCCAGTCTCAGACCTTTGAAAAGCTACCCTTACAAACCGTGCTCCTTTCAAAATCCTCACAGGCAATGTACACGTGGCTGTTGTAGACAACTGCTTACAGATGTCAAGTATCAGTGCAAGTTAGAAAAGGCTAAAAAATAAATAAAAACCAAAGGCAAAAAAAACTGCCATACACTGTAAGAAGACAGGGTTGAAGTAGAAAATGGTATTCATGTAATGCTTTCCAATAATATTTAGTCAGTCTGATCTAGTGCGACCGTATGTTACAAATAAAATCCCGATGCTTGCATTGCCAGAATAATTTACATATTTCCTTTACTCATTTTGATTAGAGTAGAATTAAAGAAAGACGTTTCCCTGGAGCTAATGTGGTTCCACTTAAAGAAAAATTCTGGCCAGTGTTACAAAGCATTTGCCTGCACTTTGTTATTACAATAACCAATGACATTTCAGCAGGTGCGTGTCTAAGATATAGACACCAGCAATACAATGTGATTGTTTGCAAGCTACTGTTGTTGCAAGGAGTTTAGAAGCTTTCCAATTACTCCACAATGGGTTTTTCCAAAAACACATAAAAGATTTTGTTAAATTACAGTAATACCTGAAATTGCAAACATTTTAAGAGGTAAGGGAAACCTCCTGATTTTTTTTTTTCACTGTGATTATGCCACAATGATGACACTGCAAAACCTGCTGCAGAAATAAACTGAAAGCCAAAACGGAGACTCAAAAGGTTGTTCACTTGTTTGTTTAAATAGGAATACATGCTGGTTGTTTGACGAGTCATATAAATAAAAAAGGAGTTCAAATTCAGATCAGAATATTGTCTGAGATTCAGCAAGCACAACATTATTTTTGGGGAGACCCAAGGCCACAGTCCTGCAAAGCACTTTTTAGCTTTAGGAGAGGAGATTTATTGCCAAAAATGTTATAGAAAATCAGCAGTAGAGCAGTTTTACTTATTCCTGAGATGAAGAACATAAGCAAAGACCAATTTGAAAGTGAATTGGGCCTAAGCAGATTAAACTTTAGCTTAGTCTTGAGCGAGATGTTAGACGTAATACAAGGGACGAATATAGCTGACTACAGCAATTATTTCAGAGTGGATTCACCTACATTCGAACAAGGAAGGGGAGGAATAGTTAACACCGACACCACACCCTCAAATCAGGTTTTGACACTTCAGTTGCAGTCAGGTCACTGTATGATTTCCCAGCACTGCAGGCAATGGAGGATAGTTCTGCTCCCAGAGCACCATTCAAGAACCTCATTAATCAGCCCTCCAGGCACCACCGGGCAAACTGTAACACCTCACCTCAGGTCTCCTCACACTGACTGGAACCAGACCAGCAGAGGAATCTCAAACAGCACTCTAACTGCTGAGATAGCAGGGGGTTGAAAACAGGACAGGGTTAAAATTCCAGACTGAAGTCACCCACTTAAGGAGGATTAAGAATTTTACAAACTCCAAGTTTTACAAACCGCTGTACACATGAAGAGTTTTGATTTAGGAATGTGCATCATGCCATTTGAGGGTATAAATGTAATTTGATGTTGGGCTGTGTAGGCAAAAACAAGACAAAACAAGGAATTCATTTAAACCCTGAGCTGACTTGTCATATTATTACAGAGGTAATTCATTGTTAGAGGGAAAAGTAGTCATAGTTGTAGCTTTTTAATTGATGGCTGCTGAAACATATATGAATGTAAAGGAGACATGTATATCCATCGTCTGCGCGTCTCTGTAATTTCCGTTCTCGTTTGTTGCATTTGTTGTGTTCTTTTAATTCTGGGTTGTTTCTGCATTGGGCATATTTGTTGTGCTAAATATTCTAGAAAAAAAAACTCCCGAAAAGACTTCTCAAAGATGAGTTCCAAAAAGCAAACTGGTAAGCTTTTGAGTGTCATAAAATAATGAAATGGTCCATTGGAGACAAATAAGGCCTATGTAGAATAAGAAATACACACTCACTACACGTTTATTCTATCAGGTTTGAGAAGTACACTATTTCAGCTTGGCTAAACATTTTCTTCTCAGATGCAGATTTGAATGTAATTGTTACTAATCACACTAGAAGTGAATTTAGGAAACCGCAGCATAAGGAATACAGGGATCATAACTGTGCAAACCTTTCAATTAAATAAATCACAACTATGTATTTTTTCCTGGCTCAAAAGCATATGATTGTTTTGTTTTTCTCTTATTTCTTGCTGCTCTTGAAAGCAGAAGGAAGGAACTACAGTATCAGCTCCACAAATGGCAGGTTTCACACTGGGCATGCAAAAATTGATAGCAAAAATGTATTATTCAATCCATTTAATGACTTGTCAGTTTAAAAAACAGAAGGAACTGAAACAAAGGGCCACATGCCGCTGATGGCTGCCTGGTCGGAACAGGTTTGTTGTGGTTGTGCGATATCCTTTGTTTCAGGCTATTGTTTCTAAAACTTTCAAATCATGAAGTAAACGGATTGTATTGTGCTACAGATTTTCCCCTACTGAGTGTAAAGCGACTCAGATTATTGTTCCTGAATGTTGTCAGCACAGTTAAATTATTTTCTTTGCTTTTGGATAGACAATGGCAGTCGGTTATGAAAACATGCTGAAATCCAACTAAGAAAGGAGGACTAGAAGTAAATAAGAGACTTATATAGGAGTTATCATCCTTTCCAAAACAGGATTGCATACAGCAGTGGATAGATTTTACTGGCCTCTGATGCCTAATAAAGTGCTATCCCTCCAAAGCTTGTAAAGCAAGTTATGAAGGGTACAAAAAAGGAGATAAAATAATGGTCTAATATTTTTTCTGGACGAGGAAGTGTGTTCTGTTTACAACATGTTATACAGCCTAAATTAATCCTTGGAAGTGGTAATAGGAGAGTTTAGGGACTATTCCTAATAACAGCTTTAAAACACATTTAAAGAGGATGAAACTTAACATGTAAAATGGGATACTTTAATCAGAAAAATTACTCATTGATAATCTGGCCTACTTGGTAGCAGCCAACATGTTAAAACCCCCAAACTGAAGGAATATTTCAGTCCAGGGGCATAGCCTCTCCACCTTGGTGCAAGACCAGACAAGTCAACGATCTCCCATGCATGAACCGCCCACACACTCTTTCACAATATGCAGAAAACGCATGCCCTCTTTCCGCTGCCTAACCTTTTCAAATCGTATTTTATCACGTCACCCTGCCTGGTAGGCTTGGCTCGATCCCCCACTGACACAGTAAGGATTACGACTGCGTGCTATGATGAATCTGTTATTCCTTTTGTTCTTCCCCTTCTGAATTCAGAACAATTTGAAAGCACTGGTCTGTTAAATGTTTTAAGGAGTGCTGTGGGTAGGTGCTTCTTCTTAAGCACTTTTTGGTTAAAAGAACCCGAAACAAAACCGGTCAATTCTTTCTGCATTCTTTCAACCCTGCAGTGAGCAACTCAGGTGTCCCCACTAATGCAGGGAAGCAAGTTCAGTAATCTCAGATACCATGAGATAATTCTATTGAACCACATCCTAAAAAACAAGCGTGCACCATCAATATCCTTCTTATTTAGTATACTTTCAACAAACCTCCTGAACACACTCGTCTCCAGTACTTCTAAAATAAAATTCAGGTGTTATCAGTTTGTGTTTTGGATGCTATGGAATGTTTAAATTAACATAATCATGATTGCATATCAGGCAAAGCCTGCAAAATTTGGATATATGGTGTACTCTAAAGTCTATTTTTCGACCTAGCATTTGCCATGTGTATTCATTGTGAAAGTGGACTCCTGGGGAGTGGATTGCTGGTCTGGCCTGCTTCAGATTTCTTCCTAAACCTCTCCTTGGCCAACTGCTGCTGTGGTTTGTGGTGTAATTGTTCTATACGCTTGTTACTCTCTAAGTGGAACATTCAGCAGATCTTTTATTTTTAGATTTATTTTTTGTTACTCCTTTTGCATTTTAAACAAAGCCCCTTGCATTCAAACTGCATACGCTAACAATTTGATATTTATGACTTAGATCATTTCCTTGAATAATAGCACTCCAAAATGAAAATGTTGGAATCGGTACTCTGCAGAAAAAAACATGGCAATATATTCATATAGGGAAAGGAAAAGGGGCTATATCAAATTGAATTAAGGAATGGTTTCCCATTCTGCAAGTACACTGCTGGGCTGCAACAAATATAATGTATATGAAATGTTCTGCTTGTAAGACAAAACTTTGGTAGTAGGTTTGGTAAAAAGCAAAGAGTCAGAAATCAAACCAAAGGAAAGCAGGTTTGGCACATGCTTACTGCACAAACGGACAACAGAAAATCTGTATCCTGAACAGTCCATGAATATGACTAGGTTTGTGTAACCAGACAAACTAATTCTGCATGGCTGACCCTGATGCTGAGGTCACTCGGTGGGTAATAAATGCATACAAAGATTCCAGTGAGAATTATTAGCGGATGGATAACTTCAGAGCTTGGAATGACTGGTCCCTTTATCGTTTTAAAGGTTTGACCTATTTCTTTCTCTCTATGAAATTTAACTGACCATTAAGATTTTTAGAGGCAGTGGCCAAGTGTAATGAGATTTTCAGGGAAACCTGAATGCTGTTATTTGTGTTTCAAACTTCCTGGTGTTCAATGAAAGACAGGGCAATGACACAAGCAAATTTTTAAACAATTCTACATAATACACCAGGTACATTATCAAAGGCTTTTGAGTAAACCTATGTTAAATAGAACGTTGCTCATAATGGAAATCACAGGATTCACCTAACTCTAGATTACAGTACAGTTAGCACACATTAAACAAAGCAAACACTGTAGACAATGACATATATGAATGTTTAAATAAGGCAGTATTATTGGTTTTATTGGCATTTGTAACCTGAGAAATAGTGGAATATTACATTCCATTTGTGGATTTAAAATAGTTGCAACAAAGAGTTCTGATAAAACTTGCATTTCTTCTCCTTTATGGTAATCTAACCCACAAACGCACACACAAAACATACTGGTGTAAATGCATACATTTAACCCAAAAGACAGTCATAAAAACACCTAGCAGGGTACTGAAAACATAAGGAATTGTTAGTTTATTAGATTCAGTGTGAAGGTCAAACTGTCTCAGAACATAGTTTTAAATTATGTACAATGTGTACTGTGCTGTATTTAGTAGTTTGAAACAAACAAAAAAACACTACCATCATCAATTTCACAATATAAATTATATCCTTTTGTAGTGTATTACTTAAAAAATACTTGTTATTTTCTGAATCTGTAGTTTTCCACTTAACAAGAGTTCTCTCTTGTACGGCAGTGTAAAACGTATGCAATTTGAGCAAGGGATTAAAAGCCATAATAAACATTAGGCATGTATCTGTCCTAGAGCCTTACTCAGTTATGAATATAATTAGTGTCTCTACAGCTGACATAGATAACAACATTACATAATAAACAAAACCATATTACATACAACTCATGAAAACGACTGACCAATTAGGACAACATAAATGTTTGAAACATTTCCAGATGTCCTTTCTATACCGAGTTCTAGGATAAAGAGTCATACAAGCATTAGACAAACCCCCCACCCCAAACTAACAGCAGCTGCAGGTAAAGTGTCATATACAAACACAAAAACAGAACCACAGCGCAATTACATTAAATTAAACATGTAGGCCTACCCAAAACAACTAAATTGCTTCCTGTTCCACCACTACACAACATATTAGCTGCACAAACATTTAAACTTCACCCTTCCCGCAAACCCCCTAGAACAAATCAGGTTTCAAGAAGGATAATTTTAAGAAAGGGTAATTGATTTATTATTTATTGTCCTGCCCTTTTATCCCCCATTCCTTTAAAATGTGCTTATATATTAAAATGACACATGTATGCGATAATTCTATGTAAAGGACTGAACAAGGAATACACCCACCAAACAGTGTAGGCAGTAGGCTGAACTGCACTAATCTCCCACATAAACAAACTCCAGTACAGTAAACAAACAGGCCCCACAGGACTTTGATAAAGTCGATTAAGAACCTTATTTACTTTGATGAATCTTCCTCTCAGAAACACTAACAGGTTAGGAAAACAAATTAAAGGCTGCACATCCACTGATAAATGCATGTTTCATAGAAGTTTGAATATAGAAATGCCAGATAAAATCAGTAAACTGCTTCAATCAGTGCCATGTCATTATTTCCACTGGCCTTTCCACTGGCACATCCGACCCGACCTAGAACCAAGCCAAAACGCAGCCGGGCTGGCCTGGTACGGGTGGTTCCGGTGTTTTCCACTGCACTACCCAAGCTGAAGTAAATTATGTCACGTGCTGTGGTCATCAAGAGTTGCGTTCATGATGCTGAAAGATAGTCGGGTTGTTCAGATGACAACAATGGAGGATCTTGACAGTGTGGTTTCTCTCTCTTTTTTTTTTTTTTTTTACTAAATGGAAGTGAAAACCAACCAATGATTGTCAATAGTAGATTGTTCCTAGGGATATTTGGTCTATATTATTAGTCTAATTCATTACAAACTTGTGTAACCAACGACACACAGACTATGAAAAGAGGTGAGACAAGCTTCTCGGAGAGCGCACTAATTCATTGTACTCATGAGAAATCTACTCGGTCGTAAAAACCTTAGGAAAACAAAAAAGGGTCCCAGGTCGGGTCTGATATGCCAGTGGAAAATGGATACAAGTCACAGGTAATTCATGATGGAAATTATAGTTGTTCACATAGTGAAAGAGGTGAAGGAACTTTGAAAATCAGTCTGGTTCATTGTCCAGAACAGAAGAAAAGGGACTTTCTGTTAAGAGTTGCAGAGTGGTAGTGTAATTTCCACCTGGCCCCACATATCTTAAACACTATTAAAAGTGGACTATTACATAGACTGTAAATGCTAAATTGCAAGCTTTATGAGTGGATTCTTTCACTATATGCTAAATGGACTGACCCATTACTAGTTGAAAATGTGCCATAAAAATTAAGTCATCAAAAATAACATGCTGTATTGTGCAGCAAAAATAACCCCTATTCATAAACCTATTTAATGAAGACAATCCTCACTTAAAAGCCTTTGAATAAGCCTTGCCCCCCCACCACCACCCTTGAAGGAGCGTCAATATTCTAAAAACTAAAATAACAATGTAATGAAACAGGCAAAGTATCGGAAGACCTGTTTTATATGAAGAGTGGTAGAGTTTTAAGTGTTAATTTATGCCTCATTGTTCACTCAAAAAATGCAGTGCAGCCATAAAAGTGTTGCCTTAGTCTTCATTTTCAGCGAAGGTTTTCAGGATGATGGCATTCCTGCAAGGGGTAAAATGTGTTGTAGCCAATCAATTTAAGTCCAAGGAGGATCAATTTGATCTTTGCTGGTAAAACAGACCTTAAAAGTGTGAAGGGCAAGATCTTTGCCTGAAGAGCTATGGCTACAGAAGGCCGTCATGCAGAAAATTGCCTTTTTTTCCCCTGTGTTGATGTAGTCACCACCATTCTCATTTTTGCTGAACAATGCCAGAAAAATGTCAAATGCTCTAGTCAAAGAACATCTCAGAATTAGATACTTTCACTGCTGTTTGCACACCAGAGACAGGGCGACCAGGACACAGACAAAAGTCTAAACACACAAGCACCAAAATTGTTCTTTCCCAGGGAAGAGGAAAAACAACAATAACAAAAAATGCACGTCTAGAAAATGCTTCAGGCACACATACAGTGTGTATATTATAGAGCCTGACAGGTGATTTTACAGAGGAAGACCTATTCCTTTTTACCTCTTACATGTGTTTTTATAATATGAGTCCATTTTACACTTAATGGCAAACAATTCCAATATAAGCCTTCTAAAGCAAGTATAAATTCCACTAAACACATTTAATAAGCCTAAATTCCATAGCGTGCAATGTTTTAGTTTGGGGCTGCAGTCTTTATATTATAGCAGGCAGACAGAAAAAGCAGCCACTCTCAGTTTAAAGGTGGAAGAAAAAAAAAAAAAAAAACACTTGCGCACACACGCAAAATGACCTGCATTGTGTATATGTATTTTGGCCAGTCTTGACTAACACTTACTGAAACCCAGGCTCATTAGCAGATTTGGGGCAGTTTTCCCATTCACAGCTCTCCACCCTCCATTGCAGGCCACAGATTCCAAGAAAGAGTGGGGGGGGGCGGGGAAAGAGGGAAAGCTTACAGGAAAAGCCGTCAATGTGTCTCCTATTTTTGACATTTGACTTGTTTATACCGTGGTTCCAGTGAAGGACTCGGACAAAATATTTGCGACAACTGTGGTGAACTTTGAAAGCTCCTTCGTAATTAAAGTAACTGAAAATAAGTACTGGCAAAGGGAGTTCTGTTTAAAGCAAACCCTATTCTCAGTTCTCACGGTCAGATCCCATGTGCTCACAAGCTGCCAGCAAACCAAATGGGCCTCCATTAAAATGAATTTCACGGCACTTACAGGAAAACACCAGACTGTCCACCGCAAAACCAGATCATATTGAAGTCACAGTAAACAAGCATACTTTCTAAGCATATCTCCACAGTGCAAGAGGTTGCTGAAATTTATGGAATATTTTGCAGTCTTACAAAAGGTGGCAAGATTAAAATATAACTGAGAAAAAGAGAGGGAAAACATTAAGCATATAGGTTTAACATACAACATTGCACAGAATGTATCTGTCCATTTTAAACCAGGCCGGTTTTAAAAAGAGGGAGGGAAATATATGCACTTTGAAAACCCAAACTGGTGTATTGTTACCTGCCTCTCTTTTCCCTGGTTTTAGAGGACATAAATGTATGATATAAAGGTGAAATAATTATCACCATTATGCCAGTAGAGCTTTTAGGAAATTGATAATGTTATTTTTGACAGCTCTCTTCAAGCAGATGTACCCACTAGTATTTCATACAAGTCCATTAGAATAATTAAATATTCCGAAATTTATCAGGAATAATCACATAAATGTCATTCTCTCGCACCTTTTTTGGATAAAGGCTACAAAGGAAATTTGGAAGACTGCCAGATGAGATCTGATGAGGATGAAGCAGCTTTAACCGAGTATATGTGCCTCTAATAATTAACTTTACATTATGATACCACATTAGTTCAGTCAAAACCATAGTGCCAGAGAATTTTATATGATATGCTTTAAATAAATTCTCTTCCAAATATGAAACCAAAAAGTTACTGTATTCTATGCAATTGCTAATGCTGTTTGAGAGGAGAGAGAATCCCTCCTGAACCAGTGTTTGGGTTTATAAAAAACAAAAAGTGGATATGCTTTACAGATAGGCTATGCACTTACTGTATACATTAGGAACATGCCACTCTGGGGCCTGTTTGATCATGTCTGTACTTTTAAGCCCAAATGATTGTGAAACATAAGTATACACAATTTCTGCAATCTAGTTACACCTTCCTTGCGAATGACCAGGAAGACTTATCCGGAAAACACAGAGAACCCAATACTTCTATTCTCGTGTGCGATACATTTTTACAAACGGTGCTGTGCTAGAGAAAGGCATCTTTGTGTTGAATGCACTGCACTGGAATCTTGATAAAACTTCAAGCATGACATCCGATTTAACCACCACCTTTTAAAACAAAAGATTTAACCACAAATACAAATTGATTGTTCCATGCCATCTCTAATGCCAATATGAAGTATTGTTACTTATAAACACATTATAAATCAGTCCAGAGCTATATTAGTGCATTGGGTTGCATTAAAATATAGCAGTTTTCCATACTGTCCCTGCATTACTCAGTTTGTGCTGATCTATAGAATCGTTTTCTGGAAACTACAGGAAGATATAAAACAACCAAGTTATTTTCTTCATGCTGCTACTTAACTAGAATGTAGCAGATGTGTCAACTCTGTGTGCAAAGCAGTTCATACTACTGAATTACGGGAAAGAGCTGTTCTAGAGAAGTCACAGAGAATATCTATAGAGGGTAGACTTAAGGGACTGAACCAGGCTGGCAGAGAACATTCTGCCAATACAAAGGACTAACAGTTGCCAGGATTTTCAGGCACTGGAGTCTATTTATGTGTACTGAAAACCATTAATAAAGTCGTTTCATTTTTTGACAGCTCTTTGGAAGTCACCCAGAATCCATAGAAAGCCTAAAAATCTACATCGCAGTTTTTTAGGATCTGCACTTTTTCACAAAATGACTTACTCAAGCTTATTCAATATTGCTTAAGCGGATGCAAGTCCCTTAACTTTAAGCCTCCGTGCCATTAGTGTATACTTACATTAACTGTTCTTGTGCACAAAAAGCAGAGCACCATGTGCATTTTTCACAGACATTATAGTGAGGGGGTGCCTCCGCAGAAGCCCAGGCAACACAATCCCCTTTCTCTCGGACACAGCTGCTCTGGAAAATAACCAGATCACTGACAGACAGCAATAAACTTAACCTATTGCAATGCCAATACTCATAACATCTGTAATTGGAATCTGTCAGCCAGTACCTCCAGATACAGCAGGTCACAAGCAGGGTAGATTGTCACAGAGGGACTGTGAGGAAGCCAGGCTTGTCCTCTGTAAGGGAAACTGTTTAATCTGCTCAGCCTCACTGTAAGAGACAGGGAAGTCATATGAAATGAGGGAATCTGGAAGAGTCAAGAGGGCAAGATTTCAGTGGATGACTCTTAAGCCTTTGACAAAAACAGTACCAGGTCAGTGATAACCATGTCCAAAATGTTGGATACTTCCATTTGGTTTTGTGTTTACTTCTAAATTCAGATAGTTTCAGAAGTTCCAGTTCATTCCAGATGTAGTAAACACAACGATGTGCTTAATAAGAAAAAACAAATTAATTCGTCACTCTGAAAACAAATCTGATCAGTTTGTAGCGTTTCAGCACAATCCCAGGCCGCTAAACTGCTAGCATTTAGAAGAGCAATGCCAGATCAGCTAAAGCAATTGGTTGTATTGAGCTCCAGCGCATGATGGATTAGCTTTGACTTCTACCAGACATTAACTGTACCAACCACAACATGGCTGTCCAGTAATTAAGTTTAAAAACAACAATGTAGCTGAAATAGGCATATTCTGTTTTAAAAAAAGAATGAAAGTCTTTATAAGTTCGTTTATGATAGGCGACTTTAAAAAACTGTTGGAGGTTCAAATGGTAGAATACTGAGGGAACACCCTTGAAAGAATTTAGGGGATGTTAAAAAAATAAATATTTTATTGCTTTAGACAGCCTGGCAATTTATTTAATGGAGCGAGTAGAACACATTTCAACAGGGCAATAAAACAAAAGAATCTGTTTGAATCACAGTTTGCCAAGCACAACCAATTTCCTATTAAATAATGTAAACACAGAGCCCCCAGACTGTGTCAGTCTGATGACAGAAAAATGATGAGGTGGTTTGTGGAGGTTTCCGAGAGGCATGACCTTTGGAGATGACTAAGCTGAGCCAGCAAAAAAACTACAAGTAAAAGAAAAAAAAAAAAAAGAGAGGCCTCACCTTTTCAAGAGGAAAGCAAATATTTTTTAGCACTACACTCCTTGGTGTCTGCCTGACAAGAAAGAGATTGTAAATACTTCTTAGCTCCATGAAAACAATCAAACACCATGGATAATATGACTTGCAAAAACAGAAGTTATGTAAAATAAACTGGAAAAAACTGGACTATAATAATGGGTAAATAGAAGCTTTTTGTTAAAAGCAAAAATATGTGGTCGCCTTCATAGAAAGGATCAACATTGCACAAATAACTACAAGGAATATTTGATTTTTATCAATGGAGTAATCTGCAGCTATGCCGGATCATGTTCTGGTAACAGAAAATAGTCACAGTCGTTCAGGCTTGAAGATATTCAAGATTAAGGGTGCTAAAGAGCTAAAGAGCTAGCACACAAACCAACTATGGTTCTGCTAAGCAATACAAACTGTTTAAAACAAAAAAGCAAACTTATCTTTTGCAAAATGTACTAGATAAAAACAAAATTCTGTGATGGCTGTAGATAGCAGGTATTGCTTAAACTACAACTTTAAGCAGAGAGTCATAATGTATGCAGAGAATGTAATATAGACTTGCAACATAGTTGAAAGTGGCCACTTTTTCCAGAGCTGGGTGTCAGATGCGTCTATTACTGCTTATACACAAAGGTGGGACCTCAGCTATCTTCGGCCAACCTGCACGCAAACCTCCTATTTACAATACGTGCTGTTCGCCAGTTTTCTCCTCCCCCCAAAGACCAAAGTATACCAAAGAACTACAAACACCTTGTATTGCAAACAAGTTTATTAAAAGGAGGTTAGACAACAACAAGAACAAAACAAACACACACACACACACACACACACACAGTTAGTTCCATAAATATTTGGACAGTAATTAAATTGTGAGTTTCAATACTTGGTTGAATCTCACAAAATGATGACAATTGTGTCTGTTTGTCCAATTACTTTTGAGCCTCTAAAATTGGGGGGACCACCTATAAAAATGGGTGTAATTCCTATACCGTTCACCCAATGTGGATGTAACTACCCTCAAATTAAAGCACATATTGAGTGTTTCCTTTCAAATCCATTGTGTTGGCACACAGAGACAAAAATATGACAATTGTGTCACTGTCCAAATATTTATGGAACTAACCGTATATATAAATAATTTATTAGGCTATTCATAAGATACACAAGATATGCTTTTGTTTACATGGCGCATCATTTCTCATTTATACAAATTATATACAGAAGTACAAATATTTCACTAAAAACAGTTAATGATTAGAGGAATGACAAGTAGTCTTTTCAAAAATATCATGCCACTTGGAGGAGTTGCCTAAATTGATGTTAAAGTCATGAAGCCCGTTGCCTAGAGATGCTCAGGTTGTGCGTGACCCACCCTAGACCCAGCCACAGTTAAGCTGCACTTAGGACGGACCCAAGTTGGGTTTTTATGTCAGCTTAGGTGCAACGGTAGCATTTACACTCCCATAGAGCCATCTTAAAAAGCGGTCAGTGTAAAGGCCCTTTAGCACTATTAGCAATCTTCATTTGCCTCAGTGAGGTTAATTCAACAATGGTGAGTGATTTCATAAATTTCAACTGAAAGTAAATCCACTGCAAATTAATTGAACACAAAGACAATAGCCAAGCTCTACATGAACAGCTGCAGTGCACAGGAAAAGAGGGAGGTGGGCCATTAAATAATGTGCCCATTGCTTGATTTACACCTAGCTACACCCTCATTACCAGCTCATTCCTAATGCAAGCCAGGCTTCACAGAAAAAAGACCAGTGCTCAATTAGCTATGGCACAAACACTACAGCTAGGTGTCTGTGGATCCAAATGGTATCACCACCCAACGTTTATGGCAGCTTTTGTGAGCAAAGCAGCAAGGGGTGCAGTAAAAGCAAAGGGGCCACACAGGACTTCACTTAAGACTGGAACTCAGCTATGTTTTATTACCTCTTTGAACGCTCTTCCAGTCTGCCCATTCTCGCTTTTAAATATGGACATTATTATTCTTCAAAATACTACATAGCAAAATACCAGATATTAAAATACTTGGAGTTGCTTTACAATGGACTTGGGACAGGATGGGAAATTAATAAACAGCATCAAAAATGTCTACACCTGGCAATTGGATTCCTAAAACGAGTGAGTTCCAAGTCTAAGTCTGGACATATTAGAGATGCATTCTCAAACTATGAGAGAAATGTTGCATTATATGAAATGAATAAGCCATTAACAGCACACATATAGGTATTGTATGTCAGTCCACCTATGACATTAAGAGAAAGTAGAGACTAGATTCTCAACTTTAAAAAGTAAACAAAATCTTTAAATATTCAACAGTACTATTTTTTTCTTCCAGAGAAAACATTTCTGCAGAAAGAGTCATTGTTTATTTATTTGTATAAGAGTGCACATCTTCGATCTGATAAGCATGTGTAGAACTACAGTTAATCCTCAAGAATGTGCAACACAGGAAGAAGTGTGGCCATGTACAGTAATAATAAATCTACAAGATACAGCCAACATCTGGGTTTAGACTGTTCATGCCTTAAGATTGTGGCGACAGTATAGCTAAATTACGTTTATTTTTGTAGGTTCAGTAGATTCAGGAAAGTGCAAAGATGAGGAAAATGTTTTGGTTGAGTGAGCATTCTGTGGAGGAACATTTCAGTTTGACTTCTTGTGCTATGGTTTGGCGCTATTTAAAAACATTTTTTTTTTTTTTTTTTTTTTTAAATGCACAAAACCAGTAAACCTTAGTTTGTTTAAAAACACATAGTTCCTCAAAAACAGATAGCAGATTTACTGTAGTATGAATACTCTGGTTGCGACTGGAACCAGTCACGTAAATAACACTAGACCTTGGCATCAAAAATTTGTCTACATTTCGGAGAGAAACAACTTGGCAGAAACAGTTCACTTACCCTAAAGCATGCAATGTCCTGACAGTACACAAAATGCACTTCTTCATCGAGCCAAATTGAAGTGAATTTTCACAATGCAGCCATGCCAAAACCCGCTGGATTCATTTCCCTTTATTTGTGCCACATCTTTCCGTCTCTCAATCAACACAATGAATGACTACAGGCTAAGATAATGAAGGCTCTGCTCAGATACTTTCCTCTCCTGCTACTGCTGAGGCTCACAATGTGAAAGTGAGCCAACTTAAGGCTATAGAACAGCAGAGAAAGGGCAAAGAACATGAAATAATACTCCTCACAGACTGCTCTTAAAGATGCAGAGTACTTTAATGAGGTTGCCCAAAGTCATTTTTTATAATAAACAAAGGGAAACATCCAAAAGGCAGAGCTAAATATAAAGAGGTTTAACTCATCAGAACACACAACAAAAGAAAAGGATAGCCCTGCAGCACCCATATTCAGAACTGAGATTAGTGTCAACAGAAAAAAGACCTTGTGGAAAATGCAGAGATAGAAGTGAATTGGTGTACAAGATGAATAGCAAACAAGTTTCAGCTAAGAAACCAAGCAAAAACTGGACTGGTAAAGAAAATGATCACAATATAAGTTACTGAAAATTATAAGGATGAGTTTTTAAAAATTCTATTAACACTAGAATCGCCGACATTTCGAATTACCTACAAGTGCCAAAGCTGGTCATTGTTACCGATAGTTCTTTAACAGCTGCGATATGATAATCAAAGACAAACCATCGTACAAACCTCAGAAGTTTTATTCATGATCATCAAATCCAACATTTACATAGCACATATTTAGTATTTCAATTGAAATATGATCATAAAACATTAATATTATTGCTATAAATAACAAAGCACTTTTTTCTAAACGCACACACTGCAGTCAAAACATAAATAACTGTAAACTGTTTTCAACATACACTGCTTTTATTCACTATAGCTTTGTATTTCAAACTAGTTACTATATATTTAGCCTGCATACCTGACAGCTCATACAGTCCACACAGGACACATTTCTCCACTTTCCCTGCATGAGCTCCTACCTCACACTGCATTTTGACAGCCCTCTCCAGGTGAACACTTTTACTCCATGAAAATATAGCATTGCAATAAATGCTCCTTCGCTCATAATGTCCATGAATCATTATTTTGGTGGATGTGCTGCACTATTGCACTCTGTACTAAATGATATTAAATTAAATATTATTTAATCTCAATCAGATGGTAGTCTCTAGTTTCACTGTCTTCTGTAAAGTATTACAGTAACAGTAGCTATGGTCACATGGCTTTTTTGAAATATGAATAGGCCCAATACGACTAAAAAGGCAGTAGACAAATTACAACAGCAACTTCTCAGAAACTATTCATTTTTTGGCTTCCAAAGACCAGATGTTGCGATTAAGTCTTGCATTATGTTAAGAGTGGACAAAAAAAAAACGAAACAAACCTTGAAACAAGTAGTTTACTTTCGGTCCTGGTTTCTATTTATTTGTCTGCTTCTGTTAATTTTAGTAAAGCAGATACCGATATTAAAATGCTTTAAAAGTCGGAGCAAAAATGAACATAGCAAAGTACATAAGAGTCCTTGAGGAAAACCTGCTGCTGTAAGAAGCATGAAACTGGGACAGAAATTCACCTTTCAGCATGACAATGACCCAAAGCACACAGCCAAAGCTACACTGCAGTGTCAAAGGAAAAAAAAGATAAATGTCCTTGAGTGGTCCAGTCAGAGTCCCGACCTAAATCCAATCAAAAATATGTTGCATGACTCCAAGTATTCCGTAAGCATTAATTCTTATATATCTTACTGAAAGGTGTGGAGTATGGCGTGTAGATCAGTGGAATCCTGAGGCACTGCCACAAAAACATATGAAAAAAAGTGCAAGGGGGTGTAGACTTTATAGCACTGTATATAGTGCTGGGCGGTATACCGTAAAAAAAAATATATATATAGACCAATATTCATTTACGGACCGGTTTGGACTTTTACTATACCTTCATATCGGTATTTTAAAGTTTTCTGTGCTAAATTGAATAATTTACTAATGACCGTATCATTCAGTAGCATTCAGCTGCCAATAAAGTCCGCGTATCCCACAACTTGCTGTGCAGGCTGCTTGACACTGCGCTGTCTCACATGAGACACATCTGATCTGAAAGTGTTCATGTAAGGCAAATTTCCACAGATCTGCACAATAAGAATGCGACCAACTTTCTTCACAAACCCTACAGAAATCGACGTAATTGGATGACATTATTATTTTTATATTATTATTATAGTTTTTGTCCAACAAATAGAACTGCCAATCATTTAAGTAACAACTTAATTATTGTGATTCATACATTTACATTATATTTTAAAAAATAACTTTAGACTATCTAGAATTGTATATGGTTTTGACAGGGCTGTTCACGGCTTCATTGTGTAATGAAAGTTGACATTCGCCTCCGCTAACAAGGGGGCAGCAATAGTTTTCATACAGCTTAACACATCCCTCTTGATTGTCTCACAGCCACAGCTCACCTCCCGCAGCAGCTTCTCAGCTTCGCAGATTTCTGTGGGTGGGGTTAATGGCATCAAGCAGAAACACTCATCTCTGAATCTCTTTGCAGAACTGCCTCAGCCAAATATCGAAAATAAATTCCATGTGTATTGTGTGTTGACAAACAAACCTGATAAATGCACAATGAACAAAGACAAGATGGAGGGGAGTAGTGCGGGTGAAACTTCACAGCAAAGTGACCCCAGTGAGGGGTGCGTTGTTGATAGTGAGGACATGACTTGGTTTCAAGACATCTGGCACAGAACAGGGAACGTAATTCAATGTCAGTTGTGTCCTATTATTTTTGCTTTATGAACAGTATGAATAAGCACCGTCATACCATCAAAAATGTGGAAAATACTGTGATACTGTATTTTGGCCATATCACCCAGCCCTACTGTATATTAAACGGTTTGTAAATTCCTAACTGAATAATCTGAAAACAGCATGATTGTTCTGAGAAAGGTGAGGGTGCAAACCCATTGTTTGGATATGCCTTTTCTGGAGGGCTTTGTGGTGGTTTAAAAATCAAACATTGTATGCAGGTTATTCTATCTCCTTGGTTTGTCTTCAACATACTGCCTGTGGTGCATATAAGTTACCCATTTTGCTGTAAATTCAAAGTGATTACAAGTATAATTCCATTAGCAAACTGCTGGTATTGTATAAAGCCTACTGACCTTTGTTAGATGATAGCACTGTCACCTACAGCTATCTCTTTGTTACCTACAGTTAAGGGATAAGGGACAGAGCAATCATGGACAGCCCCCTATTATCACTGTTATCATTACATATCATCATTCAGAAACTGTTTGGAGCTAACAGACTCCCCATAGAGCTCATTTCCTTGACCAACAATGTGACCAAGAGATCTGACAAAAACAGGAGAATTGCAATAAGCTCAGTGCCACTTACTCAGGTGTATCTGGACCTTGTGATGATAAGTTCAAATGGGATGTTTCCTGTTACTTTGCATTGTTAAATGTATTGTCAGGCAAATAAGTGTGAACATTCTCCTGGCTTTGGATGTCCTATGCGGTTTACAATGTTAAAGGTACCCTATTGCATAGTTAGTCCACAGCTCTCAGCTGAATTCAGGTTGGGATTTTTTCTGCACCCATTTATAGGTTTTAATTAATGTATAAATTGCCTTTATTTCAAAATTTCTCCCTAATGCAACCTTTTTACTGTACACTAAATAGTATTCTGACTCTAATGAAGATGTTCTCCACAAAAATATCTCGCAATTCATTCTAACACAGTAATGCATCATCATCACCACCTGAATTACTACATTAAAAATCACCATTAAAAAATGTAAAACTTTATTATTATACAATGACATTCATTTATTAATCTAGTAAGTCACTTAACAAGAACCTTTTCAATTATATAAATCCAATTACTGGTTGTGAGCGCTACTATAGAAGTAAGAGGAATTTTTTCTGGCTTTTCGTCCCTTGCACATTCCGTGTCACGTCACACTCATGCCACTTGAAAGAAATCTCTTTAGATGTCATTCTACAAAGTGTATTGGGAGCTCAGGAGGTCAACAACGCTAGTTCTTGGTTTCCTGAAGACAGTCTGAAAGAGTTTCATTGGAGAAAAATGAAATTCTGCCATCTTATCAAATAAAAACACTGTCGTTTGTAAGTTTTGTCTAATTGAGTTACGGGAGGCTAATATTCTGTATGCTCTCTGGACTCGACTTTGCAAATCTTTCATGATCTCCAGAGAGAGACTGCCTGACTGAGGAGAAGGTGCCCTTTCCCCGTGACCTATACTTTAAGACTTGAAGTCTGTGAATATCAAAAGCACTGCCCCCCAACCAAAACCAAATTCCACAGTTTGTGCTTTTGCTGGAAAAGTAACCCAAGATAAGACTCCATTAACAGGTACGTGGAGGAGACAGATGTACTATGCTTTGACTATACTATGCCTCTCGACTGCTTGAAACAGTATACTTTAGGTGCACAATAAATGTGTACCAGATGTTGCATGCTATGATGTTAAAAGTATCTGATTTTCGCTCTTAAGAATTTCCCTTTTTGATGTTTTTTAAGGTTGCTCCATACAGATGTCAAGGATAAAAAGCCCCCCTCAAGCCCTATATACACAGGCATGCTTTAATAACTTGGGGATCACCAGTCTGTAGACCAGGTCTGGCTCTACTGTCTGGAAATGCAATGCAGAAAGAAAAAACAACATGGCTTTGTCTCTCTTCACCGATTACCTGCACGGGAGAAACCGGAGCTCTGTCGGCAAGCCACAGTAGTAGCCAGCAGTTTTTAACATGCACATAATTAACAATGAATCGAACAGGCTTGAAGCTCATTCGAATTTTAGCCCCTTGGCCTGTTTTGTAAAGGACTAACACCAACACAAGGTGCTAACCACAACTACACAACACACTCCGAGAATGGTAGCTTATAGCTATCATATATTAAAAACCTATTGTTGGCGAATTTAGTAATGGTATTGATAAAGTGACTCATCCCAATTGTGCAAAACAGTCTACAGGTAAGACAGGACTCACTTTGTCCACTACTGAAGGGCTGCACCTTTCCCTTTTCATTACGATGTATATACACATATGGAATTTTTAAATTGAACAATTCACCCTTAAAAACGTTTGTAATTGCCAAGTGTGAAGTGTGAATACATTGAAAATCCTTATTTTTTTTCATCTTCAGTAGCTCGTGTATTTAGTTTATTAATGCCTAGCCTCCAGAAGTTCATTTCCCTCTCCTTGCCAATATCCAAGAGATGACTGATTCAATAACAGCTGGCAGTGAAGTGATACAACAATGCTACATTTCTCAGTTCCAGTTCCAGGTTGGGCTACAACTTTCACATGCTGCTGATTGCAATGTTTTTTAATTGTACGATCAATTGACACTTTGATCATATTTAAGTCTGAATGCAGTACCGAGTTTTCAACTCATTCATCAAACTGAGATATAATTAGAGCAAGTGTTCTGAAACAGCCATGGCCAGGAGGTTCACTTTTCTTTCTTTTTACCTTACCAGTATTTATTTAACTTCAGCTGGAGAACTAGGATTTTTTTCCTTAACAGTTGTTTAAAGTTTAGTCTGGGACTGGCTCTGGAATCCTCTTGCAAAACAACAATACCATTCAGAAACCACACTTACAAAAGCAAAAGCCTATTCAGCCCTGCTGAGTACAGGATGTGCAACTGAGACCAAATTAAAGTTTCACTCTGCACTCCCAGCCTTTCACTTTTTAGCCAGTGTGTGTGCTTGTACATGCATGCACGTGCGCACACACACACACACGCACACACACACACCTAGCCTGACAAGACTGTTACCGTTATATTATTACAATAAAAAGCCTAATCAAACAGGATAGAACCGTACAAATTCTATTCAGCTCTTGCAAATACAAGATCTAATGTATAAAAGGCAGCATCAAGCTGATGGAAACAGATTTATAAAATGTTTCTTGCTTGACTATTTCTGCAAGTAGCCTAGTCTTTGATTTAAATGTCATTTGATTTAAAAAACACAATTGCATTTTGAAATGTGGACTGGAAAGGGTAGGTGATTTTATCTTCTGAAAGCCTGTAACAATTACATTTTACTTTTGAATAGGAGAATGTCATAACAGATTAATGTGGGCTGTTTTTGCACAGCTGATAGCCATAAACTAATAAACATTAAAGCATCCAAAGCAATCATCTAGATCAGGGGTTCCTTTTCTGAACCTTGACTATATTTTTACACTTTCTGAACATTTTCTTTTACATATTGCACATGTAATTTAGTGGAAAATAATAAAACAAAAAGTTTATAACTATTCCCTAACAGAAATTTATGATTTGGGACATATTTCGTTTTGATCGGTTGTTCATTTTCTACTGCGGCCCCCCATTCCATGCAACATCCGGAAATGCAAACTCCATCACAAGATCTAGATCATGCATTTACTGGCATTACTCATTAAAAAAACACTGAAGAATCTAATAAGGATAGGGCCCTTTAGGAATTTTCAAAACGGCAAACAATGCAAAAATATGAGCCGAAGCTTGTGCTCGGTCGAGGACAAGATCAGCCTGAACATCATGTGAAACAACAGGAGCCGTCACTGCCGAGACAAAGCCACACAAGTGGTGTCCCCTGACCCACGGCTAATGCGATCGACCACTGGGAAACACATGACTGCCCAGGTACAATTACACTGCAAACCCACATCCCAGACTCACACAATGAGAGAGGAGAATGGGGAGGCACCGTCTAAGGAACAGTAACCCCTGCCACTTGTATAAACTACTCTGTGGGAACGGGTTAAGTCTCCACTGTTGAAGATCCAAAGTCTCCCATTAGCACCAGGAAAAGACACTGGATATACGGAGGCCTTACAAATAGGTCAAAACTGGATTTTCATTTAAAAATATTTGAATTATTTAGTATGATGTCAAAAATTTAAGAGTAACATGGTTTACATTTTAGACCATTTGCTGTTTTTGATATGGAGATATTACTTTAATAAAACACCATTCTTATAAACAGTTACCAAACCATTTGACCTTTTATCAAACAATGTGTTTTCCTCCTTCTGAAAGCTAAATGCAACAACAACAGAAAAACAGATCAGACCTAACCATACTCACTGGATAATGTGATTACTTTTCAAAGTGACAGTCAATACAAGATTGATGGGCATAGGGGATAGGGAGATTATAACGCATTGCTGTGACAACATTTCAGTTTGCGTACTGTTTTGATGCATGATCAAGTTTTCAACCCTCTATCTGACCAGGAAAAACCAAGCCAATTTTAAAAACTAGGCTTAAAAATACGATTAAGTTGCATACCCCAATGGGTCCCAATGTCAGCAGCAAATACCATCTATACAACTGCAGGTCACATGGTCAGTTGTTGCTGGATCACAGACCCAGTATTGCAATACAAGCCTGAGGTCAACTGTAATTGTAAGCGTGTAATTTCCAACTATTACATTTATAACATATTTGTAATTGTTAGCTTGATCCTCTCATTGATCTTCATGTCACGATTGTCCCCAGGTGTTGTGCACAGAACTATGAAAGACACCTCGTGTTTCCTACTTTCCTTTCAGTATTAATTTCAATGCACAAGAGTCTAATGTGTAGAAACTACTTCTGAAACTTTTAATTTTGAAGTGTTCCATGCATGGAAAAAAGAACAGCACTGAATATTAAATATGTTCATTAATTGAAAACATTACATTTTTGTACAGTTTCGTGAGTTTACTACAGCAGTGAAATGTACATTAATTTTGGTAGTCCCTTTTTCAGAAAGAAAAACTAAATTCTTTCCAAACAATGCAGTAAAGTACAACACACCACAAAACTGCTAACAGTCTGCTGCTGTGCACCTGGCAAATTGTCCTACAACCTTAAGGGCCTTCTTCTTTAGATCTGCATCTGCGGTACTGGTTACATAACGACCGGGGGAGTCTCCCCAGACGTTAATGGCAGGATTTATTGATTTATTGACGGAACTCAATTAAACTGCAGGATCTCTGATCTCAGCAGGCTGCCTTCCAGTTTTTCTCTAGGATATGGATAAGTCATTAAACAGAAATCTAAAAGCACAATTCATAAAAAAGGATCAGAAGCCAGCACCTGTGCAGATGAATACTCCTTCCATAACAAAATCAG
Organism: Amia ocellicauda; assembly: GCF_036373705.1. NCBI lineage: Eukaryota > Metazoa > Chordata > Actinopteri > Amiiformes > Amiidae > Amia > Amia ocellicauda. Next base: position 30,039,160 of record NC_089859.1, read on the forward strand.
ACACCCTGCCACCCCATACACTTCCTAACACCACACACACGGTTTACTTAAATTAACTCACATTTGTAACTATGAGAACATTTAAGCAAAACCAACCTGACTAATAACCAATCACAATTAAATATTTCTTACACCTGTAAACAACTTATTATTCAGTTGTTACTGTTATTATTATTATTACTGTTATTACTCCTCCTCAGCCACTAACAGCTTATCAGCAGACTCCATTACTATGGGACAATTTTAACTTCTTTTGAAGTCCTTCCTAATCAGCAATCAGTTGCTCTAATGGAATAGTGAACTTGCTGTGGTATGGGGAAAATTCCTACTTAAATGGGTTTAATTGCTTATTAAGATCAACCTTTTTTCTTGCAGCAGCTCCACTACACAGCTCTGGATACTGAATGGAAACTATTCATTCTCAGAAATAAATTGCACTGTTGCAAGAAAAAGAAAGATGGAAATGATATGGATTTTATGTGGCAGCACCAGAAATGTGCATGGTTTCAGAAAAAACATAAAATCAGATTTAACAAGTTCATATGAATAAAAATAGCCCCATTGAGGCTGAATGATTACTCTGATTAAAATGTTTTCAAATTTTGATGTAATTTTATTCTATCACAAGAGGGGAATCTGAAGCCTAAAAATTCAATATACTTTACCTTTGGAAACAAGGTAGAGAGTTTGTTTAGTCTATCAGCCAGATGATCTTAGCATCTGAATGCTCACTAAAGCAATGAGTCACTGTCTGATCCCGACTGTGAAAACAAATCCAAAAAGTCAGGGAATTCTTTGAAACTGCAACTGACAGGAATAATGAATTCCTCCCCTCATCCTGCAATCCTGCAGTTATACCATTATAAAGCGACACTGACCAGATGTAAACGAGTGAGAAACTCTCAACTGGGAGAAGAACTTAATGCACAGTACATCTTCAACAATGGAATGCAATTCTATAGTCACATTCCCATTTTTTTTATATATATATATATATATATATCGTTTAAGAGTTAATGTTGACTGGCAAGTTAACATTTCCCCCCAAAAAAGAGGGATTAAGTAAATATGTTTGGCCTAGTTATCACAGATCTCTCAGGTGAACTATTTAACCTCAAGAGGTGATAATAACTACTTTTGTAGCTTTGTTGCAATGACTGGGTAAATTCAGACCATAATTGTTTACAAAAATAGGTCTTCCACCACAGCTAAGTATAGTGAGCTAGAGTAATTTAGTGGCTGTCTGCTTTTCAGCACAAAAATCTCAAATGTTTTTCTCCAAAAGTGACAGGCAGCTAAACAGCTGTGTTTGTGGATACATGAATCATATTCAAAACTAAACTGCTGCTTTGCTTCCACCATCTGAAGCCAGAAATCTGCTGCCAGTAGCAAAAACAGGCCACTGTTCATTCACAAATTTAAATTTCTTTTACCTCTCTAATTTAAATAATGTTGCTTTAAAATGTGTGGATAATGATGCAAAATAATTCACACTGACTAAAAAACAAAGCATTGTGCTAGTTTCTTTCCAACTTCCACATAAGGTTAAGTTATTGCCATTTATTTACCCCATAACAAACATAAGCTCTGCCTTTGCACTCACAGAGACTGCATGCAGAGCTTTTGTTCTTCAATAATTCCTGGTATTTCAGTAGCCTTTATGCAAGCTTCCCAGTGACCTGTTTATTTGGTTCTAGGTTTCCTCTGCGCGACAACAACTAAATGCTCAATTAAACACGGAGAGGAGACCTCCCAGCTAATGCTAAATAAATCCATGAAATATCCTAAAGAGGTTTTAAAAATAGTGAGAACATACAGCAATGAGATTAGATTTATTTTTAATACATTTTTTTAAAAAGATTGTTTAAATGACTAGGCCTAATCTTCGGCCTCAATGTAATCAGATCAAAAGCATACTGCAAGCAGTTGCTCCCCTTTAAAGTTTTTTTTCGGTCAGTTAACCGATTAGAAACACTAGCCTTTCCTACAGGAAGTCATCACTCAGATGTATTGTCCAGGGCTTCACTTGCACTCTTGCTTCAATTACGCAGTGAACTGCCACCTGACACTTGGAAATATAAATGGATTGGAACAGTTAGACAACAGTGGTGATCTGTCGGCTGCAAACGTACACCGCACAGGAATGTGTGGTTATCTACTTAAAGGTTCATGGTAACTTCTTTGGCTATTCAAAAAATGAGCATGTACTACAGCTCTAAGACACCTGCTTAGATGGAGACACAGGTCTAATGTTCCCCTAAACCACAGGCTGCACAGAGGAATTAACACAGAGCTGCAGAATTTAATATATTTGTACTCCCGTCCATTTCAATACTCTTTTGGTATTGATGGACCTTTTTATGTTATTTTTATTATTTAAGCCCTATGGAACGAATTATCAAACAGGAAGGCCTGGGAGGGAAAAGAGCATGAACAGTAGCCAGATGCATAAAACGCCTTAAGTATTGGATAACTTTTCAAGATTGAAATATAGAAACATCTCCCTGAAAAAGCAGTTTACTTCAGTGGGTTATGACACTTTGTGCAACTCCAGTCTTGGAGATTTTATTCCACCTGAGGTCTTAACTACCTGAATCAGCTCACTACTAGTGCAGCTGGAGCAACTTAACAGCACATCTCAGTTCTGATGCTTCAGATGCACAGATCAAATCTGCCTGTATTGCAAATCTCCAGACCTGTATCTCTGAACCGGCCTGAGAAGGAGCCACAGCCTAGTGCTCCCTGCCTCCAACCACCTCATCACCCATAATAGCTTGCGTCTCCTCTCCCTAGTGAAGCCGAAGAGCTGAAGTATTACCTTGTCTCTGAATGAAGACCCTGAGCAGGGGGTTGGCTGTAGACACCGCCTTGCAGAAGTTGTCATCATTGTTGATGGGAAGCAGATCTCCATGGACGTCGGCGTAGCCAAGCATCACCTCCATGTTGGTTATCCGATGAATGTGCAGGATGAGTTTGTAGAACTCCTCAAACTTGCCAGGTTTGAACCGGTCCACGGAAAACCTTCGGAACTCGGCCCCATACTACAGGAGAAGGAAAAGGAGAATGCAAACAAAAAGAAATGTGCTGTGGAGCTGCCATAACAACCAGACTTAGATGGGTGGGGGTCATGCTGCAAGTTCACATCAGTCTGTAATTTACTTATTTAATCACCCAGAATGTATGCAGCACTAAAGAGAAGCAGCTTTAAATAAAATAAGAGCCCTTGAATTAAACAGCTTGATTATACATTTTTGAAATTACAAACAGGTATAATTACAGCCTACAAACTATTTGGTTCTTAATGAAAAAGGAAAATCTTTTTTCCCTTACTCTGTGTTCATGTTGTTTTGCTCTCAGTGTAAATGCAAACTGTGTGCACACTTCAAAACAAACACATGGACATAACCCAGTTAACACCCACTAATTCGAACAACACCAATGTGAAGTTTTGACAAACGTCCACTGCATCTTTTAAATACATGAATGAAGGATCATATCAAACACTTCAAGGCATTGTGGTAAGCTATTTTTTATTGTGGTATGCTTCTGTCTATAATCTAAATTCTAAAAAATCTTAATTTTTTTTGTCAAATAATTGGTATAGGATGACAACGAGGATTCACTCTGGGTACATATTGCAGTATTCCAAAGGTTGAGTTCCTTATTAAACAAGTGAAGAAAGTGTGTGAGCGGCAATCAAATAAGCAAAAAGTACAGAAGACTTGATCTGCTTTTAAAAATAAATCTCAAAAACGGGAAAACAAAAAACAAACAAAAGACTTCACTTCTCCACTTGATCTTTTCTTAAATGACAGTAAACTACAACTGAAAACAATTAGGCTGATGGCAAGCTGGTGATTTATTCCTTCACCAAAGCCAAAAAAGTCGAGTCGAGATCTGTGATTATGCACACCCACGCACACAACTGAAGTTACCGAGGATTACTAGGAGCTAAACACTATAATAATTGTCCATCCTGGCCCAATCAACCGACCACCAAAAAAGCAACGGGAGTCCAGAGGGTATGACTCTCAAACACATGTTACAAACAGGAAAAAAAAAAAAACAGACTCAGAGTGCTAGAAGATGAATGAGAAAGCAAATAAAGTACAGGGTTAGCTCAACATTAACAACAGAGAATTATACACCAGAAATTGGTGGATCGTGCTGAGCAGGATAATTATTAGCCCTGAACAGTTGCATCTCGTAAAGATGCAGAATATTATTATGAAGTGAAATCAGAGATGAAACGTGTGACACCAGATCTGAAATTGAGCATACACACAAATGTCTAGTGGCGGCGGGGGGGTTTCAAGGTATTTACACCCTCTTTACACTATCTACAATGTTACACTTTTGAAAATGAAAAACAGTATGAGATTATTTGTTTTTCAGGAAGAAAAACTGTTTTAATAATACCGATCTTGAAAACCAAATACTGTACAATGAATCAAAATAAACATCTTGAAGCTAACCAGAATTTGTCTGCTTTTTATAAAAAGCAGACAGACATATTTCAATGGATAAGCTTACATTCATGAAGTTTCAGCACACTATTAACTTAACCTTGGATAAGAATAAAGTAGATAAGCTATGGCAATATCCCACAGTGTAGTTTCAACATAGTGCCATGGTACTGGTTTTTGTTTGTATAACCTGGATAACTGATTGTATTTTTTCTCAAGACTCTCTTCTTAGTGTTTTAACATAAAACACTATTCATTAAAATAGACTAGCTGAGTTTAACATAAATCTGGAACTGGTCTTCAAAATCATTTCTCAAGCTTCCAAAGTGCTATATGTAACCAGTGCTTAACAGAAATTGAGATAAAGGAAAAATAAAATGTTTTTTTTTTTCCTTGAAAGTTTTTACACCCAAGTTATTTGTAGTGTATACATATTCCCTTATTTCTGTAAATCAAACCCTGTTCACTAATCATCAGCTGATCTATGACCAAGTTTAAGTTCAGGTTAATAAACTTGGTAACATGAGCACTATTCAGACCTTGCCATGAGACAGTTACAAAAACAATGTTTACAGCGATGAACACTGCACCAATAATAAAAGGCACACACTGGACACTGAATTGTGCTCTGTATTACAAGAGGCGGAAGTCACACAAATATGCCATTGTGTTCAACAGAAATGAATCTGCTTCATTAGAAAGCTTATCCCACTCAGCATAACCTTCTTACGGAGCACATTCTTTGCTTTGTAGCAGTTGAGAACATGCAGTATTTTGACTTGGATATATTTTGAAGTCATCAGGTGTAACTGGTGTTTGCCTCAATACAACTGAAGGAAGTAAAAGTGCATTTCACTTTTTTCAAGTAGCCTAATTGTTTTAGACAATAGATGCATCGGAAGTTCAAATGCAGAGCCCTTGAACCAGAACAACATAGAATGAGATGCTGAATTGTAATTAAACGGATTTATTTTTTACCAAGCAGTAACACTGGAAGTGATCCAAAACTAAACCTTTACAGAGTACTGCAATTTTACATCTAAATAAACAATGTTGAAATTATCATCAGCAGAAGCTCGCTAAGACAAAAATAATTAATGAAAACAAATTTTAAAGGTCGTAACCTGAGCCCATTACTATTGCAACTATGAGGACTGTGGTAGCATTTATGTTGAATAGTGTGTCCATTATTTTTGTATCATAAAGCACACACCACTTTGCTTTCATCAAATACTCTCCTTAAAATAGAAAAATCCTTTCACATGTCTATTCAGGTATAGCATTGCAGGCTTTTTGATTTAAAGCTAAAAAACACAACTGAATCAGTTCTAAGTCAAGATAACTGGATTTTCTTGTTCCACTGACAACTTCTCTAGCAAGTTCGAACAAGGTAGCACCAATTCTACCCTTTTTCCCCTTTACAAATCTGCATTTGTAAAGGGATAAATCACTTCGGTAATGACAGCATAAGTTATTTGTCTGTATTAATATGCAGAGGTTTGCAGGCTGGGACAGGCAAGAATCAGTAAATAGTGTAGCAGACCTTCCTTATACTGCATGACAAATGAAAATGAAATCTTTCTTCACTGTACTTTAATCAATTCCAAGGCATATCATGTTCACCCTACTTTTCAGATTGGCTTTCTTGGTGTTGTCTATCTAGCTACATTTTGTCATTAAATGTAATTATATAGATATATAAAGCTGTGCAGGGGCAGGGGATATCTGAAATATTAATCCATTTAGGGAATGTAACTGAACCAAGAGTTGCAACACAATACTGAGAGACTTCCAGTAAACAGACACACAAACCAAGCTGGTGAACAAAACGGAACAAACAATGTCAGTATTGTTTTAAACCTCTGCATTATTGAATTGATTACAATCTTGAACTACCTACAGTGTAAAATGATTATTCTTTCGCTCTGGCCAGACATTTCCCAAGTTAAATGTTTGTTTGTAAACTGAAGTCAAACATACTGGTATTCGCAATTGTGATTTTCTGCAGATTGTCCTCCACTTTGGTCAACCTAGATATCTCATTCCAGATATGAGAGAGAACAATGTCAACAACATGGGTCTTTAAAAGAGTGACAGGATCTCTGGGTAGCATCATCACATAACAGGGCATCAGCTGAAAACTACTGAGACAGGATGGACCTTGAAGACAACACTATCCTTCTGAAAACAATCGTCGTCACCTTAAGGCTTTTGTTTAACTGAAGTATTCACTATACAGGCATGTTCAGACACTCATTTCAATACTAAAGATGGTTTTTATTTGAGCTTAATGTGTGACTCACAAGATAAACTGGTTTCTACAAACTGCCCTCTGTAATTCAGGGGCGACCCTGGGGAAAGGCGAGTCATTGCTGATAAAACATTTGACACGTCAATAGTTTGCCAAATGGGTTTGAAAATCAATCATATTAGTCATGTGAGAAACATTAGTATAGCTTTTCAGCCATCTAAATTTGTAGTGTATGATAAAAATTGATTCCTGAAGTTTTTCCCTACTAAACAAATAGGCCTACCTCCCAAAATACAATCTCTTTATACAATCACTTATTGACCACTTGTAATTATGTGATGTTTACATCTATCGATCATGACTCAAATACAGAGTATCCACAACCTTTGTTGCATTAAAAGTTTAATCCCTGTTATTCTTCCAGCACTCTAATGACAACAGTATCAACAAGAAGAAGGAAACCAACAACACCAACAAAACGCTCTATGGCATACCGTGGCCAAGAAAACATTCATATTATATGAACATGTTTTTGGCAGGAAATGCTTTCTGGGGTTGAAATGGAATGCAAAGCTTCAATCAGTTCTGTAATGTGCAGTAAAAGGATCAAATTTAGAAACTGCTGATTAAAATCTTTCACATAGTTAGATTCATCAACCACAAGATATACAATAATAGATGTATTGTTATTCTTTCAACAATTGTTGACAGGCCATTCTTTCTGGAGGTAAAGTAAAGATCCCACCCCAATTGACAGTAGGTATATTGTTATTGGTATCTTGATGGGAGGTAAACATAATTCTCATTGCATCATAATTTAAGAAGAACTGTATTTACAAAGAAACTAATTCACTTGCAGAGGTGAAAATCTTAATTGTAAGATGTCTTAATTGTTGCAATAAATATTTAGTTATCTATTCAAGTAAACCAACTTATAAGGTGGGTCAATCTGAGAGACAAGCAGCAAATCCATTTATAACATGTGAGACATGTCTATGGTAAAATACATTCCAGTTAAATAATCCATAAATGTAAATGATCAAAAACAACAACCGAGATATGAATTCTAAACATTGGGTTTGGTTTAACTGATTTCTGTGTTAATTTAAAAACACCTTTTCATCTAGGAAAAGCCTTGTTTCAAAGATCTGGGTGTCACCTGTAGTTTACTTCCTTTGTAGTCAGTTCTTAAAAAGACACCAATAATCCAAATTAAGCCTTTTATTATCAAATTGGGAGTCTAACTCTGTCTAGTACGGAAAAACATTTCACAAGGCAATAGGACAGCTTCCTCTTCAAAACAATGTGCACACGATTTAGCCTAGTTCATTTCTAATGCGGTTTACCAAAACAAATGCTCTGTTACTTTGTCTTCAGCTCTTCCACCTCAGAAGGACTACAGCGGACAACAGCTTATTGGATATTTCACACAGTCTTACAGACACAGAGCACTCTTTCACCACAGTAGCTGAATCTGGATTCAAGCCCACATTATGAAAAAGTACATGCTGCATAATGTAGCCCACTGAAACAATGTAAATGATGTGGCAGCATGCCTAACAGCCTTGCACTTTATCAATGAGGTCCTTCATTCTACTATTGAGACACTATTTAAAGATTTTGAAACCTGTTGACCCACTGTACTGGCAGCCAGCTCTTTTATATAATAAGAACATTACAATGAGAAAAAAGTTGAGCCCTCAATAGATTTCCCAATAAGTAAAACCAATGAACTCTGCAATCAGCATCTAGTTTGTTCATGCAGGGTTACAAAGCACAACAAGTTTATTGGGATAAAGCTAGTGATATAATGCAACTTTTCATAATCACTGAGTCTATGACGTGATAACGCAAGATTGAACAGAAATTGGGGAAACTTGTTTGATGCCTCTGTAGATTCCATGATTACTGTATAGCAGAGAGGAATAGCTGTGGTAGTATTAGAAATAAAACATGTTTGACCTCAATTGATCTCAATTTAAAATGCAACTTGATTTCTTCTGCTTATTTTAACATGGACTCAAAAGGGTCAAAAGGTTATCTTACTCTAAAACTAACTTCACTGGTGAATTAAACTGGTTCCTGCACACTCTCTTTGAAGGAGAAAGTGTGAGGCTTCAGCACACATATTGGATAAAAGCAACACCAAAAACGTACACAAGTGAATATCAAACTCTGTGATGTAGGGCAAAGGTTGAGACCACAAATCTCTCATTTCACCTGTGATCGAAAACAGATTTGAACCTAAAACTCCAGGGCTGAGATAATGACACCAATCTGCTGCATAGCTCAACCAGAAACTATATTTAAAATGTACATGGAGTATATGAAAAAGTCAAAAGTTCAACTTAACAATTGTCATTAAAGGTCAACCACGAAAGTACACAGTAATCTCATCCACACTACTGAATATAGTTCAGTGTGGCATTAAACCATTTGGCATTATCTGAGAGTGAAATGTTAAGTCACTCTAATATGCTCATATTGTAGTAGCGTCTGTTTTGAGATTGCTACGGTTAAATACAGTTGAAACAGGCTTATTATCGGTTTGATGCAAGAGTAGCAAGATTATTTGACTAACAAATGTGGGTGTTGAGAGCTTTGTCTACAGTTAGTTCTGAACTCCCAAAGAGGGGATAAAATAATAATTTAGGCTAGTGAACAAGATATTCTATTGTGAAAATGCTCTTCATAATTTTTTTACACCTAAAACAAAAGAGGGTTGTGAAAACAGTCTCCCCAACATCTGTTTGTGGGCCGACTTGCAAAATAGTGAAGAAAAAAAAAAAACATTCAACTTAAATGTTGCCCTTTGGGTTTACAGATGATTACTGGTGATAATTATCACCACTCACTCTGATAACCTGTGTCTTGGTGAGCAAACATGAAAACCATCTATTTAAAATAATTATATATAAGTACATCTAATTAAAATACAGCCCCCAAGTCATGAATAATACAATAGACCACATCAGTGGCACCACAATATGGTATGTTTGCAGCTTTGTCGCAGCATGCTTACAGCACAACCTGGTTTGACAAACATGATACTTTTCTCTCTAATTATGGCTTTAATAAAACAAAGAGTGGAGAACATGTAAGCTTTGGATTCATATCTAGAACAAGGATAATCCACCCTAGAGTTACTGAATTGAAAAAAAAACTTTGATCATAAGCAACGACCCTTTGCAAAGCAATCCCACTTGATTCCACACGACTGGAGTCTCTGGTCCCAGGTATGTGGGGATGGATGGGATGGATTATCAATGGCAGGCATGGGACTCTGTGGGTGTCTGGGGGCAGGTCTGCAACTACTGTGGGATCTTCTCATGACTGAAAACAAAACCGAGATATGGGAGATGCTACTGCCCTACACTGGCACCATGCATGGAGTGGTCTATCGAGTCCAACACGTTAAGATGAAGCTGGCTACCTTTGCAGTGGGATGTCCAATGCTTGCAACCACAAGATGCCACACTTCAGACAGAGTGCGATTACAAATAGACAGCTTACAGTAAACAGGTCAAGGGAGTAATACAGGTTGTTGACAGACGGAGATGTTAGTCATGGGGATAAGGAGGGTTGAGTATATAAAACAGGACAGAAAAGAAACTCCACAAATGAAGCAGCACGTCTGAGTCACAACACGTTGGGATGCTAAACTCCCTGTGGCAACAAGTCACTGCAGTTTCCTTGATTAGGACATAATAGCAAGGCGTGAGGGGGTTTCTATACAGTAATGAACTACTCACTCCAGCAGCTTCTCTCTAGTCCCTTCCATATCTATTGCTGGAAATAGTGGGAGCACAATGGGATCCATCATGTCGCTCCCAGAGCAGAAACCTGGCCCCCACTTTTCCATGCATGATCTGCTTAGACTGCATTTTTCTCCCGTCGTGATTTTTTTGTTGTTGTTGTTTTTTTAACTTGAGTTCAATGAAAACCGAAGGGGTGGAAAATGAGGGGGAAGGATGATGCAAGTTAAAAAGAAAGGCAAAGCACAGACGAGAGAAGAGAGATCCCTCCTGTTTAACGGGTACAACAAACTTGGGCTCGAATAGCGTTCCGCACCGACCCAGCAGGCGCGGAGGCTCGGCATCCCTCACCGGGGAGCGGGTAACACCGCGGGGAAGCCGGCGAGAAACGAGAGCTACGGCCGATAGACTGAAACACGGACAACAAAGCTAATTACCTTGCTCTTCACTTCAACCGCAGTGCAATCCAAGTAGCGCAAGGACTGGGACTTATTAAAACTCCGGTTCATTTTCCTCCCTTGAGCTTTTTTTTTGTTTTTAGTTTTAAGTTCCCACTCGCCCTGGCAAAGAAGGGCCGGCCGGTGCTAAGTCCGCAAAGTCCTCGGTGCGGAGCGGTGCGGAAAGTCCACTTTTCCAGTCCCTGTGTCCCGCAGACCCGCAGCGCTGCAGCCCGTGTTGCTCTCACTCCGAAATGAAGAGGAGTTCAACCCGCCGCCTCTGAAGGGGGGTGAGGGAAGTTGACAATGACATCACCGCTCCCCGTTAGGGATACACTCCCGGACCGGGGTCTGCGTGTGCGGAGAGAGGGGCCGTGTGGGCGCCGCAGCAGAGGACGCGTGTTTTTATGTTGTTGTTTTTTTCGGGGAAGTTCGTTTATTCCACGGAAGTTTAAATCCGCTTGCAACTTTTTTTTTTTTTTTTTTTTTACAAAACACCCCGTCGCGTCTGTGTTGCGCAGATTCCCGCAGGCTGCGCGGCTCCGCCAATGGGATCGGTGGGATTGTGCAGATCTGCGCTACAAGAACGCGGCCGCGGACTCGATACAGGTCTGCAGAAATCCGCCGATCCTATTGGTGGAGCCGCGCAGATCCGAGCAGCGCTGTACCAACACGACCTGGTATTTAAGTTGGGTGGACGGCGTGTTTTTCTATAGAAAAGGAGCTGGATGTCGTGGATGCATGTAAACTGTGGTTCTTTTATTTATTCCATTGAAAATGCTTTTTCTTCCACAGACCTGGTTTTCCATGAAAAGACTTATCAACTTCATAACTCTAGGTTTGTTTTATATACCTGAAACACATAGGCCTACTTCTACTGAGAGGAGTTCTCATGTTCTCCCCCTAATCTAGATGTTATAGAGACTTAATTCAATATTAGCCATTTTTGTCGCTCTAGTAAATCTAAAAATGTGACTAGTGACATACAAAAAGTGCTGATTTAGGATAGGAAATGAAAATGGCACTTGCATATTTGTATCTCTCCTCCTAAAATATCTGACAGTGGTTGTGTAAGGGGATAAGGGGAACAGTCAGTAGTCACACATTTTACAATACTAGTGCTACCACATGCTTAATAAAAACAACAGCAATACAAATATGATAAGTGTGTGTGAGACTGTATTGTATGCATATATAAATTCACTTTTAGCTTTTCAGCATATTCACAGCACTTCAAGGCAGGAAGGCAGACTGAAACTTCTGACTAGTTAATGCATGGTCTAATGAGTCAAAGTCCACGGAGGTCATTGTTGTCCCCAGGATGACGGGACACAGATGGGAGTGAGATGTAATTATCAGTGGCAGCTGTATCCCTGGCCTATCTCCTCTCCCTCACACTCGCAGCATGATAGCTTCACCTGTTCCTCAGCGTAAAAGTGAGCGACAGACCTAAATTATTCTTAGAAACCCTTCTGTGTGGAACTGACATCCTCAAGCTTTCCACAAGACTGGCGTGTGCAATAACATTTTCTTGCTTGTAACACACAGACTATATATGTGTAGTTGGGCTCATTGTGTACAGTGACATAACCCCTCTGATATCAGTAGAGTGGATAAACCACAGAATTATTATTCTAGGGAGATCTGGTCTTTTTGGATTTCTAACAATTCCAGGAACTGTGTCGGTGTGGTTTGAATCCCAAGCTGGGGGCTCCGACCTGCACACACTACATATGTATGTAGCTTTAAGATTGCTTTAATGCAGGTTATGTATTGTTGTTTAGGACACACACTGGATTCCAATGCCCAAAAAATGAAAAAATGCAGATTCAAGACATATATCGTTATTTGTACCACATAAGGATACTAAACAAAATAAAGAATCCTAAAAATGTGATAAATATATCCATAAAATACAACAGTGATTATTACATATTTATTAGTGTCATCTTCATTAATACTCTCCTAGTACATAGTGAATTGCTTAATTAATCTTGAACAGAAGAATTGTTTGAGTTGTAAATATTGAGTAGATCACCCTCTAGTGGAACAAATTGTTAATGCATACATTCAACCTGGCACAACATTCAATTTACTCCACAGGAATTTGGATTGTTCATTGTTCATTGGGGGTAACGCTACAAAACAAACATCACAGGAAGTCAGTTTAAAGTTGTGAAATTGAATGAAGAAATGAATTGTGTTTTAAAGCCCAATTTGACATGCATCAAACATTTAGAAGACAACACCCAGGGGCCCCATGCGATTCCAGGGGATCCTGTGCGCTGTAAAGTTCCCCCGTCTTCACAGTCCACATGTCAGGGTCTCACTTCATCGGGGGGCGGGCTGCCATTGAGAACAGCCAGGGTGTTAGTCACCATCCTCTCGACCATCTTCTGGCTTGTCTGGTACGTGTTGGTTCCCAAATGAGGCAACACAATGACGTTCTTAAGACTGAGCAATGGGTGATCTCTGTGAAGACAAATAAAGAGATCAGTGATTTTAACAACAAAAGGTGGGCCATTAAGGAGGGTGCTACCCTGTTAAAGCTTTTACACAATAGACCAGATTATTTAAGATACAACCTAACAAACTGGTGGCTTTGGGTCTCTCCCAGTGTTTGACATTATAACCTCATTGCATTAAAAAGGCTGCCCTGCTGGGGGTCTGAGTTTATGTTAGTGTATCAGGTACCCTGTCCAGGATATTTAAGAACCACTAGTTTAGCATGTACATGAAAGGTCATGTACCCATTTATGAAAAACATACATTAATCCATGGCTACTCATTAATTATAGTTTTCAGCCAGCAACTCTGAGGTTCCTTAAGGTTGGGATTAAAGACTTTAAAAACAATGAGTTTGAACCCAACTTGAAAAACATGAATCAACAATCTGTCTCAAAGCAATATTAAAAGAAAATAACAATTCAGCTGACATAGAAATGGACATGACAATTAAAAAGATTTAATTTACTCCTAATACATAATAGGTTATGTACCCTTGCACAAAAAAAAAATATTTTAAAAAAGTATATTTCGTCAACAAAGCACCAATGTTGATTTGCACCAGAATCTGTTACAATAAGGAGAAGCTATTTGGCCATGAAGGGATTTACAGACCTTGAAAATCAATATATGGTAACCTGGTGAATTAGATTTTTACATGCACTGACCTTGGCAGCGGTTCAGGGTATGTGACATCAAGTGCTGCACCGTGAATCGTTCCTTTCTGAAGAGCATCTACAAGCGCTTCCTGGTCCACTACCAACCCTTCACAGGCAAAAGAGAGAACACTTGTATGAGATGGACACATCCTTTAAAAGCCGATATTTGTAATCTGCTACCAGTAAACACTTCATTCTTGTTTTATTTTGTTGGCATTTACCATTTTAAACTTATGAGAAATTCAGATTCTTATTTCATTGGGCCGAGCAAATCGAACAGTGAATAATTCAGAGAAAACTAAAAAAAGCTGCCTGAAGGTCGTGTGTTTTGATTGCCATTAGTTTGGAAGCTGCCTGCATCTCTAATTGTTGACGTTTTATACACTGTATTGTACTCTATATATACTGGGTTGTAATAACTATGTACAGATGGTAATAAGAGGATTTTAGGGGTTCTGTCTTTTTGAGTTCTCCTTGAACATTTATACTCTCTCTTAATAATTAAATCACCCATAATTTACTCCTTTGTGTTTCTTAACTTCAGCAACTATAGTGTTGATTAATAATACATTCTCCTAAATAGCTTGACAGTTTGCAGTTAATGTAGAGTAGAGCATGGCGGACTTATTAATTGTAATTATGCAATATTATAACAGTAAATTAACACTGCTTTGCACCATCTCATCTCCTCTGCATTCTAATACAACCCTTTCATGTCAAGCTTTCTATATAACACAAGCTTCCAATGTCTTTTTCTTTAACCTGCAGTAAGACAGAGCAAGAACACAGCAGTGCTGAGCTAGTACTGTTTAATTAACAAACCAAAAGAGTAGATACAGTTTTATATATCCAGAGTTTGATTTATCCTCATGTAATATCCTGTAAAATGGAGACAAAGTAATTGTATTAAAGATTACAATGAGGTATTTAATGCAGTTAATAGTTTTTCTTCACAATATTTTGTAAGCAAAAATATGTTTTACTAACTGTTATGCTGGTAGGATGAAGCAGAATTGTACCTTTTGTTGCTCATTACATACTACCCACAATGAAAAAGTTACTGTTCCTGACATAGCACAATTCAAATATTCTTGCTCAAGTTGTAAGATTTGGTAAGCTATGTGCTTTTTAATCTATGTATATCCTCTTTACTGTTGTGTCAGACACATTGTAGTAAGAGAAAAAACTATTTTACAGGCAACTGAAGGCCTGAACACTTCTGCCCTTAACATTGCAATTAGATACATCCACCACAGTGAATCAGCTGGAGACCATTCAACCTACCTCTGCTGATGTTAATGAGTGTGCTAGTGGGTTTCATCAGGGCCAACTCCCTCGCTCCTATCAGTTTGTGTGTCTGAGGAGACAGGTTCACCACCAACATGACAAAATCAGACTTCTGCAGCAGTTCCTCTATTTTCTCACAGTAATGGGCTCCCACAGCCGTCTCCTCTTCCTCTGTCCTGTTAGGAGAGAAAAAACACAGAGACCAAAAGCAAGAGGTAGATCATACTGTCTCTGGCAAAGATTGGAGACAAACTCTCTACCAACAGTGTAAGAAAAGACAATTGTTCAGCAGAATACAGTGCTGGTAACATGAAAGATGAGAATTTTATTTCCAAGCTCATGTACTTCTGTGTTTGTTGATCATGGAGTCACAAAACCCCAGTAGATTATTATTATTATTATTATTTTTCTGAATGGAATCCCGGACCCCTGAGAAGAAACACAATGTAAATGACGTTATCTCCTAAATTAAGTTGGCTTTGGCCTGTCATGTATAAAAACAATACATATTTTTTTCTCATGATATTGTAAACCACATTGATGATTTTTCTAAATCAGTTGAGATGCAATAGCAATTAGAAACACACTACACATTTAATGACTGTGGGGACTGTCCAACTGCCATCTGGCATCCTTGCCATCTGTCATTTGAAATTTAAGCATTGTCACAATTTATTCCACCACCCTCCTGCATTGGAAATTGTTCTTATTTTAGACTCTCCATGCTTTGTGCTATGCTATGGTTTGTCCTTACTGTTGCTGATGATTCCTACCTCTTATTCCGATTATGATATAAGATTTTCATGTCAAATCCTCGCGCTCGCTGGGCTACCTTATAGCCAATCCTCCCCATTCCAATGATGCCAAGAGTAGCACCACTGACATCAAAGCCAAGGGTCACCTTGGGTGAGTACTGAGTCTCCTGGGAGAGTGAAAAGTTATGACCTGCCAATAAACACAAAAAGCATCTTTCACTTCCATGATTTTGTAAACTGTGCCCATAACATCGACATTTTGCTACATAACTGTTTCTGTGACCCACATATAGACGCACAAGCAGGGCCTAAAAGTAACATTTTGGTGAACCAGCTTCTGTGGTTAGCGGATGGAACCAGCTTAAAGATTTTTTGACCAGACCAGTGTTTTACATATTCACTTATGGAGAAATAACACACATTGTGTATTAGAACAAGGTCTCTTGAAAATCTACTTTAGAGATGTGTTAACACTTTCCAGAACCCCAAAAGAGAACTACTGAATTATAATAATCATTTATAAACTGACAGTAATTATTATTACTACAATTCTAAGTTGAATTTTCCCCATCCTGTTCTTCATAAAGGAGATAGTTTGCTATATTAAATAACTTCCACCTGTATTTACAATTAACTATATATAACCCCACCCGAGTCTGACATTTTATCTTGTTGTGAATGAATGTGTACAGGGGGTTAATTTCAGCTTCTATTGACGTAATGCGAGTCAGAGCTTCAAGAAACATTTCTTGACTTAAATGGACCAGGAGACACACAGTGTTGTCCATGTAAGCTATGGCCACAGTCTCTGGACACACTAGACTGCTATTCAGAGCTATTGATGTTTGGGGGGTTTCCTTTTCATTTTTGAAGTTTAAGTTCCAAAGCAAGATCTCACAAGGAAAAAGATCTCTATGTATGTGACCGCAGGGGTAAAAATGGGTCACAAGAATGTTATACTGTCAATCCAAATGCCCTGCACTTCTCTCTTACCTTCTATAAGTCTCCGAGCTGATGCCAACATCAAGGCCATGCCTAGATCTGCAGTGGCATTATCAACAACCTGGGGGGTATTGGTAACTTTCACCCCAAAGCTATTGATCAGGGGTATGTCAAGATGGTCCACCCCTACTCCCCCGTTTGCAACCACCTTCAGGTTGGGCAAAGACTGCAGCAGGTCACGGTCAACTGTAGGTGCACACCACAATATGATGGCTTGGATGGTGTCTGCGAACCTTTCTTTACACCTGGCGAATTCCTCAGTGTAGACGACCGTGAAGTGTTTCTCCAGAATGGGTATAAAACACTTGTAGATACCATAAATGCCTGGTGTGGCGACTAATATGCAAGGCTTTTCCATTTCCTGAAATTGAAAAATAAAAGTGATAATGAGTCGTGTTCTTGTAGCGCAGATCTGCAGAATCGCACCGATCCCATTGGTGGAGCCACGCAGATACGCTACACAAACACGACCACTGCATTCCTAAATGCCACAGAATGTCAACCTACGCTGCAGTCCATGGACCCTATTCATCAAAGTGACGGTTTAATGGACAATCTTAACGGACAGAATAACAAGGGTTTAAGAACTGTTTGTGATTCATCAAATGTGGATTTAGTCCTTCCCAACAACTGAGTGACATCACGTGCCTCAAATAGCGACTGTTTTTAGGAATCCAACCAATCCTAAAAACACCGCCAGTTTCCTAATTAGCATACCTTTGCCTATGCAAGTAGGGGAAGCGGAGCGATTCATCAAACATTTCAGGTACAAAGAAGGACTGTTTTTTGTCCTAGTTTAACACCACGTTGAAGCTGTCCTTAACACTGACAAAACACGTACGGGGCTGTCCCAGTTAACACACAACGTTGTGACAACATGCTACATAACAATGGAGAATAATTTGTGAAAACATTTAAAAATAAATAAAAACATACATATAATATGAAATACATAAATAAATAAAATACAAAATAAATTAATACATATTAAACATTAATAGATACAAAATTAGATAAATACATTAATATTTATTTCATGCTTTTTTTATTTATTTAGTACTTTATTTATTTATTTGGAACAAATTATCTTCCATATACAACAGCATGATCAGGGTCAGCAAAGGATCCGTCTAATCGTTCAGCAAAGAATGTATTTGCCCAATGATGAGGTTAAAGATGATCCAGGCTGGATAGAGCCAAAGTATCTGACCTGTGTGAGGAGCTGAAAAGAGATAAGGAATAAATGAAAGGATTTCTTTAAGTATTGTTGGCAATGTTGTGTGTTAGCTGGGCAGCATGGTGGGCCAACCAATTATTATTATTATTAGGCTATTATGTATTTATTAACAGACACCCTTTTCCAGGGCGACTTACACAATATAAGAGCATTACAAAAGTGCATAGGAAAAATATAGTTAATACAAAATATAAATCCTACATCCTAGATTGTAATACAGATGTGCTCAAATTTGTTGGTATCCTTACAGCTCATTGAAATAATGCTTAATTCCTCCTGAAAAGTGATGAAATTACAAGCTATTGCATCATGTATACTTGCATGCCTTTGGTATGTCATAGAATAAAGCAAAGAAGCTGTGAAAAGAGATTAATTATTCCTCATTGTACAAAGATATTGTAAAATGGCCTGGACACATTTGTTGGTACGCCTTAGAAAAGATCATAAATAATTGGATTATAGTGATATTCCAAACTGATTAGTTTCTTTAATTAGTATCACACATGTCTCCAATCTTGTAATCAGTCATTCAGTCTATTTAAATGGAGAAAAGTAATCAGTGTGTCATTTGGTATCATTGTGTGCACCACACTGAACATGGACCAGAGAAAGCAAAGGAGAAAGTTGTCTGAGGAGATCAGAAAGAAAATAGACAAGCATGGTAAAGGTAAAGGATACAAGACCATCTCCAAGCAGCTTGATGTTCCTGTGACAACAGATACAAATATTATTAAGAAGTTCAATGTCCATGGAACTGTAGCCAACCTCCCTGGGTGCGGCTGCAAGAGGAAAATCGACCCCAGATTGAACAGAAGGACAGTGTGAATGGCAGAAAAAGAGCCAAGGATCACTGTCAAAGAGATGCAAGCTGAACTCCAAGGTGAAGGTACATTGGTTTCTGATCACACCACTCCACTTTTGAAAGAAAAACCTAAAAAAGCCAGACTGGAATTTGCTAAAATGCATATTGACCAGCCACAATCCTTCTGGGAGAATGTCCTTTGGACAGATGAGTCAAAACTCTGTTCACAGCTGAAGCTATGAAGCTTTCAAAGAAAAGAACACCATACCTACAGTGAAACATGGAGGAGGCTCAGTTATGTTTTGGGGCTGCTTTGCCGCGCCTGGCACAGGGTGTCTTGAATCTGTGCAGGGCACAATGAAATCTCAAGACTATCAAGGCATTCTGGAGCAAAACGTACTGCCCAGTGTCAGAAAGCTCTGTCTCAGTCACAGGTCATGGGTCCTCCAACAGGATAATGACCCAAAACACACCGCTAAACGCACCCAAGAATGGATAAGAACAAAACATTGGACTGTTCTGAAGTGGCCTTCTACGAGTCCTGATCTGAATCCTATTGAACATCTATGGAAAGAGCTGAAACTTGCAGTCTGGAGAAGACACCCATCAATCCTGAGACAGCTGGAGCAGTTTGCTCAGGAAGAGGGGGCCAAACTACCTGTTAACAGGTGCAGAAGTCTCACTGAGAGTTACAGAAAACGTTTGATTGCAGTGGTTGCCTCTAAAGGTTGTGCAACAAAGTATTAGGTTGAGGGTAACCTCGTTTTTGTCCATGCCATTTTCATTTTGTTTTATTTACAATATTATGTTGGAAAAACAAACGCAAAGTCTGATTTCTATTAAATATGGAATAAACAATGGTGGATGCCAATTACTTCAGTCCGTTTCAAGTTATTTCAGAGGAAACTAAGAATGCACAATTTGTGGAGGGGTACCAACAAATGTGAGCACGTCTAGCTCATACGTGCACAAGACCACTACTGTACACTTGCACCAGAGTTTCACACGAAAACAAATGTTACTGCGATTTTTTTTTCTTCCTGAACTATCGCTTGTATATCGCAATTGAACAGGAATCAGGGACTGAAAGAACATCTACCACAACTTAACTTAGACATTTAAACCTTATTCAAAGACACACATATTATACATGACCCATGCCGACAGAAATGGCTGTAACTCGTTATTTCCAACTGGATGTTTGATGAGTAAAAGGTGTCCATAAGAACTTGAAGCGCAATCCTTCCAGCTCTATGGCGACTCTGATGAATAGGGCCCTATTTGCGTCCATTGCAGCTGTTATACATGGACATATATGAAAAATAACTATTTTAAACAAATGTTCATGCAGTACAGATTAAACACGCACTGCTTGTGCATTGTGCATCAGATTCCCCATGGCTAAGTAAGAGAAAACTATTGCACTATTCGGGAAACATATCAAGAAGTTACTCCAAGCCACAAACGACTTGATTTCCATTTTGCAATCTATTAGGCCCCCTACTAAGTTATATGCTTATCATCACACATTGTATTTGAAAGCACGGCACAGAAAGTGAACATCTAATATATATTCTCACCAGTTTTAGGGATTTCGTGCAGAAACTTGTGAAACTGACCCAGCTGCAGTTTCGCAGTTTCGCAGCTGCGCGGAACATATTCAACACTGCGCCAGCAGACGCGATTAATCCAGCACCGAGCCAGCGCTGCCACACGGGAAAGAACAGCTTTACCACAGGAAATAACATGCTAATCTTTCTTTTTTTTCGTATTTTGGGGGCGTGTTGCTGCCAGTTTTTTTTTTTTTTTTTTTTTTTTTCGTGACAACAACACGCCCCCCATAAAAAAAAAAAAAGTAGTCCAAGACCATTTGTAGTTCTTATGGGTAACTTATACAGAACTGGATAGGAACTAAAACTGTGTGACTCCTGCGAATTGTTCTAAAAATGCATCTCTTTAGTTAAAAGCCTGATGTATTGCTTTGTGTTGTGCTGCCACACAATATACTAATCAGAAACCTGTACCAGACAAAGACGGGATTCGGGCCGCAGCCGCTCCAGCACAGCAGCGTGTTAAACGACACCTGAACACTGCGAGGTTACCCATGACAGCTCCCCCTGGCAGCAAAAAATACCTGCGAAAACCCCCCAAAAATGGCAGCAACACGCCCCCAACATACGACAATTATTACCCAGTTAATGTAAATTACGTTGCTGCAACTTTGTGAAACATTGTGTGTAACAGGGTAGTTACATTAGTGTTCAATTAAGACTTGTACCCTACTACTAGTAATGAAGTAATTGAGAGCTCAGCTGGAACAAAAAACAGCAGGGCATGGGGTCCCCACGACGACTAACATTACATTTTGATTATTAAAGAGTTTATTAGGGCATTTTTCATATTTAGTTCTTGCATTGTTTTACTACATTTGTTTGTATTTTTACAGTACTTATTTTTATAAGTAAAGGTAAAATATGTATTTCAAATTTCAAGTTTAATATCATAGTATGTATAAACTGTTATGTTGTGAAATACAATATGTCAATAATCGTTTTATTAAAAGTGTCCAATCGAGAGGAGGCCATTCGACCCATCGTGCTCATTTGGTGTCCATTAATAACTGAGAGATCCAAGGATCCTATCCAGTCTATTTTTAAATGTTCCCAAATTTTCAGCTTCAGCCACATCGCTGGGGAGTTTGTTCAGATTGTGACGACTCTCTGTGTGAAGAAGTGTCTCCTGTTTTCTGTCTTGAATGCTTTGAAGCCCAATTTCCATTTGTGTCCCCGGGTGCGTGTGTCCCTGCTGATCTGGGAAAGCTCCTCTGGTTTGATATGGTCAATGCCCTTCATGATTTTGAAGACTTGGATCAAGTCCCCATGTAGTCTCCTCTGTTCCAGGGTGAAAAGGTTCAGTTCCTTCAGTCTCTCAGTAGGACATTCCCTTCAGACCTGGAATAAGTCTGGTTGCTCTCCTCTGAACTGCCTCTAGAGCAGCGATATCTTTCTTGAAGTGTGGAGCCCAGAACTGCACACAGTATCCAGATGAGCTCTAACTAGTGCATTGTACAGTCTGAACATCACTGCCCTTGTTCTCAATTCTACACTTTTGACAATATACAATAACACTCCGTTTGCCTTTTTTATTTCTGGAATGCAATAGGGGTGAAGGGGATGTGGAGTGGTCTCTGGTCGACCGCCCACATCAAGTCACAGGAGCTGCAAGCAGTGCTGCTGGTGCTGTGCCTCTTTCGACATGTCCTAGTTCGGACAGACAACACAACAGAAGTGAATCAGCGAAATGCATGCCTTGACTGTGGATAAAACCTGTCTGATCTTCTCTGGAAGCAATGACAAAGTTACTCTGAGGACTAACCCGGCCTTCCTACCTAAGGTCGTGTCAGCATTTCACATAAATCAACCAATTGTCCTCGAGTTTTTTCACCCCCCTCCACATGTGTCAGATGAGGACCGCAGACTACACACACTTTGCCCCATCAGGGCACTGAAGTGTTATATGGAAATGACTGCACACAACCACAGATCTGATCAGCTGTTATGCTATGGTTCTACTACCAGAGGGTGGGCTGTTTCCAAACACCGACTGCCAGACATGATCCGGCTTACCTATGAGACTGCTAGAGTCCCCATGCCCGATCTCAGCGCACTCCACAAGGATACAGGCCATGTTGTGATCTCTCATTCATGGCGCTTCACTAGAAGACCTGTGTAATGCTGCGACCTGGTCCGGTCAACAGACAAGGTTCTACAGCCTTACAGCCCTACCCTGGGTACTACAGGCGCTTGCCATAATGGGATTGGGCTTACGTAAGGCATCAGGACTCGCGACAGTTCTGGTATAGCCTTCCCATTCGGAAATGGGAAGTCTTTTGACTTGAAAGGGAACGATACATTATTATCATAACCCCGGTTCCATGAAAAAGAAAGACAGCCCTTACTCTTCTGGGGTAGCTTGATCAGACGGCCTTCATGATGAAGAAATGGCAGAGTACAGCTGACAGGAGGAGAATTTTCACAGACGCCGGAGGCGGGTCTTCCTCCCGACAGCAGGGCCCCTATGGGCAGCTTAGATACAAGCTTTCACTGATTGACGGGTCAGAAGGCTCTTCCCATTCGGTAATGGCTGTCTTTCTTTTTCAGGGAAATGGCGTTATGATCGTTTCAATTGGAAATATTGAGTATCTCTCCCTCTAGTGGAACAGATTGTTAATGCATACATACATTCCACGTGGCACAACATTTATCAATTTACTCTACAGGAATTTGTATTGTTTATTTTTATTTATTTATTTATTAATTAATTTATTACAATTAACAAGATTATATATTTTTTAACTTGACATTGTGTTTTGTATTTCCAACCACATTTAGTGATTTCTATTTATGCAATTTATCTCACCACCACTATTTTTTCAACTATTCAAAAATACAATAGTAAAACTTTTAGCCCCATTCTCTTCCAAAAGAAGGGAGAAGCAACCTGAAGCTGGGGGTAACGCTACAAAAGAAACATCACAGGAAGTCAGTTTTAAGTGAATGAAGAAATTAACTGTGTTTTAAAGCCCAATTTGACATGCATCAAACATTTAGAAGACAACACCCAGGGGCCCCATGCGATTCCAGGGGATCCTGTGCACTGTAAAGTTCCCCCGTCTTCACAGTCCACAAGTCAGGGTCTCACTTCATCGGGGGGCGGGCTGCCATTGAGAACAGCCAGGGTGTTAGTCACCATCCTCTCGACCATCTTCTGGCTTGTCTGGTACGTGTTGGTTCCCAAATGAGGCAACACAATGACGTTCTTAAGACTGAGCAATGGGTGATCTCTGTGAAGACAAATAAAGAGATCAGTGATTTTAACAACAAAAGGTGGGCCATTAAGGAGGGTGCTACCCTGTTAAAGCTTTTACACAATAGACCAGATTATTTAAGATACAACCTAACAAACTGGTGGCTTTGGGTCTCTCCCAGTGTTTGACATTATAACCTCATTGCATTAAAAAGGCTGCCCTGCTGGGGGTCTGAGTTTATGTTAGTGTATCAGGTACCCTGTCCAGGATATTTAAGAACCACTAGTTTATGGAAATGCACATGAAAGGTCACGTACCCATTTAAGAAAAACATACATTAATCCATGGCTACTTTATTAATGATAGTTTTCAGCCAGCAGACCTGATGATCCTTGAGGTTGGGAAGATAATATTACTCAAGATAATGTTGTCTAGGACACAGAGGAAAACTTGTTTTGGGACCAGACTTTTAAACAATGATTTTGAACCTGACACGCACAACATGACTCAAAATTCTGTCTCAGGCATTATTTGAACAATACAACGATTCAGCTGAAACAGAAGAAGGGAAATTCCCCCAAAATATGATGTTTTAATTTATTTAGTACATTCTAAACTGGCTAAATATGTTATATACCCTTCCACAAAAAGGTAAAAGAAAAAGTGGATCTATGACTTTGCATCACGCACTTTTCATCACCAGGTACATTTCATCATCAGCGTCAGTTCATCGGCAATTTGCATATTCATTGGCAATATGCATATTAATTTACAAATCTCTTTTGATTTAGATTGAATATTCCTTAATGTCCTACGATTCCAAAACAGACTTTTATCACATCCTACAGTTACCCACGTCTCTTTCATCTCTTTAATTTCACCCACCCCTTAGTAGTATTGTTGTATAATATTTTTAAATGCTTTAATTTCTCCCCTTTTTATCGATCAATGTATCACTCTGTTGGTGTGTATGCAAAGGGTGCATTCACGTCGCACAGACTGTCCTCATTCTGCACAGAATATGACAATTTATTAAATGAAGGCTCAGGCAGTAGGCCAAGTATAAAGGAAAACTGTTTACATTATCTAATATTCCAGTAATACATATTGTGAGGAATACGTACATATTGTAACGATACTGGCTTGGACTAGTAAAGTGCCAGGCAGTGTGTATATATGTGTGTGTGTGCAAGTAGGGCAGTATATTGGATGGGGGGTTGTAAAAGTGTGAATGGAGGGTGGGTCGGTTCAGGGACCTTGTGTGTGTGTGTGTGTATATGTGGGGGATTGGGGGGTGGGGATGATGTGTCAGGGGGATATATCAGGGTTTGATGATGCGCCACAGAGTGAGTTGGAGTGGGAGTAACAGAAAGTAAAGGTCTGAGTGTTTTTTCTAACAGGAGTTCTGGGAGTTCAGTTCTTCTGAATAAACCTCAGTTTGTTTTTGAAACTTCCCACCTGTCATGTGTTATTTCAGTAATCACCCTCAGACCTGGGGGTCGTTACAATATGAACCAACATGTACAGATTGAAATCCAGTGGAAAGTTAGAAACTTGCTGAGCCGATCAGGACAGGCAGACAAGAGCTATATTAGGTGCAAATCTGCTAATAAAATAATTCTTGATAATAATATATGAATAATGTGTAGAAAATCACGTTTCAGGAATCAACACGATTATAACTCTTTCACAGTGACTAATGTTATTACAAAGTCCAGATTGTGGGCTATATTATATTCAGTTTAGTCTACTGCATAAACTGCAGGTCTGGCAGTTGGAGAAGAAAGTATTTATGACTTATTAATTTCAAGGAGTTTACAGCTGAAAAGCCCTATATGTATTTAATTAAAATATTGTGTAACACATAAGAACAAATATGCGGGAGAAATTCAGATATGCAGACATATTTACTTTTGAATTGCAAAATGGCAGTTCTAGTGCTAAACAGTTTTTAATGTTATTATCTGCTCGTTTAATCTGACCTATTTATTAATTGCATTCTATTGCGTGAATAAACTGCTCTTTGGGGATCTTTTTGAATTACATATCATTATTCTTCCTTTAACCAAAGGGGAGCTGTGTGGGGTGGTTTCAATATTTGTTAAATACTCTTATTTTCCTTATATACAACATTGTTGTGCCACAATAAATAAATAAATAAATACATACATACATAAAATACAAAATAAACATAATATGAAATAAATGAATGCATAGATGAATAAAAAAGGAAATACATCGAAATATATGTATTTATCTATTTATTTATTTATTCATGTATGCCTATGTATTCCGTTATTTATTCATTTATTTTGGCACAAATTACTCTCCATATTTTTTTCTGAATTGAATATGTACTTTGAAAAACTGACTACAGCTGTCAGTCTAAAATTCTGTTTTGGAATTGTAGGACATGTTCGATCTAAATCAAAACAGACAGTCCGTGTTTGTAGCGGAATATGCAAATTAATTATGCATATGCAAATTGATGATGAACTGACGCTTTTTATGAAATGTTCGTGATGAACGGTTGCTGGTGATGAACTGTTCGTGATGAAAAGACGGGATCCCTAAAAAATGGTATTTCTCCAACAAAGCACACATTTGCATTTTTATATTTCTAAGTACATTAACCTGTTACAATAAGGAGAAGCTGTTTGGCCATGAAGGGATTTGCAAACCTTGAAAATCAATATATGGTAACCTGGTGAATTAGATTTTTACATGCACTGACCTTGGCAGCGGTTCAGGGTATGTGACATCAAGTGCTGCACCGTGAATCGTTCCTTTCTGAAGAGCATCTACAAGCGCTTCCTGGTCCACTACCAACCCTTCACAGGCAAAAGAGAGAACACTTGTATCAGACGGACACATCCTTTAAAAGCCGATATTTGTAAACACTTCATTCTGTTTTTATTTTGGTGGCATTGTGGCATTTACTATTTTAAAATTATGAGAAATTCAGATTGAATAATTCAGAGAGGATTTAAAAACTAAAACTATAAGATAACTGAAGATGCTTGATGGTCATATATTTAGATTATGTAATCTTTTGGAAGCTCTAATCTCTCTAATTATTGTCGTTTTATAAACTGTATTGTACCCTACTTATACTGGGTAAATCGAAAACAGAAGTATTTACAAGTTGCCACAAACAGACACAGAGTACAGGTGAGAGGCAGCCATCTTCTTATTGTTTTCCTAGTTTCAGACCAATCTTAGCATTCCTCATTTTGTTTTCACTTCGCCTTAATTGAAGTTAATCTTGTCTGTTGTTTGCCTTAATTGAAGTAAATTCAGTTCAGCTGCTGAGATGGTGAAAGTAAATAGGTTGTATAAAGGTGATTTAGTGAAGGACTAGCAGGAATTCTGTTCCAGGTGGAGCCAGTTAGGTGTGAATTAGGGGCAGGTAGACAAAAGCTACTGAAAGAAGCTGTTGAGAAAGAGCTGTGCTGTTTCTCGGTCACAAAAAGTTAAGAAGTTTACTAGGGAACAGGAACCAAGAGACTTAACAACTATAACATTTAGAAGCATGTGGCCACTACATTGTCAGGTTTGCAGAATGATTGCCTTCCTGGATGAACTCATCCAAGAAGGTTTCATTTGTGAACGTTGTCAGCTTGTTGATCTGCGCTGTATTAGTGATATAGAAGAATTGGTCAATCAGCCCATGAGAGACATGGTGTGTACGCCAAAACCTAGGAGAGTTGAGACCTCAGAGCAGGACAGCATAGAGAACTGCTGGGTTACAGTAGGTCGTAACCGCAGAAAAAGGCGCGCACAGCCCCTAGAAACACCCCAAGAGCTAGAAATGCCCAACAGGTTCCAACTGCTCGACACTGAGTTGGACAGTGACAGCTCAGAGGGTGATGGGAGGGCAGTTGAGCACCAGAGGACCATGATGCCCACTCCCCCCCAGAACAGGGAGGTAGTTATAGTAGGAGACTCAATTCTTAGAGGTGTAGATCACACAGTGTGTTCTAGTGATAAGGAGACCCGCATGGTATCTTGCCTGCCTGGTGCTCAGGATGCAGATCTCCCTAAATTCATAGACGGGCTACTGGCCAAAGTCGGGTTGAATCCACTGGTCATGGTCCACATTGGAACCAATGACATAGGAAAAGGAAGGGAAGAGGCAGAGGAACCTGCACGGTAGTTTTCTCCTAAATACTTCCGGTACCATATGCATGGCCAGGGAGACAGGCAGAGATTAGAAATTTTAACACGTGGTTGAAATCTTTGTGTAGGGAAGAGGGTTTTAGATTTATGGAGCATTGGTGTTTCTTCTGGGATAGATGGGACCTGTACAAACCAGACAGTCTACATCTCAACAGAAGGGGGCTAATGCATTGGGAGAGCGTATGTGCAGAGAAATTTAGAATCATTTAAACTAGGGACCAGGGGGGCAGGGAGCTCTGACAATGGGAGATGTTCCACTGAGGAAAGAAAACAAAGGGAAATGGCTAGTAGGAAAGTCCTGAAAAGTTTGTACCTCAGTGCCAGGAGTATAAGGAACAAGATGTTAGATCTAGAAGCCACAGTGCTGGCGTGTGACTATAATGTTGTATGAGTGACAGAAACATGGCTTAGAGAAAATGATGGGGATGAATACAAGTTGAAAGGATACAAACAGTTTAGGAGGGACAGGCAAAATCGAAGAGGGGGTGGGGTAGCATTATATGTCAGAAATGACATTGAGGCAGAAGAACTCAAATTAGATCCTAGTAACGAAACAGAATCTTTGTGGGTTAAACTTTTGAACAAGAGATCTGGAGGATTAGTGGTAGGGGTGTGTTACAGGCCACCAAACTCAGATTTTCAGAAAGATGCTGCATTGTACAATGTAATCAGGACTGAATGTAGCAAGGATGTGGCTGTTATAATGGGGGATTTCAATTTCCCAAACTTAGACTGGGAAAGACGGTGGGGACTACAGAAGCAGAAATAGAAATGGTTGAGATGGTAAATGATTGCTTTCTAACTCAATTTGTCGGGGAACCAACCAGAGCACATGCATTGGTTTGATCTTTTCAAATGACCAAAATAGAGTCAGAGGGACACTAGTTAGAGAACCAATGGCAAACTGTGATCACAATATAGTTAGCTTTCATGCATACTTAAAAAAAAACAAGGACCAAGTCTAAAACAATGATCTACAATTTTAGAAAAGCAAACCTTGAAGGTATGAGGCGGCACTTAGAAGAGTTAGACTGGAGCACACTGGATACAGATTCGGTTGAGAACAGATGGTTATATTTTAAGAATATACTACTTGAGGCTCAGGAGAAATCTGTACCAAAACTTAGCAAACTGAGGACCAAAAAAGATTGTCCAAAATGGTTTAATAGAAGTATGCAAAAACATATCAAGAGACAGAAAATGTTGTATAGCGTATACAAAAGGGATGGAGACTAAATAAAATACATAGAATATGTTGAACTGCAAAGAGATCTTAAGAAAGGGATCAGGAAAGCAAAGAGGGAAATAGAAAGAAAAATAGCTCTTGGAGCTAAAACTAATTCAAAGAGCTTTTTCAATACTACAACAGCAAGAGGCCAATAAAGGAGGAAGTGAAACAGCTAAAGGGCAAAAACTGAAGTATCTTGGAAAATGAACAAATGTTCTAAATGAGTATTTCACAGAGGTTTTTACAAAAGAAAAAACAGATAACATGCCACAGGTTAACAATCAGTCCAGTCAAACCCTAAGAGAGATCAGGATAAATGAGGAGGAAGTACTAAAGGGACTAGCAGAATTAAAAACAAACAAATCACCTGGGCCGGATGGTATATTTCCAACAGTACTTAAAGAAATGAGGGAAACTATTTATAGGCCACTAACTCAAATATTCCAAATGACACTTAGAACAGGGGATTTGCCAACTGACTGGAAGACAGCAAATGTCATACCAATCCACAAGAAAGGGGACAAAACTGATCCAGGAAATTACAGACCAATCAGTCTCACCTGCATTACTTGTGAAATGTTGGAAACAATTATTAAACAGAAAATAGAGGAGCATCTTAATGAAAACCATATTCTTGGAGATAGTCAACATGGGTTTAGACGAGGCAGATCATGTCTTTTTGAACATGCAACTGCAGCTGTAGATCATGTGAAAGCATATGATATGATATACTTAGATTTTCAGAAAGCTTTTGATAAGGTTCCACACCAAAGACTGATCCTCAAATTTGAAGCTGTAGGTGTTGGGGTAAAATTGCCCCCTATGTATTGTATATACCCACTGTATAATACTCTGCATGTTGGGAGAACAGAGTACAAGGATTTTTATATAACATTAGGTAGGCATACTGATTATTTAATATACTGTAACCATGTAACTCATTGTATTGTATTCTTATTGTAGGATTAGATTAGAACAGATGTTGCAGATTTGACATTGGCATATCTCACTGGAAATGTTGCCGTGGCAGGGGGGCTGAAACTTGTCATTATTGCAGAAATAACATACTCGCGCGTAACTGTGTTTCTGTGAAAGTCTAGACACTTGAACCCATGGCCTTCCCCTTGACTCTATCTTGGAAATGTCAAATCACAAACTCCCTATATTTATATTATATTTTGAGGAACAGCTCAGAGCTGACAACATAAACCGTATACATTCTGCTCTTCAGACAAACCAGAAATAAGATAGAGTCCCACATCATCTACTGCTAGGCAAACCGTGCAGATATGTCAACCGAAACTCTCAAGTGTGTTAAGGGTTATGATATCGGACACATTCCACGTCTGCCTAGCAACTAGATTGGTAATATGTCCTGCCCCGAAACGGACTTCTGACATGTATAAAATTGTGTGCTGTGGCAGAAATAAACCGAAGACAAACGATCTGGCATTGTGTCGATTACTTTATTCTTCCTGAGCTCGTCTCCTGTGGAGGATCCACCATCCTGCACTGACGGCACTGGGTTAGCCTAGTCCAGGGATTATCTTAGTCCAGGGAACCCGAGGGGTTCACTTCTCCGTGAAGTGGTTGTACCTTAACAGTAGGTATTCAGGGTAATGTAAGTAGATGGATTATGAACTGGTTGATGTATAGAATACAGAGGGTGTCAATTAGAGGAGTCGCTTCTAACTGGAGTGAGGTTGTTAGTGGAGTTCCACAGGGATCAGTACTAGGGCCTTTGCTTTTTCTAATCTATATTAATGATCTGGACTCTGGGATAGTTAGCAAACTTGTCAAATTTGCAGATGATACTAAAATAGGTGGCTCAGCAGATACAATCTCTGCAGCACAGGCTATTCAAAGGGAATTAGATAATATTCAGT
Source organism: Amia ocellicauda (assembly GCF_036373705.1). NCBI lineage: Eukaryota > Metazoa > Chordata > Actinopteri > Amiiformes > Amiidae > Amia > Amia ocellicauda. The sequence goes on from NC_089859.1 coordinate 30,070,416, forward strand.
TGTGGGCCGACACCTGGCAGATGAAATTCAATGGACAAGTGCAAGGTATTACATGCAGGTAACAAAAATGTCCACTATAATTACACTATGGGAGTAATAGAACTAGATGACGTAACGCATGAGAAAGACCTAGGAGTCTATGTGGACTCGTCACTTTCTCCATCCAAACAATGTGGGGAAGCAATAAAAAGGCAATCAGAATGCTAGGGTATATTGTCAAAAGTGTAGAATTGAGAACAAGGGCAGTAATGTTCAGACTGTACAATGCACTAGTTAGAGCTCATCTGGATACTGTGGACAGTTCTGGGCTCCACACTTCAAGAACGATATCGCTGCTCTAGAGGCAGTTCAGAGGAGAGCAACCAGACTTATTCCAGGTCTGAAGGGAATGTCCTACTGAGAGACTGAGGGAACTGAACCTTTTCACGCTGGAAAAGGAGGAGACTATGTGGGGACTTGATTCCAGTCTTCAAAATCATGAAAGGCCTCGGCCACATCAAACCAGAGGAGCTTTTCCAGATCAAGACAGAAAACAGGAGACACTTCTTCACACAGAGAGTCGTCACAATCTGGAACAAACTCCCCAGCGATGTGGCTGAAGCTGAAAATTTGGGACCATTTAAAAATAGGCTGGATAGGATCCTTGGATCACTTAGTTATTGATGGACACCAAACGAGCCTGATTGGTCGAATGGCCTCCTCTCGTTTGTAAACTTTCTTATGTTCTTATGTTCTTCTTATCTACAGATAGTAATAAGAGGATTATAGATGTAGGGTTTCTATCTTTTTGAGTTCTCCTTGAATATTTATACTCTCCATTAATAATTAAATTGCCCATAATTTTTTCCTTTGAGTTTCTTAACTCCAGGAACTATAGTGTTGATTATTAATAAATTCTCCTAAATAGGTTAAGCTTGATAGTTTGCAGTTAAAGTAGGGTAGAGCTTTGCCTCAATGGCTGACTTATTAATTGACATTGTGCTATATCATAACAGTAATAGAACGCTGCTTTGCACAATCTCATCTTCTTTGTTTTCTGATACAACAACAATTTTCATGTCGAGCATTCTATATAACACAAGCTTCAATGTATTTTTCTTTAACCTGCTGCAAGAAACAGCAGAACACAGCAGTGCTGAACTAGTACTGTTTTAATTAACAAACCAAAAGAGCAGATTACTGTTCTATATATCTGAGTTTGATTTATACTCATGTAACAAAATTTTCTGTAAAATGGAGACAAAAGTAATTGCAATGAGGTATTTAATGCATGTAACCATTTCAGTTCATAGATTATCTTCACAATATTTTGTAAGCAAATTATTTTGTGCTGGTAGGATTACTGTTACTGACAGCACTACAATTCAAACCCAACAAACATTCTTGCTCAAGACTCAATTTACAATATTTGGTATGCAAAGCTTTTTCAAATCTATGTATATTCTCTTTACATTTGTGTGAGTTAGAGGCCAATTGAACTTACCTCTGCTGATGTTAATGAGTGTGCTAGTGGGTTTCATCAGGGCCAACTCCCTCGCTCCTATCAGTTTGTGTGTCTGAGGAGACAGGTTCACCACCAACATGACAAAATCAGACTTCTGCAGCAGTTCCTCTATTTTCTCACAGTAATGGGCTCCCACAGCTGTCTCCTCTTCCTCTGTCCTGTTAGGAGTAAAAAACACAGAGACCAAAAACCAGAGGTAAATCATACTGTCTCTGGCAAAGATTGGAGACAAAGGGCTGGATTAAATCAAAACTTTGACCCACCCACTGATAGCAAACTACAAACCTATTCATCATATCGGTTACATTTATGATTAGAAGAAAGTGCCATCTTACTAAAAATGAAGCCGCAACTGAGTACAGTTCTGTAGTTTTCTATTAGCGGGTGGGTCAAAGTTTTGATTTAATCTGGTCCAAACTCTCCACCAACAGTGTAAGAAAAGACAATCGTTCAGCAGAATACTGTGCTGGTAACATGAATGATGAGAATTTGATGTCTAAGCTCATGTACTTCTGTGTTTATCATAGAGTCACAAAACCAAAGTAGATGATTTTAAAGTTCTTTTTTATCGTGAATGGAATCCCAGACCCCTAAGAAGAAACACAATGTGAATGACATTACCTCATACATTTTGGCTTTGGCCTGTACAGAACTTAAGTCATGTATAAAAACAATACATGCTTTGTGCTATGCTATGGTTTGTCCTTACTGTTGCTGATGATTCCTACCTCTTATTCCGATTATGATATAAGATTTTCATGTCAAATCCTTGCGCTCGCTGGGCTACCTTATAGCCAATCCTCCCCATTCCAATGATGCCAAGAGTAGCACCACTGACATCAAAGCCAAGGGTCACCTTGGATGAGTATTCAGTCTCATGGGAAAGTAAATGGTTGTGACCTGCCAATAAATAGAAACAACACCTTTCACTTCCATGATTTTATAAATCATGCCCATCACATCCTATCAATGTTTTGCTACATAACTGTTTCTGTGACCCACATATAGACGCACAAGCAGGGCCTAAAAGTGAGCTTTTGGTGAACCAGCCTCTTTGGCTAGTAGATGGAAACATTGACCAGCCTAAATATTTTTTGACCAGACCAGTGTTTTACATATTCACTATGTAAATAAATAAATAAAACACATCGTTAATTAGAACAAGGTCAGTAGTATAAATGTTCAAATAACTCCTGAAAATCTACTTTATAGATGTGTTAACACTTTCCAAAACCCCAAAAGAGAACTACTGAATTATAATAATTATTTATAAACTGACAGTAATTATTATTACTACAACTCAAAGTTTAATTCTCCCCACCCTGCTCTCTGTAATGGAGTCTGCTTGCTATAGTAAAGCATGTGTACAATGGATACACCTATATTTGCAACAAAGTATATATAACCCCAACCGATTCTCACATTTAACCTTTTTGTGAATTAGGCTAATGCATACGGGGGTTAAGTAATGTGAGCTTCAATAAACTCTTTTATTATATTGAGTGGACCAGGATAAACAGTGTTGTCTACGTAAGCTATGGCCACAGTCTCTGGACACACTAGACTGCTATTCAGAGCTATTGATGTTTGGGGGGTTTCCTTTTCATTTTTGAAGTTTAAGTTCCAAAGCAAGATCTCACAAGGAAAAAGATCTCTATGTATGTGACCGCAGGGGTAAAAATGGGTCACAAGAATGTTATACTGTCAATCCAAATGCCCTGCACTTTTCTCTTACCTTCTATAAGTCTCCGAGCTGATGCCAACATCAAGGCCATGCCTAGATCTGCAGTGGCATTATCAACAACCTGGGGGGTATTGGTAACTTTCACCCCAAAGCTATTGATCAGGGGTATGTCAAGATGGTCCACCCCTACTCCCCCGTTTGCAACCACCTTCAGGTTGGGCAAAGACTGCAGCAGGTCACGGTCAACTGTTGGTGTGTACCACAATAAGACAGCTTGGATGGTGTCTGCGAACCTTTCTTTACACCTGGCAAATTCCTCAGTGTAGATGACAGTGAAGTGTTTCTCCAGGATGGGTATAAAACATTTGAAGATACCATAAATGCCTGGGGTAGTGACTAAGATGCAAGGCTTTTCCATTGCCTGAAATTGAAAAAGGAAATGATTATGAGTTGCGTTCTTCGCAGATCTATGGCAAGCCAATTTATTATTTAGAGATATTTCAAGATATATTTAATGCTTTACAGATATCTCCAAATCATTTAAAGATATCTGCAAATAACTTCCTGTTTATTTAGAGATATCTCTAAATCATGTTTTGATATCTGCAAATTACTTCATAACATGTTGTATTTGATTGAGATTTAAAATAAGGCACAGAAAGTGAACACATAATATATATTCTCACCCATTTTGAGGAATTTGTGTGCAGACACCTCTGAAACATCCCCAGCTGGAGTTTTCCAGCTGCCCGAAACATGAATGAATATTGATCCAGAGGACTTGTTCAAGGTCAGATGAATCCAGCACTGGATAGTACCACGATAGAGGGACGTGTCTATAAGGGGAAGGGAAAGGGTCTGTGAATTATTTCCAAAGGGGGGGGGCTTTTTGTGTTTGAGTAGGGCAGGCAAAGATGTACTTTGATTAACCGAAAACAGAGAATACATTATAAAGACTATCTAATCCACTTGTTACCAATCCTGGTCCTGGGGAAGTCCCACCCTGGTGGTTTTTGTACCAATTATTTAATTTGGGGTTCATTTATTTTCTTAATAACCTATTTGGTTTTTTGCCCATTTTCCCATAAAAAGCATGGTTAAATAGGTCTAAGTAACTGGTTCAAACTGGAAAGCAGAAGAGCCTTTAGAGTTTGGATTAAGTTTTTCTGTGAATCTTCAAACCTGCTACAGTGATATAAATATTCATTGCATGTGTTCAATGATAGTTTAATTATATCCAAGTAAATGGATAATGAAAACGAAAAGCAAAGATACGTGATTGCATTTTTCCATTGGGTTAATGAATAAATAAGAGATGGAACATATTACTGCTTAAATATTAACTAGTGGGATGCCTTTTGTTAAAAGTTTGTTAAAGTTGTTAAATATTAGGCTTCACTGTCTGTAGGAATGCCACACTACCACACTCATGTCTCATAAACACTTGGGGGCAGTATTGCTTAAGAATGCAATGTTGGCATTGTTGTTTGATCCAAGATCCAATTAAACTGAAGTTTAGAATATTTTAAAGCAAGTATTTTCTGAAATAATTGTCCCACATAATTTATATTATCTAGTAAGGGGTAAACAATAACCTTTGTGTAATCAGTGCTATTTTATTGTTACTATTTTGCTGCTGGAATAAAAACTCTTGTTATGAATATATTTCGTTTTTTTGATCTATAATCTAGAAAAAATATATATTTTTGAAATGCAACCATGTGCCTTCCACTGTTGTTGGATGTGACTTCTCGCAGACAAGGATTCCCGGCCCTTGTAGCTCCAGCTTCACTTCTTTTTGCACTGACCTGTCCTTCAGTGGTTTACATTGTAGTAATGCTCCCAATTTGTGTGGATGATCTTTGGAGACCTCTTGTGTGTTGCAGCTGTAGTTACATCATTCATGTATGACAAATGGTTCTCAACCCTTGAACCAATTGTCCTGTTGGCTTTTATTCAAACTGAGCTCTGAATTATTAATACGTTTCATAATTTTAGAGTTTGGTTGGTGCAAGAACTAGCAGGACACTTGGTTCCCAGGACCTAGAAACACTGATATAGAACAAGCATGAGAATAAAATCAGTGTAGACTAACTTTGGTTAAAGCAAAATCCAATTAAATTAATGTTCTCTAATTTTCAGGGCATCTCATGTAAATGTAAAGTTGTTCTATAAGGCGTTCTTCAAAAATGAGAATATGTTAATATTTTTGGTCGAGGTAGGTGTGGGAAATTCAGAGATATCAGATGTATAGTTACCTGCACCTTTTTTTCACTAGCTGGGAAAAAAGTAAACCACATTCAATGTAAATGCTCTGAAAATAATTTTAAACAATTTAATGTTTGGTGTGGGTTCTATTTTATTTTTTACAGAAATCTGGGGGGGTGAGGATGACTTTTTCAGTACCCAGTAATGTGCCTTTTCTTCCTTTGTTCCCGAAATAACATATACATACTGACAGTTAGGCTTTCTGGTTGTCAGGCCAGCTGTGACTACTGTTGAGTGGCTGGCTCTCACCATTGGTCTCTTCTATTGGTCCACTATTTGTGTCGGCGAGACAGCATGTGGCGACACACTCTCGCATGTGTCAGCATGCACTTCATCAAGGTGATCCCTGGAAGTTATTACCCAGTGATTAAAACAGCCAGACAGGAAAGGCAGATAATGAGGCAGGGATTTGAAATATGCCGTGCTGGTTGCTGCAGGCAGTTCCCCTTGTAACGTTGTCACTGGGTGTTAGGAAGGCTCTTAATTGATAGGATGAACCCATGCCCTTCACTGCCTCAATGGATTTTTTTACCCCCTTTTATTATTTCTTTTTTTAGAATGGTTGTCACAGAAAAAAAAAAATTAAATAACTGTCGCCATTTTTTCAAACGCAGATACTTCCAAGCCAGCGGTAACCCAACCTGCTCCCGGAGAGCCCCGTCTGGTTCGTTTTATAGAAAGGCTGCACTTAATCACCAATTTTGAAAGCCTGAGAACACATGTTAGTTATTGATCAATTAAGCAAGTCACTTTTTAAATGAAGAAACCCTGGTTGGAAACCCATATTGGATTAACGGTATTCATTCATGTGTTTGTTCTAAACGATCTCTAAATGACTGCAGGTACCAAAACACAAAGTAAGACGAGACATTTCAGTAGAAATAGGATTAGAGCAGGCTGGAATGGTAAACCCATGTAGTGATTGTGCCATCTGCTATGAAACCCCATGCATCTTGCATGCCATGACAACGTTGTCCCATTGCCACAGCAAGGTAATCATATTTTCCCAGTGATATACCACATTTGCCTTGCTTTTAGCGTAGGGTTACCCGTGTTTTCAAGCATCATGCTGTTCATATATCGAAACGCAAGAGAATCTTAATCATGGATTCTCTCACCTCCAGCAATGGAGCCCATGAGGACAAGCACAATCCTAGAATTCACTGTGGCATAAGGTACTAAGCCTTATATAAGCACATGTCTTCCTGTAGCGTATGTGGTCAGGCTCTGGACTCGATCTGTCATCACACACTCACCCTCTGATTGCTTGGGCCGCACACCAAACAAGCACTTCACCTGCTTTGAAAGTCCAGAAAGTCATTGCAGTTACCATTAAACATGGGGGCGAAAGAAACTCTCAGGAATACAGGAGTGACTTCACCATAATCGGCTCAATAAACAGGATGAGCCCAGTAACTATTTTATGGTCTAACTGGGTACACATCAATATAGAAAAGGCTTGACTTTTCAATCCTGTGCAGAATATGCTGCAGTAACAAAATTCCTGCCTAGAAGCAAAAGGAAGTTCTATTAATTTATCATAACTTTATCTACATTTCCTCTTATTTAATTTGTACCATTAACACTTCCTGCAGGAGACAGGGAACAAATATAGTTTTGAAATAAGAAAAACCTTTTGTATTATTACACCCTCATGTTTTTTCTTGAATTTGAAGTTTCATCACTTGCTTATCCAAAACCACCTCACAATGAATGTTTCGGACACCCTGTGCATGGGATATATTAAAGCTCAGTCTTAAGAGGCAATTGTTACACAGTGTATTGAGACAAGAAAGTGAGCAACAGAGATGGTAACCTTTGCCTCAGCCAAACCACAAATTGAGTCATTCATTAATTTGCATCAGCAGCAAAACCACTAAACATCTCTGAGTGAAAATCTTTCAGATGTTGTTTTTGGAAGGTTGAATTGAAATCCAATGCAATGGACTCCCAGAACATTGAATACTTCCACAGATCCTTACAGCCAATCTCTTCATAACAGAAAATGTACATTATTATTATTATTATTATTATTATTATTATTATTATTTTTTTTTTTTTTTTTTTTTTTTTTTTATTTATTGGCAGATGCCCTTATCCAGGGCGACTTACAACATAAGTGCAAAACTGTAGGCTGAAGGCTGCTGTGTTTAAGTGGGAGAGGGACCATTTGGTTACCTAAAGGCAAATTATTAAAGATTCTCTAACATATTTGAACTCCTGTCATCCTGTCATCTAGACACTAACTCTGAATTGTAATAGCTTTCAACTGACAGTCTATACATGGTATTTTCCTATTAGATGATAAAGATTTTAATAGCATGGTTTTGCAAGATGTGCTTAGGGGATGAGGAACAAAAAAATACAATTAATAACATGTGATTCTAAACACATAGAGATTTGAAACAAACACCCTACTCACCACACCTCAAAACATACAAATATTCTGAATCTCTGTTGCAGTTTGGAAGAAGCCTCCCCGGGTTACAAAAAAGGTATTCTGTTTGAATATGTTTGAAAAAGTCGAGCTGTAATCGCTCTTGTCTGCAATTAGGTCTGTTTTTGCTCCTTCACTCAGCTTTTCATGATAATTAGCTTTGCCCTGCACATCCCTTAGGCTGAGCTAATTAAGTCAAACGATGGGAAAACGTTCAGCACCGAGTCCATCTGAAGTCGTCTTATCAAGTCGTAGAGGAACGTCCCTGGAATTCTCAGAACGATACAAATTATTGGCTCTGGGGTTGTGAAAATAAAATGTAGGCTAGGCCACAAGATAAAACAAAATAAGAAGAAAGATGTCCTATGCTTGGTCACACCAAGTTTGACCCCTTTTCCTGGGCTGTGGTGAATACAATTTTCCTTCATGACAAAGAATTGGCTTTTGCAATCTTTCTCTGGATAGTAATACTCCTGTCATTAACTAGGGATAAATCATAACCAAACACCAATATCCCTGCTGGATTGCAACTATAATACAGTACATCACAGACAAGCGGTATTTACCTTGTTTTAACTACAATATATTACAGACCGCTCTCACTACTGAACACAACTATGATGCATCACATTACAGACCAACATCATTGCTGATTTATAAATGCAGACTACTGTAATTTAGACTAAGTGGTCAAGTGGTTACAGTAATAAGCTAGTGATGCATGGTTCATCTCTGAGGCTCTCTAAACTGCTCTGGATGTTTGTCATTGTTGTTTGCTTGTATCTGAAAGGGATTGTTGCTGGGGCTGACATGTTTTCCTTTTTCACATCGCTGACCACTGACCTACAGCTGAGACACTGAGAACAAAATAGTTCAGTATGAAGTTAGATTTTTCTTTTCTTCTGTGTAAGCGAATGGGAAAAACGACTCCATTCAGTTAGATTTGGGTGATTAAAGCTGGGGGGATGCCAAGTAGGCCTTACACATGAATAAGCCTCATACCCAGCATGTACGGGCCGCTGAATAATGCGAGGCAACTCAGATGGCAGCAGGCAGTCGTTACGCACTGGATCCCTTGTCATATCACTGCGTTTCTGCTCTGGATACCCTTTGGCCCAGAACCTCTAATGAAGTCTAGCACATCAAGCCAGGGAGACATCAGACATTCCTGCTTTTAATTCCTATTGACGGATGGCGAGAAGAGGCCTCACACTGCTGAGAAATGCTCACAAATACGTGTACGTTTAAGAATTGGTACAGGGGTATTTTAGTTCCCCTTGAGGTGGACCTTAAAACTGGGTTGGGACAGAAATTGAACTCTGAAAATTGGAAATCGGAAACAAATAAATGCAGAAGAATGCTCGGCATGTTCGATTTTGTCCAGTCGAAACATGTAACACTGTATGAAGGGTGCATCACTCCTCCTTTTGATGGACAATAGTGATTACAAATAATCTTGTCATACCACAGAGACATGAGGAAACTTAAAACAGTAAGGCATTTATCCACAGTAGCTTTAATTTGTAAAATGGAGCAATGTGTCTTACCTAAAAGCCCTCTGGGGTGGGCTAGTCTCTCTGTGACACACAAACTCCTGCTGATCTACTACACAGGGATGTCAGTCAGACCAGAGAACTGTGTCTTATCCTTGGGGCTTCAATAGCTAATCACTGTCTTTTGTTCCAGTTCAGTGGGTTGTATGAGGGTGAAATACTGCTGTACTTGAACATGTGAGTGAGGCTGGCAAAAACACCTCACAATTAGAGATCCCAAAGCATATACATTTATACACCCTATTATACTTCTATTTTTATACATAGTTGCCTTTTCAATACTGTGGTTTATTTTCCATATGGACAGACAATTCAAATTATAAACATGGTTTCCTGAAGGTTTTAAATACAGTTGCTGTGGAAATACACCTAATATGTATAAAGGATGTGGTACTTTTTCATGTTCATACTTCTATTTTTGCATTGCAGAGTTGAAACAAACCGAGAAAATAAAACGCAGACCTGTAACAAGTCACCTACCTGTAGGCCCTGTGGCCTCCCTTCTAACCTACTTTTTACATACATACTGAGAAAATGGAAATAAATTGAGAGCAGATGCTAAACAGAGCAAAACTAATTAAAATTCTTCAAAGTGGACAAGCTACCCCACTGTCTGGTGAGCTCATGGGCCTCTGATCTTTTAAACTTTTGTTGCCTTAAGCATGTGAGCAAGGGTGGTCTACATAACCTCAAATCATAAAAGAGTCTCATTAAATGCTTTCTAGTCAAAAAAGACTCTAAAGACATTGACAATCAATATACTACATGGAATGCTTTTCTCTGCTGGGTTTGTTGTGAATCCTGGGCATCTCGAATCCACCCCGCAGAGTATCCATAGTATCTCCATACTGAATGCAATGATCATAAGCTTCTGAAGGATGATTTCCACCAATTACTTTTACTGGATGATTTGAATTCCTTCTTCGGTTCTGTTCCACACTTCTCACAGAGAATATCTTACCTCAGGATGTGCTGCGTTTGCTCTCACTTATTTCACTAGCACAACTCCACAAGAACAAATGAAGCAGAGCGGTTGTGTGAAAATGTGGTCTCTGTGACAGGCATCTTACAGTCCGTCTGGTCAAGGTGCTTGACACAGGTACTTCAGTGCATGTCACATTCCTGTTAGCTGGAAGATAAGATGTTACTTTTCCAAGAGAGATCAAAATGATTGTAATTATTTGTTATATTGCAAACGCAGCTTGAAATGCAAACCGTCACTAATTGGCTCTAATTACAACATGTTTATGTAAATCAGGCTCTTTCCTGACTACTTAGGATATCATTATTAATACCATCTATAATACTAATATGACACAATTAGAATGTCCTGAATGGTTTAAAATACAAAATGAAAACAACAACAACAACAACTAAAACATGTGAAATTGCAAATTGGGATTAGGACACTAACCATATGACATTGAAATGTTGCTAGATTTCATGCCCTCAGGCTAGTGTTTGTAAAAAATTGCTCTTTAGTTTGTGTGAGCGTGCGCATGTTGAACAGAGCCCGTTGTGTGTAAGGCGCTTCTCACAGAGGCTACACCCTCCTGGGTTCTCAAAAGTGCCACAATCTCTTGCACTCTTGTTCTAGCAGGTTTGTTTCTTTGTTGGGGCTCAGTTGTTTCTTTTGATCCAGATGTGCCCCTTCGCAGTTCGACTCCAATTCTCTAGTGTGAACAGATGTATAGTCTAAATAAGTAATGATGCATTCTCCTCCAAAGCGTGAACACTTAAGCTTGGGACTCTTGGGCCTGGAAGAATCTTGTTTAGAGTTTCTCAATTTGCAAAATGTGCTGCAAACAATACTCTTGGGATACAATCAAGACACAAATATCACCCTAAAGAAATCAAATTCAGATCTGGAATGCATTTAAGGACCTATATCACTTACCTTTCTAGGAATGCACCAGAATCTGAGTGTGCTGACTGCTTGAAACTGCGTCAAGCCTGCATGAATCTGCTTGTCTGCCCATATCAATAACTGCCTTCATGTCAATCATCCCTTTAAGCAGAGCACCCAAGAAATGGCCCTTGGCTGCAGTTACCACAGATGTACTGCAGAGGGCGCACTACTCATACTCTATGGAGTCATCTCCCAGAGTACTCAACCAAGCAGAATTAAAAGGCACACCTGGTCTCAGTTCCACTTTGCACAAAATTCTCCTTTAGTGTGGACAGCTAATCTAACAAGATTTCTTATAAGATTGCGTAGGCTATAAACCACTACAATGCTTAGCTTCAGCTTGTGTATACATCTGACAGAGGCTTTTGTAATATAGCGGGGTGAAAAACAATGAGCTAGACTGTGGGGAATTACATGTATTTCAAGGTAGGCTATGGCAGGATTAACTGAAGTCCTGTTTTGGCTGCGCTGCTCTCTGAAGCATTGTGGAAACTTGACGTAACTACAGAAGATCAACTGACATTTTAGTGAGTGTTTTGAAGTGGTTCCTGTTGGTTTCAGTCAATGGTGTGATGTTATTCTTAGAGTACTGCAGTGGTGCAGGTTAAATATGAAAGTTTTTTTCTCTCTCTTCATTTCAGCTTTTTATGCTCCACTTTAAAAATATAGGGGACGGGAAGGAATTAAATATTTTGGCCTCACCTATAGGATGATATATAATCTTTCAGGAACACCTCCTATACCGCTTATATGTCTGTTGGTCAGGGAGAATAGACGTCTAAATTGCACTAAGCCGTGACTATAAATTTGAGGAAATTGATCAAATCATGCTTTGGAGGGAGGTTCCTTAATATTGAGCATACTAACTGTAGTGATAGTTTAACACAGGTCACAGTCATTAGAAATCTGTGAAAGGGATATGAACCAACAGAGCAGGATGCAAGAATAACAGTGTTTATATCAGCTACCCTTCTGAAAATCTCTAGCAGAAGGGATGGCTAAATGAATGCTTTTAAGCAGAATTACTGGGGGAGTTAGCTAGCAGGGCAGGGGGGATGGGCGTTTGACTAAACCTGTATAGGAGCAAAATGTGAAGGGAGCCTGAAAACAGGGGGAAGGGGGAAGCTGGAGAGTTTACCATTGTGCTGCTAACAATTCCCAGATCCTGCTTGAAGGAGGGGGGGGGGGGAGAGGGAGTAAGAGAGAGTGAGCGAGAGAGAGGGGGAGAGAGAGAGTGAGAAGGAGAGACGCTTTTAGGTAGAGCAAAAGAGGCCATGTGCTGAAAGGGATTACAGCACGTGCAGCTTTATTTAAAGGCCTGCCAGATGCCCCTTGTTGAGCTTGAATGGAAAACTAGGTGAAAGAATGAGATGGAATTTACTGTGACTTAAAAATAAAAACTACTGTCAGCAGGTTCTCTTAAAGCACCGACTGGCTTTTTTTCTTCGGTGATGGCCAGTCTTTTCTTTGAGGTGCTCCAGCAGTTGGACAGCTCACTAGTGTGTTTTTTGTTTGCTTTCTTGTTTGTTTTTTGTAATCAAAGGAAGCATATTTGTGCATTTTTTGGTCAGTTGGAATTGACTTTCGGAGAGGATGGTTTCTGAGCCTGTAAAAACTAAAAAGACAACACTACGGCCTGATATTGCACTATCCCTTTCTTACCTGGGATCAAATTAATAAAATGTATTTCCTAACATTAAATGGACACCTGTTTGTCCTAAGAACACAGGAATGAACGTGCCACAGAAACGTTCAGGAATCCTAGGTTAAGTCACAGCAGAAGTTTTAACCCTTTCCTTCCACAGAAAAAAAAAAAATAATTGTGAAGGTGTGTGTGTGCCCATCAAGTGAGAAACTCAACCGCAAGTTAGATTAGCAGACCAACCGTCGGCTCTTGTCCTGATATGTGATGATCTTAAACAAGAAGCAACACAAGTGAGACCAGCAGTTGCAAGGCCCTACTTCTGTAGCAAGACCTGTTGAACCGCCTGTTATCCAATGGGATTGCCAGTGTTTCTTAATGCACATAGGCTCTTATGTCACATGACCTGTTATGTTTGTCCCTCAACAAGATGGCTGTTGTATCCAAGGAGATCCAGTATTTTTGATGAGGGAGAATATAGTCAATTGTGCTGCCCCCTAGTTGTCAGAATGAGTATTACATGTTGTAAACTCAACACTGTCAAACTTTGTAAGGGTAAGAAGTGTAGGAAACTGGCTATATTTTTATACCTGTAACCCATCTGTGTGGAAGATGTCATGCAACAGGCATCTGGCAGCAGATTGAGATGAGAAGATACCCTCTGAGCAAGATCATTTTTGCTCTAGCAGTATTTTCCCTAACAGAAGACTATACTACCCCATCATGCACGATTCGATTTAGATTTTCTCGTATTCTACTCCAGGTTTTGGAACGCAGCTGTGCAAAGTGCGCCACATGAGAACATGAGATAAATTCAAATACGACGTCACGCTATTTTGAACAAAGGCGTAATTAGATCCACATTCCTGAAAAGAAAGAAATAACATGGTTCGATTTCGATCATGGAGAACAGGGGGCTTGGTTGCACCACAAAACTTTCAAGAAGAGTTCATTTAAAATCTTAATATACTGAGGGGTGACAGTGACAATATAGACGCTGTGCAGTGTAACAACAGCTGCAGAACCTGGAGAGCTGCTGTACTCTTTTAATCTAATCTCCAGCATACAGTATTGTTACAGTTTCCATTCTTTTATAAGCAATTCTGTGATGAAAACATATATTAAATGCTGCAATTTGTTTTTGTAGTAATATACCACTGCTACTACAGGTACTACTACTACTTCTACCTCTACTACTACAACTACTCATATTAAGCAGAATATTAAAGGCTTCCACTATAATGTTGCTTTTATGAATTATGTAAACAGCAGTTTCTCGGTATGGTAGTTCTTGGTAATTGAAGGCAGTCTACCTGTGTGGGTTTTACAGGCATGTGAGAGCAGTGGAAAAAAACTTGGTATTGCTTATTCAGTAATGAAAGCCAAGAAAAGTACAGTGAAGGGGAAACTGATAGCCCATTACATGTAGAGCCCCTGTTTTTTATCCAAACAGTACTGCTTATTTGTGGGAGAGAGTAATTGCCCTAGCTTTTCTGACCTTGCCAATTTATAGCTACACTCCCTGTACAGTGAGAGAAAAATGCCTGCTTTCTGAATCCTATGTGGTATCCTGACCAAAAGAGTACAGCATTAAAGTCCTAGCCATTTAATCTGAAAGAGGTCAATAAAGCAATTGATTCTACAGTATGTTAACCGAATCTTACTAGTGGTCTCACAGGATGACAGGCAAAAGTGTCACTTCCTTTTCTCTAATGTGAAGGTCTATTTTTCACATCCTCCTCTAAGTAATAAACCACGAGAGAGGGGTTGTATTTGTGAGAAATGCAGGGCTTGCATTTAATGTTTTGGGGAAACAGGGAGTGATTTTCAGATATGTTTCGGTGGAAATCACATAAGCAGTGTATCTTCTCTTTATTACAAAAATAAAATAAAAACCTAATGAATAGTGTTCTGTATATTCTGTCAATGAAAGTTTAATAAACTTGACGGGATGCATATGAATTACAGGCAACTGAGTTATCCATTTACACTTCATTCAAATAAAACAATACTGACTGGTTTAGGCTTAGTACATGTCTGGTAGTTATTTGTTTAGGTGTACTGACTGATCCAATCATAAATATATAAATATAATGTGCAGATCACTGAAGGCATCCCAAGTTTCTGTGGTCTGGTAAAAACTCAAAAGAAAACATCATGGCTTCCTCTCAGCCCTTAGGTAAGTTTGCTTGGCAAGCTGTTTTCGGACCCTGTGTGCAGACCATGGCAGGGAATAAATAAGTCACTGAAGTGGTAGCATGGTCATGTAAGAACAGTTTAAAACATTTTGGAATAAAAAAAAAGTAATTTAAAAAGGCATAGATGTGCTGCTTTCATATGGGTGCAGAGCATTTCACAGAAAATATCTGTTGAATAAAGAAACAGTACATCTGCCAGGGGTCATTCTGATTATTCTTCTAACTATTGGCATATTTCATATCCATTCTTAACACTGTTCCTTTATATATCAAATATTTCTCAGGAAGCCTCTGGCTGTTTGGTTTTGTTCATCTTGCTTAGTCACAGATCTTCAGTTTAGAGAAGAGGCAATGCTAATGTAGTGTATCTGATCAGATCTTGTATTTGGAGTGCTGTCAATGAGATAAAGAAGTTGGACAAGCTTCCAAACCTGTCCACCTGGGCATGAAAGTTGGGGGTTGTATAGTCATTGTAATAAGCTCACCATCTTTGAGTCCTTTCAGACTAACAGACCAGGATTAAAGCAAAACTTTCATTCAACCACCAATCACAAATTCAAATCCCAATACTTTTTGCCACCTTGCAGCTGGGTAGAACAAAATAAAAGTTGCAGTTGGCAGGTAGGTCAAAGTTTTGGGTTGAATTCTACCCCTAGTTGGGAATTATTTGAAGGTAATACCCTATAAATCCTATAGAATATGCCATGGAGCGTTTTCAAACAAAGGAAATTTAGAACGCGTATTTACATTTTTCACGATTGTCATTTTAATCAATTTCACTTACACCCCACCTTTTTTTTTTGTATGCTTCTTTGTTGATTAACTTATTAGGCTGATACAGGGTTCCTATAATTGACATGCTGCTGCTACATTAGTTAACTTCTGTATTCCTGTTGACTTCTGTTGACTTCTATATTTCCTTCATTCCAGCTAAACTCCACCAAATCAGTATAATAAGCTGTTGCGTATCCTTTGGCACTGTCGACTGTGGTGTCAGTGACCCTTTGAAAAAGCAATGGTGAAAAGGTGATGTAAAAGCTGTCAAAACGGGTACAACATGAATTAATTAACTGTCCATGTTCTTTAAGGATGATGCACCCACTCAGTCACAGATCTGCTGTCATAAATCTTTCTTTTTTTTTTTCAATAAACACTAAAGCTTAGTATTTGGGACATCAACTTGATATTGCAGACTTTTGTCTTCTTGAAAGAGGTGTTATGGTTGGCTGTGAATACGAGTGACCCTTGGGTAAACTCAGACAGGAAAACATCATTTCTGGTGTTACAAAGATCAAATGTGTTTTTAATGACAATGACAACAGACATTCAAGTAATACAACTTTCTGCAAATCCCATATCACCTCCTGGGAATACGCACAGCTGAGGCTGAACTATTTCTGTTATGGAGGAGAGGTAAGCAACTCAGCCTTCAAGACTGACGATCACAAGGTGCAGTTGCAAGACAGCTTGACACAGCACACAATAGCCAGGTATGTTCTTAGTTGACAGGTCCTGGTCTGGGGATTCAGTTACAAGTATCACTCTCCACCTTGACACATTCAACGTCTGCTAGAAAAGATAGTGTAAAATACTCCCTCTTCCTCTGACCTTGAACGGCCTTGGTCGACATCAGACACCCTTGAGCACAGAGAAATAAATACAGTTACACCTTGCATAGACACAATCAAGGGAAACTCTTCGTAACAACAGGATGACACATCAGAATAGGCTAAACAGATTAAAATTGTCCAGCTATTTGATGACTTAGTGGTGCATTAGCACCACTTGTGCTTGCATGTAGAGAACAATATAGTAAAAAGGAAAAGAAAAAACATATATCACTGGATACAATGGTCGTGAGAAACACAGAAAGTATGGTTCTACCTTTATGGGTGCTTTTTAATGGTTTGAACTCATATAATCTTGCTCTCAACCAAAACAAACCTGTCAAACAGTTTCCAAACACAAGCTGAAATTCCGCTGTTGGACACTCCAGTTGAGTGTATTGTATTGTAAGGGGAGATTTAAAGTGGACATGGCAACAACATAAGCCCAAATCAGGCAAATGAAAAGCTGCTCCCAGAATGGCCATTCCAGAATAACTCACAGATGCCTTTTGTAAGAGTTTTCCTTTCCCCTGAAATCATGCTTCACTCAGGTGGATCCCTACAGCACATTTTCTTTCTGAAATCCCCTAAGAAGCACAAAAGCTCTCATTACCAGCAGAAGAGGTCTGATCCCTCCACCTCCATAAATTCGCAGCCCTCCAAGTCCTTTATTAGCCGCTCCCTTAATCCTCTCACCTTTGACTTGAGCTTGTCATTGCCCTCAATGGCTACAAAGTTCAATAGCCGTCAACTAGCTCCACCTATTTCGCACTTGTTCTACTCCGCCTGCGGCTATCGATGATTGCATCGCAGATTTTCTAGAGCCAACCTCCCCGAATGCAATCGTTAGTTGGCTTTTGTAACCCAACGTAAGCTATACCCCCCTTTCTTAACCTCCAGCTTGTCAATCGAATGACTTAAGCCTGTTGGCTCCAGGTTCTGGGACTGGTGGTGAAATAGCATTGCTTAAGAAGCTTAGTGGTTTGAAATCTGAATGGCCATTGCAGGGGGTTTAAGAAGCTTGATCGGGTCAAGTGAGCCCAAGATGTATGTTCTGAACCAGCCAGGCCCTGAATTAAATAATATGTAATGATGGTTTTTCAGAAAAGTAAAAGTTAATATTAATTTTTTAACTGTATGTATTAAGCAAAGATTGCAAATATCACCCTTTTCCCAGCAACTAATTATCTGAAATGATTGTATTATGTGCGTTTGTTTTTTCGGCAAAAAACGTATTATAAAAATATATAACTGCACTACTTTTTTAATCCTCTACCCCCAATTTCTGATTTGCTCATTTTCTGTTTTGACTTACAGTTACAACAAAACAGAAAAAATCTACAATATAAAAATAAAACAAGAAGAGACCAAGAATACAAGGAAGTGGCCCCTCTTGTCCTTAATATACATTAATGACAGGATGTGCATAATTTTTCCTGCTCTGTGCCTTCTTCACTGTCAGACGGAAGAGGCTCCTCTCTGACATTGTTGAGGGCTGGGTTAATTGACTGTCTCCCTGGTCTCCTGTAAATTACTAAATGTTGCTTCTACAGGCTGGGGAGATTGAGCTGTTCCCAACGAAGAGTGATAAGTTGTCTGAATTCATCCCTGAACAAGGTTATCTTGTCCTTGCTATAGTTCCCTTTCAAACAAAAGTCCTTGACATCCCCAGACAAGAAAAGCCTACAAATTCCAATCCTGCCTTTGCAGTCAAGCCATGTTTATCACTGTCCTGCAATAAAGGCCTCCTCTGTAACCTTCGGGCCTACGCTGCTTCAAATAACAGACTCAACTGGCTCCAAACGGTGTCACTCTTCCATGTCAGCTACACCATGGAGGATTCAACTTGTCTGTGTGTGTAGACAGTCACAAAGAGAAAAATACAATTAAAAATCACTCAGGGTGGCGGTGAACTGCACAAGACTTCAGGCTTTGGGATGTGTGTGTATTATGTCAGCTTCACAGGTCTCAGTCGTGAAAACTGTACAAGGTCTCTAATCTTTTTCCTTTCTTTCAAGACAATGCTTTCTGGAACACTAAACACCTGCAGGAAATCCCTGTCTGCTGGCCTTCAATGACGGTGAAGACATACCCTTTTTAATTTCAGCTTCTGCTCAGACAGATTTAATAAGGTCTTCTGCTTCTTGGGGAACAGACTTGGTTTGAGTTATGCAGAACATGACACATGTTTTTTTTTCATCATCTTAACAATCCTCTGTGTCATAAAATCCTTATTTTTGAATCAAATTCACTTGTGAAGGTTGTGGTAACTGACAAGAAATAGGAGAGGACATTCTACATCATACATTAGCCACATTTTGTTGTGGGAGGGGGGGATTTGAAACTGTAAAAACAAATATGTTTCTGGCACATGATTACAGTGAGGAAACAATCTTGTTAGGATATCCCTCAGCTGACGTGTTATTGTTAAACTGCTTAAGACATGGAAATCCTGTTTAGGATTCTTTCTTTCTTCTTTTGATTGGGTTTTGTTTCTACTTGAACTGGGCAGCACTCATGTAGACTTCTGAGTTCTGTGAACTTTCTTTGAAGATGTTCTGTTTCTTCATCTGATTAATGACTCTTCCTGTTGATATAATACTAACACCTGCCAATGTGTCCTTCTGCTGGTTTTTCAGGATGTATTAATTCTTCTTATTTGCTTTCTAACTTGTCATTTATCACATTATGGAACTTAACGACTCTGCGCTGTACTGATCTCTGCTTTGGCATAAGTGTGTCATCTGTGACACATTGTTGAGTGTGCTTTGGATACCTATATATTTTAGTATTATTTTTATTAGCTGGTTGCAGCTGTTCTCACGGTTAACAATATCATTGTGGTGGCTGAGCAGACTCAGAGGGAAAAGATTTTATGTGTGTGAAATTTACAGTTTACATTGTGTGTAACACTAAATCATTAAGTGAAATTGATCCTGCTAAAAAAAAGTCAGCTTCCAGCAACACCACAATCTTGCTTAAAGGAGAGGGCCCTTTTTGTTTGAGTACAATACACTGAAAGCACTGACTGCATGAAAACTACAGTAATCTTACGAATAAATGCTTTTAACAATACTGAAGATGTTTACGTGAGAGATGAAATCGATTTAAATCCAGACGCATGTTCTGCCACTGTGTTCAATAGTTATCTGCTGGTAGAAGGATGGCTCTTAATGGATTGAGGTCTTTTAATGCACTTCGGTGATAAAAAGTCAAGGACAGAGTGTGCCACCAGCCTAAACCGATGCAGTAGAAAGGGAGGGCACAAACTTTGAATGGAGTACTTAGTGAACCATGGTTTGTTTCGGGTTTTTCTTTGCTCTTGGGGGTTGGAGGCTATGTTTTTTCTTTCAAAGATTCCTGCCTTGCCTTTTCTTAATGCATTTTGCAGCAGGCCCAGTCCAACAAAAACCCTGAGAAAACAGCTGAAAGAACGTATTTAAAGCCTGCACATTGTTCACTTTCACTGCCCGGTCGAGCTGGGAATTTTAAGAGGACACAGAACAGCATAGTCTGAGGGGAAAGTGGTAAAAGTTCCCCCCTGCTCCCCCTCACCCCAACCCCTTGTTTTTCATTGCCTAGGTTTCTTTTCAATTGTCCCTTTAATGATGAATTTACAAACATAGGCACACTGACAGAATCTAGTATAATGTGAGCATAAAGAAGCTCTAGTCAGCATGGAGAAAAGAAGCATACAACCAAATGAGCTAGATAGGCCCAGAGGCCTCCTCTCATTTGTGTCCATTTTTATGTTTTGTAATTATTTGGTTTGGGGTGCTGAAGATAATTCTCTCACCTGATGATTGTAACATACAGTTATCAGTCCTTTCACATGTAAATTCCCTGCATAACATTTTTTAATGCTTTGTAATAATTTGGGATTTTTCCAAACTCAACTGTCAAAAGCTTAGTTTCCTATGTAAACAAAAGTCAGTGGTGGTTCAATCCAGGCTTATAAAACCTCTACTGCCAAGACGCTGTGGCATTTATTGTTCTTTGTTTGGCATGGCTTTCACTTCAGATTGAAAATGCTTTTCGGTTTTGCAAGAAGAGGAAGGATTTGTTTCTATCATGCTTTTAAGATGTCACATCGCTTAACCTACTAATCACAGCAACATAAAAAAGCTTCATTTACAAAATAAATTCAGGTTTGTAAGTTAGTCTTTGTTTGAGAAAGAAGGATGTATTTATTTGACATATTAAAATAAATACATAATAAAAACTGTCTTCACATGAGATTCAGGGGAAAAGAGGAACATTGTAACAAAACATTTTCACTTCATCTAATAACCGTTAATGGGTATGGTGGTCTTCAGAGACATTGATGTGCCATTACCTCATATTAAAATAATATTTATATGATCCAGTGAGATATTTTCTGATAATATATTAGTTACCCAGACAAGAAAGCACTCTCTATGGGTGCACAGCACAGACAGAACAGAACAGTGATCGTAGACTATGTTGTTTCTGGAACAAATTTGAATGTTGCAAACAGATTGCAATCTATGTAGTCTGTATTCCAGCAACTCTCTCAGGCCAGAGACCCAACATTCAGACTCAAATACTAATTAACGACATTGTGTGCCATCTTTTAGGAATCCATAATTGTCCATGTTTAATTTAATATAAAAGTAAGCAGCCAGTATATAATTCATGGGAAAGACTGTGAAAATTATTATTGCTATAAAGTGAAGGGTACAACTGTTGTTATTAAGCCATTTTGAAAATGTAACACTACACAGTAATTGTCAAGGCATTGTGAATTACACATCATTTTGTTTCTGTAGATTAAGTAATTCCATCTTTTAAAATATCATGTTGCTGTTTTTTTACATTCTGGTTTCATTGATCTTTCAATACAACCAGACCTCAGAGAAACTATGATTATTTCAGGAGAGGAATTCGACTTGCTCAGGTTGGTGTGTGAGATGTTTTAAGATGTGACTTGCACATCAATGCCCACCCCCCAAAAAATACATAAATAATGTTCTTTCTGTGCTTTTCATGTAAGAGTCTTAATATCTCAGCTGTGGGCCTACCATTTACTCTGGAATTAAAAAGCATAATCTGACTGTGAAGGGTCTAAATGTAGTTGACTGTAACAAGTCATACTTATATATGTAAAGATGGATGCAAATCAGTTTAGATTACTTGGAAATGTAAGGACTTACTCAAATTAGGTACTTTTACATACTTTTACAGGATGGATGAAAGTCAGTATGTTCATGCTTTCCTTTAAAAAGGTCTCGTACCGATTTGGACTCGTTGTTTAAAAGAATGAGCTTTAAATATACAGTGGATATCGACCTGAAATAGAAGATCCAGTGCCACCCATCAAGGGTGTAGAAGGAAATGTCAATTGAGGTAAAGTAATTATGAGCTACTATTTACAGTAGGCTAGATAAATGTGCTGCAGGGCTTGTTTGTAGCACAAAAAAAAAAAAATTACAGTAACTTCACACAGGCAAACAATGCAGATATGTTACTACTTGCTTGAGGAAAGATATTATATTAAGACGCATGGAAATTATGACATGAGAAACTCCAATCAGCTTGTTTTATATATTGTGCTAAAAGCCATTAATTAACAAGTCATTATTTATCTCCCATGGACATTCTGCTGTTTTCCCTGGTTTGAAGTATCTTGCAGAAAGCGATTACCATAGTTTGTCTTGTTTGCCGCGCTTAACCACCTGCTTTTATTACAACATAACATTTGAGAAACAGAGCCCTTAATTACACGATCACTTTTTAGTAGATACATAATAATTAACTGTAACTATATATCATTGCAACTAAACGGGACTCCTTTTGTTTTACTAGGATTATTGTCCAAGGTTAAATATATACATATATACATATATTAATATACATGACTTATTATTTATATATAATTTCTTGCATTTTTTGCACATGAGAAATTAACCACAAAAAATAATGAGATGAAGTAATATCTACTGAATACCATTTCTATAATTATAATTTCTATAAAGCTTAGGGTGGAGGTTCACATAATTATTACAGTATACTTCATAGGTGCAGCAAACTAAATTTCAAAGTAACACATTCGCACTTAGTTAGATAAGCACTCCCATTTAACAGCAGGAAGTTTAGTGGCTTAAAAATAAACTTAGTAGCTGAGTAGGACAGCTCCCTGTAGCCGTTTATTGTTTCCACTCATGAGTGTTTGATGCCTTCTCGTCTTGTTGCCTTGACCTCAGCAGCCTGGCAGACGAATTGTCGCACACGTACTGAGGCTGAGGGCTGCGGGCTCTCCTTTTTCCACTGCCTGACATTCATGTGGCTCGGGTGCACCGAGAACCCTCTCATCTCCAGGAAGTTGCCGTGCAGAGCTTGCACTCGCAGGGGCTTCGAGCTGTTTTATATTTTATGTTTTGCCACTCGGCTGTAAGACACCACAGACTCTCACTAGCAGCAGAAAAAATACAATATTATCACCGGTTACCTGGTGCGTTTTCTTTCGATGCCGGTGCACAGCCTGATGAACATCCGTTAGGCAACCTTTAAATGCTCTTTAAGCCCTTCCTCTTCTCCCGAACTGACATGCGTTTGTAAGAGGGATACTATTCAGCAGTTGGATCCCTCAGCTCAGGAACAAAGAGAACAAACACAAGTAACACAGAAAAGTGTATCAGTCTTCATTTTCTTCCTATGCTTCTTTTTTCCTCAAAAATTGGTCCTCAGCAAATGATCTTTTTAAGTTTGAAAATTTGAAATTACTGAGGGAAAGCTGAATTGTCTTATCTTCCATTATACAGACACATTTTCATAGGCTCCAGGCCCTTCCCACCTCTTGGTAGTAATATTGAATTTAAACTGTGAAAGGTTTTTACTCTGTATGTAATTGAAAATCCTTTTATGTTATTGAGTTGTATCGTTATTTTGGAGATAGACAGGCAGATTGCAGTTGATCTAACAGAATTTAGTATTTCAGAAAAATGTAGTTCCTTAAAGCAGGCAACCTTTGCCTACTTTAGTGTGGATTACTGTCACCTTAGATAACCTCCCAATATACATTTTCTTTTAATTGCCCCTACATTCATGTTTCCCTTATTCAATGTGATACATTTGCAATAGCATGAATACTTCTTGTCAAATTTTCTTTTTTTAAGATTTACACATCATATATCTGAGATTTATGTCTCTGGGGATATCGCTTTTCTCTTAGGATTTAGTTAGACACAGTTTAGTGGTTTGTATTTAAAAGCTCTGCTTCTCACAGCAAATGCTACCTGTCTTGCAAATCCATCAGCGTTGAAAGCCTTAAACAGCTTAATTTATTAATATAAAAAAATATTCAAACAAAAATAATTTGTAGCCTGTAAAACACTATATATAGGGAGTGCAAGGTAAAAACACACATTGCCGAAGGCTCTAAGGGGTGGTGATGGGGGATTTTTTTTTTGGGGGGTGTCTGTTTGGGGTGTCAGCGTCATTAGTGCATTTTAGAGTTGAAGGAACTGGCACCTTTTAAAAGATTTTGATGAAAATTTCAGGGCACCAGGATCATTAATGGAAACCCTTTAATGGATCCACCCCACCCACAAATCTGAGGTAAAGCAATTCAATGCAAAAAACATATTCTTCAGGATTATATTTTTCAATAGCTGCATATCTGAAAGAAGTAAACGCAGACCCTTGATCAGCAAGCCCTTTTCCCAATATGTATATCACCTAAATTAATGTAAACACTTTAGTCATTAAAGACAATAACATTTCTGATCAATTTTCATCCTCAGGGCAGACATTTCCCAGTTCTCGGGGTCTGTGAATACCAAAGAGCTGCTACAGCAGCCGCTGAGAAAACGATTCATTTTGGTATTAGTATTAGAGAACCAAAAGCCAGTGCACATCAGCGGGTATTTTTTTCATGTTCTTTTTCGAGCAGTACCTAATTAGCGATACGCAATCTGGGAAATAACTGATCATCTGGCATAAAAGTAGGTCTTCCTTTGCTATTTAAAAACTAATACAAATTCTTCACGTCTGAGGCAGGAGCATTGCCCACAGTTGTAGCATTTATTAGCGAGCAATCCGTTTATCACCTCTTATACACCCCCATTAATCTACATTAGTGTTTAATTAATTTTGTTTTGGCTGGAGAGCGCAGGGAATGCATCCTTTAAGGCAATTTCCAATACATCATTGTATACACTGGCTTAGCCCGGACTCCGTGACTGTGGTGTTGGAAATACAGGTACTTTCTATTGCATTATACTTGGATATTTATGCAACATAACAAGTTTGAAAAAAACTGTACATAGAATCTACATGCCACCTGATACTAGAAGAACATCTGTCACAGCAAATATTTGTATCAACAGCATGCCAAGAAAAACAGGACTCTTTATTTTCCTGACAGCACAAAATGGGAATGACACAGATAGGTCATGTTACCTTTTTTGGTTTTGTGTAACATTATATTCTGGAGCAAAGTTTATCAGGACTAGATAAGGGAGATATTTTACTGTGTGCATGATGGGACATAATTTTGGATCATTTAATAAAACAAACAATCCTTTGTCATTACAGTAGGTAAAGATCCACATTAGGGCCTTACACTTTTGTACTTTGGTAGGAAGCAACTCAGGGATAGTGTTGTTACATGTAAAAGCTCCAGAATTACATGAAGCTGAATGCCTGTGACTTCAATCAACCAAGAGACTGCAGGGACATATGGACCTGAATTTTAGATGGGCCTTGTAAATTAGTTTCCCCCATTGGATGCTGGGATTGTGTGTGCATATGTCTGTGTTTCAAAATGCCTGGTTATGATTGTAATTCAATCTTCCCAGTTTTTATTTGCTCTGTCTATATGCCCCTATTCTTAAGCATTTCCTCCTTTGTCTGTGCCTGTTCCCTTTTGCGAGGTAACACTAAGGGCAGGGTCTGGTTTTTAATGTAAGGCAGGTCCTATTGCTTAATTGAGGCTTTTTGAAAATTTTAAATACAAGAAATTCCATTCTCTCTGCAGTTCTCATGTAAACCATGTTTCTAAGTACTACTTCTTACATTCACTTAAAAGGCAACTATAGCAGTCACTAGTATTATTGGTTTATATGTACTCATGTGTTAGTAGGCGTGTATAAGTAAAGCATATGTGATTTCTCTGTTCCACTCCATCATTTTGGTAACTTTTAAAACTTAAAAGTGTAACCTTCATCAACAATTATGGCTGCTATAAATACCCCAAAGGAGAGGTCTTTTGTGTTTCAACACTTACTGACTGGGCTACATCTAGAGCATGCAGCAGCTAGCGTGACAATTACCTCAGTGGAAGTGTGACCATATGGCCCAGTGTTCACTGGGACACTTTGAGACAGGATGGGATTTTAAAGTAGCCTTTAGATGGAAAGACATTAACATTTTAATCAGGCCATATTTACACTGTTGCCAAATTGAGTCTGTTACACTGTGTAAAATACACTGAATAAAGGCTCATAACATATTTGTATTTGTCTCTTTATTTGTTTGCTGTTATTAATATGATAAAGTCACTGTTTATTTTCAGTTAATTATTAATACATTATAATTATAAACGCCAAATTGAATATTAATAATGATGCCTGATCTACACACACTGCATGTACTAGGGATGCAACTATGAACATTTATACTTTGTCTTTTTTTTTTTTTGGTTCACATTAACTTGGACCTATACTGTACATTGCTATATATTGTATTTTGCATTAATTGCTGTACTTTTCTGTATTACATAGATCCTCTGAGAAGTGTATTTTGTGATGGTAAAAAAAACACATAAAGGCAGCTCCCTCCTGATCAAACCAGTACTGCTAACAGTTGTTATGCATCTGTAGCACCAAAACTAATCTCGAATTGTAAGTCCTGCAATGCTGTCAATTTTTCTCACAGTTTATCCTCAGAATATACATTCACCCGGACTCAACACTAAAAAAGGTCTCCAGTCCCAATCAATTTAACTATAAATTGTTTCTTTATATTATTTTTACATCATCCATAACTGACATAATTCTTGTGGATTCGATATTTGTTTATTCACACCGTTCCCCAAAAATGAATCAGATTTTTAATTGCCATGTCCTGGCCATGTTACATGGGGGAAACATATGTTTTCCTTTTTGTAAATGCCGTCTGTTTTACATGTCCATCATAAATGGAGCATAGGCCTATAGATAGGTCTGCCAGAAGTCCAGGTTCTCCGATTTATTTATTATCCGATTTAAGTCTTTATCTGAACCTACACATGGCAATTGAAATCATTATGTCACTCAATTGGGTTCGGCTCCCCATAATCTAATTACTGGTCAATCCTTGTCATCTCATACATCCCACCTGGTTTCATGTAAAATGTTTAAATCGGTTTAGAAATAATTTGGTTCTTGTAGCTAATAATGGGAAGGAGATAGGCACTCATATGTATCTGTTTTCCTAAAGGGGGATCAGTGTTGGCTATCACATATGACATGCAAAGCACCTTCCAACAATGAAAATACATTTACATTTATTTATTTTATGTAACAGAATTATGTTCAGCTGATGTGTTGCAAAGAAGCATATGATTAAATTATTTAATAATAATTTGAAGACAAAACCTGTGGGATGAGTTGGACTAAACAACAGCCAACATGTTTCAGAAGTACCTCATTATAAAGGGCCCACAGCAAGAACTGCCTGTTCTGTGTATCAAGATGCACTAATGCAGTTTTATAATGCAACAATACCAACAGTGTTGCTCTTAACATATGGTTTAATTTTAATTACATTAATTAAGTGAGATATAATGTTAATCTCCTGTCCAGGAAACTGAAATATCATGATGACCATATCACATAGCTAACAATACGTGTGGCAGAATTTTGCAAAACCTCAGTGCCTGCTGAAACAAATGCTGTTTTCCCGATGATAACCTCCTAAGTCTCTTGGCTGTCATCATTTGGCCCTTCTTCAAACTCCAAGATGGCTACAGGGGACAGATAAAGAAGCAGAGAGAATTACATCCCCTTCCTTATTAAAGCGCAAAAGATGAGGTTTCTGTGGTGAGGAGTTAATGAAGAAACCCTCCTTCAAATCTGTCTAGGTAATAAATATCACTGAGCCCAGCACCTTTTGCTGATTCCATATGTTTTCCCTGACAGGAGAGGCATTTTTTTTGTTGATTTACAGGACTGCCGTGATAAACTCGTTCCACCGGAGTCTCCTGGCATGACTCTACATGACTCTGGCATGAACTACAACGTTGATATGGAGCAAATTGAAACATGTTGCTCATATCTGCATCAGTCGAGCGCTGTTTGTCCCTTCTGGTGTCTCTGTTAAACTGCTGCAGTCAAACACTGAGTCAACCAAGAAGTTTGTTGTGCCACCATTTATACAATGTTATCTGTCATCACTAGATGGAGAGAAGACAACACTATTTAGAGTTTCATCTTATTTACAGTTGCTGACTGAACCAAACCTCTCCTGCTGCTTCTCAGATTGTCTGCAGGGCTTTTGAAATGGCAGGTGAATTGACAATATCTTTAGAATTGTTCAATGCTAGGATAAACAAAGCCTCTCAAAATTGTGACCCGCATAAAGCTGGAAGAAAAACAAGATGTCAACGTGCCATTTGGGAATGATTCATATTTTCGTTATTGGGATCCCTGCCATGGCCTTATAGTCTGGGTCTGTTTTAAGCAGAGTTTAAGATTTAGAAGAATTTAAATTTGATTTTAATCAGTGTTTGAAATTATAATTTTTACTGAAAACTTCTTTGTTTGAGCTGTTTAACTGCTGATATATCCCGTTCTATTCCAAGCACAAGAGATCCAGCAACAAACCATATCTGCAATCAAACAATCATACACTTTCATCATTCACATGGTTCATTTTATTAGGACCAACAGGGAATGAGATTTGTCCCATATGCTAAGATATTTATTAACAGGAATGGAAAGACATTACATGGATTACAGAGAAAATACATTACAGCCAACAATAATTTGATCCCATATAATTAATATGAATGCAATGAGAAAATACATTTATATTGGTTCTTACATTTTTAATAGTTTAATTAACTTCCTGGAAATAAAGCATTTACATGTATTTTTGAAAAAGGAACAGTTAGTATGAGACTTTGCGTCACCTGATTTAAGTTTCAATCGCCTCCGTGTAACCAACGCATCCATGCAGATAAGCCATTGTTTTTGTAGGTCTATCCAAAGAATGATTAATGATTTCTACAGCAATAATGAAGCATTCTCTGTAAAACTGCAAATTTGGGGCAAGGAAGATGAAGTGATTGCCCAGAAATCAATACAGATCGAGACTCATTCAAACCTCTGTCAAAGCCACTGAAATAGGCTTACTAAATGGAGAAAGCAGTTCCACAACTCACTAGAAAAGGAGAACAGCTCCTTGTGGGCGATCATTAGTGGATCGTTCTCCTACTATCAAATGAATTACTTTACTTTTTTTGGTACATCTGAAACAAAGAGGCAGGAGTTTCGTTAAAGTCAGTGGTGGTTCATGACCTTCTGATGGGAGAACGCACAGATTCTCCCCAGAAACCCCCCAGCTGTTAAAAAAGGTTCCTCTGCCTTCAGCCAACATAGTATTTTTCCTACCAGTCACTAATATTGGGAAAAGGGCCTGCAAACAAACTGAAGAATTTCATGCATGAGCTAATTCCTGTTAACGACTGCAGTAGTATGACAAAAAAAAACAACAACCATAATTTAATCAGTGATGCCACGCACTGGTGCATTAATTATCATGTAAACAGTGATGATATAAATTAGCCTATACAATCTAGTGGCAAGTTCTGCAGGTCAGATCATAAGTACATACTTTACCATTGATTGGAACAGTATTGCAAACGAAAAAAAAAAAAATCCTTGCAATTAACAAATCCTCCATCATATCTAATAATTTAAAATGTGTCAAAAGACCCCTGAGTGCACATAAAATGTTTTAGCGCCAATACTGATTAAAGCCAAAGATATAACTGCTGTTGATTGCAATTGACAATTTTCTAAATTTTTCCTAAATTCATTAGCAAATTGGGGTAGCTATAGTTTCTTGCTGGGCTTTTTTGTAATATATAAAGGCCAAAGGGGAAGATCTCCACATCAAAGCCAAAGTAAATGAAGGTGGAACTGCTGTGTGATATATTTTCAACAAATGTCCTAAAACCAGAAACTGTAAAATTACACCATGAAGAGAAATCATAACCTACTTTGCTGTTTCTTTCGGATTCCAGCAGCTTGACTTCTGTTCTAAGTTCCTACTGGCAGTTACCTCCTGAGCAGGCTTGTTGTCTTCTTTTAAACGTACTGATATTAATAATTCATTCCTCTTTACGGTGCTAGGTTGACGTTTTCTTGGGCAAATAGTGAAGACATGAAAGCAACACATTCATCACTGTACAAAGTTAAATCTGCCTGGCTTCCACTGAGAGCCTGCGTGAGCACCGTTCATTGGCGATGACAGCCCTCGGTGACATTTTACATCACCAAACGAATGAGAGAAAATAATTCAGTTCCACATTGCTGCGGTATCAATTTTCAGTTCAATGACTACATTCCTTGTCTTTTTTTTCTTCTTCTTCTTCTTTTTTAAGGGAAGCATGAAAAATGTCACGTATCCACAAAGTTCAATTAGCTTGCCAGACATTGCTTTGCCTCACTTCATAATGTGACGATAGTCTTGTTTCCCTTTAAATCACAATAAATAAGAATTGCAGAAGCTGGAAAACAGGTTGTTTCACTGTCTGTTTGTAGAAATCGTACAGGGGGAGGGATTCCTCAGTGACCCTGTAACCTAGATTGGTGGGAATGCTTTTAGTGAGAGGAACATTGCCAGGGGGAACAAGCTCAAACCTTTTGACCTTCTAGAGCAACTTGAAGGTACTTGCCATCTATGATGTCATATTTGCTACTGTTTTAAAAGCCAAACAACAGATAAAATGGACATGGATTAAATAAGATGGGAAAGGAAAACAAACTGTCAATAATGATGATCACTAGCTGATAGAAATATTAACTGCAGCATTTGACCTGCCTTTTGAACTGTGATTTTAAAATGTCTTTATTTGGATGTGATGGCATTTCTAACTTGAATAAAGACTAACTGGCAAAACGTAAGTCACAGCTATTATTATAAAGTTGTTTGCTTCTATCCAAGGTCTTGACATTCACCACTAACAATGTATTTACTCCTCGGCAGTGTAGGTATGAGGGGGTGACATCAGATTGATTTTATCAATGAATTACAGCTGCTTACATGCCAATAAATGGTCATAATTGTGCGCTGTGCAATAAACCTGAAAATGTCACACAGGTTTATTAAAGTTTTCTGAACGCAGGCAACCAAGTGAAGTCAGAGCACATAGTATATATGAGAAATGCAGTGTCCTTAAATATAGAGCTCTACATCAAAACACAGTAGGCCTTTTTTAACACAGGAGGTGGTATTGCTGTGTTTTGAAGTGTTTTGGTTCGGATTTGGTTTCATTTTATGAAACTAAACACATTTAGGCCTACCTCTCTGTAAAATGGAATTAAACAAACAAACAAACACACAAAAAACAAGTTAAGAGTTGCTTTATAAACCCAGTGGCATAACATGTCAACACATTACCGATTATATAAATATTACATTAATATTAAATACAAGTGTGCCTGCACTTTTCTGTTTTTGTAACTCTCTGGTTTTCTACTTCTTTGGACTGCTGTAACAGAGGAAGCAGACTTTTAAAGCATGTCTGTAAAGAAGATTACATTCCCTGCATTCCAGTGTCACAGATGCACAGCGGTCTAGGCTAGGAGAGGAATGCACTTGGACTTATGACTGTGTAGGATCTGCTGCAACATAATCCTTGGAATAATTCACAAAGTAAAAAACAAACCAAACACATGCATTTTGAAGCGACTTGAATGCACAATGCAAAAATGATCAGATTCAAGCATTTTTCTTGAATTCCACGATTTATGTCTAATATTTTACAAACCTCCCCATAACATGGCAAAATCATGAAGGTGGATGTTTTCAAAAAGTATGTTTGAGTGTAAGAGTTTGGTGATTGCATGTCCATTCTAAAACACTCTTAAGTGAAAAGAAAAGCTTGCCCTGGATTTGTTTTCTGGTTTTCTTGGTGGTAATCTAACAGACATTGTGGGATCAATAACACTGTTATTCCTGTCGTTCAGAATGATGAGTTCTCACAGATTATGATCTGGTAGTTGGTTCAGCCTCTGAATGTTAAGTAAGTAAGGACAGGAAACCACCATAGAAACTGCATCAAACGAGGAGCAGTACTGATATGGCTCTTCTAAAAAAAACATGTAGCATGCTTTAGGCTTGAGATAAAGAGTCAAATTTTTATGTGGGTTGTGGTGGGTTGTCAGTGGAGGGGTTGAATGAAGGTGTGGGGGGGGGTCCTTAATTTTGTTGTCAAACACTTCAGTGAGGAAAGTGCAGAACACATTCCTAGCTCGCCACGCTGGGCCTGGTAATAACTGTGAAAAATCTCATTAATTCAGTCTGACTCCTCAGATCAGCCGCTAAGTCCTTGTATTGTCACTTATCCTATGGCCCTTTCAGCGCCTAACTAGCGGCATCTCCATGGTGACAGAACAGCAATGCTTTGCACATCCCCACAACTTTTTGTTCCTGACAAAGCTTGACAAATCACATGCGACTCTGGGATCTTTAGGATGAGGACCTGAGGCTGTCCCTCTGCAATCTGCGCATGGGCCCGCAGTTCAAACCAAACCCCACCATATAGATTTTTAATTTGAAGCTTCTCACAGGGCAACACCACATTTTTTCTGTTAGCTTTTTACATTCACCACAGGAACCGCTGTTACTGCTACTGTCCCTTTCCATAAGGGAACAGTGAACCATATGAGACAGGGCGGTTGAGCTGCAGATTTCGAAGACAAACATATGGAGTCGAAGTGAATCAGCAAATTATTCTGTGTATATTTCGGTCTGCTTTGTGAAATCGTATATATGTGCATACCTGCATGTTATTGGAAAGTTGCTAAGCTGTCCCTGGTCTTTCCGGACACAGTGAAGAGTTGTACAGGCACAGTGCAGATAATGTGGGCCTGGCAGTAGGAGGCAAGATTATCTCAGTTGTCTTCAAATCCTCCATTCCAGTACTTTCTCATACAAGAACATGATCATACAAAAGCACTAAAGAATATGGAATTACATGAGAGAGTGAACTGAGACTGGTTTTGCAGGGTTGCCCCTAGGGAATCCTTTGACTGTTTTTTTATTTTTATTTCATTTTGTATTTCTTTGTCTACATCCTTTATGTATCTATTCCCTCATAAACCTCCCAGAAGTGTGAGTGTATCACCTTAAAAAGCCCTGCAAGCTATATCTAAATAGACTCAGTCTTTGCATTTATCTCATCCAACTAAATTCTGTTTACAAGAAGACACTTATAGCAAGATATATTGGGTCAGTTATGCTCATGAACTCTTACATAAACATAACAACTAAAAGTGGAGCAGCCAGCAGGAACTAGACATTTTAACAAATTTTCTCTCTCTCGTCTGCCTTATATTTTTTTGGTCTGGTAGAAATAATATGGAGGAGTTAAATACCGGTATATTAACAGAAAGAAAAAACAAAGAAAATCATGCAATGGGTAATCATCCTGTTAGATCTTAACATACTCTGTTAGTTAGTTAGTAAAGCTTTATCCATGGCAACTCTAATCCAATATCAGAAGAAATAAGAAGCTACATTGTGCAGAATTTACATGGTGTACAGAAGTCTTTTAAGTGATTTTGTCAGCTGATACAGTTTTAATTGTGAAATTAGCTTTTATAAATATGAAGCAGTTTCCAGTTCAGTCTGAATCAGTAGCAAATGAAGGGTTAAAATGTTAGGTTTTATCTGTTTTATCACCAGCTGTTGCTTAAAGAAGGCAAAACAAAATCCTTGCATTAGGAACGATTAGTATAAGAGACAGCTTTAAATGGACATTGCACTGTATAAAAATTGCTCTCCTAGTTTACTTATATCCGCTTGTTTTACAGAAAGTTTTCTATTCATCCTTTAATTGCCCTTAAAACACGAGGTCTGAACCTTTTCAATGTGACAGCCTTGCATTTGTTAATTAACCCTGGCTTGCGATAAAACAGTCATGCTTTTCAAGTTTAGCCTCATTCCAGCATAATGGCCTGAAGAATAATCTGAACCATATTGAGCAGCACCCCTCCCTCCATCCCCCCAAGTGCACAGAAAGAATATTTATTGCTCATATGGTGCACATTCTATAAACAGTTTGTAAATAAGGACTTGACATTCACTAAAATGCTTTAAAGATTGGCCACCGACACTGCTATAACTAACACAATTAGTGTTTTGACATTCCGGAGGCTTTGCAGGTTTGCCTTGAAAAACAATGCGCCCTAAAATCATTAGCACGAGTGTGAAGTGTACAGATGTCTAATGTCGAATTATCACTTAGAATTGAGCGCAGAGAACAAGTGAGCTCTCTTTGCCAGTTTTTGTACTTCCTCTCATATGTTTTCAAGCTGTCTAATAGGCATTCCTGTCCTGGATTTTCTATGACTTTAGTGAAAGTTAAAAAAAGAAAACCATTCCTTTGCACAACAGAAGGAATCCGTATGTTATTGTCATAAAATACGCAAATCGGACAATAGTCTGAAAAGTCTCTATCGCATGAAAGGCTGTGATACTGGGATGGTAAATCCTTGGGAAAAAGTTGTTGAAGTTTACTGAAATTTTGACAGCAGAGTAAGTCCCTTTCCAAGATTTGTATGTATTTATTTATGTTTACTAAAGGCACATTCTAAGTTAAATTACATTGCATTTTAGTTCCTCTGATTTTTTAAAAAGCTGCAGAAACATAAATTCCTTCTTTTGTCTATTCAGAAAGAATATCAATTAAGGGGATTAAAAAATGTAAAAGCAGATGCCTTCAGACTGTGTTTGTTCTCCTTATTTACAAATATAAATGAAAAGGATCCTGAATCTAGGTGCGTTCCTTTTATGATAGAAAATACTTTGAATCACATGCCTCCATTCTTAATCTTCAGATTTGTGGAGTGTAGTAAAGCAGAATTGTCTGGAAAGCCTTTACGTATCCACAAGATACGTTAATACCATTGCTTGTGAAGGCCGTGCTCTGAAATGAGCTTTAAGTACAACCTTGACAGTTAATTTAGTTTTAAATATAAAAGCATTCTGTAAAAGAAAGAAATGCAATTCTATGCAACAATCAGCTACATAATGTCAAAGCATGCACAGAATTCTTACACATTTGCATTTCCCTTTATTTTTGTCGATTATTGCATATCCCATCATACGCTTGAATTTGTTTTTCTCTTTCCCACATCAATTGATATTTTCCATGCAAACGCAGGACTGCTGCAAACATAATGTCTCAGAGACTTGATGGTGATATAAGGGGCGCAGACTCCAATAGTTACACTGAATAAGATTAACCAGCTTCTCAGGATATTCTAATTAAATACTTCACCTGCTTGTATTGACACAAAGTGGTATCATAATTATAACCATGACAATATTTTTTACAAATTCATAGCTGTAACTTAGTGCAATTGTATTTCTCTTTCAGTCATCCTAATTCTTTTCCATCCTCTTGCCTTTTTCTTAAAGTGTTCCCCCTTTCCTTCAAACCTAGGCAGCATTGTAAAAGGTCATGGCCTTTTGGTCAGATCAACAGTGCTTCTGGAGATACACACACACACACACACACACACACACACACACACACACACACACACACACACACACACACACACACACCCAGAGGGATTCAAATTGCCAGTCCACTGAGTAAACATTTA
Source organism: Amia ocellicauda (assembly GCF_036373705.1). NCBI lineage: Eukaryota > Metazoa > Chordata > Actinopteri > Amiiformes > Amiidae > Amia > Amia ocellicauda. The sequence goes on from NC_089859.1 coordinate 30,106,063, forward strand.
AAATTGCAGACCTTTTATGAAAGCCCTTAAATGCAGCCCCTGCAACACGGGACAGAAATATGAGAAGTGTGCGCCGCGGTCTGAATTATGTTTAAGTGGTACCTCGACATGGAAATAACAATAAATGAGTGTGGTGAAATTACCCAGCTGCTTCGCACTCCGTTGTTTCACCAGTGAGTGCACAAACAGGGCTCTGAGTGACAAATTAATGTTTAAAGTGAAGTGCATTGGTTGTGTGGTCATATCATAATTATTAGGAAGCAAAGGTAGCCAGAAAATATGTAGACTTTACAAACCATGGAATAAAAACAAAAAACAAGACATGGCAGTAAGTACTAGCTCTGCAGAATGATTTCTCTTTATCAATGACTTTTCACCAGAAACCACAGTAATTGAATTCCCTGCCTTCAGTAAGTCTTATAACAGCAGTGGGGCCAAAGATGGTATTTCCTTTGAAATGCGTACAACAGTTACAAATAATTGTAGCGCATAGAAAGTGAAAACTGCTTCACAACTCCCAGGGCTGTTAGATTTAATATGCTGCAAACAGAGAATTCAAAAGGTGCTCTCACAAGGACATATATTTATGTTCTTAAAAAAGTCTCCAATAATGACCCTATCAAGATTTTGTACAATTCTGAATCTACAAACCTCGGGAATGTAGTGTCTATAGTGCCAGCTGCTTTACATTGACAAACTACTGTCTGGCAGTAATAAAGATGACATTCAATGCTATAGAACACACTTGGGAACATCTCGAAGGTCAGAAAGTTGAAAAAAAATGGTATATTCCTTGATCAAATTAAGAAACTACAAGGTGGATATGAATAACATATCAAACAGTTACTGGTGTGTATTTATTTTCCAGTTTGATGTGCAGCATATTTTTAACTGCCAACATGTACATAATTTTAAATGCTTGGTTTTATGTTCTTATTTTTTCTTCAGAAGGGTACTTTTTTAAGCTATAATTACCATTAAATAGATACCACACTAAATCCATTTAATATGATAATCCACAAAACAATTCTGTGAACAAGGTGTGTAGTGCAATCGTGTTTAACTGCCAGATTTCAGAGAATAAATTTAATTAAAGACACGGCACCTGCTTTGCAAAAGTGACTTTAGATGGGTAGTTTCAATATCTGATCTTTGATTGCTGTTATCTTCCCAGGCGATAAGTAGGTGTTTAAATCATCACCTTCTTAAGACTTGGAAAATAGCTGAATTTGTCCAATTAAACAAACAATTACTTCAGCTGCTATCTCTCCTGCCAAAGGGACTTGGTAAGCCTTGATTAGGAATGTGCTGTCTCCTAATGGCTCCTTGGTTCAAATCAACAACAAGAGTTTACTTTCAAAAAGTGGCAATCAGAAGAATAGAAAAGAGACCCAGGCTGTGTTTTACAGATGATACTGATTAGCATCGACTGCAGCAGGATGTAACGGGAACAGTACAGCCTGGATAACAAACCACAGCACACAAAACTCGAGAGCCAGTATGTGTCTTCACTTTCAAATATCTTTTGAAGGTGTAGACAGGCGAAGAGTCATTGTGCACAGACAATTTTTGTTTTGGTTTGTGCATAAATCAAATTTAAACCCTAAATGAAAACAAAGCAAAACAGAACAAGTAGGTACAAAAGCTGATATTTTAATGATCTATTTAGCATTGGTGTTGGCACCCACTTCTATAACTCATTTCAGCCAACTAGAATAATTATCATTATACCAACTAGGATGAATTAGTGTTTGGTAAACTTTAAAAGAGTATAATTGATAAATATGAAACTAAATGTGTTCGTAAATAACATTCGAAAGGGGTGTTCTCTAGAAACACGCAGAATATATAAAATACACGATTATATCAAAAGGAACCTGTGTTCATGAAGGAGTATGTACAAATAAATCATTAATATCTTTCCTAATGCTATCAATTTGAAATGCAAACCTCATCACCTCGTCCAACATCTTTAAATACAGCTGTTTTTTTGTTGTTGTTTTTTTTTATTGTCAAAATGAAAGGAGAAAAAAAAAATCACTCCACTGAACAAAGGCCGAAAAGCAATTGTGGCCTTGAAGGATGGATTCTTAAGCAATTAATGCATCTTTCTTTTCAACTCTTTTGTTGCAGGAGAGCACTGCTGTGATGGGCTATAGCAGGGAGCACCTCGCTCACAGGCAGGGATCCACAGACACAACAAAAGGCTCAGTTTAGTGGAAAGACTTAAGCCATTTCAAGTGCAGGGGGAGAAACAGGGAAGGACTCCAGACTGTTTCTCATTGTAATCTCTCATATCCTTATCGATCAGAGAGCTTAGCCTATCTCCCAGCATTCAGGAACCTTTCTACTTTTGTCATCATCCCTTCTATCCACAAATCGCATTGTGCAAATAGACTTCTGTTTATGGGAATTCAATGCGGACCTAAAGGTAGGCAGCAAGATAAAGAAACAAAGGGAACAATGTGGGGACTAACACTGCGAAAGAACACTACAGAACTGTGTTCTTGCCACGTTACTCAATTTTTGACCTAGATTTCATTTTCAGTGTCAATTGTATGCACTGTACAAAAAGTATAGATTCCCCCAGCTGCCTTGATTCTGTGATTACATAATGGTATTGTTAACCCACAATTAGTTGTGTTGTGCGTAACGAATAAAAGATGCCTGCTGTGTATTGCTCAGATGCACGACTGCCACTTGATCTTTCTAGATCACCTTCCGGAAGTAGAATTCTCTGAAGTATAGTACATCACCTTATCATCTTCCAAACCTACCCATTCTCCGTGTCACACTGCATGCACCACCCTGGGCTGGTCTGACGAGGTAAATGGGATGATCTTAATGCAGCCTGTAAAAATCTTCCTCCAGCCAGGGGGATCACTGCACAGGGATTATTTGCAGTGTCTCCACAATCAAGTGATGTAAATCAATTGGCTGCCCAATAAAGCATGTCAAAGGATACCTATAACCTTCCTAACAGGCAAAAAAGGACTCATTTGAACTCATCTGAAATACTACAAAGCATTAACTGTGGAATATGAAAACAACATATTTTGGGGAATAGAGCCCCCATATTGGTCAATGCGATCACAGAGCATGCTCCCCCTTTTTTCTCACCGTGTATTAGTTATATGATGAGGCAGGAACCTCTTCCATGCTTCATGCTTCATTCTTCAGTCATGCATTTCAATTCATCCTTGTTCTTACTGGTTGCCTTGCCTTAAGCCCTTCTTTCAATTCTTACCACATTGAGATTATATCAGATGATTGGGCAGACTGTGATCAAACCCATTTGCAGCTTTAGAACAGAAATATCCATCCACAGAGCTCTTTGGCACATCATTTTCTTTAAAAAAATCCCTCTAAGTATTTTTTCTAAATGCTGCTCCACTGATTAGGACATTGTTACTATTTATTGAACAGTAGGACATTCATTAATTTTGTTGACTATTCATTTTGATGTGTTCTTTCATAATAATCTGCAATCAGCCGGAGTTAATTAGGCTACCTAGTCCACTTAAGAGAAAATGCATTGAGTAACTAAATAATATCAACAGGTATATTGCTTCAATTATTGTAATATATGTTTTTTGTTCATGAGATTTTCTTCAGAAATGTTCTGTATATAAGAATATGATTCACTATTTTCATATCAAGCTGTTAATTCTCAGAATTGGGAGAAGTGGCAAAGTTGACTGTTGACCAGTCCTAACCAAAAAATGAACCTTAACAATAGTACCCAATGCATTGGCAAAAGAATCAATCATTATGAAGCAAATTCCTCTCTGCCAATCAGCCCAACTTAGTTAACTCTGAATAAATGTAAATCTAATCTTATTGCAATTCAGATTTGATTGGGAAATTGGAAACCTAAACATAACCCAACCCTTAAAAGAAAAGAATAATACAAAATAGTTACCATTCTATTAGGGTTGTGTGAGAAGCTATGAGGTCTGCACATTTAGAAAATAGTCCCAATTTAAACAAGCTGTGCTTTGAATGATTGTGGTCTTGCAACACTTGACCCTTTAGAACAAAACCGCCTTTCAGGGTACAGAGGAGGGTGTCTCATTGCAGCACAGAGGTCTGTTTCAGTCTGTAGTCTTAACTACCTGATACTCACACAAGGCACTCATTAAGCTATGATTAGACACATTTGCAAATACACCACCTAGGCAAAAGACTAACATAATTAAAAGGACTCTTTGTGAGTGTCTTTTGCTGCTCTGATCGATACGTAAGGGAAACAATTCCTTTAATGAGGGTGAAACGTGAGATGTTAATCACACCTTATTTTATTGTATAAGTTATTTTACTGTTGAGTGTAGTAGAAATGCACATTTTCAATCACTCACTCACTGTGACCCTGCACTGCATGTGGCAGGTATTGAAAATGGATGGATGGATGGATGGTTATTCACCTTACCTCAGCATAGTGTATTGTTTGTTAATCAATTTATTGATAGTGTTTATTAATTAAAGCACATTACAAATAAAATGTGAAAAGTCCTTAATAAAGATGATTAATAAAGAAAACAATATATAAAAAAGTGGACTGGGGAAGTAATAGGGAAATATGTTTATAATTATACATTAATTGCAGTGGCATATATTGATATATTGATTGCTAGAAAATACTTATTTTAAAACCAAATTAATCAATGTATTGAGGCAATTGAGGACACAGTAGTAGATACACAAATTAGGACCTTGCCCAGTCAAAATACACTTGCTATTTACAACAGCGCTTATGATTTTATGTCCAATATCACGTTTCTAATGTAGTCCAGATAAGAAAAAAACAACAACAGCGCTATCATTATTCAAAATCAATATTATTATAATTATTATTTATTTATTAGCAGACGCCCTTGTCCAGGGCAATACCTTTCTTGTTGCATGATTGCACTCGTAGATGCCCAATTGATCAGTATAGTTTATAAAGAAACTAGGGTGCTGTTTTATTCTCTCAAGCCACATCATTCACAGCCTTTAAGAAGACCACTTCGATCGATATGTTGGCAACTGAGAGCTGAAGCTGAGGATTTCCCAGCATATTTCTGGTAGCCCACAGCACAAACAGCATTGCAACTGTGAGTGTGAAGAAATTAGGGCAGCACATTGGTTACTCAGGTTAAATTAAATGGATGCATACCATTGATCAAGATCCAATTAGACTTCTCAGTTTAACTCATTTGAAATATTAACCAATGACACTTGATTATGTCAACCCAACCTTAAAAGATCAACCATAAAACAAGGGCTAGGCTCATCCAGACCGATAAAGGGTCACTGAGTCGCTTAAAATAGGAAGAATGTCTTTATATGAATGGAAGCACTTCTTTACACGTTTAAACAACCATTGCAGCTATTTAGTTGGACGTGACTCTTCACACCTTCAAAAAACAGCTGGATAAAATTGGGGAATCAGGAAGCTATTAGCAACCAAAGAATCCAGCTTGGTCTGATGGCTTCCTCTCCTTTCTAGCCTTATAATGTTCTTAATCCTACTCAACGTATCCATCCTTTTCAGTGCATTCCTCATGGATTTAATGTGGCCTACAAAATTTGAAAAAACACTGTCTGTTTTAGCCGGTGGTAATGAGCTACATGTCCCTCAGTGTATAAGAGTGTGTGCACGCATTACATGAGCATAATACTCCAATGTAGCATGAGATACCAGGCGAAAGATTGTGAAAACCATTCACTTATGAATTTCCACAGGGACTCGGGAAGTTGCAGGTTTTTTATTAAACTACTACTCTCAGAGCCCTGCTGTTAATTAGGAGTTGCCCGCAGTTGAGGCCAATGGGAAATACCACATGCTGAAAATGACACAGAGGAAGAATGTGTTGTAATGAGATGCAGGAGTTCAATACAGCGACTGGAGTTGCCCAGGACAAAAGAGCAGTTTACAAAGAGGAACCTGTCTTTCAAAAAAAGTCAAGGTAAAGGCGAGGTTTAAGGGTGTTTTTTTTCCCCCCACGTAAGAAAAAAGTTGCAATACTATATTAAATCAAGCTACATAATACAGAAAGCTTTAAATATTGGATTTAATTGCATGGCAGAGTATGATGATGTAATACTATGTATTCCTCTTAACACCTATATACCAGATATATATTTTTGCCTGGATCACCTGAACTGTTTGTCTCCACCTCGGAGAAAGGATAGGTGCATAAGACAGCAGTTGTCATCGGTGGTGAATAAACAAGGCTTTGTATGATTGTCTTCTGTTAACACTCCTCATACTGTTCAGGGCACACAAAAGAGTCAATACACATGAAAAGAAGAAGTCAATGAACCTGCTGGAAAAACTGAATTCCATCAAAGACATTCTGTAAAAAAACATCATTACATTTTAAAAAGTATACATCCAACATGTTCAGTTTTCTCTCCTCAAGAGTTACATATTTTCCAGACTCTTTGAATATCAAGGCCAGTGAGACTTCACTCATTGTTTCAGCTTTGTTTGCAGAGCATTCATTTAGTTGTTAAGTTGTCTTCACTATGTTCATTATTTTCCTGTCTGTCACAAGAAAAAAAAAACTTTCGAAGACACACATTTTCAAGAAAAAGGAAATGAAAAAATAATCTTTGAAGTGTAACATTTCACTATTAAGAGCAGAGTCAATAAAAATAGCTATTCAGCAATTCAAAGCCTACTCTCAACTGACAAATCTACTTCATCATAAAGTAAACATTCATTTAAAAACTATAGATATAATATATTCACACAATAGATACTAAAATATGGATAACAATAATGTACAACGGAAAAGGATATACCTTGTTTTATTTAAAACAGTGAAAATGGAAACGGAAGATTTCAGTACTTTACAATCAGTACTTAACTAAGTAATATATTAAAAGGAATCTACAGGCAAACGTTGAATTTACTTCGTATTTTCCATTCCATTAATTCCAAACGGTATCTTTGAGAAAAAAATAACATTTACATAGGGCCATGCCATTTTCAGAGTTTGGCCATTTTGACACAGGTGGGACAAGTTGGATAATGTGGCTTTTTTCCCTCATTGTAAGCATGTCTAACAGAGCTGTCAGGTAAGTCCATCTGCCTTCACAGTTATTCTCCATTAATTCATTATTTTATCTGATTGAGTTTAAAACCCAGTTTCTATTAAACAAATTTGGAGGAAGGAAACAACAATCGGAACATGGATTTGGTTAAATCCAAAACATTTAAAAGTCTGAATGACTCCAGAGCACTCTGACATTAGAGGTGTTAAGGCTACAGATGGCGCATTTTCTATAGATTTGTATTTTAATCTGTTAGCCGTCTTGACTGTGTGATGTGATGGCATCAGTCCTGCTGGCACAAAGAAAACCACAGAAACTCTTTTGTACTTGTGAGTGACCACAATCCATTGTCCTTTAGGTATTAATTGACAGCATTTCCTTTCTTGTGCTCGTATTGTGGATTTCAAGCTATGGCTGTTATCCTATTGTTTTTCATATGTCTGGCACAGTGATCAATCCTGCCCTGTAACTCCTCTCTCTGCTCCTCTGGGAACAAAGGGAAATCGACGGAAAATGGCTCCAGGCCCATTGCCACAATCTGGCAATGCACAGAATATGCCGGAAGTTGGGTAAAATATGGAGGCAACTTCAACCTTTCAGCAGTCTTTCAGAGAACAATCAACAAACTGAAAGATTAGAAACACAAGGTCATAAGCTAGGTGTTTGGAGCAGATCTCAGGTTACTGCCTTTCTGTGTCGTTCAATATCCATTTGTAAAATTGTATTAGCCTAATGAATATGATCGTTTTTGGCCAGCTGAAGATCATTTAGCATTAGATTAGATCTTGTCATTTCCTGGCAGCTACCTCCCATTCTTTCTAGTGACAGATCACCGATTAAACAAATAAAATTAATGTTTTGTGGATTTTTGACGCCTTTGATGTCTAATATCCAGCAATAAACCCATAGCCAGCTTTTAAGAATTTGGCCTTGAGTACTGTGAAAGCCTGACTTGCAAAGTGTTCTGCTCCAGCACAAATTGTAATTTTTCTATCTCAAAGTAAACTCCTGCTTGTTTTTGAAAAGTCAAGTGGAAAAAAAAGATTACTTCAATTTATTTTCAACATATCTTGTTTCTTGCCAGATATGTAATGTGGGTAATACATTTCATTTTGGATCAAAATTGTTTTAAAATTACCCCTTGAGTCTCTCTTAACACATCATGGAAATCCAGCTTCATGCACGATAAATTGGTTGATTTAAAAATGCCTGAGCAGTATTTTATTATGGACATATTAGTATCAAAGCCAATTCTATTAAATAAATGGTACTTGATTTTTGATGCTGCCTAAATTAATTTGGTTCTATGTAGTGTACCCCTCTGGCCTACCTCCCATGGTAACCTATGGCATTTTACAGAACTGGGGGAGAATTTGTATGGTGCTACTTGTAAGTTACATCAGTGTTTCTAGATTAAGGTTGCTAGATTTAGGACCTAATTGGGAACTCATCTGATTTTGGGGTGACTGTAATTCCCCACTGGGTTGGGTGGGCTTGAGTCAGCCATGTTTTCCTTGGTTTGCTATGCAACTGCAACCCATTTCATTGACCAGCCATCTGTGAGGCCTGCATTAGTTCCCTCCTCAGTCCTATAACTGTGCTGTTTGCACTGATGACTGCCATATTTAAAGGGTTCTGCAAAACACCTCTGCCACTTCCTAGATATCATTATTTAGAGCTATTAACTTTTATATGTTTTACAATACTTTTCTCATTAAATCAAAACACTGTGACCCTGTAATGGATGAAGCAGTTATTGAAAATGGGTGGATGGATGGATTAAATCATAAACTCCTTTAAATATAAGAAAACATCAAGTGTACACTGTGTACTGCAATTGAAACCCTAAACAAATCACAGCTGTTGAATGCAATTTTAAGATGAATGCTCATGAATACAACCTTCTACTCCAAAATAGAAATGAGAATATAATGCTTACATACATATTCCCTTGCCACTTTTTCTTATTGATAAACTATGTAGATGTTAGTATCATCATTAATATAAACAGTAATAAAACAGTCTGACATGCTTTTCTAAAGCAAAAGCTTGATGTATTACAGTGGCAAAACTGTACACTGCGTGCTGCCAAATTATAACAATATTTTTTCTTTTAAAAAGCTCAAAACATGTGCTTACAAGAAAATGAGTTGCATTTCCAATATTTCCTTTGCCTGAATAGCAATTTCAAGTATGCTTTGGAATGCCAATTTTTGTTTCTGGAAATAAGCTGCAGTTTCAATGTTGTGCAACAATGGCCACATAACTCAGGAAATAGACACAACTCTGAACAACCAAATTGAATACAAACTAGTGTTACAAATAATATTTGACAGTTTGCACTTGTATGTTTTCATTTGAATGCTGTTTTTGCTTTTTCTTATGAATCCTTAGAGTAACTGCCAGGGAAAGTCCTCTTCTTTTTATTCTTTCAACAATTCTGTAACTAGTTATTTTACAGGTCTCCATAATGTTGTTTTCAGATGTTATCTGCCCAGATAAAACGAAGATGAAAAAGTCAACAGCTGTACAGAACTAATTAAATAAAAGCTTAAACATCTTGCTGAATAGAAGGAGCTGCCTTGTCTCTTCAAAAGGGAATCTGTACTATCTCAATGGTAGACACCACGGGGAGTATACTGTCATGCCAGGCACACATACTGGCATCGTTTGAGCAGGCTGCTTTCTGCCAATAGAAATTAGGAAAATGTGTTTACCAAGATAAAAAATGCAGAATTCCCATGCAAACACAAAAAGAGCCAACATGTCATGTATTTTAACCAGTCTTGGCAGTTATTACCAAAATTAATTTTAAAAAAATTGGATAATGTATTTTGCAAAGCTTTTTACTGGCAGATTTGGCAGTAAATTGCTAATACTCCTTCCATTTTCAATCAAAGTACATGTCAACGTCTCTCAGTCATTTGGCCCTGGTTCTGTGTTATGGCATAAGAAGATGGTAATTCAATTTAATGGTACTATAAATTTGCCTGGGCAACTTGTGTAAGATGGTAGCCCTCTATTACTTTCACAATTTACTACACTGTAATATGATTGTTCTGGTGAACTGGCAAAGAGAAGAATGACAGCTTAAAACTGTCAAAAATATTTATACATATACATATATATCTACAGTAGTGCACAGAACTGCTCAAAATGTATGGATGTTCTCCTACAATAATGTATTAATTTAAAATACATGTTTTATTATTTTTCAAACTAATCTTACAAGAAACTCAACACTAAAATCAGTTTGACATTTCTTAGGGAGGCTTTTGTTTATTATTTTCATTATCGGAATATTATAATCTTCCCAATCTGATTCTTCTCAGCAACATAGGCTAAAATATTATAGATTTCATTAATTTCTCATGCATGTCACTATTACATACATACATACATCCCACCAAGGAACTCAAGTTCTTTTATCTCAATAAAAATATCCACACATAAATAGTGAAAAAATGTTATTTTCATAACCACTAACATTTTTTTAACAACTTTTAAAAGAACTGTAAAACAGGTAACCAAATTGTCCTTACACTGTTTCAAATATCTTTTGCACCAGTCAAAATAAATAAACAAATGTAATCTAGATCAGAATTGTCAGGTCTGCTCCGTTCACTTACTGGGCAATTTCATATATTTAATTGACAGCTAATGGTTCACAAATCAAACAATAATTTCCTCAAAACAAAAACCAATAACCAAAAGGGTGCAAGTCACAAGTACCAGAAACCGGAAAGAGTTCAGGCCCCTCGAGTTATGTACACCCCACGTTCAAAGAGTATCATTTGGATTTCATTTATGATAACAAATAGAACCAGTCCCTTTTGGTAGATTGTGAAAACCCAAAAGACCTTCCTTTGAGTCACCTGTACAGTGTGAGACCATTATAACTTATTCTGAACCTCAGATATCATTCTCAAATGTTGTTATAAATGTTTTTTGAGTAGGGTTTAATTAATACGTGATGACTTTAATGATCAGCTCTCCCCACACTCCCTCCCTCCCCCCAAATGGACAGTAATCTTTGGCAGGGTGTTTAAAATGCAAACCGCATGAGCCATTCGGAAACCTGCAAGCCATATTACAAAAACCAACACGCTGTTACTGATGGGCTCGAATCATCCGATTTTCACAGCGGTGAGGAAACAGTCCCGCTATTTCTCTCAGCCACTCGTGTTCATCTAACCTGGCAGGGCTCAGTGGGGAGGATTCCAAGAAGACAATTATTCCCTCTTAAAGAAAAATAAGAAAATACATTGAATTAACCAAACGCAAGGTAAACCTTTTAACATGATCTCAATGCTACATAAGCTGTCAACAATTGGATGCAAAATGGGCTGCCTCTTATTTGGTACCTTTCCTCTTCTAACTGAATGACAGGCATTAGTGACTTTCTGGCCTTTACATTTATACGTGGTAATCACTGTTATTTTTCCCCTTGTTAGCATCACAGCACCATAACTATCAGGATGCCCTTGTGTACATGTGTCCACCAAACTTATCTTTGCCCAGCACTTCCTGTGAACAGCAAAAGCATAAATCTAATACCTCACGTTAAGAGGCAGCAATAAAGCATTATCAATTGGGTCCACTCCTTGTATTTTAATCCATTATCCATCTAGCTATGGCATTCATGTTTGAATTAAGAACCTATTATTCAACTTGAGCCCGTGAGCTGCAAGGGAATGTAGGTCAGACACTCGCTGCATATTCACATCCAAGGAACCACTTATGTGATTGCTACGCCATCTGTATTGAAAATCAGCAGCTCGTGTGTATTTTGGTTACTGAGTAAATAAGCCTGTGAAAGGCAGATTTCCACAATGTGAGGTATTTAATTCGGAAAGCCTATTGTGCTGAGCTGTAATACACACCTATGACTATACAAAACGAAAAACATTTGCTACAATATTGGCAAACTTGTGTCCGTTTCTATGCCAAGTGAGAGCCCATAAATAAAACAAAATAAAACTGTTCAATATTAAATTGGAGATTTCAAAAACAAACTGAAATGCTTTGCCTGGAACAGAAAATGAAGTTTACAATCTAAGAGAAAAGGAAAATTAAAGAACGGAAACCAAAGTCCCAAAAAGTGGGCAGCGGATTTTGAAGTGTATAGAAGGGGGCCATTAAAATTGATGGTGCAGGAGAAAATTCCATAAATCAGCCTAGCAGATTGTAACAGCGATTCTTCGGAGTTGCTCATTTAAAGCAATGTTGTGGAACATTTTTATGATAGCTCTGACATCAACCCCCCCTGGTGCAGTTTATATACACAGTTAATGGAGCAGAATCGCTTCTCCCGACATTATTGGGGATGGGGGGAGGGGGTGTCCAGTTTCCCGATCTTTCATCCTCTTGTGGGTCAATATATAAAGGAAGATTGACTTTGAACCCAAATGGGCTCCAACACCCACACAGCTCTGTGACAGTGGCAGACAGATGCCACACCCAATTAGACCTAAATACAACAGCTGGCAGCCCACTAGCCCTTTCTCCTCAACTCTCCCATTTTCATGCTTGACTTCAACCTGCTATTAAAAGCAGAAGCCCATCAATGAGGTCGTCACCAGTCCCGGCCCGTTGTTTTGTTTCCTCTTTTCTCAGATGTGCAATCAGCACTTGAGGACCATCCTTTCATCAGGGGCCTGCCCACTGTGAAGTCAGTCAATAAACCAGACTGCAGGCCTCCTTTGTTTTTGCATCTGGAGGTTGGTTGAAAGCAAAAGGGACTTTAATTAGTCCAATATAGTCAGGCATCATAAAAGAAGTCAGAAGGACTTTCTCCTTCCCCCCATTCAAAGGAAGGAAGTCCACAGTCAGGGAGGTGCAGTCGAGGTGAGAGTAAAGTATCCCTACATTCAAAATACTCAAAATAAAGAGACCAATTTGATTCCAGAGGTGCACAATTTGCATAATACTGTGCTTGATAACCTCACTTTAGAATGACACATTTATTGTGATTCTGAGAAAAAAGCTCCGTTATACTTTCAAATTTCACATTCAGCTGAATATATCTGCCACATGGCATGTAAAAAAATATATAACAGCAGCAACAACAAAAAGCAATAACCATGATGAATTTGAAAATGTATGATGAAATAATAAATACAGATGTATGATGGGATAGTGTTTTTTTTGCACAGTAGTGAGAATAAAGTGCAAAGAGAAAAGGAAATTGTAATCTAATCATGACAGAGAACAAATATATTTAGCCTGGGGGTTTGTGACACATTTACAATGGTGAGACCTTGAGACTGTGGTGACGCGTTTTAGATGCTTCTACCATTGGAGGCCCACTCCATCTCACACACATCATGTGTTAAAGTGCTCAGTGAAGCCACACAGAGGAAATAGGAGGCATGGTGGTTAGCACTAGTACCAGACCAGCCTCTAACGGGACTGCAAAACAACGAAGCGATAATGCACACCCTCTGTATAAGTGGTCTAAAAAACACACTTCCTGTCCTCCTCGTGGCAGCGTTCCCCACCATGATGGTGATGTGTGTCTCTGCTACTTTTTGAAGAGCTCTCTCACCACTTCTATTCTTGGCAGCCTGACAACAGCTGCACATGGACATTAACACATGTAATGTATCCTATTAAAAAATAAAACATTGCCAAGAAACTAGCAAGGGAAAGTGATGAAAATAGTATATAAATAAATATATATATATATATATTTATTCTGAGGGGCAACCATAGGAAGTTGAAACCTGAGGCACTGATTTACTCGTCAACACTGAATATTAGGTGTATTTAAATTTGTAATCATAAAGGTCTAGTATTCACACAGAAATGAGAAATTAACATTAACATTAAATAAGGCAATACAGAAAACAAGTCAGACTAGTGTAATTACCATGTGTATGACCAGCAGCTCTCTTCAGCACTGAGCACAGCTCCCCATGTCAGGGTTAAGAGGAGCTGTTGGTAGAGCAATATGGAGAAGGAGCATCTTTACGCCGCACCATGCACAGCTCGAGGGCAAGACCTGCAATAACCGTACTGTCAGTCAGCGAATGAGCTTGCAGACTTAATGCACGAGAGGAGTAAGAAAAGGTTGTTTATTCCATATCTGAAGTCTCAAGAAAAAAGCAGTTATGGTTTAATCACTAAATAAACAGTGACAGGTTTTGTAAAGAGAAGAAAGATGAGCATATAGTAATTATGGCCCATAAACCAGATACCAAATATAAGCATTTTATTGTCTGGATTCAGTGAATGGCAGAAATGCGTGCATTTTGCTACTTGGAGAAAAAAAGACAGAACATTACCCACTGCTGCAGCACACATTTGAATATAGCCTGTGTGGATTTATTGAATGAGTTTTGAAATTCCTTCCATTTAAAACAAACACATTAAACCAAACACCAGGTAAATACTGTGATTTTCTACCAGGCTAGTGGTATAATATATTAATATATATTCACATAATACTGATTTCATCAATATTTGAAGCACCATTACACATTTACAATGTCACAGTGTCATTTTATTCATTCATTTTATGTTACTATATAACCAATTTTTCCTTGTGAGTGGGCAATTTTATTACTAGTCTCCCAGCTTAGATGTCGAATACATTTTCCTGTAACACATGCAGTACATGAGGCACTACTTATACTGTATTTCTACCCCGAATCTTCTCAAACCTAATGTTATGCAACAGGCAGCACTATGCATTTTATTAGCCAATGATAACAATGTGTAATTTTACCCCCTTGGGGAAAACAGAAATCTAGCATGGGCAGGATGTAGGCTGAAGTACAGTATTAAATCCCTGCTGTTTACATCATTAAATCAGAACAGGCCGTTTTATTGTGGTTGTGCAGCTTGTTGAACTTTACTGGCCACACATATCCAGTACCTTAAAGTGCACAGTGAGCAGTTTAATTGCACAGCAGGAATTAATGATGTGCTAATATTTTATGAGACAGGTGCAAATGAGTTGTGCACAATTTCCATTTCAATTTCCGCCGTTTTCACCTACATTCTTAAGAAGCATGTAGTGTCTAATTCTCAAGACTGGAGGCAGACATGTGGCTCCAGTATGGATGTCACAGAGCAATGAAAGGATGCCCACCAGAATTGCAACAGATGGACAGACACAGAAACAGACTTTTAAAAACAATGCTGTTATTTGTGCATGAGCAGAATGTAAGTGAAACTGAAACTGCATCTAGTTCAAACAGTAAGGCCTGTACACATCACAAGCCTGACACCTTCACCCATTCTCAGTGTGTTGCATACATTCCTAGTTGCTGGTTTGAATGATTCATTGGGTAAACATACATTTCATACAAATCTGAAGGCATTTATAGCAAAAACGAATATACTCTAGGTATATAGAGCAGTTTGTCTAAATGATTAACACTGGGAGTTTAGGGATACTTGCCTTCCTCTTGTATGCAGGAGAACATTTATGCAAGGTTACCTTTGTAAGTGTACAATATTTATGTTGCTATTTTTTGTTATGGCTTTACTGTGGACTTCACTGTGCACTGGTTTATAGGATTACTATATCATAATAAATATTTCCAAGGTGTATTTACAATGTATTTACCATGGTTTACCTATTGTCCAGTGTAGTAAAGCACAGTAAATGCACGTTGACCCCGTGGGAAACCACAGTAAAACCATGCAAAACTTGCAAAAATGTTGTCTCTAGAGGTGTGTTCACCATGGAGTTTTAAACTATATATATTTCATCCTCAGCAGCAGCAATACCAGCAGGCTTTATTGATGCATCACCTGATGAAACTATCCCCAAGATGCTTTTACTTGTTCCAATCTACAGATGTGAGCTCCTCATTTCACTGCTGACCCTTCATATCTTACGATTTGCGAATTTGAGAAAATTGCTGCAGCCATCAGCTTTTATCTCCAGTTGTGAAAGCCTGTAGTGTTCAGCTGCATTCACTATTTTACACATTTAAGTGTTACTTCAACAGTGTCAACTCCTGACAGATGACTGAAGAGTAAAACAGGAAACCGTTTTATGTGTGCTAATAATGGCCTCAAAGCTACTTACCACGACTAATGAAAAGCTGGTGCTTTCGCTTTTTGCTGAGGAGGTTATTAATGCAAATCATGTGCCTCTGTAATAAAACTTGCCTTTCTGAATAATGCCAAATTTATCTGAAGAAGCTGAAATTATCCATAAAATCAGAATGACATATTGATTAGGCGACAATTAAGCTGTGCCTCTTTGTGGAACAATACAGTGAAGAAATTTGGCTCCAAGCTGTCATCATCAGAAGGCATTTTGGTTTAATTTGGGTCAGTGGTATTTAAAGGCCTAAAGTGAAATGCCTGACAGTTTACACAGTGAGAATAAAAATGGGGGAGGAAAACAAGCACTGCTTTATAACCGTAATGAAATATCATTCAAGTTTTTAGAGTCAGCATTAGAGTTTACTCATTTCCATAAAGAGAATAAAATCTATATTTTTAATGGTTTTATAAATGCACTTTAAGAGGCATGTGCGTCTCAGAGTTAGGACAAATATGCCATATTTACTTGGATGGATGGTCACATCTTTGTCATAGTTCATAGTTAATGTCGTCATATTGCAAATTGGTTTGAAGGATTTGGTTCGCTACTTCAGTTGTAACTTTTTAAACACAAACCACCTACAGCTACTGTGATCCCCATGGGTTTTGGATTTTTCTGTTCCAACTTTGAATCTAGGCAACTGAAAATTGAATATATACAAACACATATTTCATTGAGTCTGAGACATTTACAAGACCACCAACCTGTGTACAACAAAAAAACTAAAAAACAATCTAGGGTCTTACAGTAGGTCTTTAAGCTATTGTATACTTATCTCCCCTTCTGTATCGAAAACAAATGGACATGGGCTTATCTGAAGGATTACCATTACTTCTAAAAATAATCCACAATTTATCTTAAAACAGCGAGCCAAAGGGTTAGCTTTTCCCCATCCAACAATGTTGCTCTGTTCCCAAAGTGTACTGAAAGGCACGAGACTGTGAATGCTGGGTATTGAGGTGCAGCAGCTGCAGGCGACTCCTGTGGTTTTGCCTGGCTAAAGGCCCCTGCCAAGTCAATCGCGTGCTTCGGCCCCTTTTCTACACTGAAACCCTGCAGACTTACTGCCGCTGGCCCCTGCTATATATAAGCACCACTATTGTCTCTAGTAGATCAGCACACTTCTGACCACAGAAGAGCATGCTAACGTCTGTCTGAGGCTTCCAGTCCTGGTCTTCGGTTAGGTTGGACAGCCATATCTTACAGTATACAGGTTGTGGTTCATGTAAAGTGGATGTTTGAATTCTATCATTGTAAGCCACTACTACTAATAATAATGGTTGAAGCATTAGTAATATCAATTTCCATTTGGATTCATTTGTCACAGTCTAGTAATACCATTAGCGGGATTTCATACAATGTAACTATGACAATAATACTGATGATGGAAACCAAAGGAAATTGAAACAGATGTCGTTCAATGAAAGGAATTTAAACCTACCTGACCCATCTCTCTCTTAGTGTTGTTCTGCTGCTCGGTGCCCCGTGACCTTCTGTCTTCTCAATCATGCTTGTCTCCAAGGTGTCTGGGTGTCTTTCCCATAGTATGTCTGTCACTCTTCAGTGGTTCCTGTCTTGTTGTGTTTTGCGTGTTTGTTCATTTCATTTTGGTTAATCCGTTGCCACTGTTTCAACCTGTTTTGTCAGGAACAATTCCTACTTGGGTGCTTGATAATTAATTTCCTGTTTAATTTTTATCTGCTCGTACAGAGACAGGCAAAACATACGTATGTATTGGTCTTCCAAAGTAGCCAGTGTTTACACTCTTTCCACTCTCTTTATCTGATCACTCTGCATTTCACACCTATACTTGAATATGTGGTCAAACCATGACTACCTGTGTTACTACTGTCTCAGTTATCTTATCTTTACAGCATTTCCTTTGTTGTTGCATGTTTTCTTCTTCCAAAAAAAACAGTTTTGTGCCATCTGTGTTTCAGTTTGAGTCCTTTATGTCCACAGCTACCACCAAAAGGAGGTTGCAGTTTGCAGGAGTGACTTAAGGCAGTTTGCTGTAAAAGAAAACTAGGAAAGTTACTGTATAAGAAGCATAAAGAAAGGGCTGTTTGAAGCATTATGCTGCTTTTGAACAGGAATGGTTTAGACACAACATATTTCTGAATGTAGACAGTGTAGACAGTGCATGGGGGAATATATGAAAACTGTAAAGTCACTCAAAAGCCCAATAAAACGTATTGCTGTTGGGTACAATTTCATTAACCAGGGCATAAAAGTGAACAGTAGCTATGAGCCCTAGATTGTTTGGATATACAAGCTGATGATCCAATTTATCCATTGACCAATTCATTGATGGAAACTGTAAAGTTGTGGAAGGGTTTTATAGTTTGATATATATGTATGTTTAAGACATGTGGAGTAAATTAGTGTCTCATTGCTTAAGCAGCTTGAGTCAATGTCCTCTGAAAAGGAGGTAATTGCACACAGCTATGGCTTTTCCCACGAGAAGCTGGGAGTAGGTGAAAGACATATACTCAAATGCACACTACATTCATGGTCCTGCATCTCCCCTTAATCTCATCATGAAGTAAATTTAGTCTTCTAATCTAATAATGGAGCAGGCTAATATTAATTTAAAATGTTGCAAGTGAGTGTTCCCTTTTGTGAATTCTCCGATTCTTTTCATATTCTGAGAGAAAGTTTTGAATAGACCTTTCTTCCATAAATCGAATGTTGTCTACATTATGTATTATTTTTGTAATAATCAATCAACTTTCTTGTAATATACCATCATGATTATTGTCACCTTATTTTGAATCTCCTTATAATCAGACTTTCTTGAACATGATGTCACACTGCCACTCTTTCTAGATCTCTTACTGTAAAATAAACAGGCCCCCTTAAAGGGCTATACCTCTCATTCCCAATAGTTCTTTGTAAAATAACATTTTATTCATATCCCTGGCACAGCTAACAAACACCATCTGCATTCACAGCCCAACCCAGTGGTAAAGCGTCAGAGATAACATTAATCAATAGCACTGCCCTGGGCATCACAGTAACACAATAAACAACACAACAGGGGTTTAGGGTACCAAATAATCTGTTTCCACTAGTGAATAATTTGTAACAATAATCTTAATCTAATTTATCTAACTACCTATCTATCTATGCATATATACAGCTAGTCAGATAGATAGATAGATAGATAGATAGACAGACAGATTAATAGAGTAAGAATGAACCAATCTGATCAGTTTTGCATTGCCATGACCAACTTTGGAACTAAATCCTGACCCACTCAAAATACAATGCACTGTTAAGACCAAAGTTTAGATCAGGGTGAGTTTTGGCCTGGATTTTTTCATCATAGTGGTGTTTACAGAAAAGAGTTTGAACACAATATGCCCTTTGAAGTACAATACCTCGGGAAAAAACGTGTGGCATGACTTTGTTTAGTTTAGGCTTTCCAGGGACAAGCTGAATAGTAGACAGGCACAGAGGTCTACCTTTTTCAAGTTGCTCTGCTGTATTCTCATTATTATTAGACAAAAACTGAACTTCACTCCTTGTTTTTATTCTCTCTCCCTGTCTCCTCTCCTTTCTTTTTGTTTTTCTTCGGAGTCCCGATTAATCAAGTGTTGACAGAGGCAATTGATCACTTATCAAATGTGTCTGTCAGCATGGTTTCCACACATCTGGCCAGGGCTCCAAACAGTGTCGGCGCCGCACAGAGCTCACTGCTCCACGGGGAAGAAAGCAAGGCCGGCTGGAAAACAAGCTGGTGTGTGTGAGTGTGTGTGTGTGTGTGCGCACAGAGGCTGGGGGGATTGGCGTTGCCATGAGTTGCAGTATTTTTAGCTGTTGTTTCAGTAACAAGGGCCACCGCCGCAGGTGAGCAGATTCAAAGGGCGCTTGGAGAATGTCAGGGCTCACTCCACCTCTCCCTCCAGAGCCTGCTAATTGAGGGTGTTTTTAACAATCATCTGGCATGCGTTTAGAACAAATGTGCCGCCTCTCTTCCACATGGCACCGGTCCCTCGTATCGGGTGTCGGCTCCCTAAAGCTCCATCATAAAATACGAGAGACCTCATTCGCAAAAACTCCTCAGTATTAGTTGCTTCTTTTATTTATTTACTTATTTATTGTTGAATTGATTGTTGAAGCTCTGATACAGACATATTCACAAATCCTTGTAAAAGTAAAATCCTGGAAAGTCTAATAAAGTCTCAGTTAATATCTATTTTCATGATGGAGAACAAATGTATGATCGAGCTCAAATTATTTATTCTGCTTCTCTAAGGCCCTGTCTACACTATGTACTTAAATCCTATTAGTTGGCTTTTAATCGACCTAAAAGTGCTAAATACATTCGTGTCTACACTATAGAGAATGTAATACCATACTTGAAAAGTAGACAACGAAACGACCTCAGGGAATAGTTACAGTCAGGTTCTGAAATTAGATTGTATCAGGTAATGTGGTTAATCAGAAGTGTGGATGGCGTAATATCGATCTAATTTTGGTGTCCTCCACAATCCCAGAATGCTCGGTTATGTTTGGTGCATGGGCACAGCAAATACTGTACAAAGGGGAAGCAAATTAAGCCTACATAAAAATAAAAAATATAGTTGTAATAGCAGTATTATTTTACAATATGGTGGATAACATGGAGCAACACGGACCCTGTCATTTAGTGTTTGTAAACCTAAATGCATGCTGGGATACTGCACCATGGAGCACTGTGCTGTGAGGAACTGTTACATTTGAATCCAGTAATCCTGACCAAACGTACAATCGTTCGTCTGTGTGAGTGCTTTGAGCTAGATTCATTTGATCGTATTGAGGTACGATTCTGAAGATCAGTTATGTAGTGTAGACAGGGCCTACAATTTGGTGTTATCCAATACATTGATTTGACACACAGAAGTGTCATTAAAACCAACAATTGCATTAATTGGAGGGGTGCAGCAATCATTGGATGGACTCCCCCCCTTTTCTTTAAAACATGGCCTTTTTAAACTGCATTTACTTTATCTTTATTTATCTTAAAAGGTAATGCAAAGAAACTAAAACCAACATTCTTTCCACGAAGCACTTCTCTATTCATATCTGTCAAGGGGCTTAAATGCTGACTATGTAGATAGTTCCAGAGTAGCACACTCCCAAACCCTATCAGTAACTGACCTCTGTTTCTCAGACTACATCCTAAGGTGTCATATTCCCGGCTGCTGTTTTGTGATATCTCTCCTTGGGGAGACAGTTTGACGTAATTAAAGTCCAGGCTGCCATTAGATTGGAGAACATTCTTTGCCCTGCATATTAGCGATGCTGTGAAACAGGTTAGGTGCCTGTAGAACTGAGATGAGCAAGTTTGAGCCATTTGGCACTTTTAGCTTTTTCCATGGTGGGACTGGATTAAATGGAGAATGTTAATATGCTGCTAAAGCAAGAAGTTGTAAGAAAAAGATCGATTTCACTTTTTGTATGAAATGACAAACAGGAGAGAGAGATGGTTAGGTGGTGTGGGTTACAAAATGGCAGACATTTTGAACAGGAAAGAAAGCCACAGTGAGCCAATCACAGTGGTTGTTATTCAAGGTAAATTGGAGAGTGGAAGAAGCAAGAGCTCTTCGCAAGACACTACACAGAAGCAATCTAATATTCATGTATTTGAATGTGAAGCAGTTTTGACTGAAGCATTGGTGCTGTATTGTATTGCACTGCATATTTTTTGGACAATATTGAACTTTTTGCCCCACTGTGGGGTACAAAGGCAGCCAACACACATTCTGAAATATTGAATATATAATCTTTGTCTGGAAAAATGTGTATGTGATAGAACTTGCTTTGGCTGAATACACCAACCAGATATAAACCGTATTAGTATTTTGTGTATATATGTGGGTTGGGGTAATTTTTTATTTGCCATAACTGTGGTAACATTTGAGGTTTCAGTTCATACATATGCCCTTAAAGCCACCAACTGTGAAAATGAGCACGTCAGACTTGATTTTTTGTGGGAAAGTTGAATATACAACTGTCTGGAGTGTAGTCATATGAAATGGAAGGACGTTGCAGGTCTGGATTCATTGGTGGTCAAAAAGTGTGTCACTTGGATAGGGTTTTATAGTGTACAGCTAACTAAAGGTTTCTTAGATTACCAGATAAAGGTAACCCTTGAAATTGGATAGGTGCCACTAAGATAAGTATCAATAGACACTGCATTTATGCTCCAGACCAAAAAGAAAAGATTGTCAGCACAGCACATATCTCAAATAAAATCAGAAGAGAAAATGTTTCCCAATTTAAAAATTCAAAACCACAAAACCCCAAAACTCAAAAGTTTGAAGAAGGACTTGTGCACTCAAAAGATCTCACATTATTGTTATTTTGAGAAAACGCCATCTCTAGCACTCACACATGCATTGCAAGACACAATAGCGTCTCTGTTAGTAATAGTTAAGGATCTAGCTACCCATGCTTCACCACTGTCATGTCAACCAGCTGGCGGATTCAATCCTAAGAACAGATGTCTGTCTTCCTTTAAGAAACCATATACACTTTATATTTCAGAAGAGTTTGTACTCACTTTCACTTTTTATTTAATTTGAACAGTAATGTATCAGCTGTTATTAGATATTGCTCAAGAAATGGCTTTAATTACAATAACACAGACTACTGCACAAGAGAGCTATCAGATATCTCTGGTTATAATTTACTGTGTCAGGTTTCTGTGGATTTTGACAATGCTCCATTGTTCATCTGAACTACTTCTGTGTTACCTAAAGAGTACTTTTATTGACTAAAGGTAAGGTCTATGAACACAATGGTTAAGAAAATTTGTACCAAACATTGAGGTTTCATTTCGGATTCTATATAAACAATATAATATATGTAATAAACGTCTAAAAAATATGTAATGACAACAGATGTAGTTTCTATGGGAAATAATGTATTTATGTCACTGAATACACTGCCAATATTTCTTGCATTAAAAACAATCAAACTATGAATTTGTTGGCTCACAACACTCAAAACACAAAATATTTGAAATATGATTGACAAAAATAGCGCTAAATAAGAGAATAACCAAAATATATTCAAAAATACATCTGTTTCTCCAAAAGATTCCTCTAATGAGGAAACCAATGGATTTCCTTCAGGCAGCATAAAAACAATGTGAACTCTGCTCTGGTTTGTCTTTAGTTTAACAATTTTGGCAAACATTCTCTTGCTGCGCATGTGAATCTGCCTCAGTTTTAGGTGCAGATGCTGTTCCAGGCTTGCATAATGCAGATTCTTGCTTCCGAATAGCATCTGTTACCTCAATCAGGAAATCATCTGTGCATTTCCCCTCTAAAGTCTACATGGGAAAAGCCTACTGGCCTGAATTTTGGTGTTTGTAACATTTGAAATGCTGTCAGAACTCATTTTGGGGGGTATATGGAAACAGATAAAGTCCTGAAATCAGTGCCAAAATGGAGTTTAGAGGCTTTGTTATTTTGCAGCAAAAAGCGAATGGATTGTAGTTTCTAGGTCCTCAATCTGTCATTTAGTTTGGCCTTTTGTAAATACAAATATAGTGGTTGTCTCCAATTTTTCCTCTCCACATCAACTCCAACACCCATTCTGGTGTTGAGCGAATACCTCTTATTTGTCAAGACATTATTTTATTGCAGGAAAATGTCTAAAATAAACTCAGCCCTTATTTTCAGCACCTTGTACCACATGTTCTTGCAGTGACTGGACTGGCAAATTCTATGCATTTTAGTTTTTGAACATTAGGTATGTACAATATATCTTGTGCCACGGTTAGAGTGTTTTTCCATTTAGTTTTTTATTCTATTTTGAGACCGTTCTTCAATGTGTTATTTCCCCCTTATTCAACATAATGAAGCAGAAACGAGTAGTTCATATTTTTGTGCAGATGTATCTTTTAAGGAATCTGATATATATTTTTATTGTGACAGTATCTTTTTACCACCTGGAGTATATTAAGTTGATGCCCCATTTTACAAGGTTAGACAGTGAATGGCTTATTCATAGTTTATGTTCTGTAATGCTCTTTCTACATGTTTAAAAAAATAAAAAAGCCATCAAGGCATCAAATGGTCCAAAACATTGCTATACATTTTTTTTCCAGAACAAGAGGGAGCCAGCACATTACATATACAGAAAAAGCCACATATATTTAAGTTAGCTCGGTCAGATTCCTGACAGTCTGGTTGACTTTAGAGACCAGACTGGGGCCTAGACCAAATCAAAACTTTGCTCTACCCGCAAATCACAAATTACAAACTAGTACCATATTGCGGTTTAATTTATTATCAGAAGCTACTTGCTACTACTTATAAATAAAAATGCAATAGGGTAGAGGTTTGTAATTTACCATTTGTGGCCAAGGCATAGTTTTGATTTGGTCCAGGATTTGATTTCTTTAGTAGAAGGGCTACAAACTGGGCCATGAAAATATAAAACTTCTCAGTGGATAGGTTGCCACCATCTAGGCCCAGACTACTGAATATTTTGCTAAACCTTTGTTAGTGTACTTGACCACACGTGGCAGCAGTTATTAGATTACATTCCCTAGCAATCCAGGAGGCACCCACCCCATCTGCAATTTAAATACAAAAATATTCACAGGATATATGGGAGAGCTTCCAACAGCAAAGAGCAGATTCAAGCCATGTGCCAAAGAGACAGCAAGTCATGTGTAGACACATCCTGTGAGCAGCCTCCAAGAAATCTGTCAAAAGCCACTGAAGATTTTACAAGGATACCTATATTGTTGCCAACCAATGAATTGTGTTGTCAATGCTGTTTCTGTGTCAATGAGGGAAGTTTGTGGGGAAGGTTACCACAGGTAGCCATTATATGAGATGTATTACCAGCACATTATAAATGCTTCTTGGGGTATGTTTGTTTAAAAAAACAGCAACAAGGACACAAAAAAAGAAACATGTTCTGTTGTCTGAGAACTACATCTTGTTAAAGTTTTATTGGTCTACAAAAACATAGCAGCAAGAATAACATGATAGATTGTCCAACCATATTAAACTATACACAGACTGTTGGGGCTTTAAAACTGAAGCATACTCAGCCTAAACGACTACTCTATTCAATGTTTAGTAACATTAGTTTTCCCTTTGATATTTTAATCAATGTACTTGCAAGGTTACACAGGACCTTTAGGGTATGTACAATCATTCCCCCTGCCTTTGTTTTACACACACTACACACTTATAATGGGTCCATTAATGAGTAATTTGCTCTCCGATATTTAAAAAAAGTCCAGCTCAGCAGCTCACTGCTTTGTTCTGTATGGTGTACTATTTTATGAACACAGCTACACAGGGGGTGATTTTACATGTAGATTCAACAGAGCAAATTACTGGAATGGAGCATATTATTTGCATTTGAAATAGCTCGCCTGCCCTTAACTCTCACTGCCAAAGGCATATATTTTTCTTCAGCTTAGCCGGCCTCAGCACTGAGATGCACCTGTAGATTATTCAAACAACTGCTGGAGGCCTAATGTGACCCAGATGCATTGTGTCCCTGCTCTAAAGGTTTAATGAGCCTAGAACGGACATCTGTGAACCCTTCCATGTTCATAGCAGAGACCCTGGAACATTTTTGCATTCCAATTATTTAGTGCAGTAAGGGTGTAGCATGGATTGCCCTCTGGCAGGAAGTGGAAGTCCATGAGATGAACTGTTCAACAAATAGGTTATTCTGTTATGATGCTCTGTCCTGGATTTCATTAAAACATTTTACAGAATTGGAAGTCCCCACCCCCACTTCCACATCCCCCACCCAGGACTGAATTAGGGACCTATTTTTAGAATTAATCCTTAGATTATTAGAGGCAGGGGCTGGGGGCAGTGCTTGGAGATTTCCAAAGCTGTGCGGTGTTTTAAAGCTCCTGGTGTGGTAAAGGATAAACCGATCAAGTCCGTGGTCTTCCAAGATACCCACTTGTTATTAAATGTTCTTGGGCATAGGCACTAATATCCTTAATGATGACTTTATCAATTTGAAAATCCTACAAATCCAAAATAGATGTGTTTCTTGTGCACTGAGGCTTATCATACAACATAGTACACTAGGATTAATTATTAGCTTATACATATTTGCTTATCTGCAGGCATGTACTAGGATCATCAGAGCTGGACATATGGCTGTATAAATCTATACCCAAGGAATCCTTTAGCATACTGTTGTAATCATACAGTACATTTCTTAATAGATCTACTGTTAACTCCTGAAGACTAGTTAGTACAAAGCAACCACTAATATAAGTACATATTTACTGGTGAAATATGAAACTACCTGTTACTTTCTCAGAAGTAATACAAATAATATATACAGGGCATTGCCATACATTTTAATGACACACATATACAGTTATACAACATAAGAAAACAATTACTAATAAATATACAAATTAGTCACACAATTCTCTCTAATCCCCTTTCCTGGCATACATTGAAGAATAAAATAAAGCTTGATTTAAATAGTAATTTAAAAGCTCAAACACAATTAATTAATTTGTTAAATAAATGAAAAGCATAACAGTTAAACCTATATACTGGCTCTGAACTGAAATGCGTTTTTTAAACTTCCATCAAACTAATCTGATCCACATCACAGGAAACTCTACATATCTCACAAACCTGCTACAAACACTTGAGGGGAATGCTCTACTTTCAGACATTTCAGTAAAAAGTACATTCTTTATTCACCAAGAGTAGCAGCAGTAACTCACTTGTTTTCCATGCAAACATTAATGCACTCTCTCATCTTCTCACTCTTTTCTGTCTTCTGCTCTTTGGCTTCTCTCCAATACCTCTCTGAATGTTTAAGTATTTTCTAATAATCATTAGAACATCTGAATTATTGGCCTTAATTATTTTAGATTGCCAGCACACAAGCTAATGTTATTATCTCTTGGCAGTCAATCAGACATTATCATTTGTGCATATTGCGTTTATGTTGTGATTAGGGCATGGAGTCACATACTTGACATTGCGAACAGTGACCAATTAATCTTGGCAACCAAGGCTTCAGATTAATATGACTTTCAATTTCTCAACTAGAATTTAAAGTAGCAGATGATTCTTTGCTTATACTTTCAAATACAGACTAATTACCTAGTAAGCAGGCTCAACTTCAACAAACAATTCTTGTACCCTTTGCAAAAGATTGACTCCTAATCAAGCTACAAAGCATTACACATATAAATAGGGACAAAATAATGAATAAATCAAGATAAACTTTTGAATAACAGATACTTAAAACAGGAGACAACAAATGTGAAGGTATATTATGTGACACTTTCGATTTATTAATGATTTTTCAATCTGCTTGAAAAAAAAAGTGCCTTAGGTGCATGACATCTTACAGCTTTAAAAGGGAAAGAATCATCTTGTACTGAATTACAACCAAATACAACAAACACATCATTAGGAATTTACTAAATAAAGATCTCATTTGATTGGCAATAGTTTGAATTAGGTTTTGTAAATGTACACATTGACAGTAATGTAATACAGGATACAATGCCAGATGTCATTTTGCCAGGGAAACTGGAACTCATGGTACTTGAGCAAGATTTGGCATAAAGCCTGTTCAATTTTAGTCGACATTTCTTCATATAAAGACAAGCATCATGCCAGGCTGAAATAATATGTGCACCCAGGGAATTTCACTGATGAGTCGCTGATGTTAATTTCCACAATTTGGTTTTAACACGGCTTAGAGGAGGGTGTGCTGTTTTAACATTCGTGGAAACACGGACATTTTGACTTTAAATACAAGTTTAAAGTGAATGAAACACAGCTGCTGATTCTCCGAGAGATAACCCACAGCAATCTAATTCATTTTACTCAAACGCTTAATAAAACGTAACTTCAATTGTGACACTGACAGAAAAGTGTTGCATTAATCATGGAAGAACTAAACTGTCTGGAGTTGCTTGGAGCTCCCTCCCAATTCTAACAGACTTTTCTCTCTGCTGCTAATATCTAATGACGACATATATTAGGCTTACTCATACGTTAACAATGGTCATAGTGTACAATGAATAAGGCTTATTTTACCTTTCATTGAAATCGGTTAAGACATAGTATAGTTTGTGGAGCAGTATCCTTCTGTCATTGTAGATTTAGCCACTAATATGTCCAGTTTTTTTACTAAAAGATTCTGTATTCTCTTTCGAGCTCCCCATTTATAAGCACTTCAACTGCCTATAATCATTCAAGAAGTTATCTTCAGCCTTCTGTCTGAGTGGGTGACATATGCAATGGGCAAATGGGCAATCCATTATATCAAGGAATATTATTTTTATGGGAGTAGGGCCAGTATAAACTATGCATCACATCGTCTCCTCCAAAAAAAAAAAAAAAGGATAAAGGATATGTTTTGTAGAATATGATGATGATGATGATGATGATGATGATTATTATTATTATTATTATTATTATTATTATTATTATTATTATTATTTTTATTTATTTATTGGCAGACGCCCTTATCCAGGGCCACCAAAATATAAGTGCAATATAAAGTGCAAAAATACAGTGCAGTTCAAGGCATAAAACATTACAAATTCAAATTTACATAATACAGTGCAATTCAAAGCATAATACATTTTACAAATTTCAATTTACACAAGTGAATACAATATGAGGTCGTCCATCCTGGATTGTAAAAGCTGAGTGCAGACAAGATGTTAGGTCACAGTCCGGGGCCAAGGGAAAGGGAGCATAGGGGAAATCAAAATAATACAAACACTAGTAACGCAAGGCAAGAAGTATGATAAAACGTTGTAAAGTGCTATCTTACAGGAGTAAATGGCTAAATTAAAAGTAATGTCTGAAAAGATGTGTCTTGAGTAATCGCCAGAAGGAGGTCAAGGACTCTGCTGTTTTGACTTCGGTGGGAATGCGTGCCGCTATCGGGAGCCAGTGGAGGGAGAGGAGCAGTGGAGTAGCATGTGCGAATCGGAGCAGAGAGAATACCAGACGAGCTGCAGAGTTCTTGATGAGCTGGAGCGGTGAGTAGTAGTTTCAGGCTGGCCGGCCAGGAGGGAGTTGCAGTAGTCCAGGCGGGAGAGGACCAGTGACTGGACGAGCAGCGAGTCGAGTAGTCGGTGAGGAAGGGTCGGATTCAGCGTATGTTGCTCAGGTAGAATCTGCAGGTGCGTGTCAGCGTGGTGATGTGCTGGGTGTAGGAGAGTGCAGGATCGAGGGTCACTCCTAGATTTTTAGCACAAGAAGAAGGAGACAGTGTCATAGAGTCCAAGGGGATTGAGATGGAGAGATCAGCAGAAGGTGAGGAAGAGTGGGGAAAAAATAAGAGATCCAATTTGGAGGTGGAGATAGCAGACAAGCAGGAAGAGATGCGAGAGGGGATGAGAGGATCAGAAGAGGGAAAAGACAGGAAGATCTGGGCATCATCAGCGTAGAAGTGGTAGGAGAAACCATGGGATGCGATGAGGGGGCCCAGGGAGCGAGTGTAGAGAG
Source organism: Amia ocellicauda (assembly GCF_036373705.1). Taxonomy (NCBI): domain Eukaryota; kingdom Metazoa; phylum Chordata; class Actinopteri; order Amiiformes; family Amiidae; genus Amia; species Amia ocellicauda. The sequence continues at coordinate 30,135,661 of NC_089859.1, forward strand.
AGAACAGGAGGGGGCCCAGGACGGAGCCTTGGGGAACGCCTGTGAGGAGAGGTTGGGGGGTGGATGACAAACCTCGCCATGTCACTTGGTTGGTCCGGTTGTTGAGGTAGGAGGAGAACCAGGTGAGAGCAGTCCCAGAGATTCCAAGGTCAGCAAGGCAGGAGAGGAGGATGGAGTGATCAACAGTGTCAAATGCTGCGGAGAGATCAAGGAGAATGAGGACTGAGGAGAGGGAGGCTGCTCAAGCACAGCTGAGGGAGTCAGTGACTGCCAGGACAGCCGTGTCAGTGGAGTGAGCTGTGCGGATGTGGGATTGCAGAGGATCAAGGAGTGAGTGAAGGGAAAGAAATGCAGACAGCTGACGGTGGACAGCACGTTCGAAGGTCTTTGAGAGGAAGGGGAGTAGGGAAACAGGGCGGTAGTTCTGAGGAGAGGTGGGGTCAAGGGTAAGTTTCTTGAGGAGTGGGATGACAGCAGCTTGTTTAAATGCAGAGGGGAAACAGCCAGAGAGGAATGAGGAGTTGAGGAGGGAGGAGATGAAGGGGAGTAGATCAGGAGCGGTCGCTTGGAGGAGGCGAGTAGGGAGAGGGTCCAGGGCACACATTGTAGGTTTGTGACCTAGGAGGAGAGAGGAAAGATCAGAGTCCGAGAGAGGTGAGAATGAAGAAAAGGAAGCTTGATTGATGGGAGACGTGGGTGGGATGGGAGAGGAGGGGGGACTGCTGAAGAGCTTGCGGATGTCTGTGATCTTGGAGGAGAAGAAGGAGGCAAAATCATGTGCAGTGAGAGATGAGGGAGGAGGAGGGGGAGGGGGCAAAGAGGGAGGAGAAGGTGGAGTAGAGTTTGCGGAGGTTGTTGACAGTGGATTCAAAGAGTGATTGGAAGGAAGACTTCTTGGCTGAGGTGAACATGAATGTATGGGGCAACAATGCAGAGTGTACAAAGGCTTGTAAGGTAATACTTAAGGGAAACGGGAAGATGTAGACACTTTTCAAAAAGAGGTGCCCACATCATTACTGCATTCCTTTCACACAGTTCCTATGTCTTATGGCACCGCTTGCGGATTTCTGCTATTGGAGATCAGGAAGTCAGACACAGAGATCACAATGTGCCTCCCAATGTGCAGTGTTCGCATCTGAACACATTAAATAGCTTCCATTTTGGCATATCCTGTTCATTCATCCCAGACATTATTATATTAAACAGCTTTTGTCTTTGTGATAACAGAAATATTCATTTTGCATCAAGTGGTGGCCAAGGTTTCAGAATGTGCTTTTGATGGCGCATTAAAGTTCATTGCCCAGTGGACCTCAGAGACACAGATGCACACGAGATGTGAAATACGGAAACAATGGGGCTTATAGATTAATTTGAACCAATCAATCTTTGCAGCCCGTAGTTTAGAGAGCTCAGGCATAAGCCCTTGCTTATATTTTAACCATTCTAACCACGGGATTATGGTCACTTGAAGGATCTGCGTGATTGCAGGAGCTAATGAAATCTGTTTCGTGTATCAAGTAAGAGTCCTTTGAGGTTCCTGCCTACCAGACCATTATTTTAAATCCTAAATGCCAGTTCACATGGTTTTAATGAGTGGCTGATGTATCAGCTAACATTTCCTTCCGAGGTCTGCAATCAAAATCCCTCACACCCCCCACCATTTAAAACAAAATGTTTGAGGTCACAAATAATTAATTCTGGAAAGCTTCTGCCACTGAATTTATATTAGTCAGTGAATGTCTGTTCTTCAGCATGCAAGGCAGTTACAAGACAATCCTATTTGGTTCTGCAGAAAATGAGAGGAGAACAGGTAAAGACTAAAAAAACATTACATTTCAGATGCTAATTTAGATAAAATGAGAAACTGTAAGTGTTTCCAGACTTTTATTTCATTCAAATAAAAGGTTGTAAAATAATTGTCTCATATTGCAGTTTCCTTACTATTTTTTTGTTTTGATTTTTATTAACCATTTGCCGTGATTTTAAGTCCCTTTATGTCTCTCAATACATGCCCGTTGGTATGCTAATTATAGAAGTCACTGAAGTCTTCTTTCTCACTGGCAAAATCTTCTTGATCATAAGGTCATTGTGTTAGGCTGTCCCACCAAATTTGAATCAAATTTCTCCCTCTGGATTGGTGCTTCACACAGAATGAAATCTAACAAAAGCTTGGCCAGTGGACAGAACTCCTCCATCCTTCATTATAATACCACTTCAACAAGGCATTGCAGCTGGGAAGAAAAAACGGAGCAACTTCAGCACTGGAGGGAGGAGTAAATTAGCCCGCTTTGAAACAGCCTAGCAGGCATTAAAAATCATAAACTTTACTGTCAGAAGTCAGAACAAACCAGGCTGGTTACATAACAGGCATATATATGTTTAATTAAAGATGTTAAAAAAAGAAAGGTTCCAGCAAAGGAAATGCACAATGTGTTGGATTGTTTCACACTGTCGAATACTTCCCAAACAGAAATGGAAACTACATGTTCAGCAACCCAGCTGCAGGGTGTTTTGTGTGGGCCGAGCACCAGGCTAGCATTCTGAATTCCTTTGTAGGATACAGAGTAACCTTTGGTGCTCCATTCATTCCAGTTACTAAGTAATGTATACTGAAGTCCTGGCTCAGCTCCAGAAAAACATTGCTGACATAATATCACAAGAACTCTTTTTAACCTTGTACAATTCCCCAAGTCAGCAGGGTATGTGTTCTCAATCTCTAGCAAGCACTAGCAAGAAACAGGAGGTATTTGCATTTTTGTTCTGTTAATTTTTGGGGCGCAAGACGACAAAGCATGGGCCTAAGATATGCTAACCTCATATTATAGATCATTAAGCCATCATTCTGGTCCCGAGAAACTTGCATCATTAGGCCACCTGCTTGTTTTAATGTTACAATTCACCAGAACAAACTGTAGAGTTTAGCCATTAAATAGAGGACTAAACAAACTACAGGAGTCACTGTTAGATTGAACTCTGAAACCTTTTCAACCCCAGTCCTGTGATCCCCTCCTGAAACAAACAGATAAACTATATTACTCCCTGAAAAGTGGCATCATTCAAACACCTGTAGAAATGTAGAGCCAGTAGTAAAGGTGTGATTAATGGAAAGGATTGGAACAGGAAATAATCTCTGTCCCAGGGAAGGAGTGTGATTAGAAGTGTTAATTAGAAAAGCAATTTAGGGAAGCCACGCTCACACAATTCAAACTAATTTGCAAAGTCTCTTAAATTCAGAGTTGTTTAGGTCAGAGACTAAAAACAAAATTACCTGACTCACAGCCTTTAACACTCTACACAGGAAGTTCTTTAAACTGTTACTGTATTTATAACTCACAGCAACACTCATCCGTTAATTTATGCAGTCTTAATTATCTTAATTTTGTTTAATTTGTAGTGAAAAAATAGAAGGAAAGGGACTGAATGTCTATATATGTATCTGACGGCTGAAGTCTGAAATTCGGTGTAAAAAATCTTGTGTATTAGCGTTTTTAAAGGAAAAAATAAAACTTTCAGAGAAGTCTGAGAAGTTGAAAGGAAAGATCTATTTATTGATTTTGAACTAAATGCATCCTCTAATATTTACTTCTTGTTTAATTAATTCTAAAAAGGAGCTTTAAAAAAAACAAAGATTACAAGTAGACGTTTTTATTCAGCTTTTTCTCACAGCCTTTGGACCTGTAGACCACAATACATCTGAAAGCATTCCTTTTACAATAGCCATCCTTCCAGGTGCTCCTCCTCAGCAATGTAGCAGTACGCTGAGTTTTCTTTTCTTTTTCTTTTAAGTTAAGTGATGACAAAACCAGGCAAAGCTCAGAGATGCTGAGAAGCCAGATTCCCTGTGGTGTTTGTCCAATGAACCTCAACTGCGACCCTGAGGGAACAACAGCCCCTCACCCCATTGTTTAGTTTCCCTCCCCCCAGCCCTCCCACCCTCCTCTGGAAAGACATTCAACCCAGGGGCCTCTCGATACAAAAGGATGAGGTGGCCACTGCAGCATGTGGGTACCATTGCGTGTCCAGTCAGGGCAGCCTCGCAGCACAGGGCTCATTGTGCTGAACACTGCTGTGGTTAGGTGACACATACCATAAACCCTTGATGACCAAACTGACTAAGCCAAGCCACCTGATTTGGTCCCCCTCGACTGCCAGACTGAATTTGAATGTTAAGCAGATGAAAAGGCAGGATATTAGGCCATTATGCTACCCGATTCCCTGGTTTGTCATGCTGCTTAACTGCTGCTGCTAGTTTGGGACTCCCTCTCATCCAATGCCAGGGTGTAGACTTTAAAGAGAGAAACAACTCTAATGTATCCTGTTTTCCAGTGGGAAGAAAAAACATTCTCAGACAATATTCGATGGTCAAATGATATACATTACTCAAACAGGAAGGAGAAAGGAACTGAAACACAAGTGCCACATCGTGTCACCCTGTAACTGCAGCACAATCATGACTCACAAACTTCAAAGTGGCATGAGAGACGAGCTCGAAGACCAGCAATGTTAAATTAAGATATGCGTCTGGAAAGGCCGATCTGTAGTTTTGCTGTCTGATGTAAGTGATCTCTGTCAAAGATAACAGTCCACATTGTGTTTATATTGCCTGGCCAGTCTCCCAGACACTGTACCTCCTGCTGTCATCTCAAACATGGAGAGAGGCTGGGATTTTAATCCCTGTCGTCTAAAACTGCCTCTCTCACGGAGACGGCTCTTTAATGAATTCCTCCACTGCACATAAAAAAAAACAAAAAAAAAAACAGTTTAACCTTGATTATTTAAGCTCAGCATTTGATTTTAACAGCATGTGTTGCCCTACTGTAACAACACCCTACACATTCATAATGATTCATTCCTTATATACATTTTATATCCGCAATTAAACAAATAAAGTCTGTCTGCATTTTCGACTGCATGCCTTTTATTTTTCCCCCATGCAGATAGAAAAAGAATGTTAATGTTAAAAATCTTTAACAGAACGAAATCACAGTAAAACAGCAAGTTACAAAGGCCTACAACATACTCCCCTTTTTCGGGAAAGGCAAAAACTTCACCTTTCCTTAAATATTTAAAGTTTAAGTTTGAAAGCATGTAAGCTGCTTTCGGAGAGAAACGGAAACCTGATTATTTTTCTTGTGACCCTGCTGGCAGTTTTCTTTTGGGATCAGAATCAGCACACAGCCACAGCACAGCTAGAGTCTGTGATCCCATGTGCCCTGCAGGACTCACATGATAATCACATAAGTAGGCAGATTGTGGTCTAGGGAACACTCTGCTCCCCAAACATTTTACACAACATCACAAATTTGTTACATCAGCTTTTTAAACAATTAATTCATACTCCACTGCTCTTAGAATTTGGCAGGTATATATATAAAAAACACTCTTCTCCATTTTCAATCTGTTATTACTCTTTTCTGGTGTGCATTAGCTTCCTAGTCTATACTATCATTTTCATGCCATGTTACTTATTATTAAAGGGCAGTGATAATTGCACATGATAATTATCTACAGAAATGTATGCTTTTAGATTTAGTTTAGACTTGACTATAAATTAGTTTAGACTATTTTTAAAGCATTTGACCAAAAATACACTGTATATTTGATCAAAAAGTAATGTAATACTTATTATCTTTGTGACTATTTTATTTTTAGCTTTTATTTTTAACTGTATATCAGCCAAATCTAGTTTTTTTAGTTTTAATGTGGCTACTCTTTTTGGTTGTGTCCTTAAAAACAAGAACAAAATGAGACAAATGTATTGCATATTGTACATAATTAAATATAAAGCTGTATTTAATATTCAGTATAATTATCATGGGAGGCCATTCAATTCAGTGTTAATACATCTGATTAAAAGGTGCACAGATATATCTATTGATACAACATCATATAGCACAGAGCATAGTAAATAGAAAGTGCATAAAAGGCTAGATTATTGTCTGTGGACACATTACTAGACTGGACAAAACCTATTTATAATTAGTGTATTATAGTGAATTACACCTGCTGCTAAAATGCTCTCTGCTGAGACTCTTTGACAAGTAAATCTTACACCAATTCTTACTATTTGTGAATTATGCATGACAATGTGCAGTTTCAGCAGAGACTTCTGCAATAAAAAGCTTCTGTCAAGCCAGAAACAAATACATTATTGTAGCAATGCTTATAAGGGGTGTCTATCATTTTGAAAGGTTCATCGCCATCAACAGTCATTATTACAGGTCCAGGTTCTTCTGGTTCTTAAAGAAGTTGTTTTCTTTTCCATTTGGCTTGGGACACATTTTTAATTCCTTAGACCTCTGGAGGGGTCGAGTCTGTATATTTCAGAATTGTTGTGTGAATTAGCTCAGTTCTCCGGATGTTGTTGAGGTAAGCGCTTAATGCAAATGTATTCCCCCACTGTCTCTATTTGTATAAATGCTGTGAGTCATGCAAAACAACTCAGCTCTCCTAGGATTACGAAAGGTTTTCGTCAGCCGGTGCATAAAACACACTGCAGAACATCACCTCTTTGAATCCCTCCAGTCTGGCTTCTGTTGCTACACTGCACTGATACTGAATCCGGGAGGAATGGGGTAATAGCAGGCTTGTTACACCACCAACTTGGCTGTCCTCCTTCAACAGATACACGTGTCTCTTTGGTACAGAATGCACTTGGTTGATGTTCTGTGTTTGGGATTATGTAATTAGTCTTCCTTTTTATGGGGCAATGTTCTGCCTAGACAGACTGTTGGTATGGTGTCCCACAAGGTCCTGTTCTTGGTCCCATCATTAATTCTCCCTATATTTATAATATACAGACATGCTTAAGGACCAATGTGAGGTCTTTCCCCGTCACCTTTCATAATCTTAAATACAGATGTGTAGCGGACAGATGTCCATGATTTCTTCAGCTGCTTGCACCAAAACTTCTCTGTTACTGGAACCCAAACCACAACAGCAACAGCATGTCTCCTTGGCCTTGGAAACTAGTACCATGCCATGCCCTTGTAATCAGAAACCTAGGAGTTCAGACTTAAAACATCAGACATATCATTAAATCACCCTTTTAAGCCCACCCACAGCTCTTAATGAAAGCACCTCTATCTGTGCTCATGCTCATGTTATTCCTGTGTCTCTGCTTGCCTGGACTACTGTGATGCTCTACTTACTGGACTCCCATTGCACTCCATCACCGGGCTCCAGCTGGTACAAAGCACAACAGCCTGAATTCTAATTGGTACCAAGCAGCATGAGCCCATTAATCAACACACCTGGCTCATCTATGCTGGCTGGTTATCGGATTTGCAGTCACTTTCCAGACTCTTCTCCTAACCTACAAATATTGCTTCCAATTAGCTTCCTGATCTGCTGAACGTTACTAGGTGGCAACGGAAATCTGTTGACTCCGGCCTGCTCAGAACTCTTACATCTCTGTGAACTACACTCAGGGGGAAACTTTCAGCTCTGGATCTCTCTGCCAAGTACTGTCTAGACAGACCCTTACCCTCTCCTTTGGCGAAATCTAAATAAAGATGCATTTGTTCTCTTCAGCCTACCCCTTATAGTCAAATCTTTTCTGCACCATTTCATTTTTTATGCTCAAATAGTTGTTTTTTTTATCAGGGCAGATTTCTCTGCATCAGCTCTCATTAATGACGTAACAATATATCACGATTTCCCATATTTCTTAATTATGTTGTCACATCATTAGTACTGTATTTTGGATATGGAAAATTAATCCTGACTTGCAATTTATTTTAATCAGTTACTGAAAAGTTTAAACTTTAAACAATACACTAGCACCTTGTACAATCTTGGAATTGTAAAGCGATTTGTGTTGAGATCTTTATCTTGATACATGATTGTTAATCTTCTGCTTTTACCTCTGCTGTGCCCTAGTTTAGCAATTAATTGTATAGATGGAAAGGTACTCTTTGACAGGAAAATAGATTGAGTAATTAAGACAATTAAGACGAATTCTACTGGGTCAAGGGGTCTCTTCTAACTCTTGATTGAAGTTACATTTGTCTTAGTGGGTGAAATCCTTAGATGTATATTATTGATTCTGCTTTATTTCAGTTAAAAAATTGAAATGTGTGAAGAACATAGCATTGTCTCAAAGGGAGCAATGTCATGTTTTTTAGAATGGCATGTTAAACATATTAAATAAGACTAAAAACATGCGGGATGAATAGCTTCAACCAGCAGCTTCCAAGTATTAAGTGGCAGCTATTTGTTATAGGTGGTGGTGGGGTGCATTTAAATTGGAGAATTCTTGTAAGCGACAGCTCGGTATGTGTCTTTGTTTCTGTTGTGTGGGTGTATAATTTACCGATCATTTGAAATGCTGGTTAACGTCCGCCTCTTGGTGAACCAAAAGTATGGAGCTGCACTTTGCGGAATGAGAAACAGGTGTCACATGCAGTCAACATGGCAAGTTGCATCTGCTGAAACACACAGCACTCTCCTCTTTACCATATGATTGCACAGTACGTTTGCAGATTTAACCCCCAATTGACTTTTGTTGGGTAACTGTTTTTTTTTTTTTAACACGTAAATCAAATTTAAATATTTTTTAAGTTAAACTAGCGATTGTGCTAGCAGCCTGGGCTAAATTCGATGTTTTTTTTTTTTCTTCTCTAACCACTCTTGTTCTCTAATACATTTGCGAGCAGCTGGACACAGTGTCCAGTGAAACAGTGGAACAGTGAAATGTACCTTACATTGACCTGCAAGAGCACCACACACATATTTGTAAGTGTGAAGATAATGAGAAGAACATCTGTGTGTTTATTGCACCACGCCTACAGAAATAAATGTTGCTGGGAAAGCTGCCCAGTCACCAAAAAAAATTATTACTCAATATTCTCAATAAACACAGCCTCGTACTGTGGTCATCTTGCAAGGAAGGAAGGAGAATAAAAATGCAGTGACCGACAATGTGAATGAAAGATCACACCTAGTTAGATTTCTAGGTCTGGATCGTTTCAAAATCCTATATCTGGCAAGTTCTAGGAGAAAAAATAATAATAATAAAGCGTTTGCGCTAACTGATTTTTGAATTGAATGTCGTAAAAGCAATACATGTCCTCTGTGGATTTTTTTTAAGTGTATCAGCAGGGAATCTCCACTGAAAAGTAAATCAATCTAGTCTTCTTGGGGACTAATTCTTCTTAATTATGAACCAGGAATTTGAGTGGGAAGAAACAAGAGTGCTGTCGAACATTATGTTATTGCTGAATGCAATCCCTGGATAAATCAGGCCCTGTTGTTTTGGCGATTGTGTAATTACTGTATCGCACTGGGCAAAGAGCTTGAGCTATATTTTTTTCAGACCCTTCTGAGCTGGTCTGGGATTTGACGGATGATTGCGTACATTTAGCTTGAATTTCATGGGTAATTGATATAAGAGTGTTGGAAGGCAGTACAATAGCAATGGACTGTGTGTGCATGTGAGTGTGAGGAGTCAGCAAGGTCAGCAGGCCAGCCCACTCTCTAGCTATAAATAGAAATTAAGCAACAAGATGCATATACTTCGTTTTGTAAATCTAATCACAGTGGCAGATCTGAGACAGGGGGGCCAGTCTAAGCTGAACAGTGCTCAGAGTGACCGAGTATGTTCAAGTGTTGAAATAACGAGAGAGAACGCACAGCAGAATATCTCAGGTACATCAAATGTACAAATTCGCTTGCCTTTCTACAGTAAGTGGTATGACCTGTGACCTCCTTTAACCAGTATCACTTTTAATTCATTAAAACAATCTAATACATTTTCTGCAGATTACGCAGCATACACACTTAAAACTGAACAGAAACAATTCTCAGATTGAGTAGTGTTTATGATGCTGGCCATCTCAAAATCAATTTTGCGAATGCAGTAACTACAGTTACTACAGCAGTCGCAAATAAATAAGCTAATTAAAACTATCTGTGCCTGGCTTCCACATTTGCATATCAGTTTCAAAGGTTACAGCATAATTGTTTTGGGCAAAGTTGGAGAAAACAATCATTGGCTCAGAATGTATTTGACATGCACCTCTGAATAGTGGCCCTTAGTTGAATGAATTGGGAAGGCTTTAATTAATGACCCACTTTATTAAAACTAGGAATTAGTACGGAGACGAGTGATCAAATTTCAGACCACTCCATAATATCGGTTTAACAATTATTGCTGGAACTAATTAAGGAATCCAATTAACGCTGCAGGAATGGGAGTATGGAGAGATACAAGACTCCAGTGCAACATTTCCAATTTGTATCTCGGCTGAAAATTAGATATACAGCTTGTAGCATTCCTAGTTTCTTGGGAAATAAATGGTTTATATTTATATTATTTATTTATCACCGATTCCAGTTATACACATGCGCTCCAGAAACTCAAACTCAGAGCTTATGAAGACATAGGCCCCTATTTTCACAACCCCATTTTGACATGCCTTTGTGTCACGTGTCTGATACCTCTCTTCTCTGAATCCATTCAGTCTTAACTGGGAATTTGATTTTAAATTGATTTGATGAATCAATAATTGAGAATGAGCGAAGAGTTGAGGTTTCTCCTAATTCACAAGTTAAAGCTACAAATTATAGTACAGCCAGCCATTAATTTTAAGCATTAAACTACTAGACGTAACTTCCTGGACATGGACAAAGACTACCCTTTTCCACCCAGCGGAGGAAATCAATATACAGAACACTCATCAGTGGATTAAGGAAGCTGCCAGTTGTCGCAGCCTTCAAGACAGACAAGTCCTAATTGGAAAAGATATGGACACTGATACTATCATCCCTTTTTCTTGGCACCACTTCAATGTGTCCCTTTAAACATGTTAAGCATGGTGATCAGGTGTGCTCTTGATTCAGTGCCGGGTGCTGCCAGCCTGTTTCCTGGTCATGGCGAGTTTTTGAGGCCCAGCTAGTATAAAATTTCCTCCCCTGAAATCAAATCCAAAGCCTGGCTCTGAAGCTGGTGGAGGAAGTGCTTGTCAAGTGTAATAAAAACAATTTGACTCTCATTCTGTGAGCCTGTATCCTGTTTCATCGCTGACAATAGCCTGAGCTGTGCAGGCCTCTGTTCAGCGCTGAAACGAGAGCCCGTGCGAGGACATCGCCTAGAGCACTGCGTAGCACTGCTCACCGCTAAGCATGTCAAACCAGCTTTTAAATTGTTCGGTTTAACAGAAATGTGTGTTCTGATGGTTGTCTTTCACATTTGATATTTCTCCATCAGATCATACATGATTAATTTGTTTTAGATCTAACATTAGAGTTGTATGATTACTGAACTTATTATAATTAAGTAACAAACAAATGATCTGAGTAATCTTATTGCTTTAAGGTTATAAACAGCTTGTGTCCACTTTAAGTTACCATTTCTCAGACTAAACTTTCCCAAACTAGGAGTTACATTAACATTGATAATACAATTGCAAAAGAGACTCAAAACGTTTTAGGCCACACTATCTGTGAGCTGATTTGTCTATCGATTACTGCAATCCATGTTATCTATATCATGGGATCTGCAAATAGCCTTTATATGTGTGTCAGTGATGAGAAACATCATAAACATGATCGGACCAGATCTTAACCATGTTCTTTTGTGTGCAACAGCTGTTAAACATGTGTAAAGGAGATGCGCTCATTCCAGGTTAAGACATTTAATTCATACAGAAAGGCACAATCACATTCAAATTGCACAATTTTAAAACAAAATAGCTAGCTTGCAAATAAGTGCTTCGAATTGAAATTACATTCAAATCAGGTCCCCATTGTTGAGAAGCGAAAGAGGCCGGTGGACACAATTCTCAGGATCGCCTGTTACAGATCAGACTTTTCATTTATTCTAGTTATTTATTTCCTCCAAAGGATCATTTTATCAGGATGTTGCTACACTGAACATTGCTAGAGAAAGTATCATATTTGTGTGCCCAGCTCTGTCCAATTACTCTTGTTCTCAAGATGGGCATAATGCCTGTGAATGCAAGATGTGGATTTAGGATATCCTTTCAGATGTATCAAATGCATTTTCCAGTTGAATAATCCTGAGCCAGCTTTGGTTCTTAAGGGTGAAATAGCTGGGTAAATATAAAATGCGTCCTTGGGAAATAGTCTGTCGTCCGTGTCACGATAACTACATGCAGATGACAGCGCTTCCGGCTCCAAGTTCCTCACAGAATGTATGGGAGTGCATAGGACAACCACAACTACACCTCAGACAGCCGCTAGAGGGAATTCATTATGCCAGTCAGCAACAGGAAATGTGGTCTTACAAACATTGTGCAGTGCAGAAGCTCTGAGCACGTGTTGCAAATAGCAGCACTAGGTTAAAGTATATTACTGTCATCATGTGTTTTAAATGCTGGCAGTTAAAATATGAAGTGAATGGTTATTACCTTCATGGGAGATGGATGGCTTTTGCAGAAAGTATGTTCACAGGAGACCTTGCTCAACAGATGTTGGAGTCCCTGTTTCAACACAGATTTGGTTCTCTTAAAAATAGCCTTAAGCCAGAGAACATTGGAAACTCTTGCAGGCATTTGGCATTTGACTGGATCAGGTTTAGTTTTCATATCTAATATTAAGCACATATTATCACCCTGACAAGTTTCCCTGGGGCTTTACACTTCAGGCACTGAAAGGGAGATTTGTAAACCGTTTTAAGACTTGCTTGTCCTCATGTGTATTTTTGTATACACAATTCTAAATCACCAGCCACTTCATTTCAAAAACTTTAATGGGATCAAGTGTATTACAAGCCTAACTGTCATATTCCTTTTGAGAAATAAAAAGATCTGCAAAAGTAGCATGCAGCAGCAAAATACTCATTAAAAAATACAAAATTGTTAGACAATATTCAGCCACTTTTGGGCATATCCCCTTTTTGATGAGCAGGAGGTACTGATTGTATTATCTTATTCATCTTCAGTCTCCAAATGGTTCCTTGTACACATTTCTCCTGTAACAATATTACAGAAGCTTTTCTATCCAGTCTCTTCGCTCTTGCACTGACTTAATATATTTCTGTGTTTCTACATTTTTTATAAGCCAAGGAACTGATATTATTACTTTACAAAACGAATCTCCTGGGCTGTTCAGCACTCTTGCTCTTACGCACTTTCTTATTATGTCTGATGATTATAAAGGTATCACACAAGCACAATAAAACATTTGAATGTTTGCCATTTGAGAATCCCACTGTTTCTTTGGTAAGTGGAAACATACAGTTAGGAGACGCTTAAGCAAAGACAGACCCTAGAAGCTCCACATCAATATGGGCTAAATATGTTTTTCAGATAACAGATCTGCCAGTCCTACACATTTTCATAACCTCCCCAGTGAAGATATGGAGGAAATTAGCAGTCTTGCACTTTAACCTGCAGAGGAAACTACAGTCATATGTACAGAACTATAATCTCATTGTGGTTTCTCCTTAAAAAGGCTGAAGTCATTATCTCAATCAGTTATTTTATACACAGCATTTAGCACTGGAAGAGAAATATCTTCAACAACATTGCTACTTCAGGTAAACATGAATTTAATGAATTTAAATACATTTGAATATTGAGATCTAAACAGTTTTAGCAGCCCCTGCCCTCCTAACGATATGTCCAAAAAGTGGCCCTTTTTCTCAGTCAGATTCATTTTCTGGCAGCCAGCAGTGGGTTTTTGTTTTTTTCTTTATTTTCCAGGTGAGAGAAACACAAAAGTCCCATGTATGTCCTTGAGCCTCTGCCCTCCTACTATGCCCTGCACCAATTAAATAAAATTAAGTTGTACATCCCTGTTTTATTCAATCCACAAAACAATGTCGACTGAATTCGTTCTGGTTGATAAACCACATTTATGACTGTCTTAAGCATCTACAGTAGCCTTTAGAACTGTTATGTTAAATTTGGTTAAATCATGTTTAATTTAATAAAGGGTTGCAGCTGTTCGTCACTTTTTAACCGAACAAAGAGAAAATCCCATAGTTGTTTGAAAGGCAAGAAGCGTAAGCTGAATGTTCCACATATCCGTTTGAGCCACAGAAGGAATTATCTTCTGCTTAAATGAAAGCAAGGTTTTTCTAGGCAATGTATTTCATCACCTGTCTGCATGATCCAGACTATGCAAAAAGAAAAGAAACGGCCTGTTGGCCTCATTATATTAAGAAAACGTTGTGCTGAGAGCTGCAGATCAAATGAGGCATGTCCAGGAAGTGAGATAAATATGGGTTCCCTTGTATGAGCTAGCACTAATAAAAGATACTCTAGGCCTGACCTGAATTACCTGCAGGGCCAAGTTGACCTTATGTGAAAGACATAAAAATAAATAAACAGTAATAAACTACAAGTTCAGGGGACATGTGCTTCATTTGTGATGCACATATGTAGGTAAGGACAATGAGAACGCATATGCAAACAATTTGGATTATTTTCTGTGTTGACTCAATCACTAACAATGCAAAATTAATGACATTCATGAATGTATAACAGTCCGTCATTCATTCAAGTGTCGTAATGTTGTTTTTGCGCAATTATTTCGTGTCGTCACATAACACGTGATTGTGGGCCTCCATCTTTGTTTGGGGGTAAAGCTCGTACAGAAACAAATGACAGGTGATTGAAAATATTGTGAAATAAGGCAGATAACTGATCTTAAATCTACTTTTACAGTGTGAAACTTTTGATAGCATAGATGCCGTAGCAGTATGAAGAGACATTGCTGTCTGAGGCACGAAAACGTTACTTTGAGAAATTACATTTGGCTGGATTAGAAATGTGTCCATAAAAGGTTCAAGCAGATTCATAGACAACAAAGATATTTACACATAATTACCGGATAAAAGGTGATTGTAATTGTTGATGTGTGAATCATATTCTTCACAGAGAGCTTTCAACCAAACGAAGGCATTTAATCGAGCTATATATACAGCCACAGAGAAGGGCAAGGTCAATCCCCCAAACTCCAGTAAATGGCGTAAAAACTACGAAAACACGCCCATTTCCACCAGGCATGCTAAACCCAGAAAGGCGGAGCATGTCTGCGGGAAACAGCGAGAAAGCAGTGAGTTTTTCCTGAACACATTAATTGAATTTTCAGTTCATGCCTTAATTAATTGATGTCTCTGATTTTCCTTAGGTTGTACACAAGTCATGCTGTGCCAAGAGTTTGCTAATTACATTTGGTTGTAAGCAAATGTATTAAAATTTGAAGACATATACCTATGACTTCATGCTCATTAAGAGGTGTTGTATTGACAAGGTGCATTTTGATTCCTGTGTTAAATGTTGTCTATGAATTGAATGTTGAGCTGTGTGTGTGTGTGTGTGTGTGTGTGTGTGTGTGTGTGTGTGTGTGTGTGTGTCCACAGTGGTGGCAAGGTGGACGGTCTGTCTCACCCGCAGTGCTGGACAGTGAGCCGGGGTCAGGGGTGATGGATGGTGCCGTGGACTGGAGACAGGCAGGCATCTGCAGGCTACAGCAAATGATGGTGTGTGGTACAGATAATCCCTTAAATGCTCACAAATGGCCCATTTTAATGCTAGAAATTCAAATTTTCCAGAGTGCATATGGTAGTTTTTCTCTGGCAGTGTCAGTGTTCTTAAGCCATATGCAATTACGACCCTCTTACCTCCCTGCCTTTGGTATAACACTGCTCCAGGTCCTTTTGTGATGTGTCACAGTGTAACACAAATGTCTGTCTGAAGTCCAGCTATCCCAGGACAGTGTACTTAGGCTGTTTCAGGGGGCAGGTAAAGAAGGGGGGGGCACGGAACACAGGGGCCTATCAGCAGCTTTGTTTTAAAACATTGTGTGTTTCTGTGTCATAGGTTATGACCCATAAGCCCTCTGGAAACTTTCTTAATTTCAGATACAAGGTTACAGCCACAACCCAATGTTTTACACGCTGGTTTGTGGACTGGTATTGATGCAACTCAGCAACGTTATCAATGCTCAGGGCTATGACCTCTATTTTCGGACTATGACAATGGCTCTGCAAATCCGAGTACCCGAAACGCCCCTCCAGTGCACTTGAGCGTTTTTACTGGCCCACAGGCAGATAGGGACACATGTATCCAATGCCAATGCCCACCAAGACACACCCACTAACCACTTGGCTGTATAATCTCACAATCAAAGGCTTTTGATGTATGCTATACTTTATAGACTGTTCACAGATTTCTCTACTATTCTTCAGATAAAGATTTCAGTCCCTCTCGCCTTGAGTAAGTTACAGTGCCTTCATGATATATTGTGCTGTACTCTACAGATGAATGTTAAAAATCTGTATTTACCTTGACACACCTGAAGCTAAAGTTTGGTCCCCTCTTTGGAGTCATTCCACAAAAGATTAAACCTGGTTAAATGAGAAAGCAAATTCTCTGTTGTAGATTAAATTTCTCATCTCTCAGAATGGTGAGCTTAAATGACAACCTTGACGTTTGTGTGTTTTTATTATTTTAGGTTTCAGTTTTTCTTGGTTTCTCGCCATATTCCCTCACCATATTTTGCTCTTATCAAAAGTGACAGTGCAAGGGAAATTTATAGACCCAAGTGAAGTATCACTTTCTTGCAGCTGTGTAGATACGTATTCATGAGCACGTGCTGCTTGTCCAGATCTGGCTTGCCTCACTGTTCCAGATGTCTATACGCCTTGTGCAACTTTCATTTTAAATGTATTATACTGGACTGGATAAAGTACTTTAATCACCCACCTTCCCACTCCCAACCCACCTTGCTATAACTCTGCTTAGAAGTGTTATCCAGTCTGTATGAAAAAAGCCAAAAACCATGATGTAGGATTCAGGCATTGTGCTACCTAAATATTTAGGTGCCCCCTACTTTGGCTTCCTCCTCTTACAACCTTTCTGGCACCTGCCCACTGAATTAAATTGAGAGGATGAAAAAGGGCCTAAGTTCTATTTATTTTAGTGTAATCATTAGGATTATGTTGACGAAGAAACGCATTAATGCATAATCTCCTGCCCCCTCCCCCCAAGCTCTATAACACTGGCTGCTTTTAATTTGGAAATAAAATTGAAGCGCTCATTTGGAGCAGCTTTGAGCCCCTGCCAAGCTCTCGTTTGCATTGTGCGCTTGCAGCTGGGTTTGCTTTCCTGAGATCTTTTTTTCCTCCCTTTCCCCATTGCTTTTCTTTCAGGACTGTGTGTGAAAAAGGGAAGGTCAGCACTCTGAATGCACTTGTCATGCCGCCAGCTTTGCATGCCTCTTGCCCCATTACTTTCTACAATAACAAATTGTAAACACATAGGAAATTGGAAGCATGTCATGTTCTCTCATTCCTTATTTTACCTTAATTATATGCTTTGGTACAAATGTCTGTTGGGTTAGTGGTTATCTGACATGGAAATCACTTGTCAGCCTAGCTTCAGGAGAGATTTTGTTAAGAAAATATAAATGAGTAAAAGGAGAACGCAAACCTGGGCCACCTTAATTTGAAGCAAGTAACATGAAAGTCCTAACTCTCAATACCCAGCAGAGCTTTTTGTTATTTATAGTTTTAAAACTGCTACAATTGGCTGTGTTCCTCCACGAAAAGTTGCCTTTAAATCAAAGGATGTGTTGAGAGTTGAACAACGAGATAGTGTTACACCCAAGTAAAGTAACCCCCATTAATTAAGTTATATTAAATTTGGAATATATTCCTCATCTATAAAATAAGTGCTGACAGTTTATTGTTTTTCATGTAGTTGAAAAATGTTTTCCGTCTGCCAATGCCATATCAAGAAGAAGTCTGTAAATCCTTGTGAAAGGCTAATGTTATGTTTTCTGGTGTATTTAAAAACTGTCGATTTTGATTTTGTTTTGCAGACCTATATCATATAATATTGGTGTCATTATATAACCGTGTTTCAGAACAAATTAATTCGAATTAATTGTAGGTAAAACGGAAATACACACGTTGGTTTTAAATGTTGCTTTCAGTTTTTTGATGTTTTAGGGGATCGATATGAATTATGGAAAGTAACCTATGGACCAATTTACAATAAATGAAACAAAGTAAAAGCAAGTATTTGTATTTCCCTAAATTGTATTTCAAGGCAGTTAAACCTGTAAGATAAGAGATGTTGTACTTGTAATTATATTTATATGTAATTCTAATTAGAACATGTTTAATGTTTGCCTTTAATGTTTTGTCTGAGTGAAATACACCTGCATGTATTTGTAAGATTTGTATTTATTTGAGCTGCAGAGCGCTACATAGTTTAATTATTTTCTTCACAATTTCCCACTAAAAAACAATTTTAAATAAATTATGCCCCCAGTTTAGTTATGGATAATTACAGTTACATAATGATGCACTTTCTATACACATCTACTGTGTTGCCATGCTGACTCATGTTAATCAAGTGCCAATATGTCATTTTTAATATAAAGGTTTAAGATTAAAATGTATACATACATATCCTAAAATTAAAAAGCATATTATGTATCAAAGTGGCCTAGGGATGTAAGGCAAATAATTTGGGGGGTTGGTGGTGGAGAGTAGGGAGTTACTAAGTTTTCCTGTTCATCAACTGTGACCTATTGCTTTCTGACAGTCTTTCGGTTCTTCAGTTTAACAGTTATGCTGGTGAAACCACAGTTTCCAACAGTTTACTTGGTCACATGGAACAGCTCCTTACTAATGGTCCATCTTATTCTTCTCAGATGATTTGTTATAGGAAGACTTAGCACAGCCTTTTTAGAGTTAAAATAGGTTTCCACTTTCCTTTTAATTCCCTTATAATTATATAACTTTTTAATGTTCAGTACTTTTTCAAATTTTGTAGAGATGAATCTACCTAATTGCACTAATATACGGGGACACAGAAGAGTGGCTTGTCTGGCCAATGCATAATCATTATGTTTTATCACCTATGATAAGAATGTATTTCTTTCCCATAACAAATCCATTCATACACCAATTAACCAAAGTTTTGCTTCTCAATATAAGATGTTCCCCACTTCGCTGCATTATCTACAACTAATGCAAAGCATTACTGTTAAAATGTTCATATTTAATTTGAATAACAAATTAACACCTTTTAGCAGTAGCATTCCAATTTTCCAAATGTGTGTTTATAATGATCTGACTTGAAAGAGAGCTCTTTACTTGGTTAAAGGTTATATCTCCATGACAACTTAAAGAGATAAAGGATGAAAACCAATAGATATTAAATTCTGAATTTACTGTGTAACAGTGTGGGTTCTATTCATTGACTCTTAGTAATGGGAATCTAAAAGCTATTTTTTTAACAGGGCTGTCCTTTCTGTCCTCCAAATTGAAATAAACACACTGTGGACATTGTTTTATTGTTTATTTCTTAGCAGATGCCCATTTCCAGGGCGACTTACAGTTTACATAAGAAACATTTCAAAGCATTAAAAGTGCAGTAATACAATCCAAACAAAATACAATAAGCATACATCTTATTACAATGAGCTAACAACTGCAGGATTAATATAGTTAAGTCCTAGATATGTGCTAAAGGGAGGGGTAGGCATAGGGGGTGTTGCAGTCAATTTATAGAAGTGTTAACAATGCATAAGTTAGCAGGAACATAAGGAAGCAGAGTTTAATAAGATCGTGCATAAGAACAAGAGTGCTGAGTGCAGGAGATTTGGCTGCTGTGTTACAAGTACAGTGTGTGTACATGTGTCTTGAGTAATCGCAGGAAAGTGGTGGGGGACTGTGCAGTCCTGACCTCAGTGGGAAGGTCGTTCAAGCACTTAAGAGCAAGGATGTAAAAGGAACAGTCTCTCTGAAGGAAGGGGAGTGGAGAGGGGGTACCGTGAGTCTTCTGGTGCAGGACATCCGCAGAGGTCTGATGAGAGTGTTAGGAGAGATGAGAGTCTTCAGGTAGCTATGTGAAGTCTCGTAGAGAATATGCAATGCAATGTCAGATAGTGTTATATTCCTTAAAGAGCATAATTTGAATTTAGCACACACGCTGAACTAAATTGTAAATCATATTTATATAGTATAAAGGAGAGTGAAAAGAATCCCATATAACGTAAGTCTACAAATCAGAAACTGATACATTTTGATAATTTGTTGTCATCTTTAAATGTGAGTTGCCATGGATACCTTTTCAGATGTTTTACCTACTTTTATATAAATTATAATACAAACACAATCAAATTAAAAAATATATATTTATATCTTCATAACCTGGTAAACGTACACTAGAGATATTTTTGTCATACAAATCATTCCAAGCAAAGTGAGGGACAAAATTTTGTTCATACATTGCAAGAAATTAGCAGAAATCACAAGTGTCGCAAATAATATTCAGATCTAAAATATATCAATTAATTGGATACAAAATTTGAATTATGAACCAAAAAATTGCTGTAAAAGGATATTTCATGTTTTCATTTTGATAAGGAAGGAATTTTACAAACCATATTCTTTGAGAAAGAGTGAACAAGATGTTTTTCTGCTATCACAGGAATGTATTATGTATGATATGCAATTCAGTTAAATCAAAATGCAGATTATGTCAAATTAAATCTTCTATTTCATTCTACAGACAGGACATGCTCTGTAGACCTGGTCCTTAATATCCTCCAAGGAGAAACATACAAAGGAAATGATGGACACATTAAAACTTTGGCCCTTAATACATTGCGGACTTAGTTCTTAATGTAGCTTAAACCTAGGCATAACATTTATATGACAGCATAATGCATAACACGGGAGTAACTAAAACAATATGTGTTCCTAAATAGCAGAGAGGGAGGCAGAGCTTGCCAAAATTATCCCTTTTAAAAAATCCAAAAGGAAGGGTGACCTCAAATTGACTCAAAGGGATTGTGTTATGACCTGATCACTTGAGAAAACAGGAAACAGCGGTTGGGAAAATGTTATGTTTATGGTTTCAAACTATTTACTTAGATTTTTTCATTTTCCTTCTTATTGATTAAATATAAACAGCGCTATAGTAAGGGGTCTGGCCACATTAAGTGGATGGAACCTGTTATGAGTTGGTCTGCCGGTCTACCCTGTGAATTTTCTGGTCTTCTTATTTTTTCAAATGAAGAGACTTTTTATTAACCTGTTGTTGTTGTTGTTGTTTTTTTAAACAGAGGTTTGCAACCCTGCAGAGCCACAAGGCCTTCTGGTTTTGATTGCAGCTGGGCTCCAAATATCTACAACTTGGCAACAGAAAACATGGCAGCAGGTTTCTCTGAGATTGGTTTAAACAGGTTTGTGCACTGTTTATATCATTTTTACAACCCTCAATTTAATTACAGCCTGCTTAATATCACTGAGTTAAGCTGGATATACGACATACAACAAAATGGCATAGATAACGTGGACTAAAACAAACACCACTTCAGAATACTAAATACATATATCAATACATAAATAAGAAATAAACCAATAATAAATTGTCATCTTGCTAATGAATGGAAAATGTTCTTTCTGATGTTGGTTTTCTAACTTTGGTAATGGAAAGTATGGAAGTAGGTGGAGGTGCAGTCATCTTTTACATAATCGTGCTTTTACATGATGATAAACCAAATTTACCATGGCAATAAAACACCAGAAGGTTAAATTTCCAGTTCCATACAGTTGGTTGGTTGTAGTCACCAAAGGGCTACTTCTCTGGGTTGCTCTCCAATAATAATAGAGGACGGGTTACAAAACCCATTTGTCCGTTTGTCCCATCGTATTGATCCAAGACCCTCATCAATCTTTTCTTGAAGGATCCCAGAAAGCCAGCACCCACAATGTGGTGATTTGTGGTGGAAACTCACAAGCTTTTGCAGGAAGTAGAGCCACCTGTTGCTCTGTGCTAAATCTATGCGTGTCTACTCTATTCCAAAATCCCAGGCCTTTGAAAACGTGAACAAGAACATGTAACTGCGATATGTTCGCTGAATTACATTATCAGAGTTAAACTTTGTATACCGATGGAATACACAATAGCAAGTGAAATGTTCTCCTCCAGCTCTCAGTTTCAAGTTCTGTAGCAAAATTGTAGCCAGGCTCAATAGCAGGGGAGTGTGTGTTAAGAGTGTAACAGAAATGGCTACCCACGTGATATGCACATTGATTTGCATTAAAATACAGGCAATCCTGAGACTCCCAGCAGGGGGTGGAGAGGGTTAAGTGGAAGCCTTTTACTTAATTTAAACAGCAGGCTTGATTTGCTTTCGAGTTTTGTGGTAAGAAATCGTTTGCGATTTCTCAGTGCATGCTAAGATTGGTTGGGATGAACCGTGAAAACATGTCAAAATTTGCTGTGATTTTAGGCTCCAAACAGCTAAAGGGCAAAATAATTGTATAGCCCTCATAAAAACGTCTCACAACACACAATCACCTGACGAGGTGTGTAGGGTTTATGATAATGGAGCTTCTAGTGTTCAGGCAAGTTCTCCTATTTTATTGCAGGGAGAACAAACACAGATGTAGGTCTAGTGGTTGGATGGCATGTTATGGTATCACTTTCACACATTGTGGTGTAGCATTGCATGACCCATTCTTTACCTACTCTTCCTATTATGGGATCCAGCAGTGTAGTGTTCAATACATGTTTATATGGGAACTCAATATAGTAGGAGTTGTTTAAAATGTTTAATACAATTAATAAACAGTGACTGTCTTTATGAAATGCATGTGAATTTGGGCAGAATTCCATGGGAGTCCGTAATGGAACTGGTTGGCAGAACCATAGTGATGATTATTCTTAGTATCGCAACCATAATTCAATTTTATTGTCAACATTGTCAATTATAAGGATAAGCCTTACTAAGTATAAGAACATTTTAGTTCTGTAATTTGACAGGAAGTAACTATGCGGTAAAATTATATTTTCCTCGATGTTTGAAATGTTGTCATTCTTATTGAAATAGAAACAGTGTAGGAAGCTCACACATGTACTTTTCTTCAAGTATCATATTTGCTAACTCCATTTGCCAGATAGTACATTTCCATGAAAATGACCAAACCAATACTTTGAATGAACGTTTTAGAACATAAATGAGGGAAAGTGAAATTCATGTGAATTCATGTGATCTCTACTTATTGACTAATATTATTGACTAATATAATACACATTTGTGTATTAAATCTTATGTGTTCATGACTACAATGATTTTGTAGTTGTAATGTCAGTGTACATGCAAAAGGCTTATAGTCCAAATATTACATGCTTAATGTATATGGTTGTCAATCTAGCAGGATCAGGTATTAACCTGATCTAAACTTCTCGGAGATATGAAAAACAATACATACCAGTAATCAACGTTATCCACACAGTTGTTTTTGTATTTTTCTCAACATGAGGAGTGTGCTTTTTTACCTCATAGCAGGATTAGGTCTTTGGAATAATTTTCAGTGACTTGGCTCCATTTTACACAGACAACATTGCAAAGCTTCTTAACAAGTATAAAGCTAGTCATAAGGAATGAAGGAAAATCACTCTAGCATGCAGTAATAGAAGGGGATACGTTCCAGTTTTGAGGGCTTGTTGGCTCATCACCACTTGTTGAAATCTGTGTTTGCTGCTGGAATGCTTTCTTTTGCAGCCATTGAGCTTCTCTGTGTACATCTTTGGTCGCTACTCCAGAACAGTGGGATAAGCTAGTGTTGTACAGAGGGGCCCAAGAAATCAACAATGAACTTACAATATTGCTATATTCGTACTTAGATCCCATTTATTCATAGTTATATGCAGCCTTGATCTGTACATCTTCAGTTGTATTCCTTTTCAAGTTGCTTCCTTTTCAATTATCTAGTCTTTCTTGTTTACACCATTTGAAAACTCCTGTAATATTGAATGTTCTCTGTACCACTTATGCCCTGCAGGCTAACTATCATTTTAGAAGTGTCTGGGATCAAAACATGTTTATTGTGGGCCATTTCTGATGACAATGACACTGAATGTGGCATGTGATGCCAGCTGAACCATGGCTTCACTTCCCCTAAACAGTCCTCTGTAATAAGATTTCAAAAGGTTTTCAGACACAGAGTTAGCTAGCATGGCAAAATAACTAGCACATCTAAGCAAAAGCCACAAGGGAGAATCACACGGACTAATTGTGAAAGGATATGCAACAAGTAAGAAATTAAATAACAGGAAAATACTGTTGATACAAACTAATCCTTTCATGGCAGAGGGCCTGGCTTGTGTGTATGCACTGAACACTCCAGGTATTTATACTGACAGAGGCAGGAGACACAACAGTCTTGCCTTTCAATATATTTAACTGAATCCTTATCAGAGACAGAAGCATAAGCTACATAAATAGCAACTAAAAAGGGTAGTTCATGCAGACCAAAGCCCCCAGATTTCCCTGTGAAATTTCCTTTCATTAACTTTCCTTGCTGTACTTACAGATTATTCTAGCCAAGATTCTGAAATGGCCTAACAACAATTTTCCATCTCTTTCTGGGTCTGTAGCCAGGACTATACTGAGTCTTTAAAATAAATAAAGTCAGTAGTCCATAGTCACAGAAATTGCAGTACAGTGCATAACATCAAGAATCTAAACAATGTCGGGGAAACAAAACATTTCCCACCATGCTGAAATACAAATTTGCTGTCCGCTGTCTGTGTAATTTTTAAAAACTGGCATTCACTCAGATACAAAGAATACTTTGTGCCGTTATTATTCAGCGGACACAAAAACAACAAAAACAGCAACATCAATGAGCATAAAAACATGTCTGTAGAAACAAAGCTGTCTTTATTTTACAATTAATCAAAACTCTGTTCTCCCTTTTCTTGTGATGTTACACACTTCAAAACAGGTCTGGCAATTTGAATGTTTACTGGAATCCTATAGAGCTTATAAGTGTTGTGAAGAGTGAATTGTGTTGGAGGGAGGTGTTATTACCATTTTTGTAATTTAATATGGGCTGCATCTGGATGAAGAGTAAATTATATGAAAAGGTTAACAGTATGATTTGAATATGTGCTCATATAAAAACATTTGAGTGAGTATTATTGTTAACTGTGTTTGTATGTATTATTGGGAAATTGTGGATATGTGGTCTACTCACAGTTTAAGTCCTTTATAAAGCTCCTAGCTAATTTATTAAAATGTGTGCTATATATCCTTGACTTAGTCACTATTTCATGTTTTCAAGGCAAATGTATGTTTAGGACAAGGGTTTAGGTTATAACATGGATTGATGGCCGGCATCAGACTGCTTAAGATACAGTGAGAGCCAGCACAGTTCCTCAACATAGGGGTTTTAATATTTACAAAAACAAGGATCGCAGGAATCTCTCATATATACTAAATGTAAAGGAAAGCGTTTCACTTCAAACAAGGGCTAATCAATGTTATCAGTAATTGTTGCAGTCTGCTCTTCAGGTCTGATTGTTTCCAGATTAAATATGAGTTTACTTTAGTGTAGGGCCTCTAAAAAACTGTTCCTATCAAAGCCCAACACTGCTTTTTTATGACTTAGCCCAGTGGAGCAGAGCAGATCTTTTCAAATGTGCAGTGAAAACAAACTTGCAGAGGTTCACTAGGGGTCTTAAGTGGACAAAAAGTACAATTATTATTGCTGTAGTTAGTATACTGTAAACCTATTATTATACAATGGCGCTACATTTCTATTTTTCTTTTCAGTGTACTCAAGCAACTGACTGTGCAGTGTTCTCAGACCCCACAAGCAACTGTTCATGACTCATGGGGATGACTTAAGTAGGCAGTATGCAATCACTAAAGTAGATGATTTTTCTCTGCATGGGGTCACTTACCTTCAGAGCTGGATGGCTGGCTTTTTTTGTGGGGCACATCAAATACAAATTGACATTTTGAGTGGTAATTTCTCTACATATAATGACATTCTGACATATCCGCACCCTCAACACAGCCCCCCCCCCCCCACCTGTTGCTGTTAGGAAGGCCCTTACCAATCTGTTTGTTCAGAGCACAACTGTAGATGCATAATTTCTCCGACTCTCCTGAATCGTCTGCTAAGGCAGGTGAATGAGATTGCCATTTCTGAGGCACTCCTGCTGAAACAAAAGAATTTGCCCATTTAGAAATCATCCAAAATTGAGCTAAAATACAGGAACAGAAGATTCTGAACATTTAAAGCAAAGTTACTTACTTACTGCCATCATCAGTTTCAAACACAAAATAAAGTTGCTTGGACTCCGGCCCAGGGTCATATCTCTGTCATTGTGCACACTTACACATCCAATGGTACAGTTCAATGTAATGTGTACACTACCATCTCTCTAGAGAGGGCCCCCCACCCTGTAAGGAATTAATCTGTTCATGCCAGGCTGTATGGGTGGATGTTCGGGAAAATACCAGACTTCCACCCATTTTGGATCTCATGCAAACCTTGTCTTATTACTTCCTCATACAAACTTCATTCATAGGACACGGTATGACATCGTGGCAAATATTCACATTTGCATTACAAACACAGAGTGTGTCACGAGTTCTTAAAGTAAAACGTTACTGAGTCCTTTCAGAGTTACTGGTAATTTGTATCGCTAGATTGTCAGAGAGGAACCTCCACAGATTCCTTGTGGCAGGTTTTTCCTTTATGGCGTCTTGAAAACAGCTGTGATAGGGAGATAGGGAGAAATTTCAGTAATCTCTTCCGTTAAAAAAACCTGCTGGAATGTTAAGTAGACTTCTTGCTGTAACAAGCTCTGATGACAGGGGGGCGGTTAGTGGAAATCCAGTTTCATGTGTCCCTGTGAAATACTCTTATTTTTGTCTGTGGTGGGCTAGTACATCAATTTCTCAATTTCAGAGTCCAACCCTTCCAGAATTTCTGAACCTTTAGAAGATTATATTTGTTTGTTTGTTTGTTTTTCTTATGTCAGAAAAGCACAGCCGTACTATTTTCAAGATGATTAGGATATTAATTATACCAGTAATGTCTGTGCTTACTGTTGTTCTTTCATTTATGCATTTTTCTCATTAAATTCTACAGTTAGACAAAGGCTGTCTGAGAGGGATGTTTGAACTTTATTTCAAATCCCTAGGGCTCTTAGAAACGCATTTTATTTTGCTGACATTTCTTCTTTTCTTTTTAATATTTTTTTTGCATTTGTCTTGAAATATAAATATGTGTTTCTGTAAGGATAAAGGGTATAACATTGTATTGTATAGAATAAAGTTGTCTGCTTCAACGGTACTACTGTCTGGGTTTTTTAACATAATTTTTCTTTTTCATGTGATTATTGAAAAGCAGTCCCTAGAAAAAGTGCACATATAATTAATTCTGATCAGGCGCCTAATGCATTTTTCCCATATTGGGCTAGCAGAGAATATTTTGGTTGTCCTTCCATATGAACTCTAGCTACCATCCCAATTCTGGTTTAAACCTAATTATTAGTATTCATTTGGTTGTTATGGGTTAAGTTATTTATCTTTTTGAAATCATACCTTTTGAAGTAAGGATAGCCTTTGACAGCATGTGGGGAGTAGTTCACTTCAGGACAAAGAGCTTTCCCCTCATTATTATAACATTTCTTAGCAAAAGCCCTTATCCAGTGTGACTTGCAATTGTTACAATTTATCACATTTTATTGCATTCATGAGCGAGAGGAAGTGAAGACAACTGACATAGAACGCGAATACAGACTTTGCTTTGTATGAGAACCCCCCCTAGATTACTGACGCAGACTACCAACTACCCACACCAAGATTGGGTCCTGAAAAAGACCCAACTGACTGCAATGCAGAGCCGCAAGCCCAAACACACATGGTTCAAACCCCACACCGTGCCACAATGACCGACGGACACTGTGATGCACTCTATCCTACATCATCATTTAAGCACTACTTTGATCAGTTATACATTTTTAAAGTTAAAAGAACACTCAATTGTTCAAGTTATATCACTATGTTCTGGTCAGAGAACAACATGTCATCATGTTTATACTTAACAGAACAGGAAATGTAAAACAGAGTGTATACTGTAGCAAACAACTGATAAGACTCCTATTTAAAAAGACTCCCCTGCATGACAGTATTAATTCATGGTTCATCTCAGACTCAGTCAGTACCACAAAGAATTGTGTCAGCTCATTAGGTCCCTAAATAGTTTTTCTAAATAATATTCAGCCCACACATTAATTCCATGCAAAAAGACAAAAAATACCTATAGAAAATATTTTATTCCCACAGATGTGACTCGGAAGTTGCCAAAACACTTACAAGGAAGTATAAAGAGCATTACATTAACTGTCATTTGGTGTGAAACCCACCTAGTAGAGTATGTTGTGAAAGATATGAGCAAAACAGATGTGGTAATAGCAAAAACAGAGACATTTTTTCATGAGAAAAATGCTCCGGCTTCTTGGAATGTTGTCTTGTTTTTGCAACTGGCAAATTAAATCATTGCCAATGCATGGACGTATAGTTTAAGAAGCTGATGAAGTCTGTTATGGAAATGATCTATTCATTCAAATTAATTCGTTTTGTATGTATTTGTGTGTATGTACATAGAGCTCTGACATATTAAAATGAGCGGCAGCTGTGACATTGAGATAAGCTGCTTGAGATTCAGCTCAAGGCAAGGGGGTGTTCTATCTTCATATGATGTCTCTTGCACCTGTAGTGTTCCAGCTGAAGATGTATGAGTTATGCAAGTGAAATAACTGCAAAGCGTAACACTTTCAACACCGTGATGGTATTTTGATGGTATACCTTATGATTATGCTTTATGTCGGCACTATATTTCACCCCACCATTCTAGGATTGGTATCATCAGGGTGTTCAAAGGAAGTGAAGAGGCCAAACATTTTGGCTGAGATAAAGCTGGCTCAGACCAGGCTATATCTCATTGCAGAACACAACACAACCCATTGCCCTCACTATCAACAAAAGCGAATTTGCAATAAATACCATCCTTAACAGCCAGCTTGAAGCCAGAAAGAGACTGAAGGTGAAATGATCAAACAATAACCACACGTCACTATATCACCTCATTCTCTGGATTATTACAGCCCTGCATATTTTGTTGCAGGGAAAACAGTAATCGTCGTCATTAAAGAGTGCCTCAGTAATTAATTCCTTAATATTCCAATTTGTCAAAATGCTCTTCACTTTTAAAGAATCTGTAATTATAATGTCAAAAACAGATATGTAAATATGCCATAGTTATACATTGAACTCCCTGGGCTGTTTACCCAAACTCTACTATCAACCCTTGCCATGTTATAGCTGACCTTTTTAAATATTGATTAGACTTTTTATCTAAATATAAAATAGGTGTTTTGTGTTCAGTGATTATGCCACAGAATAGGGTTTCATGGCATTCATCTGCTTGTGCTGCAGCTCTTGGTAAGTTCATAATAGTCATAATAAGATGTGAAATAAAATTCTTCCAATAGTTAATTAATTTAAAATGAAACAAAAAACAAATTTGGCATTTATGGGAATGGATGGTTGTTTGCCATTTGTTCTGAAAATCATTATTTCAGACCTATACTTTATACTTTAGTATTATTTAGTAGTAGTAGTAGTAGTAGTAGTAGTAGTAGCAGTAGTTGTACTAGTAGTTGTTGTAGTAGTAGTAGTAGTAGTATAAAGTGCTGAATAAAGACATTCATTGAATGGTGTAATACTGTCTGACACATTCAAATGACACAACCTCTGAGTACTGTATTGCAAAAGTGTCACAGATGACTTGCAGGAAGTGGTAGGACAACAGCATGGTCAAATTGGTTATGATGTTTCAGTGAAGTGTTTGTGACTGCTGGCTGACTAAATAGACCTGCCCTCCCCCACCCCCACACCTCCATCTGTATGAGGGAGGATTGCAATCCATTTCCTGGGTGGAGTATTGATTCACTAAGTTCCTCCAACATGAATTTCGACAAATGCTCAGGTAGTACAAAGCGCACTGCAATTTGCATATGTACAACATTTTAATGAAGATGATAGATGATGTCCAGGCTCTCTGGATAATGGTTTTGTAAACACATCTCTTTAAATCAGTTATTACATAGATAAAAGGTGTGATTCTGCATTCGTATAATATGTGTTGTTTTTATCTTATTGTGGACTGTATGGTCAGGTCAGACCTCTGATTTGAACAGACAACCTGACATAGGTGGGGGTTATACATTCTTCCAAGTCTATGGGAGTGACATCACTGTAGCAGAAATATCTACATAATGAACCCTGTGACCCTTAGTTAGTAAAAATATGCTCCAGTTCTTGTCAAATGAATTATGTTTCTTTCTTTTCATCTGTTTGTGTTTTTTATTTTATTATACAAATGCTCATAGTTCAATCTTTCATCTGAGTTAGCACATACTCTCTTCTTTTGCTGAGTTGAGGATGAAGGACTCAGGACAGTGTGTGAAATATCTCCATCCTGTGTGTAAGTAATAAATGCTTTTTTTGAATTATTATTATGACTTCATGCATCATTAGGATGGACTTATGATGCTTATTAGTAATAAACAGGAGTGCAGTTTTACTCAGTAATGAAGCTACTGAGACATTTTAACACCACCTCTTGGATAGAATATGAGGTGAATATTATAATGGAGAGTAGTGATAATTAATATAATCACAATCACATCTTATCTATGTCTATTCTAGGCCCAAAGTGCACTGTATTTTATTTAAAAACCATTTGTAAAGAAAAATAATGAATAATGTAAAGGATTTTTTTTAATTTATTTTTTACTGGGACCTTTTACATAAAGTCAGATTTCCTTCAGTTGAGTCATCTGCAGTCTGGGGAGTGCCTGTATCCTTCACTGATACTTATCATTGATAAATATCATGAAGAATCCAAGCATGATGGCAACGCATGTTTATTTAAATCTAATTTCAGCTATGAACCATATTGTCCAATATGATGTTTCTTTCTCTGCTTTCTATGGTAAAACAATTACCAAGCAGACCCCCTGACGCACATATTCCCAGATTGTTTTGCACAGGACATATTTGCAATTTCAGGAATGGCATTATCACTCACGTTAATAGAGAGAATCCACATGCAAACGGCAAGCTAATTTCTGCTCATAAATAACGCACATCTCCCTCTCATTTACTCCCCACTACCCACCTAGTGATTATTCAGTTAGTTCAAGTACAATTATGTCTCTTTTCATTTGCAAATCAGGCCTTAGAAGAATGAGAAAATAAAAAAACACAAAAAAGAAGCCTGATAGCAAAAGACAACCTATTAAAAAA
This sequence comes from Amia ocellicauda, assembly GCF_036373705.1. Classification (NCBI taxonomy): domain Eukaryota; kingdom Metazoa; phylum Chordata; class Actinopteri; order Amiiformes; family Amiidae; genus Amia; species Amia ocellicauda. The sequence continues at coordinate 30,166,774 of NC_089859.1, forward strand.
GGGACACATGTAACTAAATCATAAGCACCCAAGGGGAATGCAAATGATCTGATCCTCCCATAAGAATGCCTCTTGTTTTTCTCATGCAAACCATGCAGCTTAAATAAGCCCTCTGCTTAAAAACACTAGGCATGCTACAATCTCTGAGAGCACCATTCTGGAGGGGCTCCTATGTATTCTGTGAATAAAGAAGACTTGATTGACCCCACATTATTAATCCTGGAAGATTCATTTTTAAGCTATTGCTCTTAATGCCATAGACTATTAGATACAATAATTGGCTATAAACTGCTTTTAAATTACCTTTGAGTGAAGGGGAGTGTATCTGGTCACTCTTAGGATAAAATGTCATCTGTGTGTCTGCACATTTTCAATCGGTTCTGCTTCCAAGGTGGTGATACCTGATTTCCTTGCCCATTTCCATCATGCGGGAAAACAGGATTAAGTCTGGAGTGCTGGTTATTGGACAGGCAGAACTTAACCAAACCTTCGTGAGAAATCAAGTCATTTATATTCCGCCAGCCTGTTTAACCAGAGAGAACGTTCATCTCTTTTTGTTAAGTATTTCACGAAAAGACATGGAAAGGACTGGCTGAGTGCCTCAATCGGTAAATGTCAGGCTCTAGAGTCCAGTAGCTGGTTTGAATCAGATCTGAGACATGGGCTGCGATGAGGAACTTCCATTCTTAGGCACAAAATTGGATAAGTGTCACCATGCTTGTCAGGTTCTCAGTAGGCCAGGGTTTCCTTGTTAAGCAGGGCATTAATAACCCCTGTGAGTGGTCAGTCACCTGTGCTTGTTGTGCTGTCATTAAAAACTGTGTCAAGCTCTGTTTGGCTCCTTACCTAAGTTGTCTGCACCGTGTGAATAGAATTGGATAGCTTGACAGGGCAGAATTTGGAGAATGTGTATTCATATATCCTGTGCTGGCAGTACAGCTCAGCAGATCTGATTAACAATTAATTATACTTAACAGAGCCCTGCTAATAGGCTAGCATATGCAATGTTGTTACTAATATGCTTACTTTTTTGTTAAAAAGAGCTAATCATACAAAAAAAAATCTTTATTTATAAAACACGTTTTAGCACACATTGACATTCCATAGCTGACCAAGTGATTGTTAAATAAGGAAAACCGCAGGGTAGAATTATGTTTTGAACTTTAAATTGGCGCTTCAAGACCAATTCCAACTTAAATGTAGATGTGATTTATTTGAGGTTGTGCAGTACATGAACACTGGGCCAATTGTTATAATTATGACAGGGAAAAATAAAACAGATTTTCCTTAGACCTCCAGTTAACTACTTAAAACATAAGCAGTGATTCAATGCTTTTATTTTTTCCCCTCTCTCTACTCCTCCTTCACTGCTGTTTAGTGTGTCCTGATCATATACTTCAGGGGTTCCTCAGTCATTCCATTGGGCTTAGTCTTTATTAGCAGACCACCCAAGCTGGCTTATATCCTTTGTAGAGGCTTTTCTTTAACTGTGGCCATTTGTCTTATTTTGTTTTCACATCTAAGCAAAGGAGAAATCCTGTGCAAGCATAGTAAACCTAGAGAATGGCTTTGTGCTTGGTGCAGGTGTCCTTTGATTAAAGCACTGTGGGGTAAAGCCTAACTTGGAGTTCTTGTGTTCCACCTACAAATCTAATTCCCCCATATATCATCAAACAGGTACTGGTAAAATTAATACACCTTTCACCAAAATTCCTTGCTACCACTAATTAATTTCTCTTTATTATGCCATTCCCTTACCACCCACAGAAACTGTTCAAATCTCATATAAAAGACATATCCTGGGCCATCTTTGACTTTCAGTGAAACTTATTGGCTGTTGGTTGTACTTGGTAATCATTAATCGGGTTATATCTGCTTCCTTCTATACTAAAATTTTGTTATAGTCAAATATAGCTCATAACCTGTGAAAATGGGACAAGAGGGTCATAGTTTAACCATAGTTGTTTGCTGCTGTTGAATCAATGCTATCGAGCCAGCGTACTCCAGATGAGTAATATGACACTGCTGGGCTAATAAGCAGACCGAATGCTGTTAAGCGTTCTGGCATAAGAGGTTTTAAAGTGTACATAGAGCAGCACTAGCGTTTTTTAAGGTTGCACACACCAAAGAGCAGCAATTTTGTGAAGGAGACCACCATATGTAAACTTCCTTAACTTGCCATGTACTTAAATGAACCACGTTGATTGGGAATAATAAAGAAGGTAGCTCAACCACAACAAAACTGAAGGAAATCCTGTATCAGCTTAAATTCTGCCTTCAAAGTATTGGAATCGTAATCAGGGATTGGTAGGGGGTCAATGTTTTACAGTTTTCTTCTTTTATCAACATGTGTTTATTTGTATTTTTCAATCAACACAATATTTAAAAAGCTGCATGTGTTTGTGTGACTCCAGAAAAACATTTCAATTTGGATCAATTGTAAAGCAATTACTCATATTTATACCTAAGTCTTTTTAAAGTCATACCTTCTCTTTACAGTTACTTAAAAAACTGCTCATATTGTTACTGGACTTTTTTTGGACCTTTTTACAATAATAACTCTAGCATTTTGATCTTTCACTTTGATTTCAAGATAACCCCTATATGAAATCCAAATTCCTCCACCACATATCAATCATTGACATCGACTTGAAAGACATAAAAATGCCTAAACGTTCCTGCAAAGTGTCAGTTAATTCAAATTATGGACATTAGGCTGATTTCTTTCTGGTCTCAAACACATGAAACTTACATCTGATTAATTCTTCAAAATAGATCCTGACTGGCAAAAGAAGGATATGTATCAAGAGATAAAACATCCATACAATTAATGTTACCAAGCAGAGCTCTCTCATCCGAGCTGTTTCACAGGCAAAGGCCTTGCTTATAAGTTAATGTCCATTCTGGCCACATGGTGCATTAATGGTGTAGGAAGATGGAGGAAGACAGCCTACAGTAACAGTATGGTTCTTACCGGACAGGCAGCAGAAAACTAACTGGGTCTTAGTCCAGAGACCAGGCACATTCACTGCTGTGTCTGGAGTTAAATATCTTGGCTGTAAATGCCCATGCCCATGCGTATCCCAGGCTTAAACTAAATGTAAAAGTGAAGACACTGCAATGATGGAATATTGTGTAGTACAGAAGAAAAAGTGTCATGGCCATAGTGTATTGGTTGTTAGAGAGGAAGCAGAAATCATTAGTTGGAATACACTCTGGGAAAAAAGCATTTCTCGGCTCAGAGTTATGGCAAAGGATTATTAATGCCCTGTTTTTATGCAGTTTAGTCCCTATAAAACACGAAAAAGATAAAAATGTATACTTGTATTAGTGCCCCACATATCAAAGGCTTCCCAGAGTACTGTATACTGAATTAAAAGTCGGCCTGTGAATGTGAAGAGTCAAGGCCTACAGAGTCTCAGGTGATTGATGCTCCTCTATTGTTCCAGCACCTGGATGGGGAACAGGGGCAAGCTCCCTGATGAAGTGAAGACGCCGGTTTCACCGAATCAAACTGCAAGAGCCAGCTGCTTAATTATTCCCTGGTTAGCACAGCAATTACAGCTACAATACTTAACCTCACTCTCTGAGATGTCATCTTTTGACAATTACTTAAATAATACAACATTTCATATTAGATTTATGAAGAGGTGGAATGACAGCATTTATGCCTAGCCACCTGTCAGGTACCTAGGCAGGTTTACCATGTTGTTAAGATGTTCACATTGTTTCAGAAGGGATTTTAACTCTCAATGTACCCAATTAGTCATTAGGCCCTTCAGGTCCACAGCCCAGGAGGTAAACACCCCACAGGCTAAAATTAAAAAAAGAAAACCCTACAACATATCAGTAAGTCTAGATAAAGTAAGTTTAATTACTAGATATGTCTGAAAATGATTACAGTTGTTTTAAGCAACAAGGCTGCTGTCTGCGAATGACATGTTCAAACGTCACATTTTTAAAAACTTGTCATTGTATTTCCTAACTAAAACGATGCTCGGTTCAGTCAAAGTGATGTGTTGAAGGATTTGTCCTTATCCCCCTGGGATCCCGATTCTTTGTGAGCGAGAGAACTGTATTCAGAGAGGAAAATAAATCAGCTTCTGAAAGGAATTCTAAAGAATGGATGTGAGTAAATCATGTGGCTTTATGTACCAGAGCTGTGTAGAGTAAACTCCATAGAATTTTTTATTAATATTCTTTTATTTGCAGGCAGGGGTGACATTTCTGTTCATGTCACTGGGCACCACTCTAAAAAGCCGTGCTGACGTGAGCAATGCTTGTGATGAGATAGGCGCTGATACAGAGAAGATTGGGAAAGCAAAAGAGAATGTGGACCAAATTTCATTTCTAACCAATATTACCTTATTCATTGGGGTTCATGACCATATTGATCCAAGATGGTTGTCCTCAATATAGTCATTTTTAGTTTTTTCTAAAAAGGCCTTAGATCCAAACTGAGCAGTGATTACAAATAATATCAGCATTTACTGTATTTTATTGGTTTTATTTGGTTGGTCACCAAATCACCAATTCTATTGCAACACAGAAGCTATGCAGTAGAATATGTAGACTTCTACACAATTATTCTGATAAAACCTGGTAGTTTTAAAAAGTTGATTTCTAGCTATGATTATGGCTAGCAAGAGCAAAATTAAATACATTTATTTTTAATATTTTTATTTGTCATGCAGTACAATTTCGAATTCTAATATGATTAGATGTTGTACAGTGAAGGCCTGATTTTGGGGAAAATAAGTATTTACAGAGTTGTTGATTTCTGCATGTTACCTCTTGAAGGACAGAATGTATTAATCTCTGAAACAGCTGTGCTCATTCACCAGTTTGTAATCTTAACTGCCCCTGAATCAAGAATGAAACACACACAAAAGATATGGGGCATTTCTCACATCATTAACAGCAAATGTGCTTTTATTAGTTAGGGTGCAGTTTCACAAAAGCGAATAAACTTTACAGCTTTTTCATGGATGTCAAATATTTATATTTGGTTCATTCTCAGGAGAACTAGCTATTCATCAATCCTGTACAGACATTTGTAAGGAGTGTTATCCTGCTAGTACACATTTCAGCACACACGAACACTGCATAAATGCCTCCTGGTAAATGTCAGTTTAAAACAAAAGAAAATCAGAATTTGCTAAACAATTTGCTAATTAAATCTAAACCTTTGATACAGTGTTAGGGAATTCCTGGATAAAACACAGATGACATCATTCATCATGATCCAACTTTCTATTACACCACTAAAATGAATAGGAATTATTAATTCAATTACAAAAACAGAATGTTGTATATCCAGAATAAAAAAATAGTAAAAATGCTAAAGGCTGACATGAGGTTTCGTAATTAAAAACATTAATCAAGCACTATCAAGAATATCACTGCCATCAGAATACAAGGTGTCGCATGTCACTGGAAAGTACTATAATTTAACATACACAGGATCTGTTACACTACAATCTGAAAAAGAAGTGAACTTCAAGGGGTTGTGTGCTGTGGAGCTACAGTTTAAATGTGTACAGACAAAAAACTGTGAAATAAGGAAGCCATTTAGGTGAAGAAACAATATTACGCCTCAAGAAGACCTTTGTGCAATACCCAGTTGTTCATATCTCAGTAACTGCAGTAATTGTACTTATTACAACTGTATAATTATTTTGAAAGAATAAACATATTTTTATGATTCATAAGACAGTGTACAATACCCTTACCAGAAAAAGGGGGATATTTTGAGCTGCCACCAAACTTCCCCTTTACTGCATCTGCGAGACGAGACAGTAAAATGATCAAGAATGCCAATATAGTTGTACGAGCCAGGGACTACAATGAAAAATAACAAGCAATATCTTTTTCAGCCTCAGTTTCATTACACATAATATGATGCTGCTCAACTTATGGCCTGCAGTGTGGATATAAATATAGATACACAAGAAGAAGTATCACAGCAGTAGCATGCAATTCCCAGCCAAGCAAGTCTATTGATTCATTTGTGCTTAAATGCCACTCACAGCATGTTGGAAGTGACTGAGTGTCTCAGGAGTGCTAAAAACAGCATACCTAATAGATTCTGCTCCTTTCAGTGTAAATATCAAAAAATACTTTTCTGCAATGGGCCACAACATTTGGAAGATGGAAAGAGATTTTGCTTAAATTTGTTTTCAGTTTTTAGAATTGATTTTACTTAGTTGATTAAAACAGTCTACAAATTATGACAATTGTGCAACCCAAAGGTTTTCACTTAGTTTTAATTTCCCTAAACATGGATGATTTATTATTTTGAATGGAGGATGTTCTGAAAAGGCAGTATTTGATTTTCTTCCCAGAATGATTTAGCTGGAGTCCAGAATGCCTGACAATCCAATGCCAGATCTGTCAGGGAGCAAATTAAAAGGATAGAAAGGTAAAAATGACAAGATTGTGATTTCTCAACACCCTAGTATATCATTGATCCAATATTTGATCCAGGCAGATCTTGATGAATCCCAGTGCATCCGGATGCAAAAGCAGGGTAATCCCTTGTGCAATGGCAATGCACCAGTTGCTTTGTGCTTCATTTCATCAACATTACAATCTGGCTTTTTTGACAGGTATTCACAGGCACTTGGTGGATAACTTTGGGTCGAGTCAGTCAACAACTACTGGTGGACCATGGTGAAGTGCTCACCAATGATGATCCAGACCACAACGGCTATGATCTTCCACATCTACGTCTTCTTGTTTTCTTATTAGTGTGGTAGTTTAGGTATCCACAATGACATTTTTCTAATAATTGAAAATGTCACCTGATTGCAACAAAGTCCTAGTCAAATATTTATACTTTGACATTTAAAATAGTCAGCAGCAGTCAAAAATCAATGGTATTAAAAGTGCCAACAGAACTGTATGCATTCAGCATAATACAAAAATACAAATCCAACTGTATTATGACTTACACTTTCTGGTCCCATTAGCAGAATGGGAATACTGCTCAAAATGTTCTATATGGTCACACGGAACATGGTGTACTCTCAAGGAGTCAGTGTTGTTCATTATTTCTGTTCCATTTTCCAGCTATGGACTGCATTCAGCATAGAGTTTCTAGATCCCCCAATGTATTCCAAGAGCATTCTGGACACATTTAATGGAGTTGAGACAAGGCAACATCACAGATGGTGAATTTTCCCAGTGCATGTTCATATCGCTAAACTGCTTTGCAGACTGTGCCATTACTCCTCTATGAATAAAACTATAAAGCTCAGTGGTGGCTTGATTCTGGTAGAGATGATGTTTGTTCTTGGTATATACAGACAAGAGCCTCTTTAAACACATTACTCATCAGAGATGGGAGTCCTCTTCTGGCTGTGGAGACCAGTGCTTGTACTGAAAGTGTCTAGACAACCTCAGGCATACCATGTTTTTTCTAGTGTCAAGTTTAGAGCTGATTCCTGATTCTTTGCAATACACCACAAAATCCAAGTGGCAAATCCATAGTGGTCACTTAATGGCTGACTGTTGATGACCATTGCTATTTCTATAAAAATGTATGCTCTCTTAGTTGATGGTAAGTTCAGAAACTGAATATTTACTTGATATTTTTCAATTGGCCAACTATCCAGACCCCTTAGTAATGTATATACCACAATATGTGTACATAATACTGTCCCTAGGTTTAAGATGTGATTGAACATCATGCGTATATTGGGATACGTGATGTTAATGTTGAATTGTTATTACAAATATTCATTTTGCTGGGTATGAGCAGTAGCAATAATAAGTAGGGGATATCCGTGGCAACTCTGTGTTTTGTGCCCAAACATTTTAATACAACCCAAACAGACAAATATATGACCCAAAAGTGGACAAGCAACCATTGTTTATTATACTTGCTGTCTAAAATAAACATGCTGTCGTTCCTGCTGCTTTGATGATTGTGTTAATGCATTTTGACATTTTAGACTCTGGCTCCAAATCAGACACTGAAAATGAATTAAAGGAAACAGTACAGAATGCTGTGAGGCTACAAGTGTCACATTTATGTACATTGTTTACAGCAATTTTCCATTTGTGTATAGCAACCATGTAAGTTCCATTCACTTTTTTGTTTGTTTGTTTGTTTGTTCAGTCAATGCAAATCTGTATTTACTTGTGCCTCCACAATTATTGCTCCTGTCATTATATGATTTGCCTCAGCTTACTCGATACAGTTCTAGTATTCAGATGCTTGTTTCTAGTGCTGCCCCCTATAGCACTCTTCTTACAGCGGTTGTTGTACTGTGGAAGACAGACACCTAAGGAAACTAGCGGGTTATTTACGATTGACAAGTTTTCAGACTGTGGCTGGAAAAAAAAAATAGATGGCCTCATGGATTATTTTACTGTTTTATTGCTCCAGATCGGTAGGGTTGGTCTGTTGATAACAAAGAATGATGTTAGTATAATCTGAATATGTATCAGTGGGTGTGTTTTTATTTAATAGAGCGTTCCCATCATAGAAAACCTTTGATGCTATCCATTGTCTTTTTTACTCATTCATTGTACCTGAATGCATTGCCTCAATCTTTCTTGTTGTTCAATGTAATGTGTGGCCAAATGTATTTCTATTTCATGTACTAATGGTGTTACCCCTTGTAATGAATGTGAGTCACCTTAAATGACTTTGTTTTGTACTGATTTGTCGAATGGATGTAAATAAGATCCACCTGGACTGGTTTCTGCATGTCAAACAGTGGATGTGTCGCATTTTTTTTTCTTTGGTGTGTTCTTCACATATGAGAACAGATGTTATTTTCAACATCTGTTCTCATCACAGATGCCTGTAAAAAAGGAAAGGGTTATTATTGGGCCCAGTCTTAGTAAGAATGCCCCCCAATAAAGCTGTCAGAACAAATACATTAATAAACCATGACATGTGCAGAGAAGTTGGATTAATTCAATCTGGTCTTCTACAAAAAAGTTTGTATTTTCAAGTCTCTACATGAACTGATTGACTGATATTTGTTTCATTTCTTTGTGAAGAGGTTGTTTTCTTTCTTTTTTTCTTTTTGTTCCTGTTTAGTTGTCATTTTGGACACAGTCCCTTACATTAAAGATTCACCTAAATAAACTGCTCCAAACATGTTTTCAAATGCATTGGCCTTATATAAACAGAAACAGTCAAGCTGTGAGGGCTGCACAGTAGCTGAATCTGAAATAATTTTGAGAAAAATACATAAAGATTTCCATGATGTAAATTGAAAAGCAGCCAATACTGAACTAAGCTAATTACGGCGGATTTATGATGTGAAAATCAATAGAATTTGCAGGTCTCTCTATGATAGCAGACTGAAAAAGTATTATAAAATAAGCTGTTTTCCCCAACCCATTAGTCACTTTTCTAATCTATTTAAAATCTGATATTTACCGGAATTCAGATATTTCAGTATGACACTTCTTAAACCACAATACCAGATAGTTACATAATCTGGTTACATGAGACATATAACAATATACACTTATGCTCAAAATGATGTCTTTACACAAGCCAGTGGTTAATGTATAGTTTATTTTCATTGTAGGCCTGTTTTGTGGAAATAAATATGCCAATTTCATAGTGTTATTAAATGATGTGTTATTATTTATTTAGTTATTTAAAAACCAAAGTGAGAATAAAATGGACAGTGATGTCTTCTATATACAATATGTTAGAATAGATGGTCTGGATAAATACAAACATGTACTACTCAGCAATGTACCTGACTTGTAAGGAGTATTTAAAGAGTGTAAATGTACTTCCTTCACATGGTTGCAATACATGTGTACAGACAGAGGGGAACCTAATTAGAATTATGTTTGGAATTAGTTATATATTATCAGCAGCAGCCTTCATCGATCCATTTCTGAATGAAGGCCTCCCCAAGATCTTTCCACTTGTTTCAGTAAGCTTCTTATTGCCTTCCCATCTTTGATGTGGTCTTCTTCTAGGTCTTTATTCATCTCTATAGCTTATTTTGTCCATCTTTGATCTGTTCTTCTTGCAATGTGTCTGGCCCATTGCCATTTTATAATTTTCACAGTTTCAGTGGTCACACTTTTGTTTGTTCTCAGATCCATTTATTTCCCTGTCCCATCTTGATACAAGCATGCATCTTTCCATGCTATTTGGGTTGTTTCCATTTTTTGTTATTTTTATGTTTATTGACCAGTTTTCAGAGTCATAATATATATATATATATATATATATATATATATATATATATGTTGGGAGGCGAATTGTCAAAAAGAGGAACAACTCATGGCAGTCAGGTGCTCTCCCTCATTAATTTGGGATCCCAGAAGGCGCAGTTCCCCCACCATGTTGTTAGCCACTAAAAATCTGTACACTGATCAGCCATAACATTATGACCACCTGCCTAATATTGTGTAGGTCCCCCTTTTGCCGCAAAAACAGCCCTGACCCATTGAGGCATGGACTCCACTATACCTCTGAAGGTGTGCTGTGGTATCTGGCACCAAGACGTTAGCAGCAGATCCTTTAAGTCCTGTAAGTTGTGAGGTGGGGCCTCCATGGATCGGACTTGTTTGTCCAGCACATCCCACAGATGCTCGATTGGATTGAGATCTGGGGAATTTGGAGGCCAAGTCAACACCTTGAACTAGTGATTCATCAGACCAGGCCACCTTCTTCCATTGCTCCGTGGTCCAGTTCTGATGCTCACGTGCCCATTGTAGGCGCTTTCGGCAGTGGACAGGGGTCAGCATGGACACCCTGACTGGTCTGCGGCTACGCAGCCCCATACACAACAAACTGCGATGCACTGTGTGTTCTGACACCTTTCTATCAGAACCAGCATTCACTTTTTCAGCAATTTGAGCTACAGTAGCTCGTCTGTTGGATCGGACCACACGGGCCAGCCTTCGCTCCCCACGTGCATCAATGAGCCTTGGCCGCCCATGACCCTGTCACCGGTTCACCGCTTTTCCTTCCTTGGACCACTTTTGATAGGTACTGACCACTGCAGATCGGGAACACCCCACAAGAGCTGCAGTTTTGGAGATGCTCTGACCCAGTCGTCTAGCCATCACAATTTGGCCCTTGTCAAAGTCCCTCAGATCCTTACGCTTGCCCATTTTTCCTGCTTCTAACACATCAACTCTGGGGACAAAATGTTCACTTGCTGCCTAATATATCCCACCCACTGACAGGTGCAATGAAAACAAGATCATCAGTGTCAGTGGTCATAATGTTATGGCTGATCAGTGTATATATGTACTTATCAACAGATCAACATGAATGACTAAAAACAGCCATTGGTAAACTTATAGCAGTGGTACTGGACTATGGCTTTAGTCTTTATTATACATTAAAACTATACCACACTGTCATCACTAGACTGATATTTGACTAGTCATCTAACAGTCATATCCACTTGACTGCAAAATTATAGCCATCCAAACATCCAGCTGCCCCAAATAGCCTCCCACCTGGTACAAGCAGACACTTTGATGTGCTGAAGTCATGGAGCATCATACTGTACTTTCATCAATTCAGACCAAATTCATCAAGCAGTTTTAAAACTCAGTTGAGTCATGAGTCTAGGAAATTAAGTTCTCCATTTCTGTGTGTGTGTGTGATTCAACAGTAGATGCTAAAGCCTTGCAAGAGAATTGCTTAGGTCCACTTCATTTAAACACTTGAACCATGCTTTAGCACTCGTCTGTGGCCTTACATTACTTCTCCCTTTTTATCTACCTGCCTATCGACATTCATCCAGACATCAAAATATACAATGTGGTGGGCCAACAAGTTTCTCATTTTGTAACCTTGATAAACTCTTTAATCTGACCACAATACCATAAGAGGGATGTATAATTCGTAATGTATTCATAACGCACACTCTATATATTATCCATGAACTTTTTATTACAATATGGGTCACATAAAAGTTAGATTAATCTTGACCATGTTGGCCAAATAATGCTTGATATCAAGCATTATTTGGCCAACATGGTCTTGTATAGGCTGCACAGACCTCCTCTTCAGTGCAGACCTAGGAAATCAAACGTTTCAAAGACACTTTCATAGCAAGGGGTAACCCAGGTGACAATGTATCATTGCAGCCTCATTGTTAAATGTTGCAGCAACGTTGTGTGTTACTAGGGAACAGTTTATTACGACATATCTGCGTTCACATCGTACCCAATTCCACGAGTTCCTCTTCCAAGACCCAAAAGAGAAGTTATCCTTCTCAAAGAGGCAATGAAACACGAGAGAGCGTGGAATAAGCAAATGAAATGCAGAGGGCGCCCTTTTTCATCCTCGCCGGCTGCAAATGCAGAACAACAAGCCACGATTGGCGATACCGTGATCTAACGCTAATGCATCTGTGTAGGGTGGGGGTGACACATGCAACAGACTCAAAAACACAAGCCAACCCATGTGCGTGCGTCCGTCCGACTGGGCGAGAAGAAACGTGCCCGCAGATATCCGCAGGCGCGCTCGAGTCTGCCCGGCTCCACCAATGAGAGCGGCGGGATCGAGCAGATCTGCGCAGCCCGGCGGACGTCTGCGCTCCGCGAAAGGCGACCCGTGTTCCCCGTCAGAAAGAGGTATTTGTAGCCGGTCCCTAATGAAGCGGCCCTTTAAAAGTTACCGCTGTGCCGTGCCTCCGCTGTGATAGGCTGCAGCCCTGGAAGAAAGGACGGCCGGCGCTTAGTGCAGATCAGCAGCGCCGCCGGAGCAGTCACTCCTCGTCTGCGAGCTGCAGCCACAACGTGACTGCGAACCTCTTATTTATTTTGTTACATTTAAATCCCCTTCCCGGACAAGATGTAACTTCCAACAGTGCACACACACACACACACACACGCACGCGTACGTCACAATACTGTTCAGTCGCGAGCGAGAACGGAGAGTGAATGACGTCCTCCTTTTTGGGCCACGAATGGAAGATATCCTTGCGAATCATGACGAGTCTGTTCTGCCGAAGTGCTTTTTTTGTTTGATTGTGTTTTCCTTCTCATCGTGGATCTCTAACTTGGGATTATTCCGACCACATCCAGGCGAGCCCCTGTAGCTCCAGCGAAGGCAATAAAGAAGAGAGGAATAATAAACCCACACTGACCTGGGATTTAAATCGGCTTGTGGTGTGTGTTTGAGAAGAGAGAGAGAGAGAGAGAGAGATCACAATAATAATAATCAAAAAAGAAAATTCATGTGGCGATTCTCTCTTTAGCAAACCCGATTTGGATTGCAGAATGAGCAAGGAACGACCCAAGAGGAATATTATTCAAAAGAAATATGTAAGTGCCCTCTTTTTTTTTTTTTTTTTTTTCTTTTTCTTTTCTTAATCCGCTGGAGTGGGAGATAATGCTGGGTTTATTGACCTGAACAAGTTTGCACGTCCGATTCGCTTGTTTTGAGGGAAATGCATGGAGGGCTTGAATCCGCTGCTGTCTGGTTAGCACACAAGGGCACTATAATGTATGTGCTGTCTCCTCACTGGGTATAGATTCAATTCACGCTGAAATGGGCACTGATTTGGAGTGCGCGGCGTCTTCCATATCTCATCTCTTTTATTTAATGGCTTGCTGATCTCCCGTGCAAAGAAGACCATCACATCACATCACACCGACTTGCATTTGTTTAGATTGCATTAATAGAGGGGGGGTAAATGTTGTTTTCCCTAGTAACTGTAACAAGAAATGGCTTTGTTTGCTCTTTAATATATAGTTCTCTGTCTCTTTTTTTGGTGGAGCCGTGCAGCAGCCATATATATATATCTATATATCTATATCGCCTCTGGCTTTTTCCGGGTTTCCATTTCCAGATGCCAGAGCAATTCTTTAATCTACTGTCATATTGCCATCGATTTACTGGAGTTTAATGACGGCGCTCAGATGCGAGCGCATTACCGAGCGGGGGTGGGAGATGCTGATTTTCGGGGGGCTTTGCGAGGAAAGGCACGTTTGCAGGAGTGCAGGCCACCGAAGCGTGCGCCGATAGGGGGGTTGTTTGATCTTTAAATGTCTTGCTAAGAGGGGAGGCGAACAAAAATACCCCCCCCCCCCCCGTCTTTGGATGTCGTCTTCACGGGGCAGAGCGGCATGCAGTGAACTTCGCCGATCGGAATCGGGGCTGCTTTGGCGGCGCCTGGGAGCCCAGGTCTTGCGATGGCGTGCGGGGACTTGTTTTTGTTTCGGGTGGCACGTTTCTCCGGGTGACCTCTGAGTGGCTGCAGCAGCTGGGGCTCGGTTGCCCCGATTATTCCCCGACATTATTGGTAAATGTGGCACCGGGGAGGGATTTCAGTCTAATCGGGGGGTGTTAAACACGCTGCCGATTCCGCGCACGGAGAGATGACATATTTAGGGATCGTTTTAAAGAAGGGAGTCATTCCAGTCGCATTGCAGAGGTTCACGTTGTGATAGAGAGCAGCAACCATTTTATCTGGGCAAGAAATAATCCTGCAACTCGTTAGGGGTTGGGGAAAGCAACCCGGCTCGGGTTATTCGAGTCACTGAAGAGTGGTAGGCAGAGACATTTTTCATGCCGGGTTTAGTTTTATGTAAGGGGTTTAAAAAAAAAATAAAAAATAAAAAATAAAAAAAAATGTGTGCAGCAAAACAAAGACGTGTCTGGGGCCGAGTCGCTCAGCACATTTCTGTAACCCGATTTCGCATGTTCACCTCTAACTTACTGGGCATGTCCTGCTGTCTGGGAGTAGAAGCGGGCTTTTAACCTTCAAGAAATATGGCATTGCTTGGCACTGCCACGCTTCCCTTGAATAACTATTGATCGCAAACTTCACCCCCCACTCCCCCGGCACGTCTCTTGCATGCGGATCGGACTTTTCTGCAGTATTTAATCACTCAAGTAACTCGTCTGTTTTATTAATTTGCATAATGGGAGTGTTATCTTGACACCCCTCACACTGCAGGATCAGCCGGCTGCTGGATGTTGCTCCCCGTTTTTATTTGCACCCGTGTGGATGATGTTTTAAAGCAACAGGTCGATTGTAGCGATTCCGCGTGTCGGGAGAGGCCACATTTCATTTGATGACGTCACAAAGGAGTTAGTTTTCTGGCCCTTTGCGACTGGCCTTGCAAGCTGCAGGACATTCGATTTGTAATGTATATTGCATGTGTATAGATCTGTTTTGAAGTTCATAGCAGAGAGTGATGTGATCAGACGTGAAGTAAAGCATCCGTGGCTGTTTTTCTTTTTTTTCTTTTTAAGCCCGTTTCAGTCGGACAACTTGCATTTTAAAGTGCTGCATTTAAATACCCCCTTGTGAAGTGAACAGACTTTTCATCTGTAAAACAAAACGCACATCAATCCATCTCTCAAGTTTCGAGCATCAGGGAATGATTTGTCTGAGGCTTTTAAAACTTATGATGTCATAGTTGGGCTCATTTCTATGCAGCTGATCACATATAGGATCGAGCTGTGAAATCTGTTTTTCACATAAGTTATTTGTCATACAGTGACGCCTTTGCAATTATTATTATTCTAAAGAGTTTCCTAGTAATTTGGCAATGATACAGAACGTCTGATGTATTAAAATAAACTACTGAAACAGAAAGGCTGATAGGTGGAATCCAGAGATGTTAGATTAATTTGTTACAATATGTGCATGTTCTATGTATGATCTTGACGTTCAGTTTTCTTATGAACTCCTTATCATGGAATTAACCTAAATAAGTGTCTACTCACAACAGAGCAATCTGTGCAAAAGTAAAACTTAAATTCAGTTGGAACCCAACTGGTCTGTGCCCTTGCTTGGACATATTGAGATTTTAAAGAGGGCAATTGTGATGGTGGGAGGCTTTTGTCACATAGCGCTTGGCTGGATTGTTATTAATCGAAGGCTTTATCTATGAGTAGAGCTTGCTCTGAGTGAAATAGTTTTAAGTGCTTTCAGAACAACAGTAACAGACTGATTGCTTTAAAATTGGCTTTTCAGAATGAATGCTTTTGAAACATTGCTACCAAAATTCCTTTTATCAAGTTAAAATTAGTTTTTGAGACTAGTTGGCCTTTTTCCCCCCTGATTCACAGGTGGCTATTTGCTAGTAATTCATTATGAACTGCCAGATATCACTGCAAAGCATTAATGATTTTTGCTTTTTTGGCCGGTTCTTCAACTAAATTTGTATGTTACCAGTAGATACAGCATGTATGCACACTCACATTTATTTATAATGTACATGTGTGCTTCTAGTTAGTATACCTAGCATGTTATCCTATTAGAAATATTTGGTCTGCAGCCTGGGTGCATTTGGGTTGCGTTTAACAGTTTACAACCCTCCCATTATGGTTTTAGATTCCATTCAGAATTAAGCCTAGACCAAATCTGAACTTTGACCTGCCCATGAATGGCAAATTACAAACTCTGTTGCGGTTTAATTTATAGTTATAAGCCAATTTCTTCTACTTAAAAATGCTGTTGGGTAGAAGTTTATAATTTTCCCAATCATGGATACATCACATTTTTTATTTGGTCTAGGCCTAGAAAGGTTAATTCTTAATATTGTGCCACTTTATAGGTCATCTGCAATAACTTCAAGCCTAAGACTCTAAAGGGATAACCAAGGGAACTCTTTCTTTTGAGTCATGCCAAGAACAAAGCATCACCTCATAAACTTTAAATTGGACTAGTGACTCACACGTTATAGAAAGGGCCATGGTTTTAGGCTTTGAGCTCACGCCCACAGGCAATTGTATTGGATCTACGCACATGATTTGGCCGTCATTGTGTTTAAATTCCTTTCTCAGGGAAGTTATTCAATTAAAATGCCATATAACAATAATGGTGACCTTTCACCTTAAACTATGATGAATGTGCTGCTTACCAAATAGGATTCAGTGGAATATCATAACGGCATCACCTGCCAGGACTTGATACATTTGTTCATACTATTCCCTATAACAGCCATTGCTCATTAAGGAAGTCCAACAGCAGTTAAACCAGAAATGTAGAAACCCTCAAAGTATTTTCTTAGCAGATATGTTAATCAACATACTGTATCTTTTCCTTATTTCGCATTGTAAAAGAAAATAAAAAAGGCTGTGCTTCAGTTTACTACTAAATTGTTTTAGAATGCATATCTGTATGCTAAGTGGGGTTCATCTTGTTTGACAGGGTTCATTTAAAACAAAAAAAAAGTTGGTGTCAGACTTTTGGGTACTTTCAACAATAGTAAGACAAGCCCTGTGAACTAATGTTCCTGGTAACTCTAGGCTGCAGCTGTGTCCCGCTCTCTAATTGGAAAGCTAAACACAAACACGTCTATGTGGAACTAGGCTGTTACCAAAAATCCCTTTAAAACCTGGCACGCAATTTGGCAAGGAAAAGCAGAATATTAAATTGCAGGTACGTTTTTAAGAGGCCTCCTGGACATCTCGCAGGCCCTGTTTTAATCAGGGAAACCTCTGTATACAATGTGGCTCCCATTTAAAGCTTACTTCCCCAGCATTCATCCTCTTTCCCCTCAGCCTAACTAAACCTTCTGTCTGTGTGATGTGTACCTCTGTTTGACATCTTAAGTGGCAGCTTCACAATTTTCAATACCAGTTTTAGTCTGCATTCATTAAAGCAAATCTCCCCAGAAGTATGTATTAACACTCTTTCTTTTGGCGATTCATAAAGTGTAATAGTTAACCTCTAACAGACATGCATGTCAAAGTCAGATATTACTGATGCATACTTAGAGGTGTTCTTTAAGTGTGGGCATTTGTGGTTTCTTCGAAGAAATAAGTGACTATGTTCTGCAAAACACAAAGCAACTGTTCAATTTTGTCTAGTAAAGTTCAGACAATCTTTTCCTTTAGGTTACAAGTTCTCCGCCCCCCCCCCCCTCCCCCCCAGATTAACCTTTCATTTTAGAGTTCTTGTTGTGTTACTTGGCTGCTGTTGATGGAAATCGGGTTTAACCAAATCAGGCAAAGTTAGGTTCAAGACACAAAACAAAAAGAAAAACAGAACCTGGAACAGACATCCCTAGAGCCACTACTTAGACCAGGGCTCTTGCCCTACTAATTTAACCTCTGCTTAATTAGCATAAGACTATTATACATGCTTGACTTAACTGTTTCCCTTGTAACAAGAGCGCAAGTTGTTTTTTTCACATGCACAAGGGATAGTGTTATAAAAATTCATCTGTAAAGAGTAGAAGATGGAGAAAAAGCAAACGTGTTAATGTAATTACAGTTCCCCGATTGATAGACTTAAGTGTAACACAGCCAGAGAAACACAGTAACATTTTACTGTTTGGTAAAGAAGCCTGAACTCGTGGTGGTTTATGATTAATGGTTTCTTCTGATGCAGCAAACCTGTCAGATTTCAGCACCAGGTTCATATTGTTTTTTTTGTGTTTATCAGGATTAAGGACAAGGCAGATGGGGGAAGGGGGTTAGTGATGTTGCAGCAATTTTTTTAAATTGTCATTTAGTTTAACAGAATGTGACAATAAGACCAGAGTTAACATGGATAATATTGCCATTTTGTGCAGAACAAGCCCCTATTTAGACCCAGCTGGGGCTCAGCTCTAATTCATTGCTGTACGCTGGGATAAGCACAGCTGCTCTGGGGCCTTTACAAATGTAAAGAAGCTGTCAGTGTTTATTTCATCAGGCACACAACTGATGAGGCCAAGTTGAAGAATCCATTGCAGTGTGTGGCGCACAAAAAGAAACAAAACAGAATACGGTGCCGGCCTGCAAAGCCTGAACGAGTTCTGCAGCTTTAAAATTTAAATGCGAGCCTTGAGTTGACCCTCAAGGTTGTCGTGTTTTGTGTCCAGGCTCAGCTGAGCTTCATTTAACCTTATGTTTTAGCGCAAACGGTCTTTAAAATTTACGTGTTTGACATGCTAGAATTCAGTGCTTTATTCTCAAGAGGCAGGGCATTAAAGTAGGAGGGTTTGATAGGCTCTGAAATGAAAAAAGATGAGAACTGGATAAGGTACATTTTCATTATATGATTTTTATTTTCACTTTTACGCCGTTCAAGAACAGTTACAATTTTGCCTTCTAATGATGTTTTTCGTTTTTTTTTCTACACTAATTACATCGGTAAACCTGTATTAAAATGCCCTTTTATGCTGTGTATTTTGTTTTTCCCCCGGGGAATAAAGCGGTGTAGTGATTATAGAGAAGCACTTTTTGAAGTACACGGGAACTAAATTATCATCTTGACATCTATTTCTAAGCCGTTGTGTTTTAGTTATTTGGTTTTCTCATTTTAAATCAATAGATTTGTATGACAATAAATCATCGCTTACTAACATTCATAATGGTCATTATTCAGAACTTCACTAATTGTCTATATTACTGTATCCGTGTATTTGATTTGTATCCTTTTATGTTAATAAATTCCTGTTTGAAAACGTGGCCAATTTAACATAACATTTCAAACCTCTTCCACATGTTTCACCAATTGGTCTCATGAAGCAATTTTTTGTTGTCAAATATATGAAGCTGCTTTTCTCATGTAATAAGACATTGAATTTATGAATGTCTGAGAGGCCTTTAGTTTGACTGACTTTAATGCTTCTTGGAGAATCAATGATGAAAAATGAATAGATGGATTTACTAACTTAACTTTAATAACTTTTCACCAGAAGCATCTCTGAGAATAAGAGTAGACTATGTTCTACATGAGTGTTTATGTTCAGACCACTGAATGGGCTGCTGTCCTTTTTAATTACAGGAAATTAGCTGTAAATTATTCCTGTTAATCGTTTTTTGGAAATTTCTGCTCTGAGGACTGTTCTTCCATGAACATTTTGCACTGACAAAAACAAACAAACACAAAAATCAACCAACAAACACACCCTTTTGACAGCGTTAATGATGAACTTTGGGGCGGGAAAGAACTAATGTGAAACCGTCCGACTCGTGAGTCCTGAATTAAAACGCAGAAGTAGTCTATTGTGATGACGTCAAAGCCCAGGGCTACGATATGCAAATTCCGTCATTTTTCTTTCCCCCAGCGAGTGCAGAGCCAGTAACGTGCTGAATGAAGATTCAAAAGGTTCCCAGCTGGCACAACAAGCTCTCCGAAGGAACACTGGGTAGAAACTGGCACTGGCTTGAGATCAACACAAATGTGAACTGTTCTGTGTGTCTGGTTGTTTTGTTTACAGAGAGAGCACGGAGTCTTGGAATGCTCAGAGACACGGATCTCTGAAAGAAACTGTGACATTATGCAAGAGCAGCATTTTTTTGTTTTCGCATTAGTTTCAAACAGTCTCTCATTGTGCCTGCCAGCGAATGATGTTCCAGTTTACTGCATCATTACTGGGGCTCTTCTCTTTTCTGACTGCAATTAGACCTAATCAGCTGCAGACGGATCTACCATTGTATTATCCTTTCTGTTTTTGGGTGTGTTTTAGAGGTTGTTTTTTTGTTTGTTTTTAATCAAGTGATCGTTCCAAATCAATGTGTTGCATATTGAATGAACGTAACTTTTTATATTTTGCATAACAAAATACAAATCATACTGTGGTCAGTGCGCGCACACTCAAAAATCAACCCCCCAGCATACACCGAATCAGTCTAAACCCCGTTTAAAACAAAGAAATCCCTCATTCAAACACAGTGGAAACTTTCTACCCCACCTCGTGTTCTTTGAGGTCAGCTTCTCTTTCTACAGAAGAATCTTTTAAGTAGCTGAATTGTTTTTGTTCATCTATGGCTTTGTACTTTTTGTTTTCAAATTTGAATCCCTCTGCTGGAAAATGTTACATAAGGACAAGGCAGTTTAACAAGCTCCGAGCAGTGCCTGACCTCGGCCTCTGTTTATCCAAAGGCCGTAAATAAATCACTCGAATTGATGAGAGCACGCAGCTACGTCTTTATTTATTTAGCATAAAAATCTGTGCTTGCATACATCAAAGGTATGCGGTTTTAAATGTAGGCTGCATGGGCACTAAAGATGTTTGTTGGCTGATGTTTGCATTTAAACAGCCCCTATGGTGAATGAAACCTTGTGATTACAGTCCTTCAGCAACAAATGGAAAAGTCAGGCAAAGGCAATAAATGTATGCACAGTTCAAGGTAATTGTTGCCACTGGATAACTAGTTAGACCAAGACTACGTGGCAGCACAATCTTTAGTCAGTATAAATGTCATGCAGATTTATTAAGCTTTGCATGTATATATACAATGGTTGCCCTTGTTTTAAAACTACTATACCATATATTTTTGCATTTCTAAATAA
Organism: Amia ocellicauda; assembly: GCF_036373705.1. Taxonomy (NCBI): domain Eukaryota; kingdom Metazoa; phylum Chordata; class Actinopteri; order Amiiformes; family Amiidae; genus Amia; species Amia ocellicauda. Next base: position 30,187,974 of record NC_089859.1, read on the forward strand.
ACTATAGTGGTTGCGGTAGTGTGTAGTAATTTACATCAATTTCAAAGATTAGTCTTCCAATATTTTGCAGTTCTGTTACACTTGTATTACAAAAACTGACACCCTTTTTAAACTTTGGGGGGATTTTCAAAAATGGCATACAGACATGGCCAGGAAGATGACTAAATTAGGTTGTTTTCCCATGGGTTTTGGGCTTTTCCACGCGGATTGATACAGATCCGTGAGAACAGTTAAACCTGTTTATGTGCTGGAGCCGCAAATGCGAGAATATAGCTTTGGCATCCCCTGTGTCAGACTGTTGATGAGCCGGTAGCTGAATCAGTGCCTCCAACTTCTCCAACGTCGTGCTTCTTTGGGATTAAGACTAAAATACTCCACTCGGGGAAGAGAAGAGGCAGGACAACAAATTCTTTAGAGCATGTGGAAGGAATTTATTTTGGTCTCAGCTGACTCTGCAGCTGGTGTACAGGGATACAGAGTGTGGCCATTCTTCTTCCTGCAGACCAGTGCAGCAGCCGTTAATCTTCATCTCTCCTGCGTATGAGAAAAAAAAATCAGCTTTCCAAAAGCATTAGCCAACGTTGCACTTCCTCCCAGCCCTGTTTCTCAGACCTTCACTCCTCTAGTAGACTGTCCAGCAGCTGTGTGTCATGTTTAAGATGCACTTACTATTGTGCTAATGCTGTAGTTTTCCTTTCCTTTCGTGTGAACTCTTCCTACCCGTAAGAGCATCGGTTCCTGGTAGAACTCGGCACTCTTCTAGTTTAAAGTAATACTACCTGTTTACCTGCTGTAAAGCCAGGATCACACAGCAACAATAACAATGGGAAATCTTTTACAGAGGAGAAACCCCAGCAGCCTCCAGACATGCAATTTCAATTTATTTTCTCAATTTAAGCAGCACTGACTGGCTGTACTAAATACAGGAATTGGTAGCTCCATGCTTTAAAAAGTAATTCAGTCATCAGCTAAGTGACAGCTACTTTTTAAAACCCGAATGCAACCAACTTTTTCTCAACACCTTTTTCACTTTTTTTAGTTCACAATATCTTTACCTCGAATATATATTTGTCCACCCAATGTACACCTACCCTCTATATACTGAGCATATATATATATATATATATGTATTGTATATATCTTTTATTTAATACAGGGTTTCATGTTTTCATTCCTGTCCTTTAGTGATTCCAGTTCTTACATTAATTCATTGATCCTATTTTGTTTAACTGGTTATCAACTGACAAGCCAGCCTTAATTATGATATAGTAACAACATTCAGTTCAACTCTGCCGAAAGGTTGCCCTTCAAACGACCTAGTGTTCATACTGATCATTTTTATCGTGCTTTCCCAAGCTGTTTATTTGTCAGATTTGACCCATAAAACCTTCAATTATCATTTGCCCTGTGTGTTAATTCAAACCGTTCCCCAGTGTCTCAATTGCAACAGAACTATATTTTTCTTCTGGTTTAATTTTAGACTCTAATAGATTCTGTTTGAAATTGAAATTCCCTGTTACCGCAATTAATACTGAACCATTTGAGACCCCGCTTACCTGCCTTTTTAAGCTAACCTACCAAATGCGTTCTGGCAGACCTTTTGACACCTCTTAGTTGTTCAATTCCACGAAGTGATGAAGTTGTAAACAGCCCTTGTTTTGAACTATAGCGTTCGGTATAACGCTAAACAGACGCACGGCAGTTATGTGGAGATGGTGTGATGGGAAAATCAAGTGAACTCTTCGTGTAGCTCAGCAGGGAAGAGTCCTTTTCAGGAATAGGCCGGCAATTCAGCTTGAGTACTGGAGTCACTGTGAGAAAATTATTGATTTCCTGCTCTGTCTCACGGCTTGTCATGAGCTAAAAGAGTGGTGCGGTACATTTTCTACATGATCAATGGAACATTATTCATTGTGTGACACGGCAGGGCCATATATGAAGGCTATGAACAGACAATGGTACAGTTCGTGTGAACAGAGTTTCTACGTATTCACATTACAAATATCTTCCCATTTGCTATATGGGAAGATGTTTGTGATATAAATCGGCAGCATGTTTTGAAGTGCTTGCCTCGTTTGTCTCCAGAATTATTAAGGCGGATTTTGTATGCTGTTTTGTGTCTTTCGTAATACTACAGCTGTTTTTTTCTCATTCTAGGTTTCATACCGTTGAAGTGACCACTGCGCATGGGTGTCGTTTATCTTCAAATTGTAAAGACATATCAGTACAAGTTCTTCCCTTCAGTAGGCTGTAATACACAGGATTCATTTTAAGTACGGCATAGTGAGGTTTTAGTGGTATTTGGATTGACAGGATGGGGGGGTGGGCCTTTGTTGCTTGTGCTAGCATACATCGTTAGGCCTGGGAATCCTCCGCTTTTTTTCTTCTCCAAGTCTCTTAGCAGGGAATGGCAGACTGCACCCTTTATGCAAAAACGCCTAGGGGATTGTATTAATTTCCCAAGTCTGCATTAGCGCAGTAGGCCAGTGCAGTAGGAGAGTCTAGTGTTAGTTATAATAGGGGGGTGACAGGCAAGGTACACTCTGTCAGAGGGGCTCAGTGAGATCATGAAACAAGCCTTAAACAAAGATTCAACACACGTGTGACCTCTGAACTGGACGTCATCCATAAACTCAATCGGTACAACACTAATTCGATCCACGCCGTCTTCATGGTGACATTTTATTGCTGTTTTAACTAATATGAAACTGTGTTTTGTGGGGTTTATTTTTATTATTTTTAAGTAGTATAATTTTGCAGTATTTCTGATTGTAAACCAATAGGATTAAAACCTATGTAATGAAGGATTATAACCTGTGGACTAGAAATGGTACAAGTCATACTCTTAATATGTTGATAAGGCCATTTGGCGGAACTGTAAAACGGCACACTAATTCATAAAATGAAAACTTTCCAGTGCAAAATTTTGTAATTGAAAATTTAAACTCATTTAAAGAAAAATAAGTTGCCATGGAAACCAAAATAGCTGCTATTTGGAGCTCAGTGTCATCAGTGGGCCTGCCACCCCGTCTCCATAGCAACTGCCAAAGCAGAAGAATGGAGTGTCTTTGAGCCGTATTAAAAAAACACTTAAGTGCTGGGTGTACTTAAGTGTCCCAAAATAGTGAGAAGCCGTATTTGATATATTAATGTGTATATGTACATGTATATATGTGTGTGTGCATCACCCTCAGTCTATATCAGCCTGAAGCTTCACTTTGTGGGGTTCACTACAGCAGAATACTATTTAGTTTTTTTAGAAATGATCTTTGCCATTGCCAAGGAGATTGGATTTGTGGCCTTGCGTACTGTAATACAATGACCGAAGTGCACAGTTAATAAAGTGTGGGTTACCCAACCTCTCTTTTAAAAATAAATAAATAATAATTACCTCCGTACACTCACCTTTTAGACAGAAATTAAAGTGTGCACTAACTGAATTATACATTAACATGTATTTGTTTACTTTTTCATGCAGACAGAATGACTTGGGGTAGATGTTAGATGACCTTTATACACATTAAACATTTTCTGAAAGATTCCCATTGATAAACTAAACGGGATTAAGCAAGGCTGAAACAAACCATAAAAATGACAGGGCTGTGGTTTGTACTCATTAACTATTAATTGCTGTTGTCTAGAGCTTGTGAGTCTGAATACACTTTCTCGCTCTCTCTCAAAATTGTATTTATAAATTTTTAACTATATTTGTAACTATTGAACCATATTTATATATTAAAATCCCCCAAAGTGCAAAAATACCACATCTGCTTATAGAACAAAAACCCTGAATGGATTTCAGTTGCATTATAATTAAGTTTGTGGTGTTAATATCTGAAATCCCTATATTTTAATATAAGGCATTCCCTGCTTGCAGCAAACAGCAGGGTGTTTGCCAATAAATATGTGTGATGGTAAAAGTATGTCGTCGTTCTGCATCTTAATTAGCATACATATGCAAATAATTTAATTTACATAAAGCTGGGTAAGGTGTCTGAATTTGGTGACTGGCAAATCTGTTTCAGTCTTCACTTACAAGATGGTTCTGAATGTTTTAATCTAGTTGACCCAAATTTGAGAGCGCATGTTCAAAGAAAATGCTTTGCCTTCAAGGTCCGTCTCCAGTCACTACTCAACAGGAAAGACATGATGTCACTAGTCTTTTTCCCTACTTGGTTATCATTTGTTATTTATAACATTTGGAGATTCCTATAACATTTGGAGCTCTTGAAACCATCAAGGACTGTTAGGCTCTTCTATAGCATTAATAATCCTATTGTTCTGTGGATCCATTATTTTTTCTAATGTTGACAAAATATATCTCCTATATTGAACTATATTTAACTTGCAATTGAAATTGGGATGTATACGGTGTGGTGATGAGCTTGTGTTTTCTCAAAATTTGTAAATTATCTAAATGGCATGGGACTGCAAAAGTAATTATCCCTACAGAAAGTTTGAAATACATTTTATTGTCATTTAAGACTGACCCAGTATGGTTTTGAATTATTGTTCAGTTGTTTGAATTATAGTTCTTCTATAGTTTGCTTATAGTTGGTTCCTAATGCAGGAAACTGCAGTCTACGCATACCTTTCAACACATCGGACAGATGTATCCTCTTGATGTTTCTGGTATAAAGCTTTTGCTCTGGCTTTGATGTATATTTATGCCAGTAGTTATTGGATTTGACATGGAGTTTTGAATCCTGAATCAATCATTCTATTGATTCCCATTAATTTGTACATAATATGCAGTGCATGCACTTATTGTAAATATCCATGTATTTACTACCAAGTCCTCCAATATTGACCCGTTTCATAAATCCATGCAATCAGTCGGTGAATTATATTTCTTTCTGACTTGTTTTGTACCTAAAACTGAGACATTTTCTGTCCGTCACATTTTACTCTTTAATAAATCAAGCTTCCTCTTTATCTACCTAATCTTCCTGAAACTTGTTACGAAGTTGTTTATTAATTTTTTGCATTAAAGTATAATACAAATAATAATAAATCAGTGGGTTTACTGAGACCTGCTGACCAAACTATGGCATAATAAATGTTAATTTGTACACATTTGAAACAAGTTCCTGGGCATTCTGGGAAAGCCAGGGTTCTGAGCACACTGCAAACACAGCCTGCCCAACTCCTCCAAAGCGTGAAGCAGCAGGGCGGGTGTTTGCATGGTTGTTTCAGCACTGTGGTGGGAATCTTTGCATAGGGCTGAGAAGCAAGGACACCCTGCCTCAGATCGGCAAGGTAGAAAAAAACTTGCAAGTGGAACATTTGGAAAAGCAATCATCAGCGTTTTTAAACCAGCGCCCTCCCAATGTGAACTCAACAGACATGGGGTCAAGCAGAGTACAGTGGGAGCCGAAAACCCACAGTGAAATTGCCAAACAAAGTGGTGGGGAAGGGCTGGGGGTAGCAGAGTGGGGAGACGGCACTGGCTGTGAACTGTGCTCGCGTGGTTCAGGAGATACTGGGAGATTTTGTTAAAGGCTGGCTTTGATAAGTGTTTTCAGAGTCTTGAAAGTGCCTTGTGGTGATAAATCTGTTAGGGGAGATTTATTTTATTTTTATTTTTCATCTAAAGAAATCACTGTTATGTTGTTTTGAAGCTGCCGATAACCAAAGCCCAGTAGCTTCAGACCTAATCTTTCTTTTCCAGTCTCAAAGATGCTACAATTAAAAAGAAAGTCGCCAACTAACGTCATACCTTAGTGGAATCCCAGTTTACCTTCCAACACCCCTGTGTTAAAAAAATTATCTCAGTCATATCAGTCTCTTTACTAGTTCTTCGTACGAAGTGCGTGGGAACTAAAAAGAAAGATGAAAAATGTTTCCTTTCTTTCTTAGGCATGCTTGAGAGAGTTTCACAGAAAAGTCTTTCCTTTCTTCAATCACCCCTTTCTTTTCCTCTTCACAATCTTCATTTCATGTCGTGGAATTTATTATTTTGTTCGAGCAGCGCAGATAAACTGACTCATTAAACACTTGAAAGTAAGCATCGGTTCTGCCCATGATGTCATCGACTATTAACACCACTTATGAAAGTGACATCCCTTTACAGAGGAAGGGAGATTGTGGATGACATTTGTTTTCACTTGTGTGCAGGGCAATTTTTTTTTTTTTTTGTATATCTGGCTTACAATTACATAGAAAAGACAAAAAAGACACAAAAAAGTAGGTTACTGGGAGACTGCAGATTTCACAACTTGAATCTGTCACCCTCAAATGTAATTGTCAACACTTAAAAGGGCTACAGATTTGTAATGTTTCAATTCTTTTTGGTTTATTTATTTATTTTTAAGTACAAAGTTTACATTGTACATCAAATATTTTTCAGACTATGTAAACATTTGTTTAAATTGACAGAATGCAAACTAGTCATCTTCAAATTTCAAATCTATATGGTTTAACTCTCTTAATCTAACCCTTTGCTTCATAAAATATACCTTGTCAGCTACAATGAACCTAATTGAAACATGACTGTCCCTAAATGGACATGTAATCAGTGATTCTATTGGAACTTTTTAGGCACTTGACATAGGTTATGTTATGAACACAGTGTGTTGTTTCTCCGTGTCAGCCACAGTCTGTGGTTTCCTATATGTTTAGAAAACCAAGTTCTGCTAATCGTTTGCAAATCGTTTGTACTGCTAGGTCATATACCCAAAATGAGTATGATGCATTTTTCATGGGTTTTCCATCTGCTTGTGTGTGTGTATGAATATTACGACTATCCTCGAGTCGGTACCATCTCTAGCCATATTGTCAGGTTTATGCTTTGTTTGCGTTTAGCACCTATCGCTTTTAAAGAAAATCGATTTTTGAATGATCTTTGCATTACACCTGTGTATGCGACTTACCTCATTTATCATGTGGTATTAAACAACAGGAAGGAAGTGCGTCAGGCCTGCATATACCCAGAAAGTGCTGGTGTAACCAGTGTCCATCATTAAAAGTATTGTAAATCCACACTGCGACTTCTGTTATGCACCTATGCTTGAGAATGTCTATTTCACTTTCATGGAATAATGTATTAAATTTATACAATCAATATAAATCGCATAATGTCTAATTGTCTGCAGCCCCACACCAACCTGAAAAAGTTTCAGACAACACTCATTGTGTCTTCTGAGACATGGCTATTGCCAAACTATCCACGTCTTATGCTACGATCCTGAAATGCAAACAGCTGAGATTCAGTGCCAGTCAGGAGACAGGCAGAGCCCTTTGACAATGTACAGGCTCATAGAAAGTTAAGCAGATTTGCTCTGATTCACTGCAACTGTCAGTTTCCACACGGCCATGGCCATTGTTTCCTAGAACTGTAAGGGGAGGCCTTCCACACCACTGTTTTGCATGCATTTATTTTCCCTTTGCTCTCTTTGAGGGAGTGGAAGTATTTGCTCAATATGTTTAATTGTGAATTCCAGCAAAGTCAGTGTGCTTTAAAGTGCATTCCTCTTAGAGGGGTGTTTCAGGTGTAAAGTGGTCTCTGCTTGATCCATCTTGAGGCCTGCGATGGAACCATCTTGTCCATGTGCTTTGTGTGCAGCCTTTTGTTGAAAACTCCTCAGTTAAATCTGTAGTAAGGCTGCTGGGTCTCGTCACAAAGACAGCCAGACACTAATTGACTGGGGAAGCACGTCGCCCGTGCTGTCAATCGCACTGTTACTGTGGTGAAAGGCAGCAGCATGGCTCACTGGGTAGAGCAGAAGGCGGTGAAGCCTGGGCTCCCAAAATATTTAATGGAAAAGAAGAGGGGGCTTGAGACCCCTTCTGTCTCCTCTTCAAGCAACTTGCGTTTCTCAACTTGGGATTTGTTCATTTAAAACTATGTTAATAGGTTGTGTTTTTTGTTATCATTAAAAGTCCTTCTGTGCTCAGCTTCATCAATCCTTGTGTAAGATTTGCCTGATTATATATAACATTACTTTAATGCACTTTTGCATTTTGTTTTTGCTCAAATGTATATAATTCTGTTATTTATATAGATAAGAGGCTGGTTTCACAGACCCGAATTAGCACTAGTCTAGCACTAGACTGCCTAATGTTATTTGGGATATAGTGGGTCTAGACTAGAGCTGATCAAGGTCTATGGAACCTGCCAAATGTGGTTAGTAATGGTAATAAAAAAGAGCTCATGATGACTTTTCTATTATATCTATTAAATAATTGGAGTTAAATTCCTTTATAGTTTTGTCTTAATAAGAAGGTCATGTCAATTGACTCTTTATTACTAAATGCTTTTGTGTAATTAAGTAGTGTACTGCATTAATGTTATTTTTTTTTTTAACTGTACAGAATGGAATTATTATTGAGATTCCAGTGAGTTTCCCATACTGGGCCCATTAATATTTAAATAGCCTGTCAAGGTTTGATTGATTCTAAAAGCTAGCGATGTGTCCTGTTCTACTAGGCTGAAGCAAACAAAGCTTTCAGAGCCGGGCTATCGGCTGATACTGAAATGGAGGTTAACAGTTTTAGAAAACTGGATCGTATATTTAACATCAAGTTTTTAACACTTTGCAGATACTCGATTTGTTCTTGTTTTAAATGAATGAACAATTGGGCCTTTTCATTTTTAGCACAGCACTGAAAAATGTGCATTGACTCGTTTAGTTTGATGTGGGTTATGTCCGCTCGTAGGGTTAGAAGTAGACATTTTTACCTTTGCATCTCAGCCAAACTAGGCTGTTATCACATTCTTACAGGTGGTCTTCTTACAGGTCATTTCAGTAATGCTTTTCCTGTCCAAGGAACAATGTATCCTTTTACACAGACAGGTGCCATTAAATCATTGAAACCCTGTGTTCTCCCTCCTCGTGGCTGTGCACTATGCAGTTTATCCTGGTTATAGTACATATAGTTTTTTGCACTAGTTTTAACCACAGTGGAAGTCTGCAAGACAAAGAGTTTGCTGCTTAGCGCTGGGTTGAGTGGGCGGCTCAGCAGGTGGCACTGACTGGCGCTGCCAGCAGCATGAAAACTGGATGTGTCGATGAAAATACGGACACTTTACCATGGCAAGGGACTTTATTCTACATGTTTGTGGTTGTTTTCTTTCCTCTCTATATTCATTTTCCAGAAACTGATTTTGTCCTACGCTGAATATTTGAGCTGTCTTATGAAACTTTCCTTAACTGTATCAGAGAGCTCCAAGAAATGACACGGGCACTTTCATTATAACTAGGCAAAATATTTTTTTACACAGTGAAGATTTGCTCATAAATTACAGCTCAGGTGGCTGGGCAGTATTGCAGCATTTACCACTTCTCCCCAACCCTTAGCCTGGGTTATGTGAAGACACATAATATATGGCCAATTGTTAGCAGAAAAACTAGGTTTTAAAACCTTCATAATATCCAGGATATAGGACTAGCTTTTACTGGATGAGCCATTTTAGAGCCTTATTTTATATAATATAATTCAGTATTGGGATTGACGAGTAGAGTCCATGACCTTCACTATGTGGTAATCACATTAAAATCTTTCCCTTTCAGGTGATGTTTTTGTAGCTCCGGTGATGAGGTGTGATGTTAACTTACTGTATATGTGCCATTGTATACCAATTCTGCAGAGTAATCAAAGAAACCCGATCCGCTCACCAAATAAGGTTTACATGACACTCCGTCAGTGACTTGGTTCTGGAAGCTTTCAGCAGCCAAAGTGTCAGATGACATTGTTATATTTCAAATTGATGCTATTTGGTAATGGTTTGTTTGATTGTCTTAAGTGACAGAAAGGAGAATGTTTGCATTTCAAGCCTGACCTTGAAAATATTTGCATCTTATGGACAGACAAAATAATAGATTTGATTAATAAAGCAACCCTTGTGCACATATCCTATGTAAGAAAATATAAAGATTAATACATTTTAACACTGACTTAACGGAGTTCTAGCCTGTATTGCAGTTTTGTATCTGTATTTCAAGTATGATTATACCACATAAACAACTTTTAAGATTTAAGTATTTTTTTCTGAAGGTTTCTGCGTTTTGCAGTAGAATGAAATATACCTCTGCATTGTGAGACGGGCTGTGGAACTGACAGACTTTGACTGACAGCCTCGTCCTTCCGATTGATGGAGGCTTTATGGTGTAATTTTGCCATTAAATGTCAGTCGTAATTACAGGATATGAAGCAGAAGGAATTGAGTTACTAAATAAGAGGCAATCAGCCCACTGTGGGATGAGGGATTTCTTCCGGACTGTGCTGACTACCCAGTTGTCATTAGGACAGCGATGATCTCGTTCTGACGGTTTGTAAGGTAGGACAGTGTTATCAAGAAGGGATTTTTGCGAGGTGTTAATCCAGGAAACGCATATGTGGATACATGAAGGTGGAAAGTGCAGAGTAGTTGTCAGATGCAAAGTGAAGAACAAGTGTTTTAACAGTAAACCGTTCATTTTCTGTAATGCGTGTTTACTAGATGTCTCTCAAAGAGTTGCAAGATGACTGCGTAGCCCATGTCTCAGATATGGGGAATTTTCATCTCCGTGCTTTGTTCAGAGGACTCTGTGGGCTATACCTTTTCATCTCTTCACTTTTTCCTCTTTTCTTTTTCTTTTTTAAGGTTTGTTCTTTTAATGCTGTGGATAATGGGCATTGCTGAATCAGTGGCTTAAAAAAAAGATAAAGTAAATTTCAGAGACGAAACCAAGTAGTGCTGGGACATATGAAAGCAAATCCCATTGTATCATTTTTATACACTGTGCCACACAGAATTGCTTCAGTAAGCTTTATGAAGTAACATTAATTACTTTAATGTAACACTTTAGTGAATGCAAGCTCTCCCCCCCACCCCCTCCTCTGTCTTCAACTGGGAATTTTATGACTTTTGTTGAGGAAAGCATTGCGTACAATTGCTTTACAAGCCAGCGCGAATTAGTTCTGAATGAAGATGGGGTTTGGGAGAACAGACAGGTCTTTGTTACAGCCTGCCTGATTCCTATCTCTTTTGCTCTCTCCCCGTTTTAAGTCTTGTGAGAATATGGCTTCACCAGGGAGCTGAACTGGCCTCTCTCGAACAATGTCACAGTATCTCACGGCTGCTTCCTGAGGTCTTTCCCCTCCGAAGCTTTACCAAATACAGATGAACAGTCAGTTTGTCTTTCAAACATTCTTGGCCGTGCTTTTAGTTGGTTCTGCTTGCTCTTATTTATTGAACGTATTCCTCTGATGCACGTGCTGCATCAAAGCTTGCACTGTAGGCTGTGGCATTGAAGTCTGATATTTAAGCTCCCAGTGCCAGTCTGAAAGGTTGCTTTAAAAACAAATAAAACCCCAAAATAATGGTGAAGGGGTAAAGAAAACGAAAGCTCGGTCTTGTGTCATTTGACCCACAGTGGCGGTGCAGTGTAAAAGTCTATGAAGAGCAGGCTGTAAGATGGCTTCTGACAGCCCTTTGCTGTCAGGCTGATGTAAACACCTCTTTTTTCTGAAGGGGGCCTCTCTTTGTTGCTATGCAGATAGAGAGTGGGAAAGGCCTGTTCTTGCATGCAAAAGGGGGGGGGGGTGGGGGGTTGGGGACCTATGTGTTAGACCTTCTGGAAATTTCTCTAGAACGGCCCTTTCGAAATGACAAACCTATAATCCTTTTGTTAAGCTGTTTTTATTTAATGTTGCTCTCTTTTTATTTCTCTCAACACAGCAATTGAAAAGTAGGTCAAAGCAGAGACCTCACACAGCCTTCTGAAAATGAGCTGGAATGTGTGTGTGTGTGTGTGTGTGTGTGTGTGTGTGTGTGTGTGTGTGTGTGTGTGTGTGTGTTTTGTTTTGCGTGTGCTTCCGTCTTACAAGTCTGACCTCCCACCGATCAGAAATGAGAAGCAGCCTGAGAGATTGTAAGCAGAAGTCGGTCATCTGGTGGAGAGCAGTTTACTTTGCTGCAGAACTCAGAAGTCAAACATTCACAGTTTCACACGGGCAGTTGTTAAAAACCACAAGACCTAGCCTGGTTACTGATATTTATTCTAAAGCCAGAATACTGCAGGGTGAGGAGACTGGGGGGTGGGGGGGCACAAAGAAGCTCACAGAAACTGACCAGATCCTGCAGGGAAAGAGTTAAGCCTCAGTTCTGACAAGAATGAGAGAGAGAGAGAGAGAGAGAGAGAGGGAGAGAGAGCGGAGAGTGTGTTTGGTGTGCTCAAGAGACCAAGCCGCATGCTGCTGTTGTTAGGGAGAGGGGGGAGTTGGGGAGGAGCTCCTGGTCTCCTTGGCCCAGTCCGCTGCCGACTGTCTCCACACATTGGCAGCTGATTGGGCCAGGCGTTGCAGAGAACAAAGTGCTTTTGATGACTGAACTGCAAATCCCTTAGTAGTGTAATCGGACTCTTAGGGAGTCCCCTGAGCATTGTCTTTTCTGTTTATATAGCTAATAACCGCAGCAACGAGGACTGCGAATAATACCGCACAGCACCGCAAATCTAAGGGCCCTGTATAAAGGCAGCACCAGGGAGAGAGAGGGGGGGGATAAGAAAGTGTTAATATGTTTGCTGTGTTTAATTATCCATTTATTCCTATGCTTCATTCTTCAGCCCCCCCCCCCCCCCAGTTCTACTCTTAGGACAGTGCAGGGATGCAGAACAGATGAAGATGAATAGACATCGCTGTGTATGATCAAATCAATGCATACAGATGCAATGAAAATTTAGTTTCAATTGCCTCCCATCAATAAAGTATTGATTCGGACTTCATGCTGCTCGATGGTTCAGGAGAGGTTTTTACTTTACTGAATGCATTGTCTTTATAACTGGATGGAAAGAAAGATTTACATTTTCCTTTAAAGGTTATTTTTAGCTCTTGAATGGGAAACCTTGAACTGCCATTTGACAAATTATGCGAATAACCCGCTAGTAATAGCACGGTGGAAGGTTTCTGGCTAAGATGTTCACAGATTAAGTTTTATGAATAGGAGAGTCTTGTCTCTGTGCTTCTAAAGTTCCCATTTCCGGACTTCAACCTGTAATTGTATTGGGACAACAGGTCAAATAGCTATTTATCTGCCTTAGTTTGGATACGATTCCCTTCTGTTAGCTCTTTGTTTTTAGTGTTTCCAGGCCTAATTAACTTGTCAGGCCCTACAGTTATTTCAGCATTTTTTTCATTTCCTTCTCTTCTCTTCCCTTTAAATTTCACTTTGGCCTGTACAGATCCCCCAATTCTTTTCCGAGATGTAAGGAAAACGGTAGCATCTGATTTCTGCTTTGTTTGGCTGTTTTCTACGTTAATCAGGCTTTTAAAAAAAACTCAAGGCAATGAACCAAATCGCTTTCTGAGAGCCTAGAAGTGATTCCTTTTAAGATATCATTTAAACAATCCTGACCTTTACTCTTCTGAGTAAACTGTACCACTACTTTGTATTGTAGAAGAGCAAATACATTATCCAGTTAATGTCAACCTGTTATAGGGAATCTTTTAACCGTTTCACTTGGTTTCAGGGAAAAAAAAAAAAAAAGTAAGTCTCTTAAAGTATTTTAAAGGTTATACAATCTTTATTAGTCACAAAAGACTTAAACAGGCATGTGATGTTTCATTATTGCCATTCTTGATTTGAGTATGTTAAGCAAAGTATCCATTTTGATGTTTTGAGATTAAGCAAAACATCATACCATCTGTTTTGAATGATTCCGTGACCTGTGCAACACTATCAAGGGTGAAATGGTACAGTGGCCACATTAAAAGCACAGTGGGTGTCTCGCTACGGTTATTGCTAGCAAACAGACATGCTAAAGTGTAGCCTTCATACAGGTGTTGTCTGTTGTCTGTTGTCTGTTGTCTCTGTATTTTTGCACTTATGTTGTAAGTCGCCCTGGATAAGGGCGTCTGCCAAGAAATAAAAATAATAATAATAATAGGGGAGCAAATCATTAGTTTAAGTTAATGTATTGGGCTACTGTATTGTGAATTTGCAACTCCTACTGAGGCATTGCTGCTTCATGGGAAACCTGTGTTCCTTTGCGGAATGTCTTTGTGCTCGTTTTGTGATAGCCATCAGCTTGCATGTCAGCGCAAAGTTAATTTACCTTGTCAGCAGGAGACGAGTAATGCTTTTCTTTTTCTTTTTTTCAATCCTTCCTTCCCTCTGCTGGCTGTGTTACAGAAGGCAGTGTATTTGTCGTGATAGTTGGCGAGACATCAGACATATTCCTAACATCTAACTTGTGATATTTGTCACACTTACCATCAGAGGACAGAATTTGGGTAGGAAACTCCACTTACTCAAGGTTTCAATATTTGACGTTAAAATATGCGTTTGATGTGATGCGGTAGAGGTAGAATCTGAAAAATATAGTGAAAGTGTGGGTTAAGTACCTGTCATTGAAGCCCCGAAAAGTTTTTGGAATTATTCATAGTTAAATTATTTAGGTGGGGGGTGGCTTTTTAATGGCCTTTGCTTTAAGCAACACCAACACCTGCTTTAAGGGAATGATAAGTGTTCTGTGACCTCTCCATTCATATCACAACTGTTTGTTTGTTTAGTCACAGGAATTCACAGATCATATGTCAAAAGCAACAAGTGTTCAATCTTAGCAGAAAAGTCCCAACAACGAGGAGTGGAGGGCGGCAGTGTAGTATTAACCCTAGGGAAATTGATTGAGGAAACCTAGCTAGGTGAGGTGAACTGAAGTCCACTATGTTAATTAGGTCGTTATGGGTTTGCTGATGGATGGCTTGGACCTGAAACGGAAATTGGAAGAGAATCCTTTGGTGTTTTTCTTTTGTAGTTTGGGCAAAACCTGAACTCCGTGACCTTGGCTTTTAACTCTTACATGGTCTGCTGAAAAACGGAGCTTTAGAGAAAACCTTTAGCAAATTACATCCCTTTGCCTTCACTATGTATATTTTTTGTGTGTGAATATATCTCTATTCTCTCACAGGAATTGGATGTTTCCTGCAATTAGGTCTGTCCTATTTCCTTTATTAATACCTGTTGCTGTGCATGTACCTTGAAATGTTACCTTGATCAAAGACCAGTGATTCTGTATGATCTCCCAAACAGTGTAAAAGAAGAATGGCAGAAAGGTTTACATGGTTTATGGCTTGCTCTGCTTTGGCTATCTGCAGGCCATAAAATCAGCAATGAACTATGGTTTCCTGGCAACTACAGGCACTAATATCTAGTGGTCTCAAGTGGTTCAATTGTGCAGTGTTTCACCCCAGTATGAAGTCTACCTGTATTATTGAGACTTGTTTTGAGAGCCAAGTTGTAACTGTTTGTGTCTTTTTTTTTAGTTTTGGTCCTGTTTGAAATGTACAGCCTCCATTCTTGTCTGTATTTGGAAATAGCTGCCTTTTAAAAGGGGAAAAACAAACACTTTTTATTTTCCTCTTAGAACATCTGTTTAACATTGTCAAACAAAACTGAAGTAACTCCATTTAAAGGCACTCCTTTAGTTTCAGTCAGGCCCTTTACACTGACATGTGAGTGAGTAGGGGGGTTTCACTTTGAGAAGCATAGAATGACAACAAAAACAAAAGGAGAACACAAAACCCCCTCCGCCATTAGGCCTAGGATAAACAAAGTAAGAAAAACGAGATTCAATTTCCAAGAACTGTGTATAAAGTGAAAGTTTTGCCTACGTGTGTGTGCTGGTGTTTGTCTTTGCAAGGGGTAGTCACCTACTGTGGCAGAGAGACAGAAATAAAATAAGTCACGTAAGCAGTTCTTGGAAGGGAATACTTTTGAGTTTTAAAACAAAATAAAAAAAATATTGTCACGCTTGCACACAAACCCCGTTCACGCAGAACTTGTGTGCATTTGAGTCCGTTTGCTGTGCTCCTTGTGGGGTAAAACGACTCCCTCGGTGTCTGCAGGGAAACAGAGGAAACGGACTCAACTGCAGCTTCCCCCACCGACCCTTCATTCTTCCCCATCCTGCTTTTCAGCATGTGACTTCTCCCTTCTCAAAGAGCACGCTTGTTTGCCATATTTGTGAGTGGGGGGTTGATGTAGACTGTTACATGTGACATTGGCTTTATTTATTGATGCATTTATTTATTTATTTATTTTCCCTTCCAGCTTTGCGGCATGCTGGCTCAATTCAAATGAAAACCGCAGGCCGGGTTAATTGTTAAATCAGTGTGGAATCAGTAGGGGAAGAAAGTGGATCTATGGAGTTTCTAAGTACTTTGCAACTGTAGACTGAGCTACACAGGGGCATTAGATGAGACCTGTGCAGATTATGGATATTGGATGACCCTTGCAAATACAAGTCTTGTAAAGCAACCATATGGGCATAGGTCCAAGAAATAGTCCAGAAGCTGTGAATGCTCACTTGCATGCTTTGACTCCTGTTTGATATTTTGTGGCTTGAAGTACACAGACTTCTTGACATCAGGTGACAAACTTAAGGGAGACCACACAAAGCAGATCTATATATATTTTTTTTTGCACATAGCCAGTAACTATTGCTGTGCATGAAGGACATTTTAAAGACTTTCCTCCCCAACCATATATCTACTGCAAATAAAAACAAGTTTGTCAGCTCATATTTATTTTGTATTCATTTTCCCATAGTGGTAGTTTGGCTTCCTGCCACATTTGTTTGTTTCTTGATTGTAAACCATTTTACTATGAAAATTGAATAACGTTAGCATATTGTTTTCTTAATATATATTTTTCTTTTGAAATATTTCATTCCTCTGTAGGCAATTTGGATAAATGTTCTAACCATCATGAGCGTCAAGTAAAATCCGCAACTGCAAAGTACTTTTAATTTAAACGTGTGTCTATGGTTTGTTAATTTAATGTATTTTACACTGACATTCCACTTTACTTGTACTGTATCTGACTGCAACATGATTATGTAAATTGCTTCGGGACTGCATTAACTCTGTGAAGGTATACTGTGAAATAATATATTCACAGACTAGATTTTTCTCTTAAAATAATCTCACCCTCACATCATTACCAGTAAAATAAAAAGTGTAATTTGGGTTCGGGAGGGTTCCATATGCACAGGATAGGGCCACACAGACCAAACATTCCCTTCATCATTGTAATTAATTGAATTAGGACAATGGTGCTACAAACTTTAGTTATAGTATTTATCTGAAACTTCTACAAGAAGTGGTTGCTGCAGAACAATGTTAATTGTTTTTAGTTGCAAAACATGTTTGAGTCCTTCTTTTTGTGTGCCTGCTATAGTCAGTGCTACACTATGTCCATGTATTACTTTACCTTCAAACACAAGCTGAACAAACCCCATACTAGAATATAAAGACTTTTAATGTACTTCCCAGTAATTTTCTAAGACAGATAAGTACTAATATAACAATCTATTTTAAGATCCTCCTCTTCTGGGTCTATGACACTAACTGAGTGGGGGTGGGGTTGGGTGTGGGATTGTGTTAGTCTATGAGCAGTTTGGGTAACTGAAGAGTGAGAAACATCCACAGAGTGTCTTGAGATTAAGAAAACAATCAAACAAACAAAAGAGTGAAAAATGCAATGGTTTCACTTCAGTAGCCAGTCATGTGACCACAGCGCTTTAATTGTACTAAAAAAAGGGGGTCTGTTAGCGCTCTCTTGGTATGAATTGAAGTGAGATCAATGAATGCACTATAAATAACGGATGTTTAGCCCTGACTTCCACCAGGCTGCTTCCTCTGCGTGCAGACAGTAGTAGTTAACCTGTCTCCAGCGCCCTGCCTCACTGTTCTGCCTGTTTTGGGAGGCTTTCCAGACACCAAATGAACCCTTCCAGCATTTTTTTTTTCTTAACCCCACCCCCAGTCTTCTTGCTAATTTCATGCTGTTGTAGCTGTTTCCTCAGTAATTCCATTATAAATGGGGCCTTGGTACGAGATAGCAGGCTCCTGGAGACGCCACTTGATAAAGCCTTTGCGATTCATGGCTGGAGATTGTGGCCTCTCTGTAATGGTTTGGGCGCTCATAGACTGGGAGCACTGAAAGTTCAGTGCCCTTACTAAACCCTTCGACGCGCTGTTTCTTTTGTCGTCAGGACGATGCCATAACCTTTGGCATGGAGTACAGATTCTCAGGGCCTGTAGTAGACTTGTTATGGCGTTCGATGGTCTTGCCCAAAGTTTTCCCTGCCTCTTGACGCAAACATTTTTGCACAGACAAATCCAGTATAATCAGTTCACATAAAAACACTCTCTCGTACTCACTGGGTCTGCTGGGATACTTGGTTCCTTTGTTTACTTGAAAATAAATATAATCTTGGGCATCTGTCAAAATAGTATTTTTATAGTTCCTGTCATAAGTATATCAACAGATTTCAAAGAACAGCAACAGGAGCAATGCAGGGAACAATACTTAGGCCTATATTCAAACATTTCTAACTTTTTAATAACCATTTTAGTCTACAGTGTCTGGTAACAAGACCACTACAATGTATTCATGTCCCTCTCTGAGCTATTGATTGCATCAGAAGCAGTTTTTAAGCAGTGCTATAGCCTACCAATACCCATTCATCTACCTAAAGAGGCCAAGTCCATAACTACACCCCCTGTTGGCAGAGCAGTACAATCTTAGAAAGTTGAGCAGCTGTCAAAAAGTGATCTCACTTTTTTTTTTTTGGTACTGTTGTTGGCATTCTTTGGTATTGTAGGACAGCATTGCTATTGTTTAGGTCAAACACAGAAATAAATAAACCTGTATTTTTTATCTTTGTCTTTAAAACAGTAAATACATGTGTGTCTTAGGCAGAACAGTTTACTTGAAGGTGGTGTAAATTGCAGGCAATCCTGGTATAGAGAAATTGTCAACACTAGATTACGTCTGTCTTTTGTGTAAACCAGTTGAACTTTCCTTGATATCCGTAATTACAGGTTTTCGTTAGACATCTACAGTATCTATTCATGAGTACGTTTCAAATCTCTGTGTGTGGGTTATAATTTGAAGAATATTTAAATACAACAATGAAATACAAAGACATTTAAACAACCACCTGATGTTCACCCTCAGTGAGGGAAAAACATAAAAATACTATTTAATTAATACAAAGAATGCAAACGTTTTTTGTTTTCATTAAATGATGACTGTGGGTCAATATATAGAAACAGACTACAGTGACAAGCTTAGCTCTCCAAATTAATTAAATAGTTCCTCTTCAAATCAAACGTCTGCCAATTTTTCTTATTTTCAAGTTTTGTTGTTCTAACAGTTGCCTAAGGACTTAAATGTGTAACCCAGGAAACCCAGTACTATTTGAAAATAATTGTTACTGTTTTGTCAGTTATATTTACAGCAATAGGTTTTTTGTTGGAGGTGTTATTTTCATTCTGATTGTCTTTAGCTGGGGAAATTAAGCAATTATATCAGTCACACTTGCTTACTATTAATACCCACGTATCAACAGGAATGCATTGTACAGGTCACTGGGTGTCTCACTCATAAAGGACAATGCATTTCTCCAGTTAAAATTGTCCTGAAGCCTCTTTGCTCCTTTTAAAGATCAGAAGAATATGTTGTGCAGAGTGCGTCTCCCTGATGCATCATAAAATGAAACCTGGAAGGGGGTTTGATAGCTATGGAAGTTGCCGATCACTCAGTAAATTGGCCATCTCCCAGTACTTATAAAAGGAAATGGAGCAGCAGACAAATTAAAAATAAAAATAAAAAAGTAAATAAATTGTCAAGGGGGCATCTTAGTAATGCTGGGTTATGAATGGACGGACATAGAAAAGCAGTGGTCTTCTAGGAGATGGACACAGCAGTAAAACCCCACTGAAGTCTGTGTGCCTGTATACATACATATACATGCACAACCCACTCAACATGTTTGCACCAAGCCTGTCTGGTTGGATTAGCCTGGAGCCACACTCAATCAAATCAGTTTGATATACAGTCTTGTCAGGTCTCATTACCAGTTCCACTTCTACAGCAGTTGCTGTTCTGTAGTGCTATGGCCATGAAGTCAGGTCGAGTGAGGTCTTAATGTTTTCCAATTCCCCTGTTTTTGATCCGAGCATTTTAAAATCAATTTGACTTCTACAGTGCAGTTTGTACTACAGATCTCAAGGACATTATGAGTGTGATTTAAGCAGTGTAAATCAATATTAAATATTAAAACCAGTGAATAGGTGCTGGTTTAATGGAACAAGTTGGCTTTTAGGTTTCTCCCAGAACTGGCATTAAGAACTATACTGAAGTTTGGAAGTCTAGGAGAAGCAAGTCTCAGATTGTGTTCACTTGGCCTTGCTATGTTTGTTTTTGTATTTGAAAGTACTAAATGATCCAATAAAGCACTACTCAATTCAGTTGATATTTTCTTATTTTAAACCAATGAATATGTCAGAAACCATTAGTATCCCGAGCCTCATCATACCAGAGGGGCACGGGAGAGTTGGAACAGTTCTAAGACAGCCCCTGTAGGGATGATACCGTTTTCATCTGGGGGGTTGACCTTAATAGTTATGCAATCCCAATAGGTGTTTCAAATGATACCATCATGTATTCAGGGTCTTCCATTACTTCACTCTGATGTTCTGCTGAAGGGACATATCCATCATTTAAAAGTGCTTGGAAATGAACCACCCTGTTTTCAATTTGCTCTTGTTGTTGTTGTTTTAAGAAGCCCCCGGGGGGGAAGACGTGTAGGACCACGCAATAAAAATTGATTTAAAATTTCAACAACATCATTCTCCACTCTTTCACTGGGCTGTCTGCTTCTGTTCTTCTGGGGTGGTAATCTGTAGTCTGATTGGATGGCCAGTTGCGGGAAATAAATTACACATGAGTGGCTTCCATGTCCCAGGGCCTGAAAGTGCTTCCTGTCTCTTAAAAGCAACTTTGGCCGAAGTCTCCATAAACTATTAGATAAGAGATGGAATGAAGCTCATTGAAGCTCCTTTGAGAGCTAGATAATAAGAGTCTCCCTTTGAAATGTGTTTAAGGCCACTGGGAATGGAGTAGATTTGTGCTTGATCCTTGGGACATTTTCCAATAGGTTTTATTTATTTTATTGAGCTCCATGTGTATATCTATAGTACTGTTTCTAAGTTTATTTTTCAATTTTATGTGAGTTACAAGAATCATCACATCTGATTTAACCTTTTAAGAGCTACACAGTTGAGTGGTGCGTGAGTAATGTAGCAAACCTGCACAAAAAGTCAGTTTTTCTTGACACCTGTGGTAGCGAAGGTCGCTTTAGTTTAAATTTAGCGGACCATTTCAATAAGTTCACAAAATTATGTATCAAAACCCCCTAAATGTTAGTCATTAATCCTGTTACCAAAGTGTTTTCTTACTGAACGTAATTAGAGGAGGTAATCAAATGTGATAATGGTTGGTTGAACAAGTAGTGACAGGAACTGGAGCAGACGGTGGTCAGGCTGAGTAACAAAAATAAGAAAAAATAGCAAGACCAGTTAAGCAAACTCTTCTGCTTTTCATTTTGGTCACACTACTTAGTCACATGTGCAGTCTTTGTTTTCAGGAAATATAAAATATCTCTATGGAGATAATCGCCAAAAAGAGTGGAATTGTCCCGTTTCCCCCAGTTCCTCTGTGCCTGTGTTATATAGGCCTTTATCCTGCATTAGGCTTTGTCAACTGAACATATCCAAGGGACGAAGATACATCTGTCTTAATGTCTGCTTTTTTTCACGTTTTCTAAAGGTTTTTTAATCTCTGTGTCAAAGCTACTTGTTTTAATATTTCCGCACATCCTTCAGTTGTGGCAGGATTTGCTGTTATTATGAAAGACAAAAAGGAGAACTTAAAACCGACTTTTAAAATGTTTTACTTCTGAGGTAAGATTTATGACAAAGGAGGTGCTTGCAATCAGCAAAGCACAACTAGCCTTGAAAAATCCTTCTTGCAGGCTTTAATTCACTGTCTTTAAAGAACTGGCTTTCAGTTTACAATATGGCCCTTTGATCTTCTGATACTGCCAGCACACTGCTGATAATTAAAGAAGGTCATGTTGTTGGTTTAGGAAATCAGTTCTGCATGTGTGGATAGTAAAGAAGTTGCCTGTGGGAGGATAAATGTGAAAATGGAAAAAAGAAAAGAAGAAAAACCAAACAAAGCGCATGCTCTAATTATAGTGGCCGGAAATGTTGCAGCAGACTTGTAGCCATAACTATGTTTATGAGCCAGCACGTGCTTTAATGTATCAATGACTGTATGCACCCAAATGAGTTGGCCTTCTCTGACGTAGGATGAGATGAACATCTGTCTGAGATGCAGGATTTGTGTCTTGAAGTACAGCTACTGCAGGCTTTGGAAGAAATGCATTTGCGTTCTTGTGTTTCTAGCCACTGACGGGAGAGATGTTTGTGGGTTTTTAATTTTAGACTTTACACCTTCTAGTCCACATCCTCTTGCATATGGAAAATACAATTAGTGTGAATGAGATCTACTATGTCAGAGGTGTTGAGTTTAGGCTACTCTGAACTCAAATGTGTTTAACCCCTGTCTCCTGTTTTTAATTGCAGGACAGGGGCTAAAGACATGCCCTCATTAAAGGGTTTTTAATTATTTGGAAAGATTCAGGGTTAGAAAAGAGTAGACTAAAAAAAAAAAAAAAAAAAAACATCTGCAATTGAATTAGGAAATCAAATTAAATCCATCTCTTAGAGCCAGACACTGTCTTATTATGCTGAAATAGGCCAGCTTTTTCTTGCCGCTGTTACAGAATTAACAGCTACTTTCTGTGCAGTGTCACACCACCGAACGAGAGATTACCTAAGGGATAACCTGACTTAAAATACTGCAGGGCTCCTTTACAAACGGGTACCATCTGGTGCTGGAATTGAATTTGAAGAGAGAGAGAGAGGGAGGGAGTGAGATCAGAAGAGAGCATTGTTTTAATTATTTCTTTTTCTGCTTGTGTGGCCAGATTTGCTCTAGTGGGTTATTTTTAAAGGTCTCTTTCTCATTAATACCTCTTTTAATTCTTCCTGCTGTAGGTGGCTACAGATTGGATGGAGGGGGAGGCAAGGGGGTGCACGGGCTGTGACTGATGGCTTCCATTTGTGTGTTGTTTAGCGAGTGGTCAGCGGAGAGATTACAGACCTCTGGGAGTTTCGTTAAGCACTTTGCAGGGACTCATTGGTTTTATAATGCAGGGGCCCGGGCCACTAACCAGCTTCAACATTAGGGTGCTAGTCTAGAATACTGTGGTGCCCAGCAACTAATAAGACAGGGAATGGGAAATGACTTCAGATACATTTCACATAAACAACTCTCGGATTTAAGGAGTTAAGGAAGAGCGAGGCACCTTTTTATGTTTTAATGAAAGGAATACAAAATGGAAAATTTGACCACAAAGGCAAAGCCAATTCCTTCGCATCAAGTCATTCCCCCCAGGGTTTACCTGCCCTACCTGCCTGATAACACTTTCCCGAAAGCATTTAGACGCGCACTAAACATGTTTCAGAGCAAGGGAAATTACTACCTGTCCACCCCTTCCAAAAATGCTTTTCTTTTTCTGTGCCAAGACGAAGATCGGGGGAATGTTCTTTTTGTGACTGGGTGGTGCATGGCCGATGCTCAGTTGTTCTTTCGCTGGCATTCATTGTGCTTGTCGTTTTAACCAGTTAGTAAAAATACCAGATGTAAAAATAGATTGGAAAAACACCCAAATAAATAATAAATGACAAACACACACACACAACTTACAGAGACATATTGATTGTAGCTATATTCTCTTTATCATGCCTACTATAAAACACTGCGATTATCTTTCATTTACAACATTACCTTGGGAGAACAAGGGTTTAGGTCAGTCCCCATAAAAATGAATATAATTCCTTATCAGTCTCATAAGCCTTTAAACTTGTGAAAGGGTAGCTGTTTGGGTGTCAACCCCAATTTTTTAAATTATTAAATTTTTAAAATGCCTTCATTTTCTTTAAGTGTATACCCGTCTATTAGCACATTCCAAAAAATATTAGACATGCAGTAAACGTGTTCAAATATGGATTCATCTTGTTTGTTTAGGTTATGTCTTCCAGCAGTGTACACAGATAGGCTTATAGATTGCTTTCCCTTATTTCTATATTCACAGGTAAAGTAGGTATTTTTGCAGCTAAAAATCCATCTCATAGTAGGACTAGCTAGCTTTGCGTTTATTTCCCTTTATGGTTAATCTCCCCCCACTCTCCCCTCCTCTCTTAAAGATTATAAGCTCTATATGAAAGGGATATTTTTGTAATATTAAGGAACATTATGTATAATTCATCACATGATTAATATCCTCTTACGGAATGTGCTGAATCTGTCTCTTGTAGTTTGGGCCGGGAACACTAGCTGCTGTTTTCTTTGTAACCGGAGCTGATTTTCACTGCACAGAAGAGGGCCGGTGGGGAATGGCTGTAATGGGGAGGGATTGTACAGTGCGCTCCTAACTCTTTCCCTCGTGTATATAGACATCTTGACATCAATAACTGTGAGGAATGGTTTTTTTCCCCTTTTTTGTGGTGTCTCTTTTCTGCTTCAACAAAAAAAGCAACGTGTTCTCAGTAACGATTTAGAGAGAGAGAAAAAAGGCTTGGTTTCACTGGCTTTTAACATCCATCTTCTATTTCTACCATGCTGCTTTAAGTATCGCTATCGGAAACGTTATATCTTGATAACATGTAAATTTCTTAATGTTTCTGAGCTTCTCCGTTCGGTTAAATAACAGGACCTGTCACTCATGTTGTTTTTTGCTGACTACACTGGAGCCAGAAAGGGTGTACGTTCCCGGATTATTCAATGGAAGACTGCTTTCAAGAGCCTGCTGCACATTCCTTGCAATAATTTATATCCTTCAGTGCTTAAGAGCATGGCCATTAAATCTTCAGCTGGATTTGAACTGGAGTGACAGGGACCCATTTCTACCACCAGACCTGCGGGAGAAGTAGTTCCATTAGACAAGTACAGACTGAGAGTTCCCTCTTCATAGATATGGCGGTTCAAAATAAAAATGTGCACGAGTCGAGTGTGATTTCATTTCCGTACCCAAAACATGAGCAAACTGCCAACCACAACAAACAAAAGAGTTGCGTTGAAGCTTAAGTGCTTAAATACAAAGGAGACTCGCCAAATGTAAGGACAGCTGCCGAATTAAAAGAAAAAACTTATTATATATAAATATATATATATAAAAAAAAAATTAATCATTGCATGCCCTCAATACAGATTTATGTATTGATGTTTTCTGACTGGAAAAAGCCTTCATGAAGTGCATGTAGGGCTTTAAAAATGGTTGAATACACATATTATTCTGAAGCCATTCACCAAGGTCAAGTACAGAGTTGGCAAAACGATTTCCAAGAAAGCCTCTTTTTGTCTTTCGGTTACACATTTTATTTTGGACAGTACACCTTACACAGAAATTAGTGTTTGTGCCACAGGAGAAGGGGCGAGACTGTTTACCATCAGGAAATAAATAGAGACTGAGAGCTATATGCTTTCAGTGAATGACTGTTATAAAAAGAGCATTTCTTCCTTTGTCAGGGTCCTCTTATTACTGCAGAAGTACAGCCTCCCAGCCTCTCCTTCAGACAGCCCCCAGCCCCCCCATCCTGCCTTTTTATTCACTGAGTGAATCCATTGATGGTGGATGCATGCTTGAAGTTTATGAAAAGCAGGCCCCTTCACTTCACCCCCTATTAATTTAAAATGGTCACATGCTGAGGTCATTATTTACTTTTTTTTTTTCTTTAAATAAATCACAAACCCAGCCGTGAGGTTGGAATGGACTGTGTTTTTACCAGGCTTTATTGCTGGCTGGCCCTCTGGTTCTCATTAGAGGTGGTGAGGGTGAGTCGGTCTTGTTAGCAGATTGCTGCACATTGAAAAGTTCCTTGTCGACCCTCCCAATCCCCCTCCCTTTTATCCGTGTGGTTAATGATGTTTGCATATTTCAGGGAAGGAAATATGTGTCCCATTGCATAGCAGTGTGATTCATTTCAGTTTTAACGGATTTTTACGAAGCACAAATTTGCTCTCCAGTTGCCCATCTCCGGAAATACACTCAAGATTCTGTATAAAGCATACTATCAGAACATAGTGCTGATGTATATTTAAGAGTTATAAATCTTTAAAATGGATTAAATATAAAATTGTTTACTTCTGTGTTAGACTGTATAATTTGTCTCTAAATAAATTTGGAAATAATTATTAAACAATACAGTAAGCCAGTTCAGGGGATTTGATTAAGTCACAGTCCAAGTAATGCAATATAACTACATGGGTCAAATGCTTATGAGCTTGTCCTTAACACATACCAGACTTTGCAATGTGGGCCATATGGACTAGAGTGACACTACTCCATCCAAGTCCAAGTCCGGCCTGATAATACTGTAATTGTTTTTCTTTCATCCCAACTGAGCTGTAATTTCAGGGCTCTTTGTGATTTAAATTACTGATGTGATCTTCTTAGGGGCAGAACCTAGAATTATTTCATTTTCTGGTTTGCCATTGCCAACCCTGAGAAGTCAAAGATAATTTGATGGTTTAAACTCTGGGTCTTAACCCTGTATCTCTCCCCCAACTCAAGGCTAATTTAAAGCTTCGTTATTGTCTGGAGTTTGTTCCTCTTGAGTTCTTGGCTGCAGTGATTTTGGCCAACATTTACTTTAGCACTGAAGGCAAGGATAAAATCCCTCAATCCCCCAGAATACACTTAACACTTTGGTGGAATTTGAGGAACTGGTGAAATTTACATCTTTACATTTTGAAATGTAAAGTCTACTTCTATTGATGGCACTCATCAAAGGTCTAGTTCTCACGTTAATAATTTGTACATCTGACACATGTATCTGCTGGTTTACATCTCCAGAAGTGTATCGCAAAGCTTTGTTGTTGTTGTTGTTGTTCAAAAACTAGGACGCTCGAAAGAAAGTCAGCCAAGATTTGTTCGCCTTGATCTTGCTTCAGAACATGAGAAATGTGAAGGCTGTTCTGTTACAGTGCTGCCCAGCTTTGGCACGCACTGCCTTCTTTATCCAATGAGACTGAATCTGTCGAGAGATATTAGTATTTTTAATCAGATCAGTTATTATTATTTTGTTGTTCCAATTCGGTAATCTTCCATAAACAAAAAAGATTTTTAAGATCGAATCCTTGTAACTTACATTTGTTGACAAGGTTGATGGAAAGTAAGGGAGACACATTTGGCTTAGTACGTTTCTCACACAGAATATAGGCCTCTTATTCACCGTGAAACTGGCAGCCTGTTTGTAATTTCATTACATTTTCCTTCAGACAGGAGCAATGAAACAGTCTTGTGCTGACACACTGTTGTTCGTTCTCTACTATTCTGTGTGTTGAATCCTTCTGCTTTTTTTTTTTCTCCTCTGTCCATTGTTGCTGTTGTTGTCAACATCTCTTGTAGACATCCCATGTTGTTTTGCTGCAGTCAGCAAACAGCTGTTAACAGTACAAGACTCAGCATTTGTACCCGGAACAACCCCCTCTCCTTTCTCAAGACATTTGCTATTTAAAAACATATGCGAGTGAACATGTCTGCAATTATGAAGACTGTCCAAAATACAGCAGTTTGTTGATGTAGCGCTATAGAAATTGATCCCAGCTGCCCTGGGTGAGAGAGGGCCAGAAAACAGTGAGTGGTGTTAAAGGAGGAAAAGAGTTTCTCACGTGTTTGGATTTACATTTGCAGCCCCCCTCCTCTTCCCTTGCTTATTTGGGGAAAACCTTTTGGGAATGTAAAGTTTAGTTTCAGTAGTACAAAGCGAGTTGGGCTTTGCTGCACTGTGAGGCAGTTTTATAATAAGCATCATAAAAACTAGTATTAATAAGAAAAAGATGTACAGTTGTGTGGTTTATTGATCCAAGAACCTCATTAAGTGGTTTCTTAAAAGATCCATAACGTGACTTGGCACTTTCTTTTATACACACAGGATTTGCTGTCTTGGTGGTTAGGGAGACCAAACAAATGGGAATCCTTGAAATGAGTCGCATACATATGTGAAGTTTAATTGTATCCCTCTTTCGGATTAATATTTGGCTTCAACCTATTTGGATAACTTTAGTTTTATTTACAAATGTTATCTACTAGCATTTTGTTATTTATTCTGCTCCAAGCAGGCTAATATGCTCTCTAATTCCATGGGGTGGGGAAATCGTTTTCATGTAAAAATGCATTTGTGAGTCATTCAAAATTCATCATATAGGCCTATGTGTGTGCAATCTATTACAGGTGTTTCTCTAATTTGCAAACTGTTCAATTTAGACAGCAAAAGTTTGCTTTCTCTACTTCTGAGCTGTATTTATAATATCAAAAGGGTAATTTGGATTAAGAAAAAGTTAAAAAAAAAAAAAAAAAAAAAAAAACACAAACTCAGTATCTGTTTTTTAAGCATAAAAAGTTATTCTCCCATTCATTTTCCTCAGCAAATCCCAACATTTTCCATTGTTTTCCCCCATCCTTAAGGACCACTACCGGTAACAAACAAAAACAAGAGATAATAGGCCTAGAGCAATTATTTTAAACTGTGCCTTGAAGTGACTGTTTTTAACGTTTGCATAACAAGCTGAATACTTCTATTATAAGCGCTGTAGCATATGTCTTTAGTGGCAGGAAAGATGAATGTTGCAATGAACAGGTCCTGCTTTGAGAGTCCTTTTGGACCACCTGAGAGTTTCTCATGGCTCGCAGGTTGAGGAGTTCTCATCCTCACACGTTAATGGAAAGACCACTGCTCGTTATTCATAATGAGGATTTCTCATTATGCCTGCACTGGAAACAAAACTCAATCCACATGATCGGCCGGTTTAGAGCTGATACAAAATGTCTTTCCTGATGGGCACAGAGCTTTGTCCATTATCCAAAGCTTTTTTTGTATCGGGTTTACATGCTGACAGCTCTCTTCTTGCTCCTACAGTCACCACAGACTGCGGTTGGTCTAATTAGTTGTGCGTTTGACAAAAGATTACTTTAACCCCTGCCCTGGAATAACATGGTTATCTCTGGCTTTGAAATTGTGCACTTGCAGTATGCACTCTTATAAAACAAGGCAAAATAATTGCAGTAATACTATGTAGACTAACCTTGATGTAGTTTTACACATCATCCATTTGCAAACCACTTGGTCTTGGCACAATGTGGCACTACTCTATGCCTATATACCCACACAATCGGTTTGGTGTTCTTGCGTTTTAAGAGACGCAAAAATGTAATTGTATTTAATGTAATTGTATTGTGCATTAGAAACCTGCTCATGTGCATCAACAGATTGCACAAGCAAGGAATTTAAACACCTCCCTCCCCCTGCGAATCATGGGTTATCTTGAATAATCAATAGCAGATTATGTAACGACACCTCTTGGGTGTGAACGAGATTCCTCACCCTCCCTCTGGGTTTTTATGTGAATTGATTACCGAGACGAAACAGCTGCAGATAAATTTAAAAAGAAAATCTGTTTTTATTCATGAAATCACAATTTGAGTTTTCTCAGAACTATTAATCAGAACGTTACAGTACTTATAAGTCATTACATACTTGTGAGGAAAGGGAGGCTAAGGACTTATACTGATACTAATACTAATAATAAAATGTTAATTGTCACTAGCTTTATTAATATACATGCATTCTATTTTTAGAACATGCACTGACTGGCACGCACATTTTAAAATCTGTCATCTCTTTGAGGGAAACGGTTTCCCCTTCACCATAGTTCTTATAATATGAATCACAACTTGAACAAAAGCAAAAGATCTGAGGGTATAAATCACTAACGTTCTGAATGTCGGATTTCCACTTTTGCTGAATCTGAAATGTATAAATCTTTTCTGTGTAGTGATGCTTTACTGAATGTGAAGAGGGGTGCCAAAAACTAAAAGTTATCAAGCAAGATGTGGACTTTAGTCGCACAAGTTTTTGTTCCTCCTGTCTCACTTTTTAGTTTCTTGGAGTGAGCTGTGATGTAAAGTGGACACTGTTGCAGTCCAGCTCCAGCAAAATAATTTGAGCTAATCAAGATCAGCCCGGCCGTTGTTATATTCCAACTGATGAAATCTTCACCTTGGAGCTATTGGATTTGAAATCCCCAGTGACAATCGCATTTACGTTTTAATTGGCATGCCATTTTAGTCGTTTGGAACGCATGGGAAGTTTTTTTTTTTTTTTTTTTCAACATTGTCCGTTACTGCTTAATGCACGATCGACTCTCTTTAAGCCTGGCTTTCTTGCACAGCCTGTTTTTTAATCGGAGCATCAGCGTTGTTCTTCCCTTAAGAGCCTCTCTGACCCCTGTTTTACAAATCAGGCCAGGCTTCTAATCTGCTATTGCTTAGTCACAACACCACCCCCACCCCCACCCCTCTCCCCCACTATGTTAACGTAATTATACTTGTCTGTTGCATTAATACATGTCCAACTATCCTGAGGAAAACAGTAATTTAGTTTGCTCTGGAAGCCTGCGAGTGCCATCCACACGCAAGCCAAGCCTCGAAGATTGTGTGATGTCTTGTCATTTCCCATTAAACTGGGTAAAGTGAGCTGACCCGGGAAGACAATCTGTGGTTAATGAAGCTTAGCCCTCACTTACCTGTTGTCTTTTGCGTGTGTATTTCGTCTTTCAGTACAGTATATTTGTTCTTCCCCAATCATGGCTCAAGTTTCTTTTCCCTACAGCCTTACATTGGGTGCCAACAATAACTACAGCCATGCTCCAAACCAGTCTAGGGTTTCTTCCTCTCTATGTGCAATCTTTGCCATCTTTTGGGCCGTAGAGATGCCCTTTGTCTTCTGTTGTCTCACAGTGACACCCAAGACAAAGGATTAGATGCATGGGACCCAGCTATTTTTAGCCTGGGATCCCTCTGTAACTAAGCAGTTTCAAACCATATGAAAATGTTTATGTATTCATTACTTTAGATCGCGTAACATAGCAGATACTTAAGCTCGCATAGCCTCTTTGATGGACGACATAAATAGAGAGACTGTTGAAATGCAGGTTAAGAGGTCCAGCACAGTAATAAAGCTAAGGCCTATTTACAAATAGTAAACCACAATGATAGAATACATTTGGGAGAGATATGAATCACATTTCCTTCTATGATACTTAAAATCTTGTCTCAGTAGTCTGGCAGATTGGAAATCAGTGGGCTTAATATTCCTCTTGTCTTTTTCTTAAACTCTTCTCAGATATTTTCTCGTGTTTTAACACTGCTGTGTAAGGATTGTTCATCTGATATTGGCGATTTTTATGAATGCTCCCTCCAAAAGCCATGGAGTAACCAGAAATTGTATCTTCAAATGATTGTGTGAATTGACAGCCTGAAATTTCTCATCTATTCATTTTCATGGATGCTTGCTTTGCAGAAAGGAAATCAGCTGTTAGCCCTTCTCCTTAATCCTCTAAACACATGCTGTCCATTTGAAAGTGTGCCCCGCAGTCGAAAACCTGTCTTTTGCTTTAAAAAGCACAGTAGCTATTCCCCTGTAAGTGTTCTGCATATTAATCTACCGTTCTTTTTGTGTTAATATTTGCTGACATCCAGAGGAAAATGTATGACAGGCTGATTAATACACTTTGTATGGATACAGGCAAACTGTTATTTCAAGAGAAGACTTGTGTATTGCCGTCTCACCGTGCACTACAATGCTTGTGCAGGTTTCCTATGAAGAGCTTTTCAAGCTCTAGGTGGTTATTTTAGGGTCTCTCAGTTTTTCTTTGGATTGAAAAGACATGCTCATCATTTTAATTTCAAAGGACCTTTAAATTGAAAGCCCTAAAGAGCAAAGTAAACCTTAGACGGTTTTTATCCTTTCTAGTGACCGACAAAAATCTTTTACTGGATTTGGCATCTTGAAGTATTATAGTATTGAAGTCTATAGTATTAGAGTTATATGTTTTTCTTGTGCTCTGTAAACTGATTAAAGGCTTCTCCTCCATAGCTTGTGTTATTCTACCTTCTTAAATGCGCCAAACCAGCAAATGTTGTTCTTAACGGGGAAGCCTTCAATCCTGGCAGGTGCCGCTCACATTATTGGCTGGCTTTAATTGTTGACAGGTCTGGAAGTCAAGAGTCCCTTGTGACCCCACAGTGGCACAGAGCCATGAGAGGGCACAGACTACAGCAGATCAAAATTCACAGAGGTTGGAGCCGAGAGGCCTGTCTTTCCTGGGGGCCTTGGAGTGTCAAGAAATGTGGGTAAACACAAGGACCGCACAGGTTCAGTGTTCAGGCGCTGCCGCTCCTCAGTTTCAGGGTTTAATCGTTGCCCTGGCACAGACGCCAGACCTCTGATTTCACCGCAGTTTTATTGTCGAGCTCTACAGCAGACCCACTCCTACTCACCGGTGTCATTGTGTGTCCACATTAGATCAAAATCTTACATCATTGTACTCGTATCTGAATTCACATTTTTATTTTATTCTGAAAGGCATGAACTATTATTTGGAATTCTGCAGAGAATGGAAAGGAAATGCTCTTCAGTAATAATTTCTCCTCTTTCATTAAAATGAAGAAATAAGTCTACCTTTTTAATGACCCAGCTAGTGCTTAGTAGACTACATTCATGGAAAAAGTATAATACATTATTTCTCGCCAGTTGGGTTTTCTGAAATGAACTAATTTAATTTTTCAAATAATTATTTATCCACTAACAATTATATTGAGGTAAATCATATTGTTTAATGGAAGTGACAATTTACCAGTTTAAGAATGCAAATGATCATTGGGAAATCACATCAAATGTGTTGATTGACAGACTTTTATGCACCTAATTATCTAAATACAGTAGTGTGCAGGTCTTTGTGATTGGTCTTGGTATAAAGTAAGCTACTGGGTGAATGTGTTCACTTTAACTGACTAAAGTCTGAATAACTTAATTGCCAAATACATGTACTGCAGCAACCTTGTTCTATTTAAGATAGTCTTGGTTATTTAAATTGGTCAAATTAAGTTACTTTTACTTTACTGTGCTTCAAAAATAACATTAAAATATATATGAGGCACCAGTGTATATTAAACTTCTTATTTAAAGTGAAGAAAAGCCTTGTAACTTGCAATTAAACCCCTATTAAGTAGCAAGAAGGCAGAGATATTCTTTATTTTACTACAGCATGGGGCTTGGAGCTATGCTGGCAGGAAAAGCTTGTAAACTCCTTGGCATTTGTCTACATTATTAGCACCTTATATAAGGAATAAGTAACTCTTCGCATTTAGTTTAAATTTGCAGTTTCTACTCAGTTTATTGTATGAATCCTGCGCTTAGTCCGCAAAAGTCCATAAAAATGGGCAAGACCACAATGACAACCAATTCCCTGTTTCAATATATATTTTGTATTAATGTAGTATACAGCAGAATGGGCCTATACCTTTGAGTACCACCAAATAATTGAAACTGCTATACTTGCAACATTTATTTTAATGAAAGCAGTTTCCTTGCAAAGCGTAGATTCTTTTGGGTTATGTTGGTTATTTTTAGGACATCAGGTTTACACCTGTAACTATAAAAAATATCCTTTGTTAAATAAGCCAGTCTTCCATAAAAAAGACTGTAAATCGCCTAGCCCTTGGCGTTTATTCCTTTCAGTAATTGCATATAGGCAAAGTTCCTAGTGTAACATAGCGTGCAAGAGCAGAACGACAATACCGATGAGGTAGTCAGGAAAAGGTTACTTGCACTTATTGGGTTCATACTGCAACCGTTATTTAAAGTCCTCATCTTTGTTTTTATTGAATTGCTAAAGACTAATGTTGAATCTATTGGTTTTCCCAACTCCCTTGAATCGCACAGATTTTTACATTATTGAGTAAATGTGTTGAAGGTGTTCATATGGCAGAAGTTGAATGGTAGGGCAACACTCAGTTCCTCTCTGTGTAGATATGGTTGAGAGGCAAATCCCCCAAGCCCCGAAATGCACTGAAGCATGCTCGGCTTACACGCATGCTTTTCTGCTGCAGATCTGAATGTTATTAAATTTACTGCTCTAGTTATTGCTTAAGTGGACAAAGAGAAACTGTGTGCTGTTGCGGAATGGGCTGTGATGTATTTGTCTGAAATAGTGAACACAACCAGTACTGGGGAAGGGGCCGGGCTGTGTGGGTTCAATTCAGAGGGTGTGGAGGTGATTTCACTGCCAAATTAAACCACAGCAAACAATAACATCCTCCTTCACAACATGTGATTGACTTTGCCATCTAGCAAGTGCTTCCTGCAACCTGGCTACAGCTTTTATAACCATGGCCTCTACAGACCAGCTGGCAGAGAAAAATAAATAAATAATGAATAGCAAGTTTGCTTAGTTGCTTGAATAGGTGTTTGAGAGGAAACTTCCAATGTCTAAAGATATTAAATGAGAAACCATAAATATTACAGTTAATATACTGCCAGGCTGTCATTGCTTACAACCAGTTAACCAAGATGAAATAGTCTGCTTGTCTCAGATTATCCTGTTGTAAAGTGCTAGCAATTTATGGTTTAAAGATGGCTGCTCCGTGTGAGTGGAATGTATGAAGAAAAGATTAACCGATTCACATTGTTGAGACCTACAAAACCGGAGAACTGGGCATTGTTGTACGGCACAGTTTGTGCACTGAGGAAGAATCTGCCTCAGTGCATATGTGCGATTTGGGTCTGTTGCCAGACTGACCTCAGCCCTTCTGTCATGCTCCTGTAGTTGGCATTTGACTCAATAAAAATGTCATTTCTCATCAATGCTTAACTCCAGCAGCAATTTTCTTTCTCTAGTTTCCACATGTTCACACAGTTTGGCGCACCAGTAGATTCCAGTGAATACACTGGGTGTCCAGTCGTGGAGAAACTGTTTAAAAAGGCACAGCTCTGAGCGGGGCCACAATGAATGACCTTGTTCGACCCTGCTAATGGTGCAGTCCATTTTGTTAATGTCAAAAAGGTCACTTTGCCCCCCCAAAGCAGTTTTCTTTGGGCCCAGCTTTTGTCCCACCCAGCTTTCGCTCTAGTAGTCCCCACTTTTTAGTGGAAGACAATTGAAAGAGTGTTTTAGCACACGACAATGAGGTACTCAAAAGCGTTGAGGGTGCCTTGACCACAATGCCTTGTCATGTTGTGGAAGAATGTGGATCTGCAGGATACTTAAAGAATGGAACTTTAAAATCAAGTCAAGCAAAACGCCTTGCAATCCTTTTCTTTGATTACACCATAATCCTGTCCTAAGTGTGTGTTTTCCTGTTGCCATGCTACTTGCTGTAAATCCACAATGCCTGCCTAAGCCTCTCATCGTGTATGTTGCCCCGCACACCTGCCGAACTGGCACTGGTTTAAAGGAACAGACTTTTAAAAGAAAGATCCATGCCACTACAATAAGAGTAGGCCTTCATCTGAGTTACTTGTTCCTTGGCACCATTTGCAGACCCATAGCACATGGGCCATGATGGGGCATGAGATTGCAGGCTCTGGTCATAAATGGCATGTTTGGGGGGTGTAACGCAGGAGTTAAGGGATTTTCTCTTTCGCTTTATTTTGGTTGTAGAAACCGCAGCTGTTCAAACATGCACCATAGTGGAATAGGAGCTCCTGCCACTGCTTTGAAGTCCTTTCCAGCATCCCTCGCCCCGCCAAGCCTGAATGACGACTAGCGTATGTGTGCGATGCTGGGAGAAGGGATTATTGATCTTCATAATGAAAAGAATTGTTGTTTTTTTGTTTTGATTTGTTTATTATGCTGCTTATGAAATGGGAAGAATTGATAGGGCAGTTTACAGTGTTGGCAATGACAATAATAAACGGAACAACGCTGAGGGATAGGTTACGCTTTCTTTGCTTTCAAGAGATCCTGTCTCTGTTTGGTTTTGAATGCCAAACTCTTCTCATGACCCAACCTGGTTTTGAAATTAGGTTAAAGAATGAATCGCTGGTATTGATGTTTGCATGTTGTTGGAGGGCCTGCAGCCACTGCTTTGTGTTGTTTTGTGGTCTGTTTGGGCAACACAAGGAAAGCTGCCTAGACCTGTGTTTGAACAGCTGATCAGTCAAAGGATTTCCTGAGAGAGAGAGAGAGCGAGAGTAACAGGCAAGAACAGTTATGGCTGATTTAATTTTGAGAATGCATTCTTGTGCTAATCAGCCATAGAGGCTTCAAAATCAAGGCAGTTCAGGTTTTACATTTAAACCAATACTGAGGAATTGGTTGATAAAGTAAAAGGCTGATTTGTGTGTGCTTTATTTTTAAACTAAATAAATAACTAAAAACACAAGCACATTGTCATTTCCCCCATACTTTTCCATAGCAGAAAGATTTCATGGTGGTTTTAACCGGACAGTAGCTCTATAAAATGTTTTCTTTTTGGTAGGGTTACTGAAAAACTCTTACCCAATCCCAGCAGCTGGGGAACCAGGCCTCCCTTTTTTGTTTTCAGCTTGGGACAGCTTGTCTGTGCAGGCGTATCCTATTCATCAATGTAGATCCTGTCTGCCAACTTTTATAGGAAGAGTATTAATCAGACTCGGAGAGACTATGCCACTACAGTAAGAGTGATTTGCCTGAAGGGGAGATCAGGGTTTGCCTAGTAAATGATATTCAAAAATTATACCATTACACAAATTCGATAAAGGCTCCTCACTTTTTGTTGTTGCTGTTTAAATGAGGTACAGGAACCAGCACTTGGATTGCATGCGAGCAATGTGTAACATTAAGATACTCTGACTTTATTTGGTTAATTTAATTTATTTTCCTCCTGTACAGTCATTTTTTATTGTCAGATGCTATGTAATCCGCATTTCACAGCAGCAGTATATGCCTTCGTGGCTCCTGTCCAAAACATTCTCATCTTCTCTATTTACAGTGGTTTTGGAAATACACCCCCTGCAATGATGGTGTTTAATCATACAACTGTCAGGATGTGTATGTCTGTCTAATATGTATCTAGTACTATCTTATAAGAGGATACAGAGACTGAAATAAGAGACTGAACCTCTAGTTGTCTGATAACCACTAAAAGCACCAGTCAGTTTGGCTTTATTAACTTAACATACAGTAGAATGTGTCTGCAAGTGCTATGCATCTTTGGGAATGGGAGGATCATTAACATTTCTGTGACTTAATGATTTGCTGAAGTGTTGGAATGCTATACATTGTTTTTAAGAGCAGAAGTGTCTCCATCTCATTCTTAACCTCCTATAGCAACGGATGCTGTGTAAACCCCTCTAGGCTCCAGGCTAGACACAGTACAACAGCAACTGTTACCTGGAGACCTGTGTAATAAACAAGGGCTTACAAAAGAGAGAGGTTTCGCACCTGCAGAACAACAGGTAGGATAGCTACTGAATGAGTTCCACTTTCATTTATGTTGCAATCATTTGATGGATTCAGTCCTGATAAGGAAACACAAGCAAATATTTGCATACTCCGTAGTTCAGAGGACAACCGGAGATAAGTAATCAGGTATGCGACTGTCCACTGCTGCCGTACTTTTTTTTTTTTTTTTATGTCGTTGTTTTGGTTTTCCTTCTCATGCCAGGCAGAACGATCTTGAAGTGGTGCTTTTGTTTTATGTGCTGATCTCGGTGGTGGGTGTCAGAGTTTGTCTCCTTTAATGGATGACTCCCCCGTGGTGCTAATAAAGATGTCTCTACCTTAATGTAATTTCAAAGGGAGCCAAAATGGATGGTGTTGGTTCCGTGCCATTTGGCTGACACCAAAGTTGAGAGGCAGGAAACAGACAAATAAGAAACGGAGCAACCCAGAGACTATTAAGCAGTGAAGAAGAGCAACACAAACTGACATGTTTTTATTTAAGTGACTTGAAATGATACTCAATTTTAACATTTATAAATAAGTTGGAAGTCTGAGTTGTCTAGTGTTTTGGTCTATACCTGAGTTTGCCATGTTTAACTTCGTTTAATTTAGTGACACTTCTACTACTCTTTGATGACAAGCTTAGATTTATTATAGTAGGCCGAAGGAGAACTTGAAAATGTGTGCTTCTCGATTTTATATTGTGAATTGTGTGTCTGAACCTCATTTGCAGTTACCAATGAATGACCTCTTAAAGGAACATCCTGCCAAATTAAATGCAAAAAAAAAAAAAAAAAATCCCCCTCCCCAAAGAATTTGCAGTTTTCCTCAAAGTCCCAAACAAGCCAATAATTAGGTCAAAAGTTATTTTCTGTCCTGAGAACCATCTCCCATTAGACCTACATTCCTTAGGAAGTCTCAGTTTCCAGGACATAAAGATGGGAAATGCAGCATAAACCTTTCAAGAGGATTTTATTTGTGTTGTGGAGGAGACTGGAAGCTCATACTGTTATGTGCATGGGGAAGCAATCTGCGGTGTCCCATATTAAATGAAAGAGTAACATAAATTCAGACCTTCCGCCAGATTGGCAGCCCTCCAGCCAGATAAGAGGAGGAACATACTCTCGAAAGTGTTGGGCACAGCAAGGTTAGTAGAGGGTAGGAGACTTGTAGAAGTGTACAAACTGGCTTAGCTACACTGTGGGGTAATTATCCACACGTGAGAGTAGTCCGACCCTTATTAACCACCTCAGCTGCAGCACTGGAGGCCGTGTGCCGAACTTATCTCCCGAACATTTTTAAGCAAGTAAAGCATCTTGTTCTTAGTGCCAGCTCCCACCCACCTCTGGTATCTTGTCTTACAGGTATCATGCCCTGGTACGTGTGCTTATTCTGGGTTTAAAAGGATTCATTCCCCACCCCATAACTATGTAGCTGAATTACATTTTCTGGATAGCAAATATTTCTCTTTATGTAAACATCCAAGTGTGTCTATTTCTCTGAACTGATAGTTTGTAGGAGCCTTTTAGTAAGGTCTTTAGTTTCTAAAACATGATCAACAAAGATGCCATTTTTCTGCATTTATTTTTATCATCTTATCTCAACTCAAATTCAAACTACACTACCTTTCCAGATTGGGAGGATCTCCAAAATTAAAAACAACAACAACAAAAAAATAACATCACAGAGGCACCTGCAAAAGATGTATATTGTGAATCCAGTAGCAACAGTTTTTCAGTGCAACTAATACCGTCCAAGTGGTGATCACAGCCAGCGGTGGAGCTACATTCTACACCCTGTTGGGATACTGGATTGCATCAGTGGAAATATGAATCTCAGCACATTTGCTTGGTGTATCATTACGTTTAGTCAAGTTGTGTTTATTACAAACTGCAATTTAATCCCATCCCATTTATAAATGCATCATTATAAATGAATGCGACGTGCTTACTCATGAAACTCAACAGCATTTCTCTGCTTCGCTCTCTGGACACAAAAACATTGCAGCCTGGCCTGAAAAACAGTCAACAATACCAGGGTTGATCCCCAAACTGACCAAATTATGTACCTAGAAGGTCGGGAGAAATCCTCCCAATTCAAAAGTATGACTGCGTGCCAGCCCCACACAATACAAGTCTATTACAGTAGCTCAAGCAACCCTGAAGTTGTCTCTTGGTTGTGCTCTGCTTCCCCCCCCCCCCCCCCCCCCCCAAGAGGATCTCCCTTCAGCATTGTGGCCCTTTCTACAGTCTTTGTTCTGCCAGACAGCAGAATGGGAATGTCTTTGTGGTCTACCACAAAAAAGCGCCAGCAGACAGGCAGGCCAGATGAGAAAATCACTTGCGGACCCGCATTAGCAGGGGCTTCTGGTTTCTCTTTTAAGCAGTGTATGTTCATCCAGCCTCCTCCCAGACTACGGGGAAAATCTATTCTGCACTATGATGGCATTATATGCTTCTCTCCTGCTGTGTAATTCCCACAAAAGTAGTGCCGGAAGAAACATTAACAAGGGAAGGTGGTTTGGGTGGAAGTTGTGGGATCAAGAATTATTTGCTACAGCTGGTTCAGTGTTTCTGCAGTTCTGCTGCTGGGGAGTCTAATTTGGGAACAGTTTCATTGTTCATTAATGTGTAATTTGAAAATCGATGCAAATCTTAATTAGAAGTTTTTTTTTTTTTTTCCTTTTCTCTTTAAATGTAAATTCAACATCTTGGCAGCACTTTTTTCTTAATACATTTTTCTTATTTTGTGTGTGTGTGTTTTTAATAAAGAGAGGCTTTGTAATTTATGTTCTCAACTCCTTGGGTAGAGTTTTCTGGGACTGTGCCACGACATGAAATATCTTCTTTAAATTGACACAATTCAGTCTGAATTCCATTGTGGTTTTATTGGTTTATGTAGTATTTCATAGCTGCTTAAAAAAAAAAAAAAATCAACTGAAAAAACATAATGGGTATAAAGTGGTTGTCTTTGAACGGGTAGTTACAGGGAGGTATTAATTAATGTTTGCAATTTGAACAAGCTAAGCATAATCGTGCTTGTCAGCAAGAAAAACAAAATACTGTTAGTGCCGTGTTATTTTATGTTGTTCTTTAATTAGGTTGGTGTTAGACTGAAAAGCTGCTGAGCCTCTTGTGCTATGGAAGAATGCAAGGTGACAAAAGCTCTTTCAGAAGAACACCATGCAATGTGTGCCAGATTGTAATTGCAGAGTGTCTCTGCTTAGCTTCCTTCGCTTTTTTTTCTGAAAGGTTTTCTGACAGTTTCCTTATGCTTCGTTTATTTATTTATTTATTTATTTATTTTAGGTGGGGGGTGGGTGGCAGGCATTGTTTATATTTATCTTGTACAGCCCATTTCTGCTTTGCATTAAAACCATTTTCCTGCGAGAAACACAATGACTAGAAAGTATTGAAGAGTCATGTAAAAACTTGCTTGAATGTTTATATCCTGGAAGAGACATTTTGCTTTCTGGTTCTGATGGTGTAGGAATTAATCACGCACTCTTTGTGATCTTTGTGGATTACAGTTCCAACTAAAGTCTGCATTACATTGTGAATTATAAATAAATACAAATGATTTTGACTATTTTGTCTGTGTTAAACATTTATTATGCAGTTTTTGTATTATATATGGTTGAGTACCTCGCACACCTATAGATGGGAACATTCTTCCTCAAGACCACTTCTTTAACTGTGTTGTCAAGCTAGAACGCATCAGACGAAATCTGATTTTATAATAAGCAGCTGTGTTCAGTGACAGTTACCTTTGTGCCTGTAAAAATGTGCATTGCCTCATTTGTATGCTGAATATATTAGTGTTGAATATATAGTGATACCTCTTTTATAATATCTGCTCAAGAAATCACCAAAAATGGTAAAACACTTGATCCACATATATATAAGAATCAGCCTTATTTCAAGATCAATTATTTACCTTTTTATGAAGATCAGCTATACCTCATCTCACTTATTTTATTCACATTTTTATCGAACCCGTGTAGGGAAATACTCTAGAGCTGTATGCAAAGTGTGTATCGCACACTAATCAGACCTCTCTCAGAGCTGAAAATGTAATACCCTTCCCTACCTGATAAAAGCAGTGTTTTCTGAAGCACTTTTTTGTTTATACTTAAAATCCATAAATCCCAGTTAGGAGGCAGGGCCTGCTGTCAGTATAATTCACTGTTAACCCCGACTGCTATAATTGAGTGAATGTACAGAAAAACACAAGCTAGAGCAAAGCAATTGTCATCCATAAGAAGTATTAATCAAGTATTGATTTAAAAAAAAAAAAAAAAAACATTGCAGCGTGCCCAGTCTTGAAAAGAAAAAGTGATTGCCATCTTTAGTGTTCCAGTGGGTTACAGTGCATTTATGTACAGAAAGCCGTGCTCTGGTGTTGTCTGCAGGCTAACAGTACACTAACCTTGTGACTGCTTTCCTGGGATTAATTTAGATTTTAATGCACCGTGCTGTGGCATTGGCTGACCGTGTCCCAAGCGGGGTGAATGAAAACCGTTTTATTTGTATTTTTATGTATCGGAGAGTGCTGTAGCTAGAGGGCTCTGGTATGCAAGACAAGCATGCATCCCCATTCACCTGACACTTGATGTATTACCTGTATTATGTGAAACTGTAATGCTTCTAAATAGAAAAATACAAGGAATGTGAACATTATAATAATTGGTTTGAACACACATGCTTTCCCCCACATTATTTTCCCAGAGTTGCTTAGTATGGTGTTGTCAGTCAAGCAAGCGGCCATTTGAGGCTCCCTATGACGTCATGGTGCTAGGATTGTCTATATGGCTGAGGCTGCACATGCCTGGGAAGTTAAAGGAGGGACTGGGAGACTGGGATTTAGCATTCATTATTAAACTCCACTCATGTGAATTGCAGAAGAGGGGTGTGGTAGAGAGAGGGGGTCGAGGTTAGAAAGGATGTTGTTGTGTTTTTCCCCCTGGGATCTCTACCACTTTGTCATGCAGAGGGCTTTTATGTAGCAGAGGCAAGGGAAAGGAAAGTGGGGATGGTGGGGCGGGGGGTTAGTGAGTGTAGATAATCGATCATGATTGACAGGCCTTTATTGTAAAGCAGCTCAGCCATTGCGAGAGCGGTGTCCGGCTAGAGTGACCCTGGCTCTGGGACCACCTGCTTGCCACTGACCCCCGAATTGTGTCGAAGTGCCTGTTTCCGTCACGTTTAAATGGAAGGAAATTTGAAGAAACCATGACCTAATCTGAGTCGGCTCTGAAGTGTAGCTCTTCACCGCCTTCCGGAGTGCAATGAGGCTAACTGTGCATTATTATTATTATTCAGCAATTCTTGTATCACTTCTTAATTCTAAATATTTTCTAAAGGAAGTAGTCTCAAAACTCACCTACAAAAGTGACTTTGGAAGAAGTATAACTGTCACTTTTACAAGAATGCAAACAACCGTGTTTTCTCAGAATATTTCCACCACTAGTTCCACCTCTTTCAACCAAAACTAGATAGACTAGAAGTGTTATTTTGCTAATAAGGCCTGCAAACACACATTCTGTTTCCTATCATCAGGTACGGATTAACATTTCTCCTCTCTTTCTACTATTTCTGAGGTCTTGCCAAATTGTAGTTGTCAGAACAATGTGTGAAGCCTCAAATCTTGTGTGAAATCTATCTGATACTTGTGTGCCACACAAGAAGGGCTGAGGAACGTCCTGCCGAGTGGCCATAGTGTAGTTACTTGTGTAACTTGTGCCCATGTAAGCTTGTATTTGAAAATGTTTTAAGACCTGCCTGTCAACCTGCAGCTGTTGGTTTTGATGTGGTTTTTAAGGAGTCCTGCCAAAAGCTGTTCTCATGGTGATGTTTCTTGCCAAATATTTCAGTGCTTGAAAATAAACCGAGCTCTTTGCTACCTGCCATTTGCTTGTGCGTTAACTGATCCAGCAGCATTTGTGAGGAGCAGCTGAGACCATGAGACACCACCTTAGGCACAGACCCTCAAGGAACCATGGGAAATAACATTATAATTAACATATTAAAAGCCATAAGGTTCTGGTCTGAAAAGCTAACAACCTCCTCAAATCTCTACCACATTAGTCAAACTATGCCCTCCCATACTGCAAAGCCTCCTATTTATGTGTC
This sequence comes from Amia ocellicauda, assembly GCF_036373705.1. Taxonomy (NCBI): domain Eukaryota; kingdom Metazoa; phylum Chordata; class Actinopteri; order Amiiformes; family Amiidae; genus Amia; species Amia ocellicauda. The sequence continues at coordinate 30,231,273 of NC_089859.1, forward strand.
TACTGTGTGTAATGGGTCTGTTTCCAGTACATAATGCTTGCAGTCTTTAAGGTTATGTTTTTCCTGAGTATTTTAGGACTGCGTGTTAGTAGACTTTAATGGTTAAGTTGAAAAGAGCTGCTAAAATGAAAAATGCAACCATTGTTGACTCCGATGGATTCAAAACTAATGCTTGAGAGCTTAATCTTATTTGTTCTTAGTCCTTTTGTGAAGCTGAACATGTTTTATCCAATACATTGCTTTGGCAAAGATGTGGGAGTGGGGGGCTGTTGAGTCTTATAGAAATAGTTATTGAAATGTTTATTAACTACCCTGATGGAATAACTGTTTAGTTAGTCTGTTAGCTTAGAATAGCAAACAAATGACTGTGCTGCATGGCTACAGACCTGCAATAAACAGACTGAAAACAAACTTAACAAGGAAGATGTTACCCATTGGAATATACTGCACTGTGCAGCAGAAAACAGTCTAGGAAACTTTGCCATTGTAGACGTATGTTAACTTTGACCTCTATTGTTCTCCGTTAACAGTACCCATATGGAATACCTGAGGATAATGGTATCTCTTGTAATGTGGAGGAAAATAAAAAAAACAATTTGACAATTTGCAATAACACATTCATGTGATTCCGCAGCAGACTTAACAGTCTGTCCTCACCACAGTTTCCTAGTGGTTTGATTGAGGGTAGGAGATGAGGTGCACAGTACAGATCTGTGATATCACCAGCTGATTCTCATTAGGACTTGGTTGCTGTACAATGAGCTTAATGGCCTCACAGTCCCTGGTTAACCAAACAAAACCATTTGACTAGAGCTGCAGCCCACCCAGCACTGTATAATGTCTCTTAACTGCATGCAATAAACACAAAGATAATCTTTTTTAATTATTGGCTCTGTGTTTAGTATTTTACATGTGTCTCCAACCTAGGGCACTTTTAAGTCATCCGTATCTAATAGCACTTTTTTTTTTTTTTTTTGCTGCATGTTAATTTGTTGACTAATGCGCTTAGCAATACAAATGTACTGTAGCGATTTAAGTTGTAGATGGTTATTAGTACAATTCTTTATCTGGTTCAGTTCAAGGGTGCCATATTGATTTGTCTTTTACCTTGTGTGAAAACTTGATCCTGTACGTTAAATATGTATACAAACGGAGGAGCTGCAATTTAACTGAACATTTTAATTGTATTATTCTTATTCTTATTATTTTAATCTCATAAGTAGATCTATTATGGCTTTTTAAGTCTTTTCCTTGGTGTTTCACCTGATTTGGTTAGATTTGTCAGCGCCTTATAAATGGGTGCATCTTTCTTTTCTGCATTGAATTCGCTCTATTACACTCACACATGGTCGCCATGTTTAATACTGCCTGGCATTGTCCACCTTAAAGAGTAAATTGGTAGTGCAACTGATTAATTGATAGACCTTTTCTCCTCTGGGGATTTTAAGAATAAGTGTGACATAAATTGACATGGATTCGTTTTTTGTGCTGAAAACAGACTGACAATTTGTCACGGTCGGATGCATTTATGAGAAATCTTAGGAGGCGCTCCGAGGGGTGGAAGTCTGAATTTCAGGTTATCACTTCAAGGCACAGAAACAGGCACGTGAATAGATTGTCGTGAGCTAAGTATGAGGTGTGTTCATCGAGAAACACTGCAAAGAAAATACTTTAATACTAAATGTTGTTGAATTTGTCATCTTGTTTACAAGTGCAAATCTCCATGGGATAAACTTTGTTCCATTACATAGCTTCTGTCTCTCACTCCTTTTTCCCTTCCCTCCCTGGGCACAGAGAGATCATAAACTAGAGCGTGGAAATACACGAGACCAACCGAGAGTAAATATTTCCCTGGATCTTAATAGCACGGTTGAGAGGGCATTTAAGGTCAGTTCGCATTGTAGGCTAGTGTGACATGAAGACTATTTTCTGACACTGAAACACTGAATAACACCTCCCTGTTGCGGGTTTGCAGTTGTTGCCTGCCAACCCTATGAAAAATATTTACACCATCTGTGAGAAATTAATTCTCTCGGTGGAACTCTTGCTCGGCACAGTGATATCATTGTGCCTGGGCTTTAGCTTACAAATTGCAAGAGCTCTTGTTCACCTCTTCCCAGTTATTGCAACATTAAGAATTGACTATCAACTTACTTGGAGGAACTTCCTCAAATAACTCACGGGTAGGAACTTCCTCAAATGAAACAGTCCCATCGTGTGACCTGTTATTATTACAGATTTGGATTTGAATGTTTTCTCTGACTTTTAAATTGCATGATATTTCTGTTCAGCAAAGCAATGTATCGTCTGAGCTTTGATGTGTGGCAAATATAAATCTGTTCTCAACTGATGGGGTTTTCACCTGAAGCACAAAGAAACCTGAAAATGCTCCAATGTGTTTGAGTCACTTTATACTACTAGCAGCAGCAGCACTTTTCATTTCCCAGATGCATTTTCTGCACTTAAGTCACAGTTCCAGGGTGTTGTTGTGCTATACATACATTATTTATATATATATATATATATATATATATATATATATATATATATATATATATATATATATATATATATATATATGCTAAACCTTCATTGAAGAGCATCTAAAACAGTTACAAATAAGGAATATGTAGTGTGTTGTAGTCCCAAACCTGGTCACATTTAAAGACCCAAATTATATAGCGTTAAATCAATTCAATTAATTATAATTTGTATACAAACTGATGTATAGTCAGGATTTAGTGTATTCTTTGCTTTTGTTACAGCATCTGTGTTGCACCATTTTGATTTTACCATCATTGTTCTTGCTCTTGTTTTGGGTATGCCAGATGTTGCTGCTACCTTTTGGTGTTTTTGTAACTTTCTAGATTTTTGAATAACACTTTTGTTCAGCGTTGCAATCGCGATGTGAATAGCGTTGAGCTTATCTTCTTGGTTTCGAAATGAATCTCTTGTAGTTTGTCGCCATATATATGATAATTAACTGGATAATTAGTGGTTTATGTCAACGATTACCTACTCATTATACAGTATGTTTATAGAGGTAAACCATGTAATTATGTGAATGATTAGTCTGTGTCTCAATTTTTCTAATTTACTTCTGTTAATAATGCATTGTTATTGTAGCTTTTCTATAAAGTTAACATGTATTATTATAACCTTTAATACCTTGTATATGCTGTGTTTGCAGGCAGGAGTGGGAATCCTTTTATCTTTCACTGTTTAATTGCATCGGTAATTGATTTTACATTCAGGAACTTATAATGAAAGTTTCACAGTCTTGAAGAAGCAGATCAGAATAAATTAGTTTCTCAGGGCTACCTTCTCCGAACCAGTGCAATTCAGCAATGGTCAAAAAGCCACAGCCATATTTGGGTGTCTCTTACATGCAAACTTCAAGTATATCATCTATAATTATATACCATGTACAGAACTGGTTTTGAAAATAAAGTGCGTCTTGTTTCCTGCCGATTCTCAGTTGGTCATCTCTCTTTCCATAAATGTATTTGGAAAATGCTAGCTTGATCAGATTTTCAGACATTTCCGGCCCAAGGCTTAGATTGCTTCTCTGAACCCTCATTAAAATCAATGACCATCTAGTGCCTGTGTCTTGGTTGCTTTGTTTCCTGTCATTGACAGATCTACAGCTGTTTTATTATATATTTCTGAATATGAGAGTAGTGTGAGGTTCAGCTTGGTAAAAGTCACCCTTTTGACCTGCTCAGATAATATTCAAATGCTTCGGTGGTTATATGCTTGCTTTCGCGTCCCTTTTCTATTGTACCTCATTATTATTCCAAATGGCGAATTCATGTTCCTCTCCCTAGCGCTCTCTATGAAAAAGGATCTTCAGTATCACTTCTTGCCTTTACCTGATGAGCCTCCTGCCCTTAATTCAGTGCTCGGGCTTCTGCTACTACCTGTTCTTAAGCGTGACATTTATTAAACAGGAGTATTAAGCCCTTTTCTAGTGATTCATTTAGCCGATCAGAGGCTAACGGCATTGCTATTGCTGAACAGCCTGCCATCCGAGCAGATGATTTTCGACTTAATAGGGGTGACATAGGTCCTTATTTTAAGGCTCAACTTGGCATCCATGTTGCAATTTGGATTCAGGACTTGTTTACGGGGTGTAATCGACTCTCTGTAATCTTGCAGGCTCCTTGCAGCTACTCTTTTAAATGTTAGATTGCAGGCCAGGGCACGACATAGGCCCATCTTTCGACTGGTGTGCATTTTCTAAGTGCTCAGATTGATTTGTGTGATCATGGTTACAGAAATCGTCAACGTATCGATCGAGAGACCGTGCCTTCCTCCATGCTGAAGTGTGCGAAAATGAAACCCCTGGCACAATTTGCAAGCTCTCACTTCAAGGAATTCTTTTCAACACTTTAACCATGTGGTGAAAGGCCCTGAAATCTTAAGTATTTAACGCTGGTGCTTGTGAAATGAGACGCATGTATTGAATGTTTTGTTAATCATTCTCCTATCTGCAGATGTCTTGGTGCTGTGTTTTGGATATAGCTTTGCCCCTTTTATGCGATTGTGTAATTAGAAAGATGATGGTGAGAGCTGCTTTACAAAGTAAATCTTTTGAGATGCTTTATAGTGGTGTTTAGGTTACCTTTTGAGTAGAATTCAACACTTGATTGGAATTTGGCACTTGGGCACCTGAAATCAATATTGTCAAATCACTGTCTAAGCCCAAAACAAATTAATTTAAATTGTCTGCTGAGCATTTTCAATTGCATTAGGTTTAACCCATCCTCAAGCACTGTGTTTTTGTTTGCTGTATATTCTTCTCTTACGTCTTGTCCTACACCTGTGGGTACTGTATCACAGAATGCACTGCTTGGCTGTCTTCTCACGTACACCCAGACAATTCGTGGCCCACTTCCAGCTGGCAGTCTGTCAGAGGGGTAACAAGTTACACTAACCTCATACAATTACAGAGGAGAGAGAGAGCGCGAGACAGAGAGGGAGAGAGAGCGAGAGCGCGGTTGGGGCCAAGACTTGGCACGGGAGCTAAGAGTAAATTATGTACAGGAAGTGAGGATGTAAAAGAAAAAAAAAGAAAAGGAAAAGGTAAATAAAACAAGGTGTTCACTGGCTGTGCTTTTCAACACAGATCCTGAACAGGGAAACGATGGCCTCTTTAAAACATGAGCACACTTCCCATGCAGAGACCAAGCTTTGGATGAGAGGTTGGCTTTCTCAGTGAAACAGATGAATCGAGCCCTGCCCTGGAAGCTGATTCATTGGTCTATTTTAAGAGCTTGTCTTGTAAGATCTGTTGGAGAAATTGGCTACTAATATCATCCAGAGCATGTGAGCCAAGCACATTGTTATATATGTCTGCATGTTGATAATTTTTTCACCTCATATACTTGAATTTCAGGTAAAAGTAAATAATAAAAGCAAGCTTCCTCTCTGTTCTTGACTTGACTGTGAAATGTAGGAAACTCTGCAGTCAAAGCCTAGGAACAATAAAATGCCTACGTGATATTCTAGCCTTTGTATCCACCGTTTTCAAAGCACTCTGTCATATACTGTGAACCAGAATACAAGTGCCTGTTACCAGTCATTCTCACTGAAAAGGAACTGAAAAATGTCCAGTCTGTCCTTTTGTAATGTTGCTTATGACAAAAATGTCTCAAGTAGTCATGTTGAATAGTCTTCACTATTAAAGATGTCAAAATGTACATTCTCCCAGGAGTTTCACTGCATATATTCTGTTACATAAGCATGTATTGCAGTAGGTAAGGGACTAGTTGTGCCTGTAGTGCTCTCTGTATTATGTAAAAAATAGTTTTGGCTTATTATGTGAGACTGTGCAGGCCTTGTGCAGCCTCATACTTTGCTCTGATTGCATTTCAAATAAGAATATTTTTTTTAGTCTTATAAATTACACACTAATTCAAGAAAAGCGTGTTGTCTTGTTAATAGCCCTCGGTATTCACTTGTATGAGCTGCACTTCTGTTTTTAAGGGTTCAGCTGCTTTTGTTGTTATTTTGGTGGTTTTGTTTTGCTTACTGAGTCACTTGGGAATAAGTTAAGATTTCAATTGTAGGGCACATCTGCCCCCATAAAGATGGACCAGTATAAAATCAACTTGGCTAGTCGGGTTAGTATATTGAATATCCTTGACCATTATGACATGACATCTTAATTTTGTATTTGTTTATGTATGTATTTAAATGCATAACTTAGTTGGAAGACCCGTTGAATGAAACCATGTGCAGACTGGTCAAATGCCAGAATGCCCCATGAGAAAATACTACCAGAGTCCTGCCAACAAACTTCAATTGTGACCTCTGTGTCCCCAAGCAGTGCAACCCCATACCTCCATCTGCAAGAGCATAGCTGAGACAACAAGGTTAAATTTCGTTTTCTGAGCCGAGCCCAGTTAGAAATCTCTCCCCCAGTGGTGGAGCTCTCCAACGGCTGCTTCTGCGTTGTTCCGCCTCGCCTCGGGAGGAAGGTTGATCATTTGCAGCGCTCCACGTCTGCACTGTCTCTTTAAGCAGGTCTGTGTGGCGCTGCTGGGTCAAGGCTCTGCAGTAGTCCCCCACTGTGCTGGGCAGCCGGGGAGGAGAACAGCTTCAGTAACACTCGTGCTGCCAGCTGGCTGATATTGGCACAAAAACCTAGGAGTTTAAAGAAACACTGCTCTCTCCTACCAAACCCCCTCCTCCCCTTTTCTCCTCAGATCTTCTTCAGTTCAGTTTACAATTTTTCCAACCATACACATTCGCAGCAGCTGAATACATATCTGAAATCCAGAGAAGCGTGAAGGGCCTGTAAAAGGTGAATTTGTAAAGAATGAAAACCGGTGCTTAAGTGATCCGATCTCGGCTGAACTGACCACACAGGAGTATAAGCACATGAATTTGGGATTTGGATAATACTGTAAATAATGGACAAAAAGGATATTATGGTAGGATTGGAAATGCAGATGTTAATTTTGGATGTGATCCTTATTTTGCCCGTCAAGTCATAAAATATGTTTGAATGGAGATGGAAGAGTCAAATCAGGCATTGTGTTCATTCAAGTCTTTATTTTTTTCTCAGGAAATTGACATCCCTTAGCCCCCATTTTAAATGTGTTTAGTTGATCCGAACAATTCAATAGTATTCATTGGGTATTGCACTGGCAGTAGAGAACATCTTTCCCAATCATCTATCCCATGCCGCCAGGGTGATAAAACTATACTATTTTGAAATTTTGCACTTCTCACTGACCTCGTGTTGTATTTTGGTTTGCTTTGTGCTCGAGTTTTAAGAGGCCCTGAAGCCTGCTTGCTTTATTTATGTAAGGGTTTATCCAGCAAACTGGGGAAGGTATGGTCAAATCCTTTAAAATGATCTCAGCTCAGAGAGAGGTAGGTGGACAGCACCATCTGTTCCGTCTAATTGGTGAATATTTACTCTTCTGTAAACTTTTTATTGAGCTTCTGAGAGGCCTCACACTGAGTGGTCTTGAGAGGAACTATCCAGTTTCATTAAGGATACAAAAAATCTAGCAGGTTCTGTTAGAAGTCTTTTCCCTGAAATGTTAACCCTTCTGATTCCTTTTATTGGTTTTGGTGTTTTGGCGTTTTAAGGTTAAAGGCCCATTTTGCTAGCAATGTAAAATATCCCCCCTCATATTTCTAAGAACTTCCTTGTCCTGAATACTCTGTCTGGGACTGGGAATAGCTAGGCCTACATCGTTTTATATATCCTAAGTATAGTTAAATGCTGTGGCTCTGAAAATGTAACTTAATATTTTTCATTGATCTCCCTTGGGGAAATTCAACAAATTGTTGTCCAGTTCTGATAATATCATCACCCAAGCAAATTATTACTTGTAAATCAGTTTCAGCCATAGCATTGAAGAATCTCTGTTTAACATCAACTTGTTTGTTAGCTGGGGTTTTGTATGGCTTCTTCTTTAAAAGCCTTTGCCCACAGACCACTGTGAATTCAACATCCTGAAGATCAAATATCTGGATTTTGGCTAAGCTGCTTGATGTCTGTGATTGATTGTGGTGGCGCATCGCTGGATTAGCATTAGGGAGGTCTGGTTGCTTAGTTGTGCAGCTGGAACTGGGCTCTACATTGCTCTCTGATACAGGGCACATTTTCACGTAAACTGTAAAGCAAAGTTAATAATTTTGATGAGAGATTCAGCCTAGACTAGAATATGGTGATGAAATTAGTGAAACCCTTAAGCAGATTCTGAAACTAACTGGGGAAGGACATTGTGTGGTTGTAAGTGACTGTTCGTTCTGGCTGAGTGAATGAGTTTCTCTGTAAAACTTTATCATAAACCAAAGGGTGTCATTAACAGAAGCCAATGAATTCCGAATCGCCTTCACCAGACCCCAGTGCACTTTTCTTTCATTGCCAGTTTTTATGAATTGGAAAGGACTGCACAAGCACTTGCCTGAACATTAGGAATGCAGTGTTTAAGTTTAGGAGTTCAAAAATCAGAAATGCTTGTTAACTCTTAACCGCTAGTTCAAGAATTCATGCATGCAGCCTTTGAGCAGCTGTGAACCTAAGCATTACATTGTCAATGTAGTGTGCGTTGTTGGCAGTGTTGCATTATGTCTTGCACATGGATTTGATGGTTGGGTAGCGCAAAGGAAGATCATATTGAGGTATTGTTTACTTTTGAAAACTGAGCATGCTAATTGTGTATAACATCCATTACTCAGCCTTCAAAGAGCCGATTGAGTTAAGTGGAACGCGGCTCTCCGTTTCTGGTTCACCATCAGTATGAGCTCACATGTGGAATCCAGCGATTTCCCTCAATCAGAGGATGTAGTAATTAGGGAATTGATCTTGGCTTCCTGCCGGCCCCCAGCTAGTTCCTGCTCTTCCTTCTCCATACTGGCCTCTTTGTGTTCACGCTTGCACTCCCTGCATCGTGATGACAACCAGGTGGACTTCCCTCATTGTGTCGACTCATTTTTCATTTGGCCCAGCCCGCAAGCAAGCTGACTAGAATTGCTCAGAAGTTGTCTGTCCCCGCGGGTAGCCCCCGAATTCCAAGAGGAAAATAAAATTGACTTGGAAATCTGCTTAGTTTGTGTCATTCATTCATAGGACTAACAGACCTTTAAAGTGCCAGTTTAAAGGGGATCCTTGATGGTGTATAAATGATCTGCAGTTGAGCAATATTTCTTGAGGAAACAGGATCTTTCTCAGAGGGGCTTTTCGACGCACGGAAGGAAGTACATCCACCTTGTGTGTCTATAAAAGAAACTAAACCAACGCCCCCCCATCACATACACTACTCCCACCCTGCACCAGGCTGTTTCAGTTCAACCGTTTTGTCACGGTCTGTGCTGGTAGGTTTTGGTTTCATCACTCCTGGTCTGAATGAAGATAAAACTCGTTTAAAACACGTTATTCCTTCCTGAAGAAGCAGCAGTGCAATTAAGGCCCGTGTCAGACCTTTAAATTCTGTCTTGGATTTAAAAAGGGGAAATAAACTAGGAACCCTAACCCACAGACACTTGAGGTCAGAAGTCTTTTGGAAGGGTGGCACACTAAAGAAACGGGGTCCCACATTCAAGGTTGTTTTTGTTAATCTAAAATCAAATCCCATTAAAATGCTTTGAAACTTTCTAAATTGAAATTCTAGTCGTGCATGGATGTGCATCACCATGCAGTATTTGTGTCAGACAAATGTTGATCTTGTCTGTGCGCTATTTAAATAGAGAAAAAGGTTGGGAAGCCATGTCTTTATACATAATTTTAATGAAGCCCTATCCAAAACACCCTCTCCCCATCTTTTATTAATATTGGTTAGATACGTGCATTCAACTTTCTGCCATCTTTACAGTATTCTTTCTGTAACTCTTTTCTCTCACCTACGAGCTGTACCTGTTACTACCATGAAGAGAACTTTGATCCACACGTACACACACACACACCCACACACGCGCATGTAACCAGGTCACATGGTAACTCAAGCAGCTGCCTTTGCAACTAACTCTTGAAAAAGATAACTAAGAATGCTGAAGGACTGGCTTGGCAGTATTCCAGTGGATTTTTCTTTTAATTTTTTTTTTTTTTTTTTAAGAGCTTCGTTGGTGGTCCAGACACTCAAGAACACCAACGTGTAGGACTGAACTGAAGCACTGAAAGACCTAATCAGTGCAGCATCTTTATCTCTGGTTAAAAGGAATGCACTATTAGGGATCTACACTCTTGAGCGTCAGCAAGGCACAAATATAGTGGCAGATGTCACAGGCAGTGGACAGGGTTACAGATTGTTCAACTACTGTACTGGCCTTCGGTCCACAAATGTAGCTCCGGGCAACATAACTGAAGTAGCGATGCAGATTCTAGCGTCTTACCATTCTTCACAGCTTACCATGATCTCTGTGGTTGTATTACAGAGATCTAATTATTTACAGAACTAATAGGAAATACCTTTTTTCTTTTTTTTCTTTAATGCTTATCTGCACTGAGTGGTTTCAGAAATGGAGACACGCACAAGGAACTGCCAGTGGTTAAATGTCTCTTGCTTATGTCACGCTGACGCATGCCAAGGAAAATGAATTCACATTCATGTGTATGTCAAGATTATATACAGATTGCTGGGTGTGCTGGTGTGATTGTATGTAGGACGATACTATTTTTATTCGTGCTGTTGAACAGGATAGAAAATTCCAGTCTGTTTTCCGAGAATGTAAAACCATGGATGAGGCAGTGCATCCCAGATAATGTACCTTTTGATTCCCGCTGTTTAAGACTGGTGCATTGCTTTATTTAGCCTTTTTATTTTCCACTATGTTATTATGAAGTAATTTAGCAGAAGCCTTTATCCAAGGCAACCTACATATTTTTTCCCCTCCAAACACTTTACTACTACATGTAAACAACATTTAAATATTTGATTTTAAATAGTCCAGACAAGTAATGAGACCGCATAATGAGAACCCCAACCACAGGAAATCTTAATTAAGTCAGCAGAAACTCGACCCTAACCTAAACCTAACCCTAAAATACAGATAGACAGATACAGAAATAATTGAATTGTTCTTTCTTTTGCCCCCAACTGGAATAAATCAGCACTGATAAGGTATGAAAGATTTTAAATATATCTTTGAATTTCATGGGGAATGTATTTTTTCATTGTCTAGCAGTGCATCTACTATAGCTGTGTTTGACAGACTAATAATAAAGTCAGCTTGAGTTAGTATTTGGGGTACACGTTTACCAAATGCTGACTTGTGATAGCTGTGTTATTTTCTGTTCCTTTAATCAGGCAGTGAGAGGAAGGTGTTACACTAGTACGTTTATTAAAAAAAAAAAAAAAAAAAAGGTGCTGAAAAATTCCTGGAGACGGGAATAGACGTGCATCGAAAGTCTATCATTTCTTGCAGAGGTGTGTTAAGTTGTGCCAATTTTCTGTTTTTGTTTTGGCAGAACAGTTCCTCGTTTTTACAGTGTGAATTAGTTTGGGAGTGAGGGCTGTCTGGGGCCAGGGCTGTAATGCTGCTGTTGTCAGCAGTGAGAGGATTGGGCTGCCGTGTAAACACTTATTGTTTGCTGGACAGGTTGGCTGGGGGCCTACCTTTTGTGTGGCGAGGATAGCTGACCCAGCATGATTGTTGTGGCGATAATCAGAGGTAGCTGGGGCCACTATTGGGCGTCAGTTTTAAAGAAGAATTGTTTTTTGTTTTTTGTTTTTTCAATAGGTTCGGTAGTATTTGACTGACTGTTACTCAAGGATAAAAGGACTGTTTTCTTATTTATTTTTAAGAACCCTTCAAGTTAAAAAGAGGTAACCCTGACATTTCCAACTTAATACAGAGCTTTTTGTCTTGACAGCTTTGTTTTTCCTTGCCAATCTGCCTTTTAGATCTGTTTAGTTTGGCCCCAGTTTTTTATTCAGCTTGCTGGAGTATTTCGTCTGAGCTTTCAAGCAGATCAAGTTGGTATAGGGGAAAAAAAACAAAAAAAAACGTGTTTCTGCAATTTAGTCTTGGAATAAACACCCAACCAAAAATATCTGTCTTGGCTAAATGGGCATTTTGCAATGTTGTGGAGCTTCAACTACAGTGTTTAAAAAGTCAAGTTTAAAAATATCCTATTCACTTTCCAGCACTTCCAGAAATATGCAAAGGCTCAAGAAATCCGTGTGAAGATATTTCTGTAGGAGAAATTACGTGGTTGGTCCTTTTATTGGAAGTCTATGCTGCTGAAATTGCAGTCATTTCATTAAATGTAATATATTTTTTTTAATTGATAATTACAGGTAACTCAACAACACACATCTAGTGTAGCTCAGATTCTGAGATTAGGAAAGATGCCAAAGACATTCTGACAACTTGACCCTTGCTTGTAGAAGGGCTGAATGGCGGGGATTGTCTGGGTTGAGATTAAGGTGTCTGTTAAATAGCCTGGAAGGAGACTCTCTGGGATACTTATTCTATGTTCCACTGTAACTAGCGCCATTGTTCCTCACATTTGACTAGCGCCAAATTCAAGCTAATGTAACAAGCATACTCGTATGTCCGTGGGGTGCCAAGTATGAAAAAGCAGCACGTTTTAACTGTATCCCTTTCTTTGTTAACCCAGCTGCCATTTACATTCCCATTTTGATCTAGAACAGACTTACTTTCCATGACTTAAACTTACATTTTTTTCTGCTTATGTTTTCGTTGAGCATTTAAAAGAAACCTGTATAGAGAGATAGATATAGAATAATAGGAAGCACCAGAAGAAAGTGGAATTGTTTTGTTCTTCTGTCTTCTCCGAGGGCAGTTCTGCTATAATCCAGAATAGCACAGCTGGCGGACATGTGTGGTACAGAGAACCTAGAGAGTCGCACAGCTACTGTAGGTGGAATGTGTGCTATACAAACAGAGCCGTTCATTTCTAGGGAATGTGTGTTATAATAACAGAATTCAGCATGTAAAAGGATCATTTTGGCATGCCGCCTACGTTGGAGATGAAATCCAGACAATCACTACTTCTATTTTTAGCGTGCCCTGTGAAAGCTTTTATTTGTCTACCTTTAATCTCAAGTGGACAAGATGTTCTTATTGACAAACCCCTTATAAACATTCATAGGAAACAAAAGCACCCCCGCGCCTCTTTTTTACATATTAAACTAGAAATGTAAATTGATCTTTTCCTTAACAGTCGCTCACTGAAATATCTCCCCAAACTGACACATAGATCAGCACCTTATTTATTTTATTTTCATAATGAACACTTTTTTCCCCTCTCTCTCTCCTCCCCTTTAACCACACGCAAAGCTTTCTCATTTCGGTCATATTATATACTGTGGTCTCTTGTCGGTGTTGATCTAAAAATGCTTACAAATCAGCGCTAACACCATTACATCTAGCTATGTCATTTTTAACCAGATTTTAAGTGATAATTGAATTTGATGCATGAGCCGGAACACAAGCAGAAATGAAATTGCATGCGTCTTGATCGGAAAAAAAAAGAAAAGAAAAGCAGAACACAATGCGGTGTTTTTAAAATGTGAAATATCCACATTACCACCAGTCTAGATCAGTTCAGTATTGTACAGAGCTGCATCCGAGATCGAAATGGGAGAGAGTGGCTGTTATTTAACTTCATCTTGGGTCTTGGGACAGCCTGGAGTGTTTCTGAGCTCCGGCACTGTCTCGGTTCCTGGTGTCTGTTCCTGTTTACTTTGTGTTTGACCTTCCTGTGTCCACCGAAACACCCCAGGGCCCGTACAACCTTGCAAACATATTACTATCCCGAGCTGTCAGGAATGGCTCCGCTCTTATCCTTGCTCTCCTCCACCATCTCCATCCAATGCCAGCAGGAAAGCCAGAGGGGAGAGTGTGTGTGTGTGTATGTGTGTGTGTGTGTGTGTTTGTGTTGAGCGGAGGAGGGTTGAGAGGAGCTTTCCAGGGAACACCCAACAAAGCTTTTGGAAAGAAGCCAGTGCTATTAAGTCATCACAAGCAATTTTTCGCCTTTCATTCTTTTTTTTTTTTTTTTGCTTAACGCCTTACTTTCTACAAAGAAACAACAACCGAAAATATCTTAAAATATCCCGTGCCCTTTCTGCTGATGTAATTTTTCTGTTGGTGGTCAGACGTACACTTCTGTAATATTGAGAGTGTGTTTGTGTTTATTTACTTGAAAGTGTGCCAGCAGCAGAGATTCTGGATGAATGCGGGAACTATTTTAAATTCTGTGCTCCTTTTAAATAATATTCGTCTTTCACAGTGTCTTTAATTTTATTTTGGTTGAATTTGATGTTCGATTTTCAGTTTAAATCAATCATAACAGTTGGCACCACAGATGAACTGCAGTACATTAGATGCAACTACTAATCAGTTATACTTCACTTGACTGTAAAACAACCCAAGAAATATGACCAGTGATTATTCAGAGTAAATGTGGCTTTGTGTTTTAGAGAAGTGTTTGCTGTCTCTCATATGCAAGGGCATTTTGCTTTTTTATTCTTGTTTCTGCTAGGCATAGATTATGACGAGCCGAGTGGCTGGAAAATGAAAAGCTCAGTGCTCCTTTTCTCATTCCAACACTTTGATTTAATGTTTATTCCCCACAGCTGGTTGGCAGAGGGAGAGAGGTGCAGCATGTCTCTCTCTTTCAAGTGAAGATGTGCTTATTTAATGCAACACTGTCTGACTGCCATGAATGCAGTCATTGGCAGCTTATGAGGGCATTGATTAATGGTTTCGGCTCTGCTTACTTTTTGATATAGCTGTTATTACACCTTGGATCTGTTTTAGTAGCGTTTTTTTGTTTGTTTGTGGGGGGAGCAGTATTATAATAACGCTAAGATGGAGAACCAGCACAATGAAGTGTAAAGATTTGCTGCTTTAAATGTATCCCTTTGGATCATCACCTGACTTGTACATACATTGCAGCTGAGTGCTCTTTAACACTAGACTGCTCTGCTGAACAACAAAGGGTCCCCGTGCTAATTAGCACTGCCTTCTGGTCTTGTGGGAGCTGGCGAGGCTGTTGGTACGAAAGGGCTGCAGTGTGTAAGATTTAGGAGTACAGAACAGATATGAACAGATCTGAACCAACGTCTCGTCTCTGAAGAGACCTGGCATCACTTTGTCATGTTCTAGATGAGACTCCTTATGCCTGTTTGAGAAATGTGACTTGACAGAGGAAGTCTAGCGAGTGCATGTGGGTAAGACTGTATTGTATGAACCAGAAAGGTGTAGATTGATAGGCTAACAAAAACCGAAGTAAAATGTATGCAAAATGTGTTTTTTTTGTTCAGTTCTTGTATTCAGCTTTCAAATAATTATTCAGAATTTAACAGTTGGACAATGGCTCAATAAATAGACACAAAATGAGAATTGGATAGCAGGCAATGATTTATCGTCCTGAAAACTTCCACAGAGACAATGTCAGAATATGTCCAGTGTAAGTTCACTGTTAATGCTATCCTGCAATTAGCCAGATTAAATCCTCAGAGATGTATAATGGCAGAGAAGGGAAGAGAAGCACACATCCTGTATACTGTTCTTCTCAAAGCTAGAGTTGCAATGAAATTACAGCCTAGGACTTTGAGAACCAATATTATCTAACTAAACTGATAAGTAATCAACACATGTTTAAACAGATGACTATGCCAGAGTACTGTATGCAGATTGGATAAGGAGTGGAAGGTCTCTTACTAACATTACTCTGATCCTAAGTAAGGCTTTGCTCTATTGTGACATGTATAAAAAACCCTATGGCATATTTTACATCTAGCTACAATGCTCTTCTTAAATGTACAATATCTGTATTTAAGACTAGAGTAATTCTTAAACCAGTCCTTCAGTGGCAATTGGAAAATGACTGTTTTTTTTGTTTTTTTCTGCCTGCAAACCTCATCAGGAATACACACACACAATGAGAACAATGAAACAAATTAAACTCACTTAAGAACATTTCTTCATTTGTTAATTTCTCTCTCCCCAGGGTAAATATGGGGTATCGTTTTATTCCACAAGCTGTTCTGAGCAGTCATCGCTCAAGTTAATTTACATAGATGTTGCAAAATGTAAAACATACCAGATCAGTATCTGAAATAGTTGAAAGGAATAAAATCTAGAGAGAGTGACCAAGCAATGCACGCAACCACTCCCAAAGCCTCCTCCCACACTAGGCGATAACATTGTCTTAAAATAAACTGGGTATCTGGGTATAGTTCTAATTTCTACAATGGATTCTCCATTCTTTCTGTGTCAAGATAATGAGCTGATAATGTTACTTGATAGTTTTTATGTGGTGTCAGTGTGTGTGTGAAAGGGTGTAGGGTGGGGTGGGAGGATGATGAAACAGCATTTTGGATGCATGCCAAAATCTGCTGAAAAACTTTCCAGCAAATTTCTAGTCGGCTTCCAGGGTTCAAAGTGGAGTGTTCAGTACAGTAGCGTGTGTAACATAACTCAATAATGCCCCTTGACTGTGGGGCTGGCTGAGATCCAAACCACAAAGAAAAGGGATAACAGCTTTTCCCTAATTGCTGTTCTTTACCTGGAACCTGTTCTCTCCCGAACTGAAGCACTTTTCACACTGACCCGGCATTGCCTCGCTGCT
This sequence comes from Amia ocellicauda, assembly GCF_036373705.1. Taxonomy (NCBI): domain Eukaryota; kingdom Metazoa; phylum Chordata; class Actinopteri; order Amiiformes; family Amiidae; genus Amia; species Amia ocellicauda. The sequence continues at coordinate 30,247,840 of NC_089859.1, forward strand.
CAGGAGAATGGAGTTTTGAACAACTTTCTTTTTAGTCGGGATGTTTCCCGTCATTGCAGAACATGCTGTCAGTTCTTTATCTGACCGAAACAGTGTAGAACATTCTCAAGAGTCTTCTAAAAAGGACGTTTTTCCAGGTATAGAAGGAGTTATTTATATTGCATTTCTAACTACTAGTATATCTATTTTTTTTTTTAATTACGAGTAACTATAATGATTCAGTCTCAGATGCCGTTAATTGATTATAATCTTTTCTCATGTAGACACTTTTGAGAAATGAATCTGTATTTGAAGCACAACAGTGGAATAACCCACCAATTCCAAAGGGCGACACTTTTGTGTAATTTTCCCCTGGGATGTTTTCAGACTCATTGTGTGCAGCAAGTATATAGACCAGGTAAATAGTCTGTCTGCTGGGGAAGCTCTTCCTATTACAGACAAAGCACACGCATGTAATTAAGTGGCTGTGCATGAAAGCGAACTGAAATGTGGCATTAACCGTAATGCACATCTGTTTTTTGTTTGATTGTTTTGTTTTCCCCAAAGTATTACTAGGGTTTGAAACTACTGTTTTATTCCCCTCTCTTTTGGATTAATGAACAGTTTTTAGATTTGTTTTTGCATCCTAATTTAAAACTACTAATTACCAATAGAGTTTAAGAATCTTGTTTTGCTACACATCGGGGAGATTTTATACGATAAAGTGTGATTAGTGCGCAGCGTGCATATCTGTTTTATGCTGATAACAAAATGTGTTAAAACCATCTTTTGTTAAACTGGAGGAGAAAATAAAAGCACAGTGTCTTCACTAGGCGAAAGTTTAATTAGGCAACCACAAGAATGAATAAGCAATTTGTCATTAGTTGACTGGGTCTGAAAACAATGAAAACAAGAATAAAATGAGGTCAAACTGAATCGCAGGCTCCAGCAGGATATAAAAGTAAACGAACCATATCGACTGTAAACTGAGGTGTGTTTTGTAGAATTTTAGTGCAAGAGGTTTTGTTTTTAAGACCAGAATGTAGGTCTATATTGAAGTCCTGTAGTGGTTTCATTAGCCATAAGATGCTGTCAGTGTTTGCAGAGCACTAGTGCACAGACATTTCTTTAAGCTCTGTCTGCTCCGTCAGTGGTGCTGCTTACCTGTCACGATCCTCAAATGGAACTAAAATTTCCTTTTTCTCCCCGGGCTGCAATGCTTCACTGCATTCCCAAAGCCTGAATTTTAGCTCGGTGTCTTAAAAAGCAGCTCTGCATAACCCCACACGTGCTCGTTTCCTTACAAGCTCCTAGAAAGAGCACACAGGACGAGAAGCACGCCAAAGAACTGAGCACTTCGTAGAGTTGCACATTGTTCTCAACCAAGTATGGACTGCGAAGCGCCCTTTTGAGGAATACAAAATAGTTTTTCGTTGATGAATAATACAGCCTTGATGTCGTATTTTGAGTGGAAAGTGCTATTTTGTCTCGCGTGTCTGTTGTAATGGAAGCGAGCTTTTGCTGGGACAGGTATCCTTATGTGGATTTTTGATGCATACTTTAGATTTGTCATAGACGTACCTCGGCTACACCCTGTCTGGAATGCCACCAGGCTTTTTTATTTTTGTGTTTCTTGTTTACACAGATAAGGAGTTCAAGTACAAAGTCAGCCTTCTTGGTTTAATGTTATGTAAATACTCCAGCCTGCAGGGTTGCTTAAACCGGTTGTGGTCTGCCCAGGTGGAACCACGAAGGCGCTGTTCTCGGTGGTAAAGGTAACCTGTGAGATCAGTTCCCTTGACTATAGAAATGTCACTGCTGGGAAAGACGTACACTCGTTTATTGCATGTCTGACACCTGAAGTACTTGCGTATGTGGAACATCCCCCACCCCTCCCACTTCACAATAAATGGATGTATGAGCTTATGTAATTTAGAAGGATGCATGCCTGGACTTTGACATCGTGGATGTAAGCAAGAAATTAATTTTAAAATGAGCTTTGGTTTCACTTTTTGCTTTAGTCATCATGTTTGAGTGTAGCTCTGCAAGTTGTTGGTAGTGCCCATGCTAGGTAATGGTATACGGTATAGTCTCTTTACCTGAAGAGTGCAGAAGAATTTCACGGAGCCAATACAGAACACACAGCCATTAACACTGAGAGTAGGCTAACTTCATGTGGGTGATGAGAATTTTAAAGAGTGAAACGTCTCACACGCTAGCCTGCTTTTGATGCGTTTTCTGTGCTATCATGACATTTTATGTGGGCAGAGTGGGAGTGGGAGACTTTCTGCCTTCTGGAGGAAGGTGCCTTGAAATGTTGTTGCTTGGCTCTATGTCATCTTGAGAGTTCAAGGGCATTGAGATTTTTGTTGCCATACATTTAATTGTTGACATTTTCAGCAACCCAAAAACAAGGCTTTGAAAGTGAGATTCTAGATCAGGGTGTAGTTTTGTACATGTGTCGACGGATGAAGGGAGGGAATGCTCATCTGTCATTGATCCAGCCGCCACAAATCAAAGTGTTCAGTAGAACTGGGAACTCAAATGTTTTTTGATAGTTAAATGTATTGCAGAACCTAACTTCCAACTCCAAAGAAACGCCCCAACTACAGAATATTAATGATGCCAAAAAGGAAATGTTGCCAAAATCCCTAAGACTTACTTTGTCAATTCTGACTCCTCGTCGTCTTCATAATGTTTAACCAGTTGTCAAAGTTAATTTCCTCCTTAAAGTTTTATGGCTTTGTTAAAGATTCAGTGTAGCAACCACTAGTGTAGTGGGAATGGGGTGATTTATAGGACGCCATACATTTAAATGTTTTATTCATTGAAGGTTATTAGGGAGGGAGAAACGGGCAACATACTGCGTATGGTCTTAGAAAGTCACTGCACTCCATTAATTAGATATAAATGTTTCATGAGAGCTTTCTAAGGTCTGTGACGTACAATGTACTCAGTTTACTGGCCCTTCAAAGTGTCGAAAAATTGGTGATTTTGTAAATTTTTTGGTTCCATTTCAGCTAAGAGCTACTACAGTGCACCAAGGGCACAAGTGCACTTTTTATGTTTATGTGTGTGTATATATATATATATATATATATATATATATATATATATATATATATATATATATATTCATCTATTTTAAAATATATACATTTCTGTATCAAATGCCCATTTAATGTGTATCTGCATTTCCACCTTACTTGCATGGACTGCAGATGTTATTCTAAAGCCTGGTCTTGTGGCGAATTCAACACGGAGGACATAGTGCGCACTCTTTGTTGTCTATGAGGAAGAAAATGCTTGTTTGTGTACAAGAGTTCTTTTTTTGTTTACATGATCGTTAGATTAAAAATAGCAAAGACATGTTGCTGCTATTAAGCTGGAAACACTAAAATATTTCACTCCTGTAGGACCACTAACCACGTGTTAACCACTGCCTCGGGGGCTTGTAAAGTGTGGGTGCTGTGTTCTTGTTTGGCCTGTTTTGTTGCCGTTGTGTTTCTATTAACCAGATCCCTCTGTTTTTTGCACAGGACGACAGTGATGGGATCCCGTGGTCGGAGGAGCGAGTTGTGCGCAAGGTGCTGTACCTGTCGTTGAAGGAGTTCAAGAGCGCACAGAAAAGACAGCTGGGAGACGGCATCGGGGGAAGTACCAAAAACACAAATGGTGAGTACCGAGGTGTTGTCTAGGGTTGCTAAGCCTCCGGGATCGCCTTGAGAACCTTTGGGAATTAGAGGTCAATCTCCAGGATATGGCTTGGAGCATCCTGGGAGAAGAATGATAGCAGGGATTTTCTAGGTGACCGTTGAATCAGGATTTGGATTTCTTTTATTTGCTTCTGGGTAGTTTTATACACAGCTACATGTTTTAGAAACTGAAAACAAAATTAGAATTTATTTTCTCTTCCATCTTATTTATTTTGTACATAGCATATATATCTAAAGTATGAAGTCATTATTTTTGTGATTGCAAGATTGGAATAAAGATGTGCAACATCATTTAGTTAACTTCCTTAATTGTTTGAGAGGAGGTAGAACGTACAAATATATTGTCAATATAGGTTGGCCTCCGATATCAATAATATATTCCACTAGGGAACATGCATACTACCTTTCTAATGTAACAGTATATCTGTTCTCACTGTCTACTAAGAAGGTTTCCTTGGAGAGAGACCAGAGAAGACGGATAATTGCTGTGGCAGTCAGTAACTGTAGAGATTGCATTTTGCAGAGATCTAGGGGCAGTGACTTTAACAGTTGATCATTTTTCCTTCATTTTTAAATGCACCTAGCCTTTGTCTGTATTGGTTAGGGACATGTAGTGTAGGAACTGGTCTTCTGTAAATAAAACTTGTGCCTTATCTACTCAGTCTGCCTTCTGCTTGTGAGACTCAGAAACTGCAAATTGCTTATATAAGGTTGCTTGTATATATTCTATAAAAAAAGGGAAAGCTATAGATCAATGCAAGTTGAAACATTTTGGGGAGGCCTTCATCCAGCTGTGGATTGATAGAGGCTTATGATGATGATGATATATATATAGATAGATCTATATTTACAGTACTGTGCAAAAGTTTTAGACAGGTGTGAAAAAAATGCTCTAAAGTGATAGTGCTTTCAAAAATTAGACATGTTAATAGATTATATTTATCAATTAACTAAATACAAAGTGAGTGAACAGAAGAAAAATGTACATCAAATCCATATTTGGTGTGACCACCCTTTGCCTTCAAAACAGTGGTCGTCCAAGGAAACTTACTGCAGCAGATGAAAGACACATCATGCTTACTTTCCTTCACAATCGGAAGATGTCCAGCAGTCCCATCAGCTCACAATTGGCAGAAAACAATGGGACCCTGGTACACCCATCTACTGTCCGGAGAAGTCTGGTCAGAAGTGGCCTTCATGGAAGACTTGCGGCCAAAAAGCCATACCTCTGATGAGGCAACAAGGCCAAGCGACTCAACTATGTATGGAAACAGAGGAACTGGGGTGCAGAAAAATGACAGCAGGTGCTCTGGACTGATGAGTCAAAATTTGAAATATTTGGCTGTAGTTTGTAGTTTGTTCACCGAAGGGCTGGAGAGCGGTACACGAATGAGTGTCTGCAGGCAACAGTGAAGCATGGTGGAGGTTTCTTGCAAGTTTGGGGCTGCATTTCTGCAAATGGAGTTGGGGATTTGGTCAGAATGAATGGTCTCCTCAATGCTGAGAAGTACAGGCAGATACTTATCCATCATGTAATACCATCAGGGAGGCATCTGTTTGGCCCCAAATTTATTCTGCAGCATGACAACGACCCCAAACATACAGCGACCGTCATTAAGAACTTTCTTCAGCTTAAAGAAGAACAAGGAGTCCTGGAAGTGATGGTATGGCCCCCACAAAAGCCCTGATCTCAAGATCGAGTCTGTCTGGGATTTCATGAAGAGAGAGAAGCAACTGAGGCTGCCTAAATCCATATATATATATATATATATATATATATATATAACAGGATAAAGTGTTTTTTGTTCATTGTGTAAAAAAGTTTAAATACATATGCACGATAGTCTTCTATTTTTCTCCACGTGTGCTTTTAAGTGTACAAAAATCCCAACATTGCTTCCTTTCTCAATTTTTTTTTTTAAATAATCTTCCAGCAAAAATATTATTCCACATGCTTTAAACAATAAGTAACAGGAAATTGTCATCATTACCCTACAGAGTTTACAGCGAATCCCACAAACCCTTTAAAAATGCATTCACACATACAGTACACCAGTTCAGGGTCTTCAGTTAATCTTTTCTCAATAGTGTTCTCAATATTTTGATAATATGAATGTGAAAATAAGGAAATATTACTTTGATTTAAATACACAAAGGAGAAACACAAATATCAGTGCATGCTTTGCATATACTTTTAAGTGACATGACCAAGCATACAATGCACAGAAAGCTAATGTGCTTTGTTAGTCCATACAGTGATATATAGAAACATTCAGGACATGTTGGGGTGGATGCTGAACACAGAACTGAAAGCTTCTGAGTGAAGTTTGACGACTTGACACCCAGTTCTTGGAGTGTTTGCCTGTGGAGGAAATGAGGAAAGAATAAACGATCTGAAGTCTTTCTAACAAGACACTATTTGACACTCGGTACCCAGTAAGCAAGGATACTGAACATCAGACAGCCTTAGAGCAAACTCCCCTCTGAACAAGCAATAGGAATGCAAAAAGAAACGTTTCTGGCTTTAGGCTTCAAGGAAAGTTGAAAAAGAGATGGAGGGGGGGGGGGGGGGGTCAGGGAAGACTTGCAAGATGGGGTTATTTTATTTTTATTATTTTTTGTAGACTGAGTTTACATATTTATTTATTGCATTTAATTATTAACCATTTCTGATTTTTTTTTTTTAGGAAGTATTAAGTGGTCCTCAAGCATTTCATATTTTAGTATTTCTAATTAACATTTGGACCCTTATACATGATATAAACAAATGCATTACACTGATAGATTTTTCTATAACACAGATTCACATATCTAACCATTTCTGAAAGTCAGTGAAGCCAGATGAAGAATTGACAAGTAGACCCTTGTCTTACTGAAATCAAGCACTAAATAACATCTGCTAATTACATTCATGTAATGAACTGGCTTTCATTTAAAATAAATCACTCATTATTGTTTGGAGGTGCTTCCCTGAAAATGTGCTTTCGTATTTTCCTTCATTCTTTATTAGAAACTGTTGTTTTTGCAGCTCCTGGCTCTTTAAATTTCACACACTGCTTTCCTGCTAAGCCGTCAGCTTGATTGGCAGGCTACCATGGAACACACACCACACAAAAAAATCCAAAACAAAACCGAGAAACACCTCTGTGCCTTAAGCATGTGTCAGTCTCAATTCTACCCACTCTTTGTTCCCATCCAATAATCACCGATCACGGCACTCTCGGATCCCACTGCTTTTCTCTCTTCATAAGTTCACAAGCCACTAAGCACATTATTAAGCAAATGACAGTGTGCCTTTTGGGTCTGTCCCTTGCAAAGCTGTTTTCCTGAGCTGCAGCAGCTTTGTCCCCACATGGAAGGTTCACTTTCACATCGATTGGCCTCTAATTTTGCCCAGCTTGGATTTCCTCCATCTTCTTGCAGCCTGTCCCTCTCCTCTTACCCACTGCATGTTTTCACAATTGCATTACCCACCCAGCAGGGAATGGCTTCTTCCTTTACAGCACAGATAAGAGATCCTCCACTTCCCACCTCCCCATTCCTGGCTGGAAAAGGGTCTGTTGGTTACACCTGGAGAGATCTGCACAGGACTCATTGCTCTGGTTCGTGAACAGGGATCAACTGTCAACCACAAGTGTCAACCACAACAGGCATAATGCCGGTGGTGAGGATTTTGTACTGAGTAGCCAGCTGGAGTTTACAGTGAAGTCTGAATTGTTGTATAGCTGGATTGCAAAGACTGTCATCTGTCTCTAGAGCATAGCCGTTTTAAACTACTTTAGGAAGCTTTCATTAAAATTGTATATACATTTATCTATTTTTTGATAAGCCCAAATTGAGATTGAGCACCTTATTGTTTGCAGAGGTTGTCCCAATATTTGTCTGCAAACGTGTCTTTCCCAACTACTGGCAAGCTGAGTCCTTGTTCAATTTTCTTCTGACCTTTGTTTGTCACCTTTAATAAAACCCCAACAGAAAAAGCCCCTCTTAGTACTACTCCAAGAACCGGGATCTCCAAAAAGAGATCAGGGACTGCAAAAAGGTTATTGTTCCAATGTCGTTGTCAGACATCAAAGCAGAGAGATTTGAGGCAATATAGCTGATGTGACTCTCTGGTGTACTATATGATGTAAGTCTGAAAGATGTAATTTCCTTTCAAAATCAGTATCCTGAAACCCAAAGCACAAAATAAATCAAACACACCTCACCTATTCTGTTAATTAGAATCCCGGCCTAATAGTCCATTAGGAATGTTATGATTTAGCGATGGTTATGGTGGAAATGGTTAGTTAACCCCTATATAATACATGTTTTTACTTAATTTTCCTGTTTTCAATTATTCTGTCATGTCAACCCTAGCCATTACTAAAGCCTGGGCTAATGGGCTACATTTGGCGTTCTTCTCAGGAGCTCTCAGGAGAACAGGAAAGAAGCAGGCCTGACGCGATTGGCTTAGTTAAACACGCATAAATCTGATTACGGTCCTAAAGGACATATAGTGGATAAACCAGTATAATATTTTACAGAATGGGACCCTGCGGAGCTTGGAATAAGTTTGGCAATGCTCTTATATATTTTCTCATAAAGCTACTTGTGTGAAGCCACCTCATGAGAAAAAAAAAAAAAAAAAAAAAAGCTAAAGAGGAATAGAAATAAAACCGAAATAACTCTCAGAAATATATTTCCATTTTTTTAATACACTAGCCATGTCTGACAAAGCATTAATTTAAAGTATCCCTGTCAATTTCAGCTATTAAGTTTGTACCAAAACATGTTTCCCGTTTTTTAACATTTTCTTTTCCCATTCCCACATTGCCCTGCTCTTCCTGTATCCTCTGCTATAAAATTGTTGTGTGCACTTCTTTAATTATTTCCCACACCTTTCCCTTGGCTTGGGTGTATTTTTGTTTTTCATGTTTAGGCTGTTTATCATATCTTCAGATTAAAATGCACATGCCTCTCTTTTATCATCATCAAGAAGTATTTCATCATCAAAATGAAGAGGTGAAGCATTAAAACTAATCTTTCTGTGTGGTCTGACTTGACATTGGCCTGCCTGAACAGTATCTTGAGTTGATTTGTGGCTGACTATAGATACTCTGAACATGGTCCGTTTGAACTGAGTCACACCAATGTCGGCAATAACGGTCTAGTTATCCTGTTGATCAAGATAAATTCTTTAAGTATACACCAGTGTATGCTGTTGAAATTAACACGAGGATGTCTCAATTTGAACTGCCCAGACTTGCATATACAAAGCCTTTTTAATGAATGGATCATACACTAAACCAAACCTGTTGTTTTTATCACTTCCGTGTCATCACTTGTGGTTGTTTGTGAAGGGCCTAACTTTTAGGATTCAGCCTGTGAAGAAAGAGTATGACAAATTATGTGGGTTGTTTTATGCATCTTTGGTTTGAAATTTGTCTTTTGTGATATAAAAATGTATCATAATAAATCATATTTCTTTTTAAAAGTGGCCATTGGATTCTTACAGCGTTTGTGGGGGTTGCCTTGTGATTTGTGCCTAATTTGAATGCAGGATTTTACAGCTCGCTAGATTTCAAATTGGAACTTGTCCAGGATAGGAATTGGGAATACAAACTGAACCCTTGACAGAGACCTCAGTGATGAGAAGTGTATTTATTTATTTATTTATTCATTCACACTTGCATGATCCAAATGTTTTTCTACCTGAAAATGAGTGTGTGTTTGAGGTTGTAACCGGCCTAGAAAGGGAATTAGTTTTATTTTCGGTGTCGCTTTCCATGTGTTTATTTTAACTGCCTTAAACAAGGTCTCACTTCTTGGCTTCTAGGTTCTTTGGCGAATGGCCAGTTAAATGGATCTGGACCAAAAGGGGGCCCATTGACAGGAAGCGATAAAGATGATGGATCCCGAGGGTCATCTCAAAGTACTGATGGCAGCAGTGACTACTCCGAGGATGGCCCCACCAGGAAGAGGTGAGCTCCAGATTGAAATTTGTTGGGGTTTTAAAAGTGTGCTGCGGTACAATGTTGCAATCTAAACAGTGGAAGCATCTGGAGGTATTTTTACACATCTTGCCAACCTTAACAACAACACAAATTAAAAAAGATATATGTATTTGAGTGAGTTAAAATGAAGTGGTGAGGATTTTGTACATTCACAGTAATCCCTTTGTGCAGTCTGTCTTTTTCATGGGTCGGGTGTAGCAACAGTGGATTATTACAACAGCAACAAAAATGTAAGGCTATAACCGCAAAGTGAATGTGGGCAGCCTTATCTGACAGGATACTTTCACAATAATGTCTATCGAGTTCAAGGGACTAAAGCAGAGATGCTGGAAAAGGCAGCATTATAGGATTTTCTTTTACTCCACAGTTCAAAATTGAAGATGTGTAATATGAAGAAATAATGTGGGTTTATTACTGCTGCACAGTATCGGGAGCTACATTTAGCAGTTAGCCTGGCAAATAACAGAAGGGTGCTATGATTGTAAATGGCAGGATATTAAAAATATTCACAATAATAAGGAAACGTATCTCTTTTAATATCAAACTTAGGAATCTAAGTCAGTCTTTTAAACCCCCTTCGTGGCGCCACCATATGTGATCGTTACATTCTTGGGTTGTTCAGGTCTTTGACTTTTCACAATAAAGGATAATTTGATTGCGTTCATTTCAATTAAACGGTGCTTCTGGGAATCTGTTTTACACCCTTCAGCTCGCTCCATCAAGCTGGACACTGCTGTGGAAAAGGAAGCCCTCGTTAAGAGAGAGAACTAGAAGAAAAATTAACTGCATTAAATGTATATATTAAAAGCTTTTTATGGATTATGAGTGCTGTAATTAGGACTAATTCTTAAAATGAAATCGTCCGGCGTTAGTGATTCTTAATTAGGCATTCATGAGATGTTTAATAAAATTTCAAATTAATAATTCACATAAAGTTAATACATTCAAGTACAATAAGCAATTACCCGTAGTCATGTAATTTGTAGCAGTGACTCGTAATCTGTAAATTGTAAATAATGTTGAGGGGGAAAATGAAAAACTTCTCTTTGATGCTAAATCTCAGCTGAGATAGCTACAGTAGTTGAGCTGAGAGGGAAAATACATGGAAGGCTTAGGAGCCAAATAAAAAGTGACTTATATGAGATTAGTTGAAAATGTGCTAACTTTCAATTGATGACATTTGTTTTGCTTCTGTTGATCTCAAGGATTGATAACAAGTGTATGAGGTTAGAAAGACACCCCTCCACAGTAATAAAGAAGGAAATTCATATTTTAACCAGTAAAGTTGTAATTTGGTTTCCTTTTTTCTTTTGAAGATGAGTTCAGTGATTTACTAAGGATCGTGTGACGTGATTTATTTGTGCTAGTGTTCCATAAGTAAAATATCTGTAAAGTGGGACTTTCTTAGATGTTTTTACTGCTCCCTGGATCCTTGTAGGAAAGTCCTGAAAAGTTTGTACCTCAGTGCCAGGAGTATAAGGAACAAGATGTTAGACCTAGAAGCCACAGTGCTGGTGTGTGACTATGATGTTGTAGGAGTGACAGAAACATGGCTTACAGAAAATGATGGGGATGAATACAAGTTGAAAGGATACAAACAGTTTATGAGAGTTGAACAAAATTGAAGAGGTGGTGGGGTTGCATTATATGTCAAAAATGACATGGAGGCAGAAGAACTCAAATTAGATCCCAGTAACAAAACAGAATCTTTGTGGGTTAAACTTTTGAATGAATGAGGTATGAGGCGGCACTTAGAATAGTTAGACTGGAGCACACTGGATACAGATTCAGTTGAAAATAATGGCTATATTTTAACAATATACTACTTGAGGCTCAGGAGAAATTTGTGCCAAAACTTAGCAAATTGAGGACCAAAAAATATTGGCCAAAATGGTTTAATAGAAAGAAAATGTTGTATAGCGCAGACAAAAGTGATAGAGAAACAAAATACAAAGAATATGTTGAACTGCAAAGAGATCTTAAGAAAGGGATCAGAAAAGCACAGATGGAAATAAAAAGAAACATAGCTCTTGGAGCTAAAACTAATGCAAAGAGCTTTTTTGATACTACAACAGCAAGAGATCAATAAAGGAGGAAGTTAAACCAAGGACAAAAATTGAAATATCTAGGAAAACAAACAAGATGTGGCAAATGTTCTAAATGAGTATTTCACAGAGGATTTTACAAAAGACAAAATGCATAACATGCCACAGGTTAACGATCAGTCCAGTCAAACTCTGAGAGATCAGGATAAATGAGGAGGAAGTACTAAAGGGACTAGCAGAATTAAAAACAAACAAATCATCTGGGCCAGATGGGATATTTCCAACAGTACTTAAAGAAATGAGGGACAATATTTATAGGCTGAAACTGAAATTTTCCAAATGACACTTAGAACAGGGGATGTGCCAACTGACTGGAAGACGGCAAATGTCATATCAATCCACAAGAAAGGGGACAAAACTGAGCCAGGAAATTACAGACCAATCAGTCTCACCTGCATTACTTGTGAAATGTTGGAAAAAACTATTAGAGGAGCATTTTAATGAAAACCATATTCTTGGAGACAGTCAACATGGGTTTAGACGAGGCAGATCATGTCTTACTAATTTATTAGAATGTTTTGAACATGCAACTGCAGCTGTAGATCAGGTGAAAGCATATGATATGATATACTTAGATTTCCAAAAAGCTTTTGATAAGGTTCCACACCAAAGACTGTTTCTCAAATTGGAAGCTGTAGGCATTCAGGGTAATGTAAATAGATGGAATATGAACTGGTTGATGTATAGGAAACAGAGGGTATTGATTAGAGGAGTTGTTTCTAACTGGAGTGAGGTTGTTAGTGGAGTTCCACAGGGATCAGTATTAGGGCCTTTGCATCGACCACATCAAACCAGAGGAGCTTTTCCAGATCTGCAGGTACACACGGACCCGGGGACACAAATGGAAATTGGGCTTCAAGGCATTCAAGATGGAAAACAGGAGACACTTCTTCACACAGAGAGTCGTCACAATCTGAACAAACTCCCCAGCGATGTGGCTGAAGCTGAAAATTTTGAAACATTTAAAAATAGACTGGATAGTATCCTTGGATCACTTAGTTATTAATGAACACCAGACAAGCACAATGAGTCTTGTTTGCAAACTTTGACACTGAAACTGTTACTGGTGCCTAATGAGAAGTTGCACGGCTGAGACTGTCCAGAGACACCATTGTAAAAGCCATCAACTGACACCATGTGGCTGTCTTTTGTGGGTGCTGTGATGATCAAACAGCGTGTTGAAAATTCTCCTTCATTGTCTCTCATTTGTTGCCGCCTCCTTGTGCTTTGTTTTAGGTTTTACAAAGCACGAAAGATGAATCTCCAATCCTAGTGGTGCTTTGACAGTTTATTTCCACCATTAGGGCCTCCCGGTCATAACTGATAGTGCAATCTGGCTTTAAACTTAAGTCCTCCTGATGGTAGTTAACCCTGCATTCTGGATGAAACTGTATCAGTGAGAAGATAGTCGCAAGCTGCTTGATTTGCTTCAGCAATGATATCACAGGCACTGTCAGTGAGAAAAGCCTGAACACATTCATAAATGTTTAGGTTAAGTTACTTGAACAGCTTGAACAGTTGGAATACCCCTGGTTGTGAATCCTACAGATTGGCCTCCAAATGTGCACCCTAGCAGAACACGACTACAAATACAAATACAATATTGTAATACATCGTGAAAGGGAATGGTTTCTAAAAAAAAAAAAAAAAATTAAATGTTACACAGGAAAAACAAGAGTAATAAAACATAATTTGGCCTATAGGCTTTCCTCAGGAAATGACTGTGGAGAGAAAACAAAGATGTATGAGAATTATACCTCCCCAGGGACCCTTCTTAGAACCTAGAATAAATAAATCTGTGTCTGTGTGAGTTTATGTACATACACACACACAAACACATTATATATGTGTGTGTATATATATATGTATATGTGTGTATATATATATATATATGTATATATGTGTGTGTATGTATGTGTATATGTGTGTATGTGTGTGTATATATATTTATATATACCCGTGAAGTGCGTTTGATCACTTTATGTGATGTTGGTCTAAATCAGTATTCATTGATTGAATGTATAATTTTGTCAATGCTCAAAGGACAGAATTACAATTTTGTCCACAGTGCATTGGGCAAAGGAAAAGGTTTGTCGATTTGCATTCTAGTAATTAATTTGGCCTTTAGTAACCAACATAAAACCAATGACCACTTCAAAGGGCGCCTTCTTCAAAGCTTGTTTTTGTTTTCTTTTTAAAGCTATACAGCTTTACATGGCAGTGAGGAGTTGCCCGGATGCTTAAACAGTTTTGTTGAGAGCATTATATTTCTGTATAATATTTGTTTTTGCCTTGCTCAATATCACATCCTTGTGATAGTTCTTCTTGCTTGGTTTTCATGACCATGGTCTCCTGAATACCTGGGGAAACTGACTTTTAGTTTGCCCTTCGGAATAACGTCCTCTTTCTATCTGATGGTTATGTCAATATAAACACTGTATAAACAATTTACACATAGCAGAGGGGCTTGGTGATGTTCAGACTACTAGCTTGGTTTTAGGCCTCCTTTCTGATGTCTTGTTTGACTGCCTGTTATAGAATTTTCCACTACTCTACCTGTAATTAGACACTGATTTGTAATATATGTAAACGAGTATTCAGTTTAAAGCCACTGGTCAATCAAAAAAAAAAAAAGAAAAAAAAAAGTGGCTTTGGATTATTTTTCCCATATTTGGCATAAATTAGTAGTGGAAAAGTAAAGGGCTGAAGAAAAATACCATGCTGTGAGCAAGTTAACTCCCACCATCTATCTCACAGTCATAGGCTTTATTATTTCCGTTCATCCCTGCCCCCACACCCCCATTAATGGTTTGAGTGCTTCTACAACAACAAAAAGGAAAACTAGTATCGTGTTTCCCACAGCCCCTTTTAATTAGTTGCCAGAAAGCTGTGGCTACGATAACAGACCTGCGTACTTTGAGAGGTTCTCAGGCTGTGTTGTGGTCCACATCAGACGGCGAGATGGAACCGGCCCGAGTTGCCTTTGTTTTCGGCCTATGGTGACTTGGAGGGCAGGTGCATGCTGCTGGCCAGAAGTAGCGGTCTGCAGGTGCACAGTTTGATTACTTCAAAAGTACATCAAAGCATTGGGAAGTGCCAAGAACAGTGCTTGAGACAGAGGATTCACTTATTTTCCCAAGGCTCAGAAAGTAGCTCAAGTATTGCTGACCGCGTTGAAGGAAAAAAGAAAAGGTTTGTTCACAGGTGCATTTATGGATGGGAGGGTTTGAGAAGCAGAAAGCTGAGGAATATGGCCTTGGAGATTGTGTCTAGCAGTATATGTGAATTTTATGAGCAAGAAAATGTATCTCCGTACCAGAAAACACCTTATCCTGCTTTTGATCTGAAAGGCATGCATCTTTTTGTTACATATTAAAAAAGCAAAAGAACCAAGTTGTGGATTCATTCAAGTTAGTCATAATTTGAACATTCCACCTTGTATACGTTTTGTTTATCGTTTGTTTGTTTTTTGAGCACTTGCATGATTGAATGGATTAATGTCATGTGTTCAGCAGAGTACACAAGTTGTGAAATTTCTAATTGTTTGGTGGCCTCATGGGTGTGTGCTTCTGACGAGATTAAAAAAAAAAAAAAAAAACACACTTCTTTCTTTCTTTCGTTTGTGTATGTCTACACAGATAAGTATGTGTACCGTGCTGGACACATTACTGCATTAGTGTCACTTGACTGCTTCATATGCTATCTTGCATTAAATATGTGTGCTTCCTTAGCTGAGGTGTTGGTGACCTAAACTTGAAATGTTAACATGCCAATTCTCTGTAAATGTGTATGTGTGTTATTTTATTCTCATATGGGTAGAAAGGAAGGTAATTTGCCTTCTGGGCTTTCCCCCATCCCACACGATAGCGTGAGACTTATTGCCACAGGTAGCCCAGCCTACACCTGCGGTTAACTGATTCATCGAACAGGAATGTTCTTCTTGTGGTTTCTTAGCCAATGGATTTGTTGGCTCTACCTACTTATCAGGTCAGTCAGGCTATTATTCCCCATTCCCCTTCTACCGGGGTGGGTGAGGCTATATTGCGAGATGGGTTTTCTTGCAGGCTTGGCCTTTGGCACCGCTTGAAAGGGGGTACAGGTGGCCCAAGGTGACACATGACAAAGCACTCCACTTAGGTCTATCGGCACATCAGATATCTGAGAGCTTTTGAGATTTGTGTGCTCAGCCTCAACAAAAGAACCCCCCCCCCCCCCTAAAAAAAAAAAAAAGACATCCTTTTTTACCAGAGTGTAATTGACTGCAGATATGTTTTCAATTTCAATAGACTGACTTTGATTTGGATGACTGGGAAATATGCAATGCCCCGAGGTTGATTAAATATGAATGGTTGATTACCTCTGCTGTTTTGAGCACTTCTGTAGGCCATTCAGCGCAGCCAGAGTCATAGTTTTATATAGGTGCTTTGTGATTTGGTAATTAAAATTTGATTGCCAAAATTATGCAAATATATAGGTATTTATTTACATATGTTATACATATTCACCTTTTGATTCATTGTGATAAATGACAAGACCAGAAAATAAATAAACCAAAATTAACTATTTTTCCTTTATCCACTGAATGAATACATTTTCAGATGACTATGTGTGTATTTGTTTTCAACTTATATTATATAGGCTAGTTCAAAGGGGAAAACAATATGTTAATGCTGTAAACCCATATTTTGACACTTAACCAAAAATATAATTTATCCTTTTAGTGTAGATAAATTGAACTTGTCAAACATAAATTATTTTGACAGTCTTTGGAGGGGTTTCAAATGCATGACAGTTTAATGGGCAGAATTAGATTGACTCAATTGCAGCACACACAGATCGATAAATAAGGGAGGGTTAATGGACAAAAAATAAATCTCTCGTTCAATCTCCAACTTTACTTTTATATTAAGTTAAAAAGGGGGACATCAGTTGACATGCCCAAAATCTGTAGGATCTATGGGAATAAAACAAAATCCTTATACTGGCCTTGACTGAATCAAAAGTTTGACCTACTGTTATATTGCAAAATACCGAATTGTACCCTGTCAAGTTTTTATATATAAGTGTACTCTGACAATACATTTATTATTTGTGATTCTTAGGTTGGTGAAAGTGTTGATTTGATCAAGGACTTTTATTTAATATTGTCGAATCCTCAAATAGCATTGAGGTAATGTAATGTCAACAAATGTTCAGTGTATTTTGTCTGCCACTATCACAGAATGCTGCACAACTGACTGTGTTGATTGCTGTAGTGCTTCAAGTAGGCATTCTGGCTCTATGTATTCCCTGAATAATTGCAAGCACACTGGAAATGTTTTTAGCACCTCAAGAGGGGACGGGAGGGGGAGTTTGACAAAAGAAACTGATTGTATTTCGGAGATAAGTTCATTTAAATATCTCCCCTGCTGTAGTGAACCTAGGCTGGAATGTGAACATGGCAAATGTTGGGCATATATTTGGAGTTTACTAGGTATAACTGCAAAACAAAGAGTAAAGCACTGTCCTTGATGTTGGACTGGGAGGTGAAAAGTAGAAGTTGGAGAAGTATAGTTACCTGCATGTGTTTGTGATCGAAATATTTTCTTTGTATTTTATAATGCATGGTCTTTCAGGCAGGGGCTGGTGGTATTAAATGACTAGCTAACAGGAGAGCATCTTATGGCCAGGGCCACTCTAGCAAGTACCTTAAAAGAAACTTGACAGACAGCTGCAGAAGAGGCTTTTATCAGGACAAACAAGCTTTTTTTTTTTTTTTTTTACACTTTTATCTTCCTTATTTATTTTAGATCTTTGATCTCACAACTTGCACAGATCTTAATGTGTGTTCAGTGTATTCGGTGTTTGTGAAAGCTTTATTTGCATTTTTTGTGGGTGGAACAGTGGTTGGCAGTGATGAAAACTGTTTAAATGTTGGTCTAGTGGATTGTAGATGTCTCTGGGAACCTGTCACACATTTGAGAGCATCGTTCTCTTAGGATATGTAAGCGGTGTTAAAAAAATAAAAAT
Organism: Amia ocellicauda; assembly: GCF_036373705.1. Lineage (NCBI taxonomy): Eukaryota > Metazoa > Chordata > Actinopteri > Amiiformes > Amiidae > Amia > Amia ocellicauda. The sequence continues at coordinate 30,265,645 of NC_089859.1, forward strand.
GTATTTAAATACAGCAGCTGTTGATAACCTTGGGGAGCAACGCATAGGTTCATGAATGATAGATGACTTTGGGGGCTGTTTTTTATTACATTTCTCAAAGTACTTCCTCTGAATCCCTTAAATGAGCATCTGAGTCAACCACTGCATTTTCCAACCTTAAGACTCTTTGAACTGTCCAAAAGAGCCCTCATAATGTCAGTCTCTGCCACAGTATTCTATTCTGCTACATAATAAGAGCTTGAGCACAAAGTGTATGGAAAGGGAGGTTAGGAATGTGATCATTGTCTATTAATGCTGGAATGTTAGACCTCACTCTTGAAAAATGGAGAACAGCAGACCAGAGGGATTAAGGATAGACACTGACTTTACTATACTTTACTGGGTCTAGCATCATTTTTCTTTTGTTTTAAATGGTCTTTAGCCGTGTCCCATGATGGCATCACTGTGGTAAGGCTAACAGCACTCTTTGCTTTTCCCTTGTCGTCCATCATCTAAGTACAGATCACAAGAAAGCCCCTTCTGGTCTCTTCTATGACGTACATCTACAGAAAGGGGCATGCACAGAACTGTTCAATATGATGGATAATGGTCTGGGAGAAGAAACTAAAACGATACATGGCACATTCTGTGTATTAATGTATTTTTATTGTCCCGTTGAGAACCATAGCATGGCACATTTTGTGTCAAAGTGTTTGCAGTCTTTCCATAAAGATAATGTCAAATGAGCTTGATTGCATTGGTAGGTCAGATGTTTGCCTTCCTTGTGTAGAGAACTGCTGAAGTGATGAGAAAAAGCAAACAGATTACATTTGGGAATATTAAGTGTAGAAAATAAGTCCTTTAAAAAGAGCAGAGAGGCTGCTTCATGGCTCAAAACGCTCAAAAGTTACAAACCTATAAGTCATTTACCTATATGTCACTTTATAGCAGTTGGTTATGGCCTGTTAATCATGGGCATTGAGAGATTGCTGTGCTTTGTTGAAGCTTGTAAACATTTTAAAGGGTAATTAGCCTCTGCAGTTTCCTGAATTTGAGCCTCCTCAAATATTTACTTGGTTTACACATTGGACGCTCAGCCATGGTGACAACAGGACAAGCTTCACCTGCAGGCCTGTCCCTGCATAGCTTAAGTAGTCTGAGGAGGTAGGGAGAGATAAGATTGGCAGTGTTGTTGGGTTTAAGACCTGGGTAAATGCATAGGCTTTCGGGGAGGCTTTAACAAATGGATAGCACCTAACTCTTAGTTTATATAGTGGATGAATACATTCCAAAAAAAGTGATTTCATCTAGATTCTTTGAGTTTCTGTAGTTTATTTTCTTGACAAATTGTCCCAGCTCAGGTTAATACTTCAGGCCAGACTCGGACCATGTAAGAGCTTTGACCCACCCAGAAATTTTAAAACAGTACTTACATTAGGTAGAATGAAGAATCCTTTATCAAACAAAATTTGCTGAGTGCTATTGTAGTGATTTGTTATTGGTGTGTGGGTGTGCAGAACCATGAAACTTTGAAATATTTTGTGCATTGGTGCTTTGGACATCTGTTTGATTTTTAGTTTTTAAATCCTTTAACAATGTTTACAATGGTATAAGTTTAGTCCGTTAGAAATGTTGGCCTTTTTTTACTCATGAATAGTATTTGGAGTTTTTAAGAATAATAGAGGCATTTGTTGTGCAGAGCATGAGGCTTTCTTTCAGTACACAAAATCTGTTCAAGATCTACTCGTGCACTCTGCTGCCACGGCTCATCTTCAGCTCAAGGCAGCTGTTATTTAAAAAGTGAGAATAACCTCTTCCTTATTTCCATCCATAGAAATTCCCTAATTTGCAATCGGTGGCAGATGTTGTTTTCATAATGGCAACAGACTGCTTTGCCTATAAAAGTATAGGATACAGCATCTCCAAAGCAGGAGCAAGGATGAATTCCCACTACACAGTATAGGATGCAGAAATGGGGAAGTGTTCCTACTACAGTATAATTCACTTTTCAATCTGCATTTTAATCTGCAGTATTTTGATCATCATTTGCATCTGAACCAAAGATTTAGCCACAGATTGAAACCATTATATGATATTTGTAACTACTACTTCACTTAGTAGTTTTTCGGAAACCGAAAAGCAGCCAACAAAACACTGTTTCAAATTAAATAAACGATACAAACAAAATACACTATTCCAATAATATAAATCATGAATCCACAAATCCACAACCTGGGGGGAACCACACATTACTAGATTATTAATTGCTACTAATTTATACGTTTATTTTTTCTGCTGCCGATTCATTGTCAGATTGTGTTATTGTAACTTATTTCCTCTCTTAAATCCACAGCCAAGAGTATGACGTCTTTCACTAAGCTGTATAAGAATGGGAATGCATACATATGTGATCTGTTGTATTCCTTTCCAAACCCAAGGTTCAGATTTGCTGCTTGATTCTGCGCTAGGTGCTTTGTACTTTTAGGCTTGTTACTGCTGAGATAAACTTTATTCCAACATGTGTTGCATCTGGAAGTGTTTAGGTTGGAAGAGGACTGCAAACGGGTGATTAGAACGAGATGGCAGCCATCCCTTAAACTGCTCCGTTACCCTTTGCACTTTCCAATGTGGAATGCCAGGGATAATTAAAAACATGCTTTTCCATTTGCATGCGCTTCGTGTCTTTTCTATATCAAGAAATGAGGAACCCCTTGACATGCTTACAAAAAATAATCACAAATACAGAATTGCATGCTGCACATATCTTGCAGCTGGTGTATGGTAATATAACCGATGCATACATCTTCATACAGCTGCAGAAACCCTTCAACATCTGGACAGGATGGAAGGTGGCACAGACTGACTAGAACTGTCAACTATGTCAGCCTCAACTTGGCTGAAATGAAACTCCGTCATTAATCTTCGGGGCAGTCGGTTCTGCTCCCGACAGACATGCAAATGAAAGACACTTGTATGGAACCGACTTGAGAAAATAAATCAAATTCCCTAAGCTGCTTTTTTTTTTTTCCTAGGATTGCTTTATACACAACAAAGTCATTTTGAGATACTGCCAACAATAGATGTGAACAGTTCTGTGGATCATTTTATAGGCTGGTTATGTTAAAAAAATAATAATAATAATAAAAATAATAAAATAAGAAAGACGTTTTACCATAATCACTCCTCTTTGTGCCTCAAGTGATTGGTGAAGTAATATTTTTATTTTGATATTGTGGCGTATGCTGTATTCTGGAGGCTTTGTATGTGAGGCTTGTGAATGGAGTGCTATGTGGTATACAAGGGGTGTGTGTCTTCCAGAGCATATTAAATTAAACCATGTAGTCATGCAGGCAACACATGGGCTGTGCTGTACATTGTAAAACTCTATTTCTGTATTTCATTGATTTTTTTATGGTGAGACAGTCAAAAGTTCACATCCCCCCTGTCCTAACTGCAGCCAACCAGCTGGAATCTTTAGAGGTTTCACTAAACTGAATCAGCCTTTGCCAAAAATAACTGATATCATTGATTAATCTAAATGCATCACTGAATAACATTATTTTAAATGCAGGATGTAAATATATATTCAATTGGTGGAAGTGCAGACATCTAGTGGGGGGGGGGGGCTTCATCCAGCAGTGGTTTGGTATAAGCTGATGTCGATGACACATATTAAAGATTTCCAGCACATTTAAAAATTACTTTTTAAACACTTTTGTTGAGTCTGGGGTGGCAGTAATAGTTGGTGGGGATTGGTAAACTTTAGCATTTGGTATGAATCCTGCATTTTCCAGACAGGAGGTCACCAGGCTTGTAAACAACAGAAGCCACAATACAAACATATCAAGTTTCAGGCTTATTAAAGTGCAGACAGCGTCTTTCTTTGCCGGTGAACTTGCCCTATGGCACTGCAACCCTCTACGCTCCTCACTTCCCATTCAGCCGTCCTGATAAAGAGACCTGAGACCGGCATGGGGATTACCAAAGATTCCAGTCAGTCAGGAATTTCTTTGATGCTGAAGAAGGCCCACACCGAGCTCTAAATAAAACATTGATGTTTACTGTTCCTGCCAATAGGGTTTTTGTTTGAGTAAACCCATCTTCCTTGTAGTCAGTTTGTGCTGTGTAAATTGCTGGAGGTTTTGAAGATGTTTTCGCTCCAAGCAAACAGGATATAATAGTCTGTGTTAATCATGTGGGATATCAGGTTTTGCGTGCCGTTTCTTTTGGCAGTGTACAGTCAGTGCAGGGTTTCAAATGGGGCTTTGCACTCAACAATCGCAAGTGTTGCCCACATCTCTGTTACCTTTCACAAGGTTCTTATGTTCTTGCAGCCTTTCAATTAGGACTGTGTTTTTTGCTGCTCATACACAGAAGAAATTCCAGATTCTAAAATGTATTTTGTAGGAGGTGGCTAAACACACTCTGGGCCTTAAACCGGTACATCTTTCTGAAGGGCAAAGTGTGTGTACTGATCACAGAAGTAGTATTTTAAGGATATAGGCCTAGAAGCTGTTCAGCACTGATCTCATTGGGTTACACTAGACTAGACTTTTACCCCTTTTCCACTGGCATATCTTATTAAAGAAATGAAGACGTCAAAGTTTAGGTGTTTTTTCTTAATATTGACTGCTTGTTAGGTGAAATTTAAGTTCCAGAAAAAACACTTTTTAATGTGACAAGGAGGACTGAAGGCAGACCCCTGATTACACACACATAGATCTTGATGAAGTGTACTGGCTAGATATGGTTGGCTTTGTAGCTTTATACTCTTTCAAGTTGCAAGACTCTTGAGTTTAATCAGGGAGAATCACAGTTTACTATTTTTGTTTATGTTAGTCTGGAAATAAAAGCATCCTGTGACTGATGCAAACTCTATAGCAAAAAAGATGGGCTTAATCTGAATCCATACAAGAGCTGCTGGAATTCAGTTTCTGCACTGACAAATTATGCCAAGTAAATCAAGGGAGAAGTCTGTACAGAACATGTTTGTAATGTAAATTGTTGGAGCTTGTGAGTAAGCCCTTTTTTATTTGGCTTAATGGTATTAAAGTGCATCAAATCACAGCTACTATAAGACAATGAGAATGGACTAATGCACAAGAGGAAAAAATAAAAACAGCCTTAGTTTTGTTTGTTTTAAACTAATATACAATGTAGTGTTTATTGAGCCCCCTGGAATTACATGAAATCTGTGTTCACTTGGTGCAGGAAAGTATTGGCCGCAGACATAATGTGGACACTGCCAAATTGAATGGAATTACTCCTTGGAGACGGATGTTAATGCTATGCAATTGCATGTTGCTTCCCACCCTTGTTGTTTAATTCATTTTTATTGCCATTGTCAATGGTATATGGGCATTGTATCCACTTGAAGGTGCTATAAATGCTGGCATCATGCTGAGCCTTCTTCTTTTGTCTTTGATAAATACATTATGGTAACAAGATCACTACCAGGTACCTGCAATGGTTGCATCCCCATTGTCCCCATGTTTTTCTTTTTTTAATTGAGTGTTCATAAATTATGCATAGTTGTTCTTGTTGATAAAAGCTCTTATTGTCAAAGGCCTTATATCCTGCCCATTTCAGTAGCAGGCAGGCAGTAGACTGCATGGGCTATTGTGCGATTCGAATGCCTGGGAGTATTACTGTGGGCTGGGGAAGGGCAGCCTGCTGCGTCATTGCTGGCGTATAAAAAAATAATAAAAAAATACAGCAACACTATCGTTGGAAATAGGCCGCTCGTCCTGCTTACGAGCACTGCCCTTGATAATGTCAAACTGTCCCTGAAGACGAGCAAATGGAGAGGTGTACGATATGATGTAAGATAGGTGATGACCTCCCTCTTTCTTCTTGTCATTTATGATTTTATTTAAACGGGGTTAGAGTGCCGGAGCAATGAATGATAAAGTGTTCTTTTCTGTTCTAGTAATTCCATGGCCGCCTCTGTGTCGATCTCATAAGTGTCTGTGCTTGAGTTTGTGGGGCAGGGGTCAGTGGGGCTGGTGGGCCTTAAAAATATAAGTAGGCCTACACCACAGTTCTGCGGGAGCCTTAATGGTCTCAGAAGAAAAAATAAATAAAAAAATACAATTTGCCTTTTCTTCATCAATTTCCAAGCTGGTGCAGCTGTTTTAGACACCACCCTTTGGCAGATATGATCATGTTTATATCATTCAGTTTCTTTTATCTTTTATAGTAAACGTGTTCAGTGCTCATCCAACAGGTTTTCTTTATGGAGCAGAGTTCTCTCTCAACAATGCATACCTTCATCGGTAAAAGGGGTAGAAAGGATATTGCAATCATCGCAGGCTCTTCTAGCTTTCCTCACTTATACAAAAGGGAGAAATAAAGGAATAAAAAAAACATCTACTTTGATAATTTGTTGAAAACCAGTCAAAATGTTTTTGTTGTATTCAAATCTGAAACAGGTGTGAACATGAGGTTTTTTTTTTTTATTCTGTGTAGTTTGATGTATTTTCAGCCTATGCAGATAGTATGACATGTAAAAAGTTTATTACTCCTTGTTAATGCTACAATGCTGTGTATCCGGATAAAACCGAAAAGGTCTTATGGCCATTTACAAAGGACTCTTTGACATTACACCTTCTCTACTGTTCGGAGATGGGCAAGGACAGAAGGATTAAATCACTCAGTGCTTGGCTAGATATTTTACAAGAGCAACTTTTTTTTTAATGAATTAAGCTTTGTATCTCGAGAAAATGCTTAATCTGTGATGCATAATATGAAAACAAGAGACATGCAAACTACATCCAGCCTATTGTTTTAGGTGGCTGTCAAATAATCATTTTTTGTTTTGTATAACTTAAGTTCTCTTCAATAGAGTAAAGATGGTTTCATGGACTTTTTGTTATAGTTTTAGGTACTTTAACTTTGGGAAGCAGGGTGCTACAAATAAAACCCAGGATGTATTAACTGCCCAATAAATGCAACTGGTCATCTGTATCTTTACTTGTCTAGACAGGGTCTTTAAACCCTGGTAGTCCCCCATCGTTTTATTGGTCCATTTCTTCTCTGAGCCACATCCAGACCAATTAAACCACTCTTTATATTTAATGAGCTCTGATGTTTAAAAGGTCCTTATTTAACACCCCACCCCACCAACCCCCTCCTATGAGGCTTTAAAAATAAGAAATATTAACTCAAACTGATTGCTAACATTTCCTTTTTCTTTTGGATAAGAGCCATATGGATAAAATTGCTTTCAACCCCAAACAATATTATCGGTTAAAAGGTTTTTACATATTCTCTATGTACTGCGGCCTGTTCCCCAAACCATTTACTTCCATGTGGTTTTTCGGCGTGTTTTACTCTTGCACTTCCTCTGATAGCTTTGAACTGCAGAGTCGAATTCCATAGCAGCTGCCATTTCATTCCAACAACCTTTGGATGATGTGGATGTAGCGTTTTATCCATTATTCAAAACATTGTTTGACATCACCATCAGTTGTTATACGGATTAAAAATGTAAACGCAGCTGTTATGTTCCTTTTAAAAAATGTATATATACAGATTACTGACATTGCACTATAGTATTTTTAATTTAGGTTCAGCTTAGTGATGGTTAACTTCTCCAGTAGTATGAATTCATCTTATTGCTATCTTACTATTGGCAAGACTTTCATATTGTAAATCGGTCTTTGGTTAAAACTGTTATTTTTCAATTTTTAGAGAAAAAACATGTCCAACCAACAAATTAACAGTTACTCGGCATGATTTCGAATTCACGTATTTCATTGGTGAGCCAGTATCCATTAACGAGAAATGTCTTAAGTGATATAACAACTCGTTGTCGAATCGATATGGATCCATGCGGTCTTGTGCCTAAGGCAATTGTTAACACTGTATTGTACTTACCAGTTTTTAATCCATTACCTAATAAATGGAGACCACCAGTCTGTTTTCACTTTTGTTTTAGGTATAATCTGAGCCCACAATACTTGTTTACGTATTCATATAAATATTCATTATGAATAATTTTGGGAAATTCGTTTTTTGCATTTGTCATAGAAAGCTATTTATATTTTAAAGGAATAATTAGAGGACAAACACATCAATATGTAATTTGTAAAACATTTTAGTTATTCAGTCGTGGTGTCTTCATAAGCCCATTTAAATTTTGAGTTTGTTTCGCAAAGACGCACTTTGAGGATGAATTGTCTTGTGAAATTAAGAAAAACAAAACACAAAACAAATTGGCAGCCATCTCTCTGCTTGATGTCTCCCCCTTACATTGGAGAATGATAGTCAGTTCAATACAATCATAAGGAATTTTAAATGATTTAATTCTGTTTAACTCTAACATTCTTTTAATCGGATGACATTTACAGAGTGTAAGCAGTTTTCTTTGTTTTTGTTTTTTCTGACTGGGATGTCGAGCACTGTCATCCCAAATTTCGTCTTTTTCCACTTTTGGCTGTTTTTAATATGAGGCTTCTTGTGAATATTTTGTCTTTGCTCAATAAGCTGAAGATTACCCCATTGTTGCCTTGGAAATAAATCCCTTGCATACGATTTTAACACAGTCTGACAAAGACAAGAACGCTTGTTTCAGACCAAACCTGTCTGAGGAGTGCAAATGTAGCCTACTCGCGTTTCAGCAAAGTTTTTAAGTTTGAGGAAAGTGTTTTTAAATCTGAATTCTGCTTTTGAGTTTAATGTGGTTTCATTAGATTTTTTTCTTCCGTCTCTATTTCTTGGCCTCTTTGCTGGCCTCCTTGATCGAGGGGGGTGGGGGGTGCACAATTAAACCCCATATTATCTTTTGGAATTTTCTTTGATGGTTCTTTCAGTGTATCTGCCTCTTCTTGCGATCATCTGTTTCTCACAATGAACACTGTTCCCTTTAGGACCACACTGGAACTAATGCGTTCTGTCATTAATCTGTACCAACCATGGCGCACTGCTTACAGGGCTTCATGGAGTTGAATTTTATTGTTGCTCCAAAGATACCACTGACAGTGGTTGGGGGTAAAGCACATCATGTGTCTCAATTTCGATACAGTTGTGTGCAGATTTAGCTCAACTCCCCATTGTTTCTGTAGTTTTGATTTGTTGTGCCCATGAAGTCAAACCACTGGAACTGAAAATACTGGGAAATGATCTACTTTCATTGACTTGAATATGCCAGACATGTGATTAATTTAAAACCGTAAGAGGAAAAAAAAAAAGACCACGAATGGCCTTCCTACAAATTTGGTATTGGGTTGTCTTATAAAAGAGATGTGTGTATTTTTTTGATGACATCAATATACTTCACTATACTTCAGATTTTGCAATGTTGAAATCCATTTGGAAAAAAATTGTCCAATCATCATAATTTCCCAATAATGACCCTTATATATGTTAAACTGTTCTATTGAAATATACATGAGTGAATTTGCATATGTGTACGATTTTTTTTTCAGTGTTTCCTAAATGTATTTATCCCTCCTAATTCAGAAGGATTTATTTCAACTCTGCTATGGCCTGTTTATCTCCTCAGCAGAGAATTGGGACGAAACGTCTGCACTGTAATTCCTACCAGTGGTGAAATTATAGGTATTGTCGGATTTATAGCGGCTTTCCAAAAAGCCTTATGTATTCATATCATATGAACATGAGACTTGCAGACTGCTTGCCAGATTTGAAATTGTAATAGTTTTTATTCTCACTGAGAATGTGTCAGTGTGTTAGACATTGAGGTCTTGCAGAGGTTAGTCAGAAGACGTCTAGGTTTGGAGAAGAGATTCGCGCAGTTGTTTTTTCCCCTTTCACAAAATGTCCCAGATTGCTCTTGAAAATCACAAAGCAAACCTAAAATGTGCACAGCATGTAATAGCATATGGAAAGACCTGACAGCTGAATCTTCAGATGATGCAGGAAAAACTAGTACTGGCCTAGTTTGATTTGAACAGCATGTTGTACCGTGTTTCACAGCCCAGCAATCGGTAGATGCATACTTCCACACTGTAATGGTACTTTATTATTTTTTGTCCCTTAACAAAGCAAACCAAGCCATTTAAGGGTACTGTTATCTGAATCTTATACCCACATGTCTCAATAAAGGGCATTATTAATCATAAAATAAACGTATTTATCACTTTACATTTTTTTAATGCCTACTATTAAATAAATTATAGGGACATTTTTGTTCTAATCTAAATGTGTAAGGGTAATTAAAGGTAATTTTCAACAGGAAAAGTACAATTATTACTGTATATCTGCATGGCACTAGTAGTTTAAATATGCGGTAAATATTTTGGCATATAAACTACCATTTTGATTAAAGAACACAATCCCTACTAATTCAGTTAGACCTTTTCTTTTAGCTGTATCAACAAAGGAAGGAGTTGAAAACTTGCATTGTGTAGCGGATCGTCATCTTTAACTTCATTAAACACAGATATGTTAGTCGGGACACAACATACTCCGTAGGTACAAGACTACATGCTATAAAGCCACTAAATCATAAAATATCAACCTTTATCTGTATATTGTACATTTAAGTAGTGTTAATTTACATAATTGGTGAAAACTATATAAGAATTGTAGTATAATGTGTTGTTGTTATTGTTATGAACAATGAATTCCTACACTTTGTCATCCTGGTCTAATTTAACTTGTACAAATGCTTTAAGACCAGAATACAGTTCTTCCGGGGTGGAACATGATAGGTTTGAGAGAATTAATTTGCAAAAGAAAAGTATAATCACAGAGAATAATGTGTAAGAGTACTCTTCTTGGGGTGTTTACGCTTAATGTATTTTTCTTTTTAAAAATAAACATTCTGCGTTATTTTTGGAGATGGAAGTCTCCATGCTTTACAGGTGTGCTGAAGGAAGGGAAGTAGGGAAAGATGAGGCTTCAGGGGATTGGGTTGCTGTACGTTGCTTGTTAATCCACAAATGCATGGCTTTAGTATTCAGCACTGTCAGTCTAGCAACTTCCACAAAATCTAAAAAATTAATCACACAGAGGAGAGGGGGGGAGGAAGAAGAACTCAAAGAAACACCCTGTGTATCTTCAGAAGTTGGCCTTGAAAGACTGTCAGCAAATAGACATATCCTCAGGGCTCTGTACTTTTATCGGTTGTCAGGAGTAGCAAAGGTCTTGGCAGTATTTAATAGAGAACTTAATTACATTTTATATCCTCGACATTAATCAACAGCTGGCACGTTTTCCTATGCAAGTGTTTGAATGATGAATGAAATGCTTCCAAATGTTATTGTTGCTTTTTTTTATTCCTCAATCTTTTCAATCTAGATTATTCAGACAAATTGTGCATTACTTTTTGCTGCTTTTACCATTTCATACACCCCAATTTGCAGAACAAAGATTACGGAAGCTGGTACCAGTTATCATAACTATTACTGCCTTAAGAATGTCTGTAAGAAAACAAAACCCTTAGCTGGCTGGGGAATGTCTGCAGAGTTGTTGAGTGATGATTGTTTTTAAATGTAAAACACTGTGGAAACTTTTTTGGGAGGGGCGGGGGATTAATGTGAGTCTCATATGAGGGATTTTAATAGCTTGTAAAACTAACATGGTTTCCTTCACTGTCATTTTTCTAGGCCGAGACTGCAAGCACAAAGGAAATTTGCTCAGTCGCAGCCCAACTCCCCCAGCACAACCCCTGTCAAGGTGGTGGAGCCAGCGTTACCCACTCCTGCATCTCAGATCACTGACCTCTCCAAACGCAAGCCCAAGACGGAGGACTTCCTGACGTTCCTCTGCCTTCGAGGTAGAAACCTGTTGCACGCTGTTGTTTTTAGGCAAATTTCACTCGACAGTCATGCTTGTTTCCATTCTAGGCAGACCCTTCTGCTTTTTATTGTGGAACACCAATGGGTTCTCCAAATGAGACATTGCATTGAGTTTTGGGCTTCCACTAAAGAACTGCAACAAGAGAGCCCTTTGATTTATTTATTTATTCCCCTCCTGAGTGTTTGATTTTTAAATGATTCAGAAAGCAGCAGTTATAGCACAAATTGTTCAAGTCCTAACTAACTAGTCCTAACTACAGACATTGTGGCTTTCTTGTATGTGTGTTGATGAATTATATAGCCTTTTCGTTCAGCTAGTGTTTTCCACTCCATATGGATGTTGAAAAGTAGTGGGAAGGGTGGCGATCCTGCCACTGGTATCAATGAAACTGAATGGAATTACTGAAGCCCAGCACTGGTATACAGTACCTTTATTGTTCAGGCCGAGGTCTGCCAAAAGTGCCTGTCGAATTAGGACTTAACTGTGCTTTTAAGAGAAAAGTTATTGTCCTCGCCGTGTTTGTTCAGCTGTTGGAATTGTTTAAACTGAATTGCAAGGGGAGTGCACCGAACAAAGACGGCTGCTTTTGGTCAATTAACCAATATCAATCTATAATAGAACCATGTTTTTTGGTCACACTGTGGAGAGGGATAAACGGCAGCTGCTGATACAGCATACTTAACCCACAGAAGCTCCACTTGTAATGGTGTGTTTTTCTGCTACGTGGTTCCATTATGGACATAGAAACTATACATCAGGCCCCCACTGCACACCCTATTTTGGGATATTGGAAACCACAGAGTAGATTTACAGCGTACACTGATTTTATAATGGTTTTTGACTTACTTAATGCCTTGTATATGAGCTAGAGTGCATTTTAATCTCTGATATAAAGTCGCCTACAAAACAATGAATAAAAAACGAGCTGTGTACGGTAGTTAAACCTAGCAGGGTTACGAGGGAATTGCCGTACGAGCTGAGCACTTTCAACCTGAGTAGCTGCTGGCTAAATCCTGTGTAGGTTCCATCGATTCGGATAGCATGCCAAACACTTTTGGAAAATGACAGTCGAGTAGCCAAAACATTATCAGCCGCCGAGCCTCAGTGGGGTGCCTACCCACCAGCACACGTGTAGAACAGAACAAACACACTCCTCCTAGAAAGTCTACTTTGGAACAGAGATGGCTAGGTTTTTATCAGTTTGCCAGTCCAAACACAGAGTTGTTTTTGTTTGTTTTGTTAACAAAGTTAGTTTTCGGTTGAAGTAGAACTTTTCATTTTTAAGGTTTTAAACATTTGAGTCTGTATGAGAGTTCAACAGCCTAACAAGTGTTGCACTCTCCATTGGCACTCTTTAACTACAGACACTTAAAGGAAGAATCTGATTATTCTTCTCTGGGGAATGAGAAATAGCACTCTTTTTTCTTTTTTAAATAGCCTTCCAATTGTACCGATGATGGCATAGTTAGGTTAAGAGGTTGTCTCCAAGGTATGAATCCGGATCATCATGTAATAAAATATGCTGCAAAACACCATGTGATGTTCTGCAGTAAGTGTTCAAGTGTTCCTTGTATAAGCTACAGACCTTAGCATAAAATTAGCTCATACATAACCGCATAATAATTTAGTAGAGCTTTAATGCTGTGGATTCAGTTTATAAAGGATTGCAGGGAAATCGATTCCTTCCCTGATTTTTAATTTTTATTTAAAATTTTATTTAAGAAGGGTGAACAGTACTTATTATCCATGAACAAAGCCAACACAAGACTTTAACTACTACAATTTCAATCTGAGTGAGGCTTTCTGATACATAGTGGCATCCTGAGCAGTATCTTTTAAACATCAGCTCCAATAACAACACCAACAAAAACGTACACGACAGAAAGGTCTCTAGTATGAAGAAAATTGAGAATTGTTCATGTTTTTTAAAATCTGGCAACTACAAGCTTTTTTTTTTTTGACAACCACTTTAAAGATTTAAAACAGGCACAAGAAAACCCACTAGGGACTGAAACGGCATAAAAAAATAAAGTTGAGTTAAAACAAAGAATTCACAACTTCAGATTCACAACTTACATTTACCAAAAACCAATACAAATGCCACAGAGAACCTTCAAAAGCATTTTATATGTGTTTATCATTTGGTGCAGACAAAAGTGTCGCACATTAAAGACTTTACCCACTTAGGCTTTTGCTTCTACCATTAGCATACCAATTCTCATGCTGTACAAATAAAATCAATTTTCTTCATATTTTCCCAAGTCTAACAGATGTTTTGTTCTTGTTACTTGCGGGCAGCACTGTCTGTAATGTACACAATCTGTACTACAGCAGAGACTGGTTTATAGGGCAGGGATGTGGTGGCTCTGGTTTGCTGTAACCTCAGTCTCATTAGTCCAAGTGAAGAAGAAAAAACAAAAACTGCACATTTTCAAAACCGTGGTTAGCTAACTGGGGCTGTGAAGGAGCACTTTTTTTTTTTTTGGTGGCCTGCTTCATTATTCTGGTGTTGAAGACATTGGAATGTAAACCCCACCCAGCCGACCTCCGTCCTATCATCTCAGTGCCAGCATTATTTATAGATAATGTTCCCCAGCGGAGAATGGGCACATTTTCCCCTGATCTCATGTAGTTTTAATGGAATTTTTATACAGGGGTTTTGTGCTTTTTAAATATATATATTTTTTTATTTAAGCTTCATGTGAACATGCTGCTGCAGTATAGAGTTATAACAGACTGAGAGGGGGGGATACACAGATGACCCCCATGTAGCTAGACGGAGACAGACATAAGGGGCAGTGTTTTATGTTTTGCTTTTCATGTTTCAAAGCATCCCCTGGCTTTGATTTTCCTGCTGACGTTCTTTAGATGGATACTATATTAAAAAAAAAAAAAAAAGATGAGGATTAAAATGGTTCTCATCCCGTGTGGGTGCCTGTTTCCCATTATCTAGTCTTTTTAAACATTGTTACACTCTACTTTAATTATTATTATTTATCTTACCTTGGAACAACGCAACCGTGAAGCTTGAAAACCAGTTCTGAAAGAGAATCAATTTAATTCCTGGTAAGCAGCAAAACGTTCCAGCGTGTGACAGGTCATTCGTACAATCCAGTTACAGCTCACTTCCAGTACTTAAAAAAAAAAAAAAAAATCGTATCTAACAAAACAAAAAACATGGCAAATGTACAAGAACCGCTCAGCCAGACAATGCTATAAAGTCCCTTTAAAATGTGCCATAAGAAGATAAAAATTCCAAGAAAATAGTAATAAACCTCAACTGTGGGGGAGTAGATTTCCCTTTTTTAATCATAATTAATTTTGCTTCCGTTTGCTTCCCTCTTCCTGTGAGAGCAGGGGTAAAATATGCTCAGCAATTCTTCAGTATCTGTGTCCCCTGTTGTCATTTCTTTGCTGACATTTTCACCCGACATTTCCAATTGCATGTGAAAGCCTACTTGGTGTTTCTCTTGTCTTTCATTACAGAGAACGTTTTTTTTTTCTTTCCCCTTTGACCATTACTTCAAAGAGGTAACACCAGGGGGCCATCACACCTATGCAACTGGTGTACCATCAATGAGCTGATTTAAACGCAACAAACGGGGGGGAAAAAAAACACAACGACATTCTGGACTTCTGCATCACATTCTGCAGCAGATCAGACGCCTCCTGTTAAACACGCACTGTGCATTGTGTGTGTGCGAATCACATTTGCCGTTGTTCAGTCCTGTGTTTGTTACAGTGGCAATATATTGGAGCCTATAACAAGATGGCTGATTTTAAATTCAATTAAATCAGCTCTGGGACTTCACAGGCAGGGAACAGACTGATTAAATTTGTCCATGACTCTTCAGCTAAGGGCAAGCGGGGTTAATGGATTTGCAGAAATTCAAAAATGTAAAAGTTTTTTTTTTTTTTTTTAAACCTTCATATACTGTAGGATACTCTTGCATCTGACTGCTAATCTTGAGACCATTTTTATGCAAAGCCTCCTGTTAGGGACACTGTACTGGTAAACAGTCAGACATATGATAGACAAATTCTTAGTCACACAAAGAAAGAAGGAACAGTTTTATTCCACTCATTCATTTATTTTAATTTCCCAGAAAAAGTTTCTAAACGTAAATCTCAAACATTGTGTATAACAAGACCAAGCAAGGTTCTTATTCAATATAATTAAATAACTTTTATTTTTAAAAAAAGGCCTCCTAATCCATGCAGACAATTACAATTTAGTCAAATGTATCAATCTTTTTTGGTATCCTTATATTTACAGAAACTGCTAAAAAAAAAAAAAAAAAAAACTGTCAGCATTATAAACATGTCATTAGTCAGGGAGTCAATGTCAGTGAAGGAAAATCCTGGAAGTTCAAGTAGTTTAATGTCCAAGTAGTTTATGACACACTAGGTCAAAATGGAAGCTTGCTAGGAAGATCTACATTTTCAAAATAGTTTGAAGACAGATTGGTGTGCTTGCCCATAATTAAGATTGTTCTTTTTTTTTTTTTTTTATAATTGGTAATTCTCTGAATCATTACGGGTTTTGCTTGAGTAGAGTTGACAGGCCCTGTTCTCGCTGTGCCAGATGCTTAGCTGCGAGTCAGCCTGTATCAGTATCATAAATCCCCTCAATATTCCTGGTGAAAGGAACTCTGGTTATAAGATGCCACGGACCAGGAAGCCTGTCAAATTATTTCTGGCTTGGGCTCTCCCGGGGCCTGCAATAAACAAATCGGCAAGAACTGGAGTCTTATTTTGGGTTTGAAACATTTATACGACTTGGCTGCTGGGCGGTTTTAAGTTTCCATCCTTGACGTGTTTCTCAGCGAAAAAAAAGGCCCAGCCCTTTTGCACAGTAGCATTCTACAAAGGATGGTAAGAGAGACTGACACATTTCAGTAAAGAAGGTCACCCTGACGCTGTAGTAATGGCTCCTGTGGTGCCTGTTTTGATTTTCTCTTTGACCTTTTTATACCACAAGAGAGTCCTCCACTTTGTGTGTTCCCAGTCTTTTTCTCGATACAGAAATGCATTTTTACATCATAATGAATTGAAGGTCTTTCATGCTTTTTGCCTTTCTTTCCAACCTATGTGTCAGGGTGAGAATGTAACTGCTGACTCGTCCAAAGAAAACGGCTGCAGGGTTTATTTTATTTATTTCAGTGCTCTGGGTACATTTGCATTTTAAACTCTTGCTGGTGTGTAATGCGGCCCTTCACTTTGTAACCATTAGATTTAGCTAAAGTAAACACACTTCAGTGTTAAAACCAAATAGTACTAGTTTGAAAAAAAAAATACGTTTCTGTATTAGTATTTGAAATACTGGTGCTCAATCATGTAGACATAGTGTGCATAAGTATGACCCCTAGAGTTGGGCCTTTTAGAGCAAGGCCTAGTTTTTTTTTTTGTTTCAGAATATTTTGTGGCTCAAACCCTACCATCTGTAAAACAACAATAAATCCCTGTCATTCGGGGGCCGCAGGATAGAGTGGTGGTGAAACAGGGTTATTATTCCTAACCTCCTTATTAAATAAAGTATTGTAAAATTGTCTGTGTGTGTATGTGTAAATAGCCTTTATGATGTTATGATTAAAATGTGAGGCAGGAAGCTGGGTGTGATAGACTTTCAGTAAACTCATGGGTGACATGCAATTTGCAGCAGGAGAGGAGCTGTACTTGACATTTCGTTTAATTGCTACATTTAAAAGCCCAACCGGTTGGCTCTCCCTCTCTGTTCTGTATGCTGGTACTTTAAAGAGGAATCCTGTTTTTCGGGGGCTAATGCAGATGGCTTATGTGGGCTACGTGCTCATTATTTGGCTTGAATGTCTTTTTTGTATTTGACATGTGTAGACATTCAGTAGTTTTAATGATCGTTCTAAGATCTGCCTGTGGTCACCATGAAACTAATTCTAGTTCTACTGTGCGTTTAATTGCAGGCTACTGTACCTGGCACAATGAAGGTTAGTTACATTTATACACTTCTCGATAGTCCTTAGATTAGATAGTAGAAACCTAACTGCATATGAAATTGGTAGAAATTAACATTCCTTTCACAACTTCCACTTGAAAACCCACATGTTTAATTACTTATTCCTAGAAATGATAAATACCATGTATAGTTGTATATATTGTTTTCCACATTTGATTTATTCTGTTTTCTTGGTGTCATTCTTTGTATATATATGCAAGCCTGTTTTAGACATTGAATTCCCTTTTAAACATGGTTGCTGTTGTGAGAAATTCTAAACTTGATTAAAAAGATTTTAAGGGTACCATTGAAGCACCAAAATAATGCCATTCAACCCCAAGGTTAAAGAGTGTGTCGCTGTTTCCTTGGTAACAGTGGATTAGTGTTCGAGTCGCCTTTGAGCTGTCAGTGCAGCCTTGAATCAAGGCATTAAAAACAAAAGTGCTCATGAGCCCTTAAAACTAAAATGATAATATCTAGAGGGAGAGAATGTGTTTTCAACTTGTGTGGACCATTGTCAGGATATTCTGTCATGTGCCCCGATACACACAAAGTCAGTCTTGGCTGTTATTTGGAGATTATCGCAAGTCTTAGGGGCCCTGACCTCCACAAGTTTGCTCATGTGGGTCCATGTCCACTATTCAACAGCTCACGAGAGACATTCACGCTAAACTGATGAATTAAAAAAAAAAGAAATCTCGACGTTTCAGTTCTCAATAGGCTTGCAAGCCCAAGCTATAACCACTAGCAGAAAAAAATAAATAGGTTTTCTTTGTCGAAGCTTGCAGCTCACACGGGCTCCAAAGGGATAGATAGAATAAGAACTGTCGGCCCTTGAAGACTGTTCACAATGTCTCCCGTAATAATTAACCTGCAGGTCGATATACTAGCTGTTCAGAAAAGAAATATTTGTCTGGTCTATGATACTGTGGAATAAATAATGCAATTGCTGCCTTATGGATTTCTAAAAGGGTTTATGTCTATGTTAATTGTCCACTTAAAGTTCAAATCTGCGCCATACATATTTTTTTAAGGCTCATAATTGCTTTCTGAAAAGACCATTATCAGGATCAAATCTATCAACCCTCAATTATATTCAGTTTAAATCAGCTATACATAGATGTTAAGCATGCGTTTAAGTGCACATTGCTCTGAAGAAGCACATCCTACACACAGGCCACATCACCAGGTTTTATGAGTCCGTCATTGGCCCTGGACAGGGAAATAAATGCAGATTTATCTGGCTGGCTAATGAGTCAAAATTTATAGAAGTGTGCCAGTGAATTGAATTCCAGTTCATGCTTAATTTATGAGGCAATACTAACACGGAAGTAGGTAATCATAAATGTTATCTACATAAAAGCACTAAAGGCGCTGTCATAATGGGTTAATTAATGGCTGTCATATCGGGAACAGTTGATAGGATTTCGACCATTGCCAGTGTTATTCCAATCTTTTTTTCCCAGCCCCAAGTACATTGTTAATAATAATAATTTTGCCACTATTTACATGATGCTGGAAAAATACATTATAGGTCTGGGTCTGTCCTGCCACCTGAATACAGAAGCCAATCCATGGTTGCAGGCTTGTTCAGAAACCGATTGCTTGTGGCTGCGGGAATGTATGCTTGTTGTGCCAGTGGCAGAGAACGTGCGCTGGAAAAAAAGTGGTTCTAGTGTGTCAGGGTTCTAGTGTCTAGTTTGCCAATCACAAATTACACATCCAGTACTCATGGGCTACAGAGTGAAAGGGTGAAGCTTCTGGCCAACAAAAAGCCACCATCAAGTTATGTCAATTTGGCGAATGTGTTGCTATTAAACCCATGCCCTGGCTGAAGAAATCTTATGTGAATGTAAATTAGTTTTTTTTTTTTCAGCAGCTACCGATAGGCGTCCTGATTTAATTAAAAAACACAGATTTCATTCTAAAACAGCCTTTCACTCATTCATAAATCGCTTAGCAACTGTTGCTTGTCTGCACAGTTAATTTAGTGTAAATGTAATTTGCATGAATCTTGTAGTTTCGAGACCAAAATGATTAATTAGGAAAATTGGAAAGTGCTTTTATGACTGGAGATTGTCTTTCATACTCTTTTATTATATTTCAAATGGCAACATTTTGTATGTATAGATTTTTTTGACTGATTAATAACTAATCTATATAGTTTTAATTAATGCTACCCTATTTATTTAATACCATTATTATTTTTCCTTGACTCAAGTATCTTTTCTGACAATAGTTTTGCCCATGCTCTGCAAACATTGCACTTTTTCTCAAACTACTCTTCTGAAATTAAACTGTAACCAATCAGCAAAAAAGTATCCTGCACTACTGATGATAACATAATTACATCCACATCCTTTTTGTAGATTTTCCTTGTAAGTGTGGTAGCAACTGTTTGCAATATTAATATATAGTTAACTTTATAGGTATTTTTTTCAGATGCTGATATGTAAATTAACTAAATACAAATCAAGAGCCCTTCATTTCATGTAAGCTGGAGTATGGTGACAAAAATAAAACCGACAAAAATTGAGAGAATGCATGATCCACTTTGAAGATGGAAAGAGAATAACCTTGGTATGCAAAAACAGAGCTGTTGTGGAGTCATTATTGATGTTCTGAAGAGATGCTTATTTGGGACGCTCCCCAAGATTACCAGTTGCTTGAGTGTTCTGCCATTTTCAGTTACACAGTCTTTCCCTTCCTCCCAGGCACCCCTGCTTTGCCTAGTAATATGGCATACTTCGGAAGCTCTCAGGATGAAGAGGATCTGGATGAGGAAGAGGAGTATGAGGATGTGAAAGCAGCTGCCAGCATAGCGTCTACGTCCTGCTCTTCCACTCCTAGGAAGGGGAAACTGCAGGGCAAGCACACGCTGAATGGACATGGTACGTCACTGTCTCTGCCTGTCTTTATCTGGCATCCTCCTCGGTTGGGAGTGGGGTGGGGTGGGTAAGAACTTATACTAAATTATGTTATATAAATGTCATTTTGCACCTTTGTAGCAGAGGTAAACATTATACCTTTAGGACTTTTTGAGATCTTGCTTCATAAGCATTAATCTAATATTCAGCAGCATGTGCATTGAATTAAACAACGCATTGCAATTTGAAAGTAATTAAGACAATGTAGTAATTACTGATGTGTGTATGCTCATGCATCATACACATTTATCTTATCATTTAGTGCAGCACAGGAGTTCAACAAAGCATGTTCTATTATAAAACAAATGTATTTCTGCGGAACATTGGGAGGAAAGTAATTGAAACAGAGCTGGAGAGTCCTCAAATTTTAGTTTAACTCATACCTGCTGTGCTGGCAATTTAATCAGTCAGTTGACTTCAAGAGGGAACTGAGATTACCTCTTCCCTTGGTCTAGTCATTTAAAATTGGTTACGGAAGAATTCAGATTATCCTGAATTGCAGAGCTTCTTGTATCATTGTAAAGAAAAGGAACCGCTACTAAAAACAAATCATTTTAAAACCATGCCATGCCATGCTTCCTTGCTGGAATGGACTGTAGACTGTTAAGAGGGTTGTATTATACGAGAGGGCGTCTGGTTGGATCAGAAACTGATATTAACTGAATTGTACTTGAGAGGCACAGTTCTGCTAGTTGTATCTCAGAGAATAAACACAACACAGGCTGGCCTCTGCTGCTACCTACGCTGTTGAACTGGATGAGGATCAAGATTAAAATGCAAAGCGATGCTGTAATGCTTCCTATTTTTAGTGTAAGTTGGCCAAGTCAGATTTAATATACCACTGAAAGGTACTGTACGTTTTAACAACCCTTGTATATTGTGTCAGTTTCATCTCATCGAGTTGCACTTTCTAAGGAGCACTGGGTTGACGTGATGAATTTCAGTGTAGAATTATACATCCGTGTTCAGGTTTGTGCTTTTTCTTTGCTGGCATTTGTTGCATTTAACACGTAACTGCATGCTCTTTAAAGCGTATTTTGTAAAGATATCTCATTACTTATCACCTAGTCCCCTTTTTAGATTAAACCCTACTTTTTGATGGATATGGTAAAGAGTAAATTCTGTATTTTGCCGAATGTGAACGTATATCCATACATATTCATTTTGGTTGAGAAATGTAGGATACCTTTTAGTGAGGGAAACAAAATACATACATGAATAATGTGCTTTGGTAGAATGGGACCGCTACACAAAATCACAAACAGCAGCTCTAACCAGAAACAGAATGGCCCTTTTGTTCGTATTGAGGTTTCCCATCGGCCTGGTAAACACCTGTAGAGTTATCACCCTGCCATTTCATGGACGTTGCTGCCAGTGACGCAAATCAGCAAAACAAGCTTTTAACAGAAATACCACACTCTTCGGCAATGCATGTAGACTGTGTCTAGTGGTGTTGCAGAGACGGGACCAAAGGTCACGGTCAAGTGACAGTGTTGCCCTACTAATCACTTGTGTTGTCCAATTTGTTTTTGTTACACAGAATAACATATTGAAATGCCTTTTTGTTTCATGTTGTTCAGCTGAATGTTTAATGTAGCATATGAGCAAACATGTTTCCCGCAAGGAGACATGGGAGGACATGTGGGATAAAATCAGATGTTTCCCTCTTTCAACTCCAATTAACACCTAGCAGGATACATGGTAACAATGTGTTTATTAATTTGTGGCACAGCTGTGACTAAAGGCAGGAACCGCTGTAAGATGCATAGGTCATGGGATTTTCCTTAAGGGGAATGGAAATGCAATATGGTGTTGTGGGGGGGCAGGTAAACATTAGCATTGTTATGTTAAATCTTCTCATTATTTTGTACTATTAATCCATGTATGTCACTCCAGGTATGACTTGAGCTGATTCCATAGGTAATTTAATGTTTTTGTCAACCATTTCCACATATAAAACATATGAAACTCGAAATGCATGATAAGGGTGTACATATTTTTTAGAACCAGTTTACGTGGAAGCAATTATGCATGGGGCTTAAGTGTGCCCAAAGGCATATAACAGCTCCACAGTTATTGAAAGTATGAAGTCATGCGGTGACTTTAGTGAAAGCGGTATGGTTAGAGATGTGGTGAGAAGGTTTCTGCCACTAAGTTGAAAATTGCACACTTTGAATGCATTGTACTTAAGAGTATTAGCCACACAGGAAAAAAAAAAAAAAAGTTAATGAAAGTTGAAAACACAGGAAGTTCATTCTGCATTGGTTAGTATCAACTTTTGGTACTAATGGGGGTTGCACATGTCAACTCAACTGAAAGGAGGATGACTGGGGATTAGGTTTTTGGGTCAGTTGTCTTATGCTCTCTCTGCATACAGCTGATTTCCTCCTCACATTGCAATCCATATTCTGTATATGCTTTTGAGCTAGTGTAACTGTTTATGCTTTCTGTAGCACTCATTATCGAAAGGAACACTAAAATCCACTGGCATGTATAGAAGTTAATGGTAACAAGTTTTCAGTGCTGAGTGCCCGCTCCAAGAACGCTTTTATTAATGGAGATTAAACCGATTATTGTTGTTTTTTTTAATGTAAAGAACAACACCCTCCAGCTACCTCCAGCTACTATTTTATTATTGTGAATTATGTTGAGCTGTCAGCTTTAAAAGCTCGTCTGCGGTGCAGGAGAGGAAGCAAAGGTGCTTTAGAGTGTTTTGGAAACCTTCCAATCGTGTTCCAGAGCCCTGTAGTTTGACTTTATGTACTCTGCTTTGCGTGCAAACAGCAGATTAAATTATTTGGCATCCCACCCCATTAAACAAAAGGGCTGAGAAGTTGGATGCATGTGTTGGGGCTGCTGTAATTCACAGTCAGACCTTGTGAAATTGATATAACCTTAAAATTAGCACATTAACCAGCTCAACAACAACAACAACAACTTGGAGGTGTGTTACAGGATGGTGAAATAGAAAAAAAAACTGTGGTTTCTAATTATAGACAAAGTGATAAACAATCCCTACTCAACATCTTTCAAGTTTTTTTCAGTGATAATAAATCCTAAATAAAGCCATTGAGGTCAGAGGTCTTGAGCACCTTCTCACCCTCCTACCACACCTACATATGCACAGACAAACTCCTTTTCTCAGGTTTCTCTAGCGGTGAGAGACCGAAGTGTGGCTCCCTCAACTAGCGAGACCTTAGCCAGGGATCAGGAGTAGAAGAGCTTCAAGTGTCTGTAGCTGCTCAGCTGCATAGAGAAGGCAAAGAAAGTGGTTAATTCCCCGCAAGGTTACTGTATGTAATGCAGTTCTTTCACATGGGCATGTAATCTGAGCACAGGACAATCCCTTACAGTGCTAGCAGCCAAACAGCTGCCTAGTCAGCAACACCGAAGAAAGAATTAAACTGTACTGTATGATTGCTCCTAAATGGTATTTGATCTGCTCAGTGCAGACAAGCTCATCTTAGGACAAGAGAGGGGTATGAGTTTCCCATATAGCCTTACTTATGGGTTCAAAAGTTGAACACATGCCTGTGAAAGCTGCAGATCAGCCCCATAGTATCCTGCATAGTTTCACCCTTTCTTTTTTGGTTTAAAACACAAGCCATGTGTGTGAAGGCTGAAATCTGTATTCCTGTAAGCTGTAGTTATAGGGTAGGACTAGGTTTTCTAATGAAATGGTGGGAGGAATTATCAGTGTTCTTTGGAATTACAGTGTATGTGTGTGTGTGTGTGTATATATATATATATATATATATATATATATATATATATATATATATATATATATATATATATACACACATTCAGCAAAGTCCATATTTTTTCTCCATATATGTCCATGTCTATGTCATATATATATATATATATATATATATATATATATGACATAGACATGGACATATATGGAGAAAAAATATGGACTTTGCTGAATATATTAGTACCTTTAATTTGTGAAAGATTTTGAGCTATGGTGGCAAATATCCAACACATTTATATGACCTTAAGGTCCTTGGAGTGACTACAGAGTAGTGCTTTCATTAAGAAGTAACTCAGAGTACTTCAGAAAATCTTAAATATTTTTCTTTCGAATATTTAACAGTTTTCATGGAGTTCAACTCCTGGTAGACTTTAAATATGTCTAGGGGGAAGAAGAGGCTCCATTCAAAGCTATCACTGTGATTTGGTTTTTTACTTTTTTTTTTTTTTTTTTTAACATCAACGTGGGTGGTTATTTAAAACAAATTCCCCAAAGCAATGAAAATGTAGTAAAAATTAAAAACCTCTCCTTGAGTTGTGACCCGTGTCCTAAACTCTATTGATTATAATTTAAATTGTGTTACATGGAAGAAAAAGGAAAAAAAATATTGATTTGCTTATCTACAAACTTAATAATGTTGCACAAATATTTTGATCTGTTTGTTGTACAGCTGACGCTTAGTAAAACAGAGAATCCTTTTAGAAAACAGTGTTTTTACATTTTGTTTAATGTTTATGAAAAAAAGAGGTCCAAGATGAATTCATTGGCTGTACAAAGATAACTCCACAAATGTGTTTTTTTAAAGCTTTTAATATTATCCAAAAGTCTGGGTTTGCTAAGTCTCATATCAATGTGAAAGCAGTATTAGAGACAAAAATTCCAATTGCTCCTGCTTATTTAAGGAAAAAAGCTGAATATCAGATGGGGAGTTTATCTGTTTTGTTTTAGCGAATAACTGCCAATAACGTAAGCTCTTACTAACAGCAGATGTCCTTTATTGTTCTAGGGTAGCCTTTAATGAAACATTTTTTTCATTCCTAAGTAAGACATTCTGTATAAACATGACCTTTATTTTCGCTGTTCCATTGTTACATATCCAATTAATATTAGTTAGGCCTCAGTTTTGCTGCCTATCCAAAATGTCTTATTGATTATTTAGGATTTGTCTTATTAGCCTGTTTAGTCCCTCACTTGCATTCACTGTGATTTTTTGGGAGGTAGCCTTTCCACTAGGAGGGGGACAGTATTTCATTTCTCAGGTGTTGCTTTATATTTTCAAATAAGTGCCAGTTCTGAAGTCTAATTGTCTCCCTCGAACGCCCACTTCCCTCCACCTCCCCTTTCCCCTTTCTCTTCTCTGCAGTGTTCAATGGACAAAGCAAATCGTCACGGGAGAAGGATTCCACTCAGAAACACAAAGGCAAGGAGGCCACGCCGGGGAAAGAGCGAGGGGAAAAGGCGGAGGGGCGCAGAGACCAGGCCGTGTCCACTGCAGCTGCTAACCACACAGGACCCTCAGCCAGGGGCCCTACAGCCAATGGCCTGTCTCACAGCAAAACAGCTCAGGAGCTCCGCAAGCAGGTAAACACGAAACACGGTCTCTGAACCCGCACACTCGATGACAATGTCAAAATGGGTGGCTGAGGCTAACGGAGCAACTTTTTGGCACCAGAGCAGAGAAACATTCTTTGGTAGTGTCATAGATAATCCTAGTGCAGTATATCAGGGGCTATTCTTAATAGTGATAATAGAAGGAGAGTTCTTACAAGACTGTCTAAAAATTGCACAGGCGATAAATGTCCAAAGAGAGACCTCTCGAGACCCGCCTGGCCGTAGAGGGACCTCAGCAGAGTTATTGAGTGACAGTTTGGTGTGAACATTGTGTCTCACTTTTGCCCTGGCTAAATTACGAACAGTAGATCACGGAAACTAGTGGTGTGTGGTTTCTAAGCTGTGCAAGTGCGAGAGTTGACATTGTTAAGCAGCTCCTCTAGCTTTGACAGTTACATGAAGCACTCAACAGAGAGAAGTCTGTATTTCACATGAATGAATTGCACTGAGACTTCCACTCCGAGCTGGGAAACCAATGATCTGTGCTGGATTGTTTAAAGTGTCATTTACCTTACTAATTAAGTAAACAAGAAATCTTAATAAGCAAGGAAGGCTGATACAAATCCATTGAAGTTATTACTCTTTGTTCTTTTTAGTTCTGCTCATGTGTTGCTCTGACAGATTTGCCATGCTTGGCAACTGGGCTCCAATCACTTGGAGAGATTAACATTTTCCACCTGCTGTTGGGTTTTAACTCCGCCTTCACATCTATAAGACCAGTGTCATTCTAAACAGGCAGGTTGGGCACTTTATCTTTGTTAAATTTCAATTATAGACCAATTGACAGGAAAAAAAAACATGAAGATTACATGATATCTTCAAGATGTATGGATTTATTTTTATTCAAATCATATTCATTATGACAGGAAAAATATCTAGGTTTTGCTGCTAGTATATTGTAAATATATTCAGGTTATACCGTAGCATCCACATAAAAATATGCTGTTTTCAACACACTACAGCTGTGATCCAAACTGAACTTCGTATATATGTATGCAAATGTCATGCTTACTCTTGAGTATTTTAACTAAACCGGTTTAAACTTTTTTCTTAATTAAAATTTGTATGATGGGGAAGAAAATAGGAATAAAATAGCCTGTTATTTACAAATGGCTCCACTTATTTATACTTCACAAATGTAAATCTTACTTTGCCGAGTGTTTTAGACATCTGCAGTTACTATGTGTTTTATTGACTTAATCTATGACCGAATAATGTCAACGTGGTTTGATCTTTGGCTTTTCATTGTTCAGCATTTCTGAAAATCTTACACTTGTAGTAAGAGCTGAAAATAGTGAAGTGCTATTGACATGACATCGTGAACACCGCGATTAAAGCACAAACTCACGAGACATGGAAATAATTCTCTCACTGTTGCTCAAATTACTCCATATTGTGGATGAGCCTAGGGGCAGCTGGAAGTAAGCATGTGGACAAAGTGAGTGAGTGTGAAAGTATATATAGCCTGATATTTTTGGCTCTTTCATGTTCTCTCTCTTACAAAATTAGCCTTTAATAGCCTTCTGCAGCCCATACAGGATTTCAGCTATTTTAATCATGAGTATCAATAAATGCTTCTGGATATAGGTATTCTATTGGAAGTGTACAGAACTAAGAGTTAGTTTCAGACTAGTGTGGGAACAGCAAGTTTAAACCAGACACAATGCATGCACACACGCACACACACAAATTCTTGCTAAAATGTGTTCAGATGTGTATAGTGCGCTATTAATATATTACAAATATATAAAAACATATTATCTATCTTATCTATATAAGCCTTCAATATTTTGGCAGGTCCAAACAAGTTCATCTTGGAAGATTTACATATACGTTTATGGAGATAAAAGTGAGACATGGACTAAGTAAAATAAAATAAACTATACTTGTTTTTAAAGCAGTAATGCTTTAAATCAAATGCCAAACTATTCGCAAGAAACTGTCAGTGTTCTCATCCAACACCTTAGCTTAACTACAGTAATGTGAAATTCAACAGGGATAGAGGATTTTTCTGGTATGTGAACCTTTTTTTTTTTTTATGACTGGGAAACAAACCAGAGTATAGTATGTAACTAGTTGTTGTTTTTGTGCTCTTTGGTTTACTCCCCACCTCTAAATGCATTCATAATATATGTTTGATATGTATCTGAAGTGTAATCCAGACAATAGCAGCACCACAAACGTCTGAATTCTGAAAACGAAAGACTAAAAGCAAGCAATGCAAGGGGTTAAGTTTCCCTTCTTTTCTGAGATCCTCCTATAGGTTGCAGAGCTGCAGATGTTTCATGTTAATCTTCCTGCCATCCAGCAGCTGGGGTATAGCAACACATGATGTCATTTCAGCTCATCTTCCTTGGGCTCACGTGCACCGAAATTAACTTCAAAGCTTTTTATTATTGTTTTTATTTTTCCTGCTGGCTCTGGCACAGATGCATGTAGACAGGATGCGAGCAGTCACGGTTTTCACTCCTCACAAGCAAGACTTTCTCAGACTCCGAACACGGCTTCGGTGACGAGCCCGTCTGCAGTTTTTTTCCTCTCTTCTCTGACACTGAAGAATTGGTTTACCAGACAGGACTCACGTGTACAAACTCTCCAGAGACCTAATGCGTGGAACCAGTGAGCCCTCTAGTGGTGTAAAGGCTCTGTAAAGTCTTGTTTTAGGCATGTGTAGAGTAAGATTAAAAAAAAGTCAGAAAATAATTGACATATGCCTCTGACAGTGTGATGTTTTTAAACTCCCCCATTTATAGTCCTTAAAGAAGCGCTAATAAAATAAGATTCAAACCTTGTATCATCCTATGTATTGTAGCTTTAATAGTATGGTTAGATTAGTTGATAGGCCCACTGCATACTGTGTCAGATGAAAAGGCATGTAAACAGACTTTCTTTATGATTGATTGATCACACAGCTTCAGCTCTTCCTGTTCACAGACATGGCTGACAAAACGTTAACTAAATCTAAAGATAGCTGGTGTTATTCAATTCATGTGCCCTTGTGCATCATATAGCTTGGGATGGATTCCACATAATACCCACATTGGCGCCTATGGGCTGGTTTCCCAGACCCAGATTAAAGCCTTGTCCAAGACTAATGCTAATTGAAGTCTGTATAGTAATGTATAAATAGTTCATGTTCCTCATTCCTTTGAGATATGAATGTAATTTTACTCACAACTGGCCTTTCTTATATGTCTTATGTACCATCAGATCCAATTAGACCTCTAGCAATCTCTTGTTTGACAGGCTAGTCAAAATAAATGTCTCTTAAGTCACTGCAAATGCAGGACTACAATGTAACTGTCTATTGAATGAGCTAAGAAAAGGTTAATTAATGACATCCCAGAGAAGTGTCAAATGTGTGGAAGGTGCTAGCTGCACTGCTGTACGAACTGTGGACAGGATGTGCAAACTATCCCACAGCACCAGGGCCCGTCCTCTCCCACTTGAGCATATGTCCGACTGGTTGTCATCAAATAGCCAAAGACACACCTCTTTTATTTAAAGTAGTAGTGGAAAAATTCATGGCAGATTTGAGATATTGGTGACTTGGGGGCTGCAAAAGCACCTTTCATTAGGTCTGGCTGAAAATCATGTACAGCAGACATTTGGCTGGAACAGTCTTTGCCAAATTCTTGTCATGACTTTGTACGGTATACCTGTGGTTGGAGGCAGTCGTGCGTGTTGCAGTTAAATATTCTCTTTCCTCTGGCTTACTAGAGAAAGAAGGTAGTTCGAATGGCATTAGCAATTCAGTTGCCTTCCCTATTAAACATGATTCACTGTACCCGACAAGAAGAACACCTAATAAAGTTTTTTTTTTTTTTTTTTTTGTCAACACTGTTCTGTTACACTCTTGGCTTGTATTAATTATTATTATGGATTGCACATAAATTAGACTTTGTTACAATTAGAACACTTTGAAGATAAATGAATAAACTTAGCAGACATAATATGGAAAAGGGAAACTATAGATCAAAGCTAGTTTAGGAGGCCTTCATCCAGCAGTGGATTAATATGGGCTGATGATTGTTCTTAATATGGTACAACATCGGAGAACAGGAGTCTATATCTTTATTTAGTCAGTTTTACAATCCAGCTCATCTGTGTAAATGATTGTGGAAAGCCAGACATCATCACCACCCTGACTAATTTGTTTATCAACAATTTGGTGAGATAATCTCCTTTTATGACAAACTCCAAGTCTAATATACACAGTATGTGTCAAGATAGTCAAACAAATGTTGTTAAAAATAATAAGTAGAAAAAACACAAACACAAAAGTAGTACGTGACCAAAAGTATGCAAAAGGCCAGAGAAGCCAAGAAGACTGCAAATGAAAGTTCAGAGGATTTTCAGAGTTGAAATAATTAAGTAGCTTCCTGGCTGTGACTACCAACACTAAAGTTTTATCTGCCATTTCATATCACTGGGGAAAACAAATCTCTCCAAAGACATTCTTAGGAGAAGCCGTTACGCAATTTTAATAACATATGTTGAGAAACCTGGCCAAAGAAGACCAGAAATATTGTTGAATTTTGCCATTATCATGAAAAATTATTGGCGGGCCTTTACTAACAGATATGCATATTCAGGTTTCAAATATATAGCAGAAAAAACCCACCAAAAAAAACATTTTATTTGACATATTAAAGTGTTTTTTAAGAGCTTACAAAACCCATACCTAATAAAACTTATTTTTTTATGCATTGGGAAGCGATTCAGGTTTTGAAACAGACTGCAGGCCTTGCCATGGAGTACCAACCTGTATATGTACTGTAGCCCTTTTCTAAAAGAAGAAAAATATTAATAAAACTTAAAAAAAGCACTTTCAGAAAACCTAATGTATGAAATCTTTTAATTGGCACCATTTACAAGCTCTTACAATGTACAGAGGTATAACTTGTAGGCAACATTGAGATGAGCAGAGTATTGCATTGTATCTGAAATAAGGTTTTAATGCAGAATTAAAACAATGGTTTGCTGGAAATGATACTATTGAATCCCTTTCATTCGGAGCTTAAATCAGTTTGACGTTTGTTCTTGGGTGCTTCAACAGTGTGGAAAGTCATGAGACCTTTTATCAAGACAATTTACTGATGTTCAGGATTCTGATTGTTCTTTCAGTCTGTGAATCACTTGTGATCTAATTAGTGCACATGTTTTTCAAAATAACCTGATCTTTATGGTCCATCTGGTCTAATGGAGAAGCCAACATAGTTATTTCCGTCCTTGGCACTGAAATTGTGTGACAGATTGCTTCTCAAATTTAATCCAGGTTTTCCATCTCAGCGGACCTTACCTGTTTAATACATTTATTTTCCTTTAGATGGCTTAAGTGAAAAGTGTTTTTTTATATATATATATATATATATATATATTTTTTTTTTCTTCTTAAAGCAGTATTTATTAAAGGAACACTTGTTGGACAATGGATAATTGAAACATGTATGAACAAAGGGTTTGGCTTGCTCTAATATTTCCTGTAATAATAAATGTGTGTGTGTGAATCGCACTTCGCAGTATTATATATATTAATGTATTAATTTTAATGCCTAGTCTTGAGACTAAATCTGTGTTATTTCTCCTTCTTCTACAGATTTCAAAAGTGAACGGATTCACCCGGGCGTCCTCCCTGGGTGCACACACACCCAGTGCCAAAAAGACTAAAGACTTCCGACCATTGCCGTCCAAAACTGTAAAGTACACAGCCACTGTGACCAAGGGGCACGTCACCTACACCAAAGCAAAGCGAGAACTGGTCAAGGAAACCAAACTCAACCACAGCAAACACACCCCCTCTCACCCGCCCCACCACAACAGCAACCACCACCACAACAACCACCACCACCACCTCCACAACAGCAACCATAACACCACCCACCCTCGCCTCCAGCACTCCAACTCAGGAAAAGCCGAAAGTAGCAATGCAAAAACTCGCAAACAGGTGCTATTATCCAATGGGGTTCACAAGCCAGCCAATGGGGGATGCGTGCGACTCAACGGGAGGCTGAACGGTCGGCTTTGTGCCAAGGAGGAGGGGCGGCAGGTGCGTGAGGGCCTGCGCAACTCGAAGAGGCGTTTGGAGGTGGTGACGGGCGGCCTCGCAGGGAAACGGGTGCCAGCAGACCCCAAGAAAGCCAAGCTGCACGTGCGCTCACCGGAGACGCGCAGCAAGACCGCTCACCTGGACAAGGCCCTGGCCAATGGGCACATTAAAGAGACCGAGCAGCCCACTACGGAGAGCCAGCGGCCCAGAAGGGCTTCGGCTGGCAGGTTGATGTTTAGCAAACAAGCACACAACAACAAGGCCCAGGGCACCCTGGCCGAGAACCGTTCTACTACCTCAGCATCCGAGCCCTCCCCCACCCCGCAGAAACCAGCAGAGCCTAAAGTGGAGAAGGAGAAAACCAAGATGGGCTGGGCCGCCATGACCGAGGTGCCCATCTTCAGGCCCAGCCACAAGGAGTTCCAGGACCCTCTGGTGTACATGGAGTCCATCCGGGATCAGGTGGAGCCCTACGGCCTGTGCAGGGTCATCCCCCCACCCGACTGGCGGCCCGAGTGCAAGCTGAACGACGAGATGCGCTTTGTCACACAGGTGCAGCACATCCACAAGCTGGGCAGGCGCTGGGGCCCCAACGTCCAACGGCTAGCCTGCATCAAGAAGCACCTCAAATCTCAGGGCATTACCATGGAGGATCCCCCACTTATCGGTAATTTTCTGTCTTGGCCCCAGTGGCTCAAAACAAATGGTACCCAGATAGATTTTGTTAGAGGTTCGAAGCGAATGTGGGTCAGGTGTTACTGACTCTCAGCTGCCTCAGTGTTCACATGACACTTAAAGCTGCAAACCATTTAGAGATCTCTAAATGAGGTGCTTTTTAAATATCTCTCTAAATGATTTGCAGATATCTCTAATGGAACAGGAAGTCATTTGCAGATATCTGAGATTATCACTTCCTGTTTCCTCATTCAGTTACATAGAAATGAATTAACAAGTTAACAGGAAGTGATAATCTTGGGCTACATACAGGAAGTGATTTGAAGATATCTGGAAATGATTGAGATGTAGCTAAATAAACAGGATGTCATTTGCAGATATCTTTAAATGATTTGCAGATATCTCTAAATGATTCCAAGATATCTGCAGATCATTTAGAGATGTATCTAAATGTACTTTTAAATTAGATGTATTTAAATGTTTTTTCAGATCTCTAATTGATTTGCAGATATATTTAAATGATTTAGAGATCTCAAAATATTTGAAGATATTTTTAAATGAATTAAATGAATCCTTATGGATGAAAGCAATGCTTGCAACTTTCCCCTTCACTGTGATATCTCTGCATGGGGTAGTTCTACATTGCAGTTAATTGCATGCAACGTTAGTGTCCTGTCTGAACTGGATTAATGTTTATGTAGCATTAAAAATCAGTTTATTCTTTGCTGCAATTGCATGTTCTGACAGGATTTCAAACACTCTTACATGCTGGTGTGCACAGCTGTTGCTTAAATTACCTGATTCTCAGAGCAGCACTTATTGGTGATGTCATTTTTTTTTATCCCCTCTATCCTTTTTAAAACCCTTTGGTCGTTAGAAACATGGTGTAACAAGTATTTATACTTTGCAGAGAAGTTAGGCCATTTGTATTGGGAAAGGTCAGGTATTGCTTTGATCAACTGGGGATTTCTGGACAAAATATTCCAGGCAATGTTAATAGTGATAATAAAAAGCTCAACTTTTATAATGTGTTTTAACAATCGTTAAAGTCTTTTCTGTGGATTTTTCCAAGAGGATTGTCTGGAGTTTAAAAAAAAGCCTCAGAACTTAAATTTGATAATGTTTTAATATAAATATAAGGACCTTTCATGTGATCACTGAATTGGCACTGTGAAGATGGGAATCCCATCCTGCAGTTGGGAAGGTGACAAGCTTTTTAATAAGATTTTGAAAGCAATTTAATGTATTAAGTAGTATTTAAATCACACCAGCGATTGAGTCTAAAGCCACATTTTTAGATTGTGCTATTCTCTTCAGTGTTTTCTAAGGCTTTGTGACCCAACGATCTTATCTGCAGAGTCAAAGTTTAAAAAATATGGAAATGAGGATGTTGAATGTTAATCCTTTCTTGTTTAGTTTCTGGGATTTTTTTGTACATTTCTCTTTCATATCTAATGGTGAAGTGTTCTAAATGTGTTTCAAGGTCTGCGAACACACAACTGTACCACAGACAAATTGAGACACAAAACAGCTAGAATTTGATATTGGAAACCAGGAACCTGGATTCAATTTCATTCCACTTGTCTCCTTTAGTGTGCTTTTCCGCCCTTGCATTCCAGGAATATGTGAAGCAGATTAGGGCCATTAAATATATTCTTTCTGGTGGGGGAAAAAATGCAACATTCAAATTTGACTGATGTGCAGGACTTTGTGCCAAAGGTGCAAAACTGCAGTCTTTCCTTGCAAAAACATTGCCAAAGAAATATACAAATACTGATGCAGAGCAAGTGTGGATCTGAGTGGAATCTTCCCTCGCCGGATCATTTTACTGATCCAAATAAAGATGTACAGTCAGCGAAGGCAAATGAAGAAACCAGCACCCAGTTTGATGGAAATGATTTTATGCATAATCCAGGTTCTAGTCTGAGAACCCATTCAAGCCTGTCTCGGGCCACAAGTGAGGTTGATATTTTCAACTTACCTCACATTTTTTAAATAGTCTGTGGTTTAGAGATGATATGTGGTATTTTTGAGGCATTGCACTGGCAGAGCAGCTACCTGCTATGTTGATCAATGCTGCACTTCAGTCACCATGCAGTCTCTTTCTACAGCACTAGAAAATAATTACAGAACCAATTTTTTGTTTGTCATTTTGACAAGGAAGACTATATCTTGGCAGCATCTTATTTTCTGCAGCTAAAAACACTGAGAAAGATCCAAAAAGTAAGAGTCAGTGCATATTACCTTGTAAAGATGCATGAAGACTGAGTGCCTTCAAAACATTTCAATTGTCTAAATGAAATAACTCTGCGTATACAATTAATAACTAAATTGATTTTTATTAATTTTTCTTTTCTGTTTTGGATGGGTTTCTTTTGTGTTCTGAATCATTTTTCCAAATTTTATTAACGGTATCTTGTTTTTCTAATTGACTGGATATTGTTTTCTCAAGACAAGCAGATATATAGTGAAGCGACAAAATTTATAATCCGAGCGCGTCGGTACGGTCCTTCAATTTCGAGCGTTGGGAAGGTTTAGAAAGATGGAGTCTGAAGATGTTGTTCACGCCGGATTTCCAGGTAAAGAAGACAATAATCGTCTGCTGAGGTAGGCCTCATGCTGTTGTCTCTACTTACACTTAATAGAACGTGAATTGTAGTATAACTTGAGAGTAATTTAAGGAAATAATACAGCTTGGATATTTTCTGAAGAATCATTTTCTCATATAAATTACAATACTCCTGGCCTTCTGTGAAATGTCACACAAACTGCTTCACATGACATTTTGAACTCAGTGTGTCACCCTTTTAAAATGTTCAAAACACAATTTATAAAGCTTAAAGTTTTTCTCATGCTTTTTGGAGAAACTGATATGTTAAAATATGCAAACTGGTTTTAAATCAAATATAACAGATTGAAACTGAAAGAAGAAAAAAAGAAAAAAAATGATACTCGGTTAAAGATAATGGGGGAAGGGGACTTCCATTGAATCCTTTGTTTTTTTTGGACTGCACATTACATATTAATTTATACTTCCTAATAATAATCTTACATTCATTAGGCTTGTTTTTGTAACTGCCCGTGCTTATAAACTCCACTATATAAGTGACACACAATTATATTTGATTAGAGTTTTCAAATCAAGCCCATCTTCTGAAATAAGACCATACAGTGTAAATCAAGTGCTAGACATGATCACCTCATCACCCATCCACCAAAACACAAGGAGGAAACATGCAGCAAGGAAATCGGAAACCATTTTGGATTTTCACTGTGTGTGTCGGTTTGTGTGAGTGGATCTGCATGTTTTAACCGCTAATTAATTCTGCGGGAGTGCTGTCGTTCTTTGCAAAACCCATGCAGACCATTCTCTTTGTTTAAAGCAGGTGCTTGGCCTCCTGCATCGTTTATAAGGCGATCATTAGTTGTTGTTTTTTTTATGGCACAACAACATGCCTATTGTATTGGAGTACTTGTAAAACAGTGTACAGCAAATGTGTTTAAAAGGGATCTGACCATAAAGTGAGAACCAGCTAGTCTCACGCTGTTGAGTTCAGCCAAGACTACTTCTGGGGGCCCAGCTCCACCTGAGCCAAAGTGCTACCTGTGCCCGACTTTCTGCTGGATGAAAGATAGTGAGGTAATGCTTATTGAATAAGGGCATAACAGACACTCCAGGCACCCATAACAGTATAAATCACCTTCACCTTGCCTTAAGCTTAGAGAACAGTGAATTTGTAAGCAAGACCTTGGGAGTCTTAGACACCGCTGATAATGAGGGATTACTTTAACATTGCTCAGAGGTTCACTTTGATGAGATTACAGGGGGTTCAACGTTGTCATAAAGCCAAGTGTCATTTATTGTTTAATCACACCCAGAGAGACCGGGAGCACAATCAATCTTGTGCTCACTTTACCAAACAACGTTTCCCATTCAGCTGTAAGCGGAGCTCTTGATGGATTCTGGCCGTACTGGTATTTCGAAAGTGTGGACAATGACTTTGAGCAGTGCGGTCCGGAGTTCGCCAGCATCCAGAGCCTGGAGTCTGAATGTCATTAGAGCTCATGTGTACGTCTTGTGAAGTCCTGTGACAAATTGGGAATGTCTGTGTGGGGATTTCAAAGACCGCAGCCTCCCATTGATTGGGGAATGGGAAAGAAAGCAAAGCTGTGTGTTGTTTTTTTGTTAAACTGCATGAGAATCAGCCCCGCAATCTATAACCAACTATAATCAGGACCTAAGCATCCTATAAGCATGTGTATAGGATGCAAAAGTGTTTTTATTTCCCTATTTTCAATATTACACATTTATGGCATTTTTGCATCATGACATGGAAACAACCTCATGTAAAGAAGTGAATGTTCGATATAATTTCTTAATTTTTTATTTGTTTTTATAAATGGTCTTTGGAAGATTTCATTCATATTTTCAAACAATGGTTATATTTTATTACCAAAACATTCCAGACATTACAATAGGACAGTAAATAGTACATTTGTTTGAATTGCAAGCATACATTTGTTCAGTTTTGACATTTGTATTGGTTATTAAATGTAAGATGGTTATTTTATTTTTGATGTTGCTTTTGGACAGTAAATAGGACACTTTCCCACTCACTGTCACTATCCCCTGCCTCCATATTAGTCTGTAGTCTGGAATATCAACACAATTTGGTGTTCTCCACATTATCTAAAAGAGATCCCATTACATTTGATCTTCATGTCCATTATTATTATTGTCGCACTTTGTACTGATATAGTCACAAAAGGCTTTAATTATTCTTTGAAGACTGGGTTAATGAACCTGATCTATTAATGGACCAACAGAAAAGACTGGAGTCTCATCCTGATGGATGAAATCCAATATATTTCGCGTACTGTCTTCCAAGCCTGAGAGAGCTACCTGCAAGAAGTAAGATCAACCAACCTTTCCAGGCTATACCCCCATTTCTGTGCTTTGAGGGGGCAGCAACAATAAAGTAATCAATAGAGAAAATATGAAACAAGAGTTTTCTCAAAGCTTTTAAATTTAGCCTTTAATTTATTCCTGTCTTTTAAAAGAAGAATGTTGATGTGGAGAGGTTTTAAAACACAGGAGTAAAATAACTGTTATTGTAAAGTACAGATTGAGAATGAAAATCTGGTGGTGGGGGGGGGAGTGATTTCTATATAAAGAGCTTTGAGCAGGCCTTACTTGGAGAGGTGGCATCTCTGTGCCAATAATTTGGCATTAGGAAAGGTGTCGCCCACTCACATGCTAACAGAAATCTAACTCCTATTTCTCTTGCTCCTCTTGCTAGGAGGCTGTGAGCTGGACCTGGCCCGCTTTTTCCACCTCATCAATGACATGGGTGGCATGCAGCAGGTGACGGACCTCAAGAAGTGGAGCAAGCTGGCGGACATGCTGCGCATCCCCAAGTCGGCACAGGATCGTCTCGCCAAGCTGCAAGAGGCCTACTGCCAGTACCTGCTGTCTTATGACACTTTGTCACCCGAGGAACGCCGGATGCTGGAGGAGGAGGTGCTGGCGGAGAAGGAGAACTTGGAGAAGAGGAAGGGCCCTCTGGAGGGCCATTCAGAGAACACCCACAAGTCTCTACTGCTGCCCCGGTACGAACCCAAGAACGGGCTCATCAACGGCGTGGTGCACAAGAACGGCTTCCGCAATAAGCTGAAGGAGCTGGAAACTCACTTAAAATGCGGCCGGCGACGACTATTTGCTCAGGAAAAGAAGGAGAACGAGGAGGAGAACGGTGTTCTCAGTGACCAGCACAAGTGTACATACAAGGTGGGTGTCCCGGTCCCTTCATGATTGGCCAAACTCAGCGAATAGAAAATGGGGAAAGCCCTTCTGATCAGAATACAATTATGAATGAGTATCTTCCATTTATGGTGTCAGTTAAGAGTTTTTGAATTATTAATGAATTCTAAGTTTTAAAAATAAAACCACTTTTAGGCCGTTGAATACGCGCCATGTTAAAGGACTGTGGAGCCAGCTGAATAATATGTCTTAGTGTTTGCTTTCTGCCCTGGCTCAGACAAAGAAAC
This sequence comes from Amia ocellicauda, assembly GCF_036373705.1. Lineage (NCBI taxonomy): Eukaryota > Metazoa > Chordata > Actinopteri > Amiiformes > Amiidae > Amia > Amia ocellicauda. The sequence goes on from NC_089859.1 coordinate 30,304,431, forward strand.
TGTAGCCAAGTGAGGTTACCGCACTCATAAATTACTTAAATGAAAGCTGAAAATGGGTGCTTTGAGGGGACTTTACACAAGATCACATTTTGTGTGCTTTGGACTATTATTTCTACTGCTTTTTTAACCAGGATATTTTCTTTGTTTGTGTGTTTCTTTTTGCACCGTACGGGGCAGCTACCCTATGCCTAGAGGAAGGGAAAACAATTGGGAAGCCAGAAGCAACTGCGGTCTGATATAGAGAACTGTTTCAGATAGCTTCATTAAAACCATTGAGTACCAGCTATCAGGGAAAGTGAGACAGGCTGCAAATATTTAAAGGTGGTATTAGATCTTGAATTCAGAAGGAGGGTAGGATTCTCTCCAACTGCTAACATTCACTTCTGGTGGCAGTTGAGACTTTTCTCTGCAGTTGAGTCTTCTCTGAAAGATAAATGAAGTTGCTGACATTGAGTTGTTTTTTCCGCTTCCTAATTTAGGTTGTGGTAGATTTTCTCTGAACATTGTGCACAGTGTTGGCTTTTCGGGTTTTCTGCTGCTTGTTTTCTCACCGCAGACTCCCGCAGAAGTGTCTTCCCATGACTTGGGATTACAAATTTGCAAGCAGAATCAGCAGTCTTTGTAAAGCTCAGCTGTGTTTCTGTCAAAGCGAAAGCACAGTATTGCTGCTGTCTTCACCATTTAACCTCTGAAGCTTGTAGTGTTTGTATGCTTATGCCATGGAAATAGTCTGAACGTGCAGGGTATGGCTCCACACAGCTGCATGGAGACACGCGGCATTTGCATGTTAAAAAATAAGTAAAATGCTTTTTTTGCGGACATCACAAATTGTATTAATGTGAGAATTTTGCTGCTTAATTTTATTTGTTTTTATATTGAGCTATTTATCTACATTTATCTATGTACACTTTTATTAAACTTATGGCTTCAGTAGTTGGACTAACATGCACCCTTAATGTGAATATCCGATCACAAAACTCATCAGAATTAAAATGCAAATATCTGGAGGCAACTGACACTGTTGTTGATTGTTTTTCTACAGGGGAGATCGGTATCCTTAACCACATTCTACAGGACAGCCAGGAACACCACAAATATGTGCTTTAACAAAGAACCTGTGGCAGCTGAAGTTGAGGTATGTATCTAACAGGCCTCTAGACTGGACCCTAGTGCTTTCCCCTGTTTACAGTTTTCCATCTCCATCCCTTCATTCGGAGGCAGTGAAGTGATGGCTTGGTTCTGATTGTTCTATCAGTAGAAATATGTATAAATGGTATTTTATACATTTTTTCTGATTGTATGCTGTGAAGCATAACTGTCTAAAATTGCCTATTCAGCCGAACTTCCTCTGGTGGGATTGTTTTTGTAGTTTGAGCTGCGCACACGTGTATGTTAACAATTAAAACACAATACTCAGGGAACACCTTACCTTTATTTTATTTGTATTTTTTAACTTAAATAGACTGTGAAAGCTTGTTACCTGTGTTGCTTGTTTAATTTAATGGTCTGTTAAGTTTAATTCTTATTCCCCATATTATGTTACCATTATTTTGCTATGAAATTCCACAAGGTCACTGAATTTTCAGATTTTCCCTATCCCGCAAATCAGGGTGTACAGTACATACGATATAGCACATAACTTGCCCTCACAAAAGATTTTCAATGTGTCATTGAAAAAGCAGGGCCCCCGTTTCCACAAAGCACCTTTATATAAAGCGATTGTTGGTTCCAGATTAAATCCAGACATCAACCCGCCTGCCAATAGCAAATTCAAAATGTACCACTAGATGGCAGCTTTCCATTTGCCACAGGCATCTGGTATCTAGTCAATGGAAAGACACCAAACAATATTGTAAGTTTGACTGTAATTAGCAAAGCAAGTCACGCTGTTGATTTTATATTGGCCTTGTAAAATAATAATGTGGTGAGTGTTTGCAGAGTTTGCAATATCAATGTAAGTTTCTATTTGCACTGTATTGCGCTTTTATTTTGTAAGTTGCCCTGGATAAGTGCATCTGCTAATAAATAAATAATAATAATAATAATAATTGATATGTATTAATGTATTCTCTCTCTCTCTCTCTCTCTCTCTCTCTCTTGCACTCTGGTTACAGCAAGAATACTGGAGGATAGTGGAGCAGAAGGACTGCCATGTGGCAGTGCACTATGGGAAAGTGGATACAAACACACATGGAAGCGGCTTCCCCGTGGGAAAGTCAGAGCCATTTTCAAAGTAAGACTCCTGCACGGTTCACTGTCGCTCGGGGAGACTGCCGAGTCTTGTGAGGAAGGCCATTACCGTAGTCCAACTTTAAAGCTTGATAACCATCTGCTGCAGTATTTTTCTTAGTACTGCTAAACATTATTGTTATGGCTCTGCTGTTTTGAATTTTCCTTACATGTGCATTAGTCAGCAATACATTTTTTTTTCACATCTGAAGTAGATTAAATCACAATCTACCATCTATGATGGTTTAATTACAACAAAAAAGCAAAACAAAATAAAAAATGCTTATTTCCTATGGACTAGTACTTAAAAGAAAACGAATGCCACCGAGAGTTAAATGGTAATGTGTAGTTTTGCCCAAACTGTGAATAACAGTCTCTCTCAGTTCTTCAGAATAAATGCTGCTGTTTAACCCTGTTAGTTGTATGCAGTAGGCACACAGCAGGAGGGTTTCTCTTGTGCTTTTAATGCACCTCTAACCCATTCTCACCTCATTGACAAAAAGACACGTAGGTGCCCAGAGGAAATCCTGCCTGGATGATTTGTGTCAAGAAGCACATCAATAAATAATGTTGCAAACTTGGTTTAAGGAAAATAATACAAACGAACAGTGAAGGAGCAACAGCTTCAGCTTTTCCCTAGGAATGTCATCCCATCCCAACAAGTCTTTATTTATGGTGTTCAAACTTTTTACATACACAAGGAATTTCTGACTAATACTCAAAAGTTTTACATATTAATGTGCTGCTATGATATTTTAGTTCATTTTTCTTATGCTTCACAGGCATGGATGGAACCTCACAGTCCTTCCCAATAATTCAGGATCCATCCTGCGCCACCTTGGTGCTGTGCCTGGTAAGACTTCTGTACCTTGTGTCCTGCTTATTAAGTCCTCTATTAGCACTCTTTAATACATGTCAGGTGTCAGGTGACGGAGAACCGCAACCAACAAATCTCCAGTTCCTTTGACATCTCTGGGACAGATTTACTAAGCTTTCCACCAAACGTACTCTTTGATTTATTTCTATTTGGTCTAAAATTAAATTAAACCTCTTAGTGTTGGAATAATGGGTCAAACCAATCATTTAATGCACCCTTTGCTTCGGTTTGATTCCAGTTCTATAACAAATGGGAAAGGCTTAGCATCCTATTGGAAATCTACCCTTTGTCCTTAAAAGACATTCACTATTATTTTTATTATTATTAGAGAGCTCCCTCTCCCACAGTTCCACAAGGGGCCTTTCGTAATATTGCTCCAATAACAGTAATGTCAGCCATGTGTTTCTTAATTTAAGACCCAGCACAACTCATTTAAATCACTGGCATACAGAGGAGTTTCTTGGCAGTTTGGCAGTTTCTCTACTATTCAGTATTTGCAGATATGCACAATACAACCTCACAGGGCTCCGAGTGAGGGCTCGTGCGAGGGAACCATGCTAGAGTAACAGTTGGAAAGCACACTTTTTAAAAAGCAAACTTCTCACAGCCAAGCAAGAAATGGGCTGAGCATCAAGGTCCATGCAGCCCTGCCAGGTCAGGAATGAGACTCGGCTAAAGCTCCCTGGCAAGGACGATTTTCTCTCAGGATGTTTTCAGTTGAAATTTGCCATGCTCACTTTGCAAAGCAGAAAGTCTGTTGCTGTCTTCTGAAAACATGTGCGCCTAACTGTCTCACAGCGTTTGAAATGATATCAAGCCCAATCCACAACAGTGCTGAAGCTTGGGTTAACTAAACCTCAGCTCAACAGTATTATAGTGTCCAGATGGCCTTTAAAAACTGGATTAGTTTTGATATAAATGTTAGTGAAATGTCAAGTTAATTTAATTGTCATATTATTGATCTGCAGTACTCCACTCATGTGGTGTTTTTTCTCTCTCCCTACAGGAGTGACCATTCCCTGGCTAAACATTGGCATGGTCTTTTCTACCTCATGCTGGTCCCGAGACCAAAATCGCCTTCCATACATTGATTACTTACACACTGGTGCTGATTGCATTTGGTACGTATCCAGTCTTGATCTCCTTCCTCTACTTCTTGTCACAGGTTAATTATAACAATGCGAGTCTCTCTACATATTTATGTATCGGTATAACCCAATGGGTCAAAAGTTATACATGTTTTTAATTGTTGGCTTGTTTGTTGCTTTTGTTTGTTTTTTATATACAAAGTAGTAGTTTTGCAGATTTTACCAACTAAAGTTCACTTTGGACTGGGAATACATTCACTTTTTGGTTTAGTTTTCACTACAATACAATAACAAGCAAGTACAGCAGGTAGGCAAATTGTAAGCTGACTATTTTTGGGTGGGGTCAACTTGAGCAAAAGCTATAACTGCTGATATGTACACGTTGTTTCTGACATCCTGATGAACTTCATTGTGGGCAGTTCTGCACCTTCGCTAAGAAGATAAGGGCATTAGTCCAACAGCCATTCTGCTAAATGATTTGCTTGGGGGTTTAAGATGTGGGGATTTTTTTGATGGGTAAAGACATGGAATAAGTGGACAGTCCACCTCTCAGCTGTGTACGGGGTGGAATCAGGGCATATGGGACTTCGAACCTGGGAGTATCAAGAAACTGATTTGCAGTCTATTAAATAGTGGAGAGCAGTTATTCCAAACTGTTGTGAGAAAGAAAGACAAATTTGGTAAAGTATCACGTGGTTGCAGTCTAGACAGTGGCGTCTGTGCTAATTAAACCTCTAGCCTTTGATGTAGGTAAAATACTGCAGACAGATTGAGGACATGTACAAAAGCAAATGCATCTTATCTGCTAATACTCCAGTCTGTTTGGTATTGCTTTAAGTATTTTTTTAGGTATTATTTCTGTGCTATGTTCTATTGGAGTAATTCTCTCAACCTCTTTTACATACCTTAAATTGACACTTAAAGGACCTTGCTAGCTGACATCTCTTCAACTTTCATTGAAGTTTCCAAAATCTTGCTGCATTTCCCACCTCTCTTTTAGAAATATACATCTGTACGTTCACAGGCTTATTTTGAAATAATTACACTCATGATCGTTTTTTCTTTCAATTTCTGCTAGGAAAGAAAGGATTTTGAAAAAGGTTATTTTTGTTTGTTTGTTTGTTGGATGAATGCATAGGACGGCCAAATGGCTTATTTTTAAATGCTTTGATGGTGTTTCTTAAATATCTGCTGTATTTTCAAATTAGCTTGTTTGTCTTTTATTAGATATCTGACCTCAATTAGCACGTTTGTAATTGTTAACTATTAGAAAAAAATTACACTTGTGAAATGTTATGTAAGCCTATTTAATTTCTAGCATGTACTCTTCACTGTATTGTTTTAATTTTATGGTAAATTCACTGTAACTGAATAGCCGGAGGGCCAGTTTCCAAAGAACATTTTGATATGGATAACCACTGGAGTTTATGGCATAAAAATCTTTCAGTATTTGTAGTCTTCAGACATGTTCATGATATTTCAGTGGTTCTGAGTGAGGTCAATAAATCACACGGTTATTCTAATAACTATACAAAGAAATAAGAGTTTAGAACTTGCTGGATCTAAATAAGATTATAAATCTTAGAGGTTTTTGAACCTACTCAAAATGATTGAAATCATTATAGAAATGTAAACTGTTAACTGATTGTAAAAGTTTTTTATGCTATAAATCCCTTTGTGGGACGTGGGCATCATTTTTGGGTTGAAACACTTCAAACCAAAGTAATTATATTTCAGGTTCTTTGAAAACTTACTGGAAAAAAAGACCTGCATGTAGTTCTTGAATAATGCTTATTTGGAATCTAATGTGGCGGATTGAAGCAGCTTGAATATAGAACGAAAATCTTAAAATTGAAACACAAAACATCGCCGGATAAAATCCCCCGACTCCGTCAAACTTTTTTTCAAGTTCTCTTCTTCAAGAACAGTGAAGCCTCTGAGTGATTTGCTTTTAATTAAAACACATGTGCGTTGTTGTTATGCTGTATGAACACTTACTTGATTTTGTTTGTATTAGAACTACTTTGGTCCTATCATGGGAAATGAGGATGGTTGAGGAGGGTACTGTCCATTAGAGCACCAGGGGAGAGCTGGGTTGGCTCCAGGGATGAGCAAATATAGGAAGCTGATGGTATGCCACACAACTGTGATCTTGCCTCGGCTTTCCCTATAGGGACAACTGTTGTGCCCCCCTGGTGTGTCTTCTTATAATTGGCCGGTTTGGGTGGCAGGGGGAGTTTAGTAACCCCGCTGCACACCTGAACCCAGGTAGCCAAACACATATTTCGCATTCCCCAAACCCTGCCTCCCATACCCTAGTCCTCTGCTGGCAGCTCTCCCAGCCGTGAGACTCGGATGGCTGGGTGTTGTGAAGAATGTGGGGGAAGGTAGGTATGACATTTGATACTTGGCGACCACGGGATAGAAGGAGCTCAAAGGGGCAGACGTGGAAAGGGAAGATCTTATTTCTTGCAAGTGTTGCTGTATTTTTGTATTTATTCATTTAATTGATGCTTATTAGTGGTTTTATTTTTCCACTTTTAACAGGTCTGTCTATTTTTATTCTGTCTTAATTGCAAGGCCTCTTAACCCTCAATCTAGTGGTTTCGATAAGCACCTTTTGTCAGTGGCTTTTGTGTGTGGTTTATTATGTGGGACCGTTTAAAATGCAAAAAACTCTGTAAAGTTATATTCCCCTAAACCTTTGCCAGCTTTTTGGCTAGGGATAGCCTATAAAACTAAAATGTTTGCCTAGAATAGCAGAACCAGGAATTATAAGGGTTTCCACAGTCAGCAGATTGGTGCCAGTGTCTGAGATAATCCAGGGCATTTTTTACAGCCGGGGAGAGAGAGAGCGAGAGAGAGATGGGTAGAATTAATTAATTATTAATTATTAATTCTCTTCAAAGACAGGTTTCACACATTAAACTGTTTATTTGTGCTGTTGTTTGTCGAACCCAACATGATCGTTGAATTCTCTGTGTAAAATGCAGCTTTACACATGGCAAAACAGTCATGATTTTGATTTTATAAATCTCACCTTCAATGCACTGGCATTTACAGTACTTTCTGAGCGAAAACTGTTTCCGGAGAAAGTACTGACTGAACAAGACTGGTTATTTCACAATCTTTTATATTTTTTTTATGAAGTGAATATATAGGTATATCTTTTTTCTGGCAAATGTTTGCTTGGGGAAAAAAATATAAGGAAGTTTGTGAGACAATCGGACGTACCGTACGGCACAGTGTAGTATGGCCGAAGATGATCTTCTCGATTTGAGTGTAAGGTTGTGTGTTTAAGAAAGGGTTCTGGATGTTCAGGTTTGATAGTGTCTTATAACTGTGTGTACTGTGTGCGATTTGTAACAGGTTGGCAAAGATGTACTGCAAATTGCACTTGCGGTATTGGTGGTAGACAACAAATATACAATAGAGTCCTGAGTTGAACAAAATTCTTTTGCAGGTTAACGTGGTTTATTTTACAGTGGAGTACGCTTAGCTTATTCTGACAATGTTTGTTTTAATGCACTACAAGTAGTGGAAGGTAAAATGAATTCAGTGCATACAAACTACTACTGTTTTGCTTTTTGTGGATTATACATTGAAAACTATATTATTATTATTATTATTATTATTATTATTATTATTATGTTAAGATTGTGTGTCTTCCATGATGATGATGGAGCTGTAAAATCCTGGATATGGAGATTTCTTGTAGTGGATGCCAGTGTAATAAAGGAGAAATTTGTGGAATGATTTCATTAGTGGTTTACACTTCAAACCCCAAACGTTTGTTACCAGCTGCTGTGTTGGAGGACTGCCGCAGGCCTCCGGTGCTCACTGTCTTGTGTCCCCCAGGTATTGCATTCCTGCTGAGGAGAAGACTAAACTTGACAAAGTGGTGCACACGCTGCTTCAGGCCAATGGGACTCCAGGGCTAGAGATGCTTGAAAAGAACATCATGGTGAGAACAAAACGCGCACGAGGACGGCCTCCATCACTGCACAGATTTGCCACACTGTCTTTTCTTTTTCTTTTTTTTCTTTTTATATTCACAACCCCCCGCCAAACCTACTCGATATAAATACTTGGAAATGAGTTATTATAAAAAAAAAAAAACACCTCATTATTTTAGTCCCACTTCATTCTCTCACGGCGTTTCTCTAGAGAAAATAGCGAGGTCTCTGCCGGGAGCGAAGACGGATTCACAACCTGCCAGTCGGTTTTAAAAAGGCTATCGTTAACAGCAAAACACCATTATGCCTCAGATATAAATACGTTCATTATCTGGGACATAACTGACAGTTCTCAAGACCCGGAAAAACACTTTCTGATTCACAATTATCATACCCCTTTGCGATGCTTGATTATTTTTTTTTCTTCCTGCCAAAAGCTTGTAGCATCTTCGCCCCATAGCTCCTCATACTGCTGCTTGCAGTGTTCGCTCTGTGTCTCTCCCTGTCTAATCTTATTTCAGTTATATTACTATTGAATGCGAGGTCCTTGGATGAATGTGCTTAGGAATACTGAGTCACTCTCCAATCGCATCAGTAAACCTATAATGTATCAGCATAAGCAAAATTGAATTAACTCGGCTTTTATTTTCTACGGCTGAAGGGAGCTAGATTAGTTGATTAATGGTAGTCCTGATTAAATTAATGCCCAGGAAAATCTGTTTTGTCCTCGGTAAAAGAGGATTAAAAGCCACCCAACAGCTATTGTTGTTGTATAACACACTTTACGAAAAACAGCACTTCAATACAGACCTAAACGACACAGCGTTTTGTCTTTGTTTATGGGAACCTGCATAGAGAGAGTGGTATATTCATCTGCTTTTCATGGAGGAAAACTCAATTTGCTGATATGTATTCATTGCAAAAATGTACTGTCTGTATAGTTTTTCTCTTTTTAAAATGATCATTTAGTAATATTTCCTAATTTGTAACTAGATTGCTCCCAGATAGGAAAGTTAAAAGATAGGACATAATGTATTGTATTATTATACAATGTTAATTAAAATAGTATTAGTTGTGTTTTAAGTTAAGTTAATGAACTGAAAACTGCAATATTTCCCGCTGTAACGTAGTGTAGTTAGTGTGCATATCAAATTCTCACAGCAGAGGAAAGCATCACTATATGACAGGGTGGCCTGTGAATTGGCCGTGACCTTGTTTTCTTCTGCCCCCTGTGACAGTTTCAGACCTTGTGCGTCCGTGGTACAGACTGACACGCTCCCTGTGGTTTTGCTTCCAGATCTCTCCGGAGGCGCTGGTTCGTGAGGGGATAAAGGTCCATCGCACCGTCCAGCAGAGCGGCCAGTTCATCGTCTGCTTCCCGGGGACCTTCGTGTCAAAAATATGCTGTGGCTACAGTGTTTCCGAAACCGTGCACTTTGCTACCACCCAGTGGATGAACCTAGGATACGAGGCTGCTAAGGTGAGCCAGAACTGGGCTGGGAGTTGAATTGGGCCGTGGGCGTCCAGCACATGCTCCCCATCCCTAGTTGGGGAAATGGTTTCCAGTCGATACATTCTTTTTATGCACTGCACAATTAAAGCTGCTGTTGATTCGAGGGGTGATGTCTGTCTTTTGTCTTTCGTTTCAGTTATTATTTAATGTCATCTTCCTGGGATGTTATTTAATTATATATTTCCACCGTGAATCTTCCCTCACCACGTGCCTCTCACTACTGAAACCTCTCCCCCTTTGGCAGCCCTTGATCGCTCAGTTTGACTTTTTCTCAAATCAAGAAAACCCAGTAACTGGCACCAGCGGGCCTCTTGCTCCGACTCGGCGCGTGTTAAATGAGCTGTGCGTCGGGCGATGGGGAACACCTGTTGCGTCTCAGCTTTCACTTTGGAGGCCTGTAAAATGCCAGCGGGAGGTGGAAGAGAAGTGAATAAGTGCTCGGGGGGGGAGAAAAAATCCAATGGGTTAATACAGTTCAGTTCAGGGCTGGTGCTCGCTCTTACAGTCCCAGCATTATAGTTTGGAGTTGGCAGGTCTGGTGTAGAATGTCGCCCGTGTGCCAGGTCATACAGAGCAGCCGTCCCGCTGTCTGTACCGAGAGGTGTATGCTTGTGATAGTTTCAGCAGTTTGATAGGAAACGTCTTGGTGTGCTTTACATAGTCTTTCGTTGTCTTTGCCTTGCAGGGTGTGTGACAGTTACTGACTTGTTGCAAAGACTTGTGCTCTGAGGCATGATGAATGTACCCACATTTCCCTATTCCTCTTTTTTTTGGCCCTCTGGGACTTCACTACGGAAGCATGTGCAATTTATTCACATAAGCAATGCATTAAATTAATCTTGAATAAATTTCGATTACAGTCTGCATCCCTAAATCAGGCCTGCAAAACACTCAGTGAGTTAAAGATCATACAGAATGTACTCTGCAGGACATTTGACAAGAAAACGAAAGCATGTAAACTATGAGGCGTCCGTGTTTAAGAAATCAATTTAGAAATAAACAAAATGGTCTGTTTGGCAAAATACATTATCCTTTGATTCCCAAGCTGGTTCTATTTAGACTTTTCTAAATAGGTTCCCCCTCTTATTTCTGCAGGATCTGAAATGCAGGCGTATAGCTAAACCCTTTTCCATGGAGAAGTTGTTATACCAGATTGCAACAGTGGAGTCCAAACGGGAGAATGGTCACAGTTTGAGTGCAGTCTCTTCACTTCTCAAAGATCTCAGGTATGTATCTTTATAGTGATCCAACTGGGATTCTTGGGCCAAACTGTAATATTAGGGTGTTGTGTACAGACCTCTTCAGTTTGAAAATAAACCCCCTTTTAATTGAGAAAATGCTAACGCAGCATCAGAATTTTGTATGTTTTTTTCAGAAACATTTTCAGTTACACCTTCCTCTGTCAAAACTTGCATTCTTTTTATGCAACTGGGTGTTTTAGTGGGTTATTGCTCTCTGTAAGAGGCACTGCGCTGTTAACTCCTGTCGTTTGATTTCCCATGTCACCTTGCAGGGATATGGAGTTGAGACAACGGCAGGAACTGTATGAGGCCGGGCTGCTGTCCTCGGCTCGCTACGGCACACACGACAACAACCAGACACCAGTCGAGGGCAAGAAGAAACATCGGAAGTGGCTGGCGCTGGAGACGTCGGAGAGAAGATGCCAGATATGCCAACACCTCTGTTACCTGTCCATGGTGAGCCACAGCACACAGCGGAAACGGACCTGTTTTCACCCTTGTCATATTCGGTTTTAGGAATAATGGTGTTTATTTGAAACAGGGATGATAAAACTATTACTTATTTATTATGTTTCGTTTCAAAAGAAACTGATGTATCCATTTTTCTTGTTTGCCTTCTGACATAGTTTATCTTGGTTGTGGGCAGGCTCCTTAAAATATTAGGTTACTACTATAAATATTTGAGCTATGACCCAGATGTCTGTCACACTTACAGGATAAAAGGCAAGAGAAAATGGCTTTTATGAAGAAAAAAGTATATTATCTTATTCGTTGCAGTTGATTTATCTGACATTTTGACCCTTCAGTTCCACAGTGACAAAGGGAGACCATCTTTCAGCTGTTGAAAAGTACATGTGTTTGAAGCTCTGAGGTTGGCTCTGGCTCATCACTGTGCTCTGTCCTTGCAGGTGGTTCAGGAGAACGAGAACGTGGTCTTCTGTCTGGAATGCGCTCTTCGCTACGTAGAGAAACACAAGTCCTGTCGTGGCCTCAAAATGATGTATCGCTATGATGAGGTAAGAGTCATTCTTGAATTTGGATAGTAAGGCATAGACCAAATCAACTTCTAAAAAAAAGTATTAGAAAGTGTCTTGTGGCTGTAAATAAAAGTTTGCAATTTGCGATTCACAAATAGGTAGGGCAAAATGTTGATGTGGTCTAGGCCTAAATCCCTAATTCAGATTCAGATTAAATACTTAACCTTCATTTCTGCTTGATTCTGGTTCAGCTTTGTGTGTAATTAACCTCAGCGAAACCATCTGGACTCTTGCATTTACAGAATGTTTTAATAAACATGTATTAATGACCTTGGATTTTTGCTAGTTTTGCAGTTGATGCAATTAAATTTTTTTAATAAACCTCTTAACTGTTGTTCTGCAAAAAAGTGTTTTGCTCGCTTGGCCAGCACATGTGGTTGGACTTTGGTTGTGACCTCAACGACTTCCCCTGATTTTTTTTAGGAAGTGTCACGCACAGGAAACATCACACATTGCTTTTTCATAGCAGACATTTGTGTTTTTTCTTCTGGTTGGTAGATGGTCGCTCAATTCCTTTCCTCACTGCTGTTAAACCTAGATGCTGTGGCTTTAATCTCATTTCCCATCAGCCACCGCCTTGTGCGCCGTTCCTCGCGGCACGCTTGTTCATTCTGAATGCTGACTCCTCTCCTCTTGGTAACACAGGAGCAGATCAACAGTTTGGTTAATCAGATCTGTGGGAAAGTGGCAGGGAAAACCGAGAACTGCAACGGCGTGAGCCTCAACAAGAGCCCGGCGAAGAGAGGGCCCAGGAAACGAGCCACGGTGGACGTCCCGCTGTCCCGTCTGTCCTCATCACACATGTCCAAAAGTGCTTCTAGTTCCTCATGAAGATGCCAATATTTTTTTTTTTTTTTTCCCACGTTTTGTCATTTTGTTTTCCCAACCATAGTATGGAGAACTTGCTGTAGAACGCAAGCTGTCTTTGCACTAGCTCTAAAGAGGATTTAATTCTGTTTTTAGAGAAGTATATTTGTTTTAGCATTAAATATAAAACCTACTGCGGTTCACCTTTTTCTTTTTTTTTTCCCCTTTGAATCGTAGTATCTCCACTGTTTCAAATGCATGTCAAAAAAGGGCTGACCTGTTTTTTTTTTTATTTTCTTTATTAAGATTTTTTTAAATATACTCTTTCTTCCCAATCAGCCCCTTCGACTGCATAAAGATTTAGTTTGGATTTTTTGTAACTGTGAAAAAAAAGGTCGGCTATTTTAAAGCAAAAACGAAAGGGCATAAAAAAAGTTTCATTAGTTTAAATTAAGGTCAGCGCTGTGTTTTTATTCTTTCAGTCATGCAAGCAGCTTTTTTGGTAGAGATCGTTGGAAGTAAAACTTGAAAGAAACTGCTTTGCTTGACTGAGTTTTATTTTGTTTTAATCATTTTTTGTTTTGTTTTTCCCCCCTGAGGGACTGGGAGGACGGCATCAGGGGAAAAGGCATAATTCCATGGCAGCTCCAAAATGTTTTTTTGTTTTGTTTGTTCGTTCAGGAAACAAGTGGCAGACAGATTATGAGGATCAGAGCATTATCGATTTAACATCACTATGCATCTGTGTAAAGAGAAATAAGACATAAGAAAGCTGCCTTCTTCAGGAGCCGTTACATGTGAAAACCGTGCCTGATTTTAGTAGGAAATACACGCAATTGTTTTGGTGCTGTTTATTTTTTATTTTTTATTTTTAAGTGCTCAATTTTGGCATTTACAACAGAACAAGAGGCTTCAATGCTTTTTGATTCTCGATGTGCAATCGTATTAACATTCCATTCTCCTATTCGTTTTGTTTCATCTGTATTAAACTCAGCATTAATTATTATTGTTGTTATTATTATTATTATTATTTCTTATGTTTTGATTTACATTTTGGTCTGATGTGACTTCACAAGTAGAGCCACTAGTAAAGGTTGTAAAATGTGAAAATGAAAAATCCAGTTTTCCTCTCACTTTTCTTTGTTTTCACTTTTCAGATGTATTACAAAAAAATTAAAGAAAAAAAAGAGAACCGAAAAAAAAACCACACGAAAGAAAAAAAAAATACAAAAAAAAAAAATTGTACATACGCCTGTAAATTTCTTTAAATACTTGAGCCTTTTTCGGGGGAGGGGAGGGTTGGGGTTGGGGAGGAAAAGCAGATGAAGAAAAGCCTTATATTTCAGTTTCTTCATCGGTTTGAGTTTGATGCTTACAGGGTTTCTCTTGTAACATTTATAAATAAGTGCTGCTTACATCACTGAATAAATATGGAGTAGCTGTCGCCCCTTAGTTTTGTTTTTTAGCTTTACTTTTTTAAGAAAAGGGAAAGATGTTCACAAAATGGTTTTTACATTTTCATTACTGAAAATTCAACAATGTAGTAGCTACTCATGTTGCACTGAGCTTGTCAGTGAGGACTGTCAAGAAATCCTATAATCCAGTTGTTGGTTGTCGTCCTTTACAGAAGACTGAACTGTTTTAGGAGTATTTAATGAAAACAAGTCGAGTGTTTTCAAAATGTGGTTGTCAAGTTTTTATGGCCTTACAATGTATTTTATGATTTTTTTTTTCTTTTTCTACAGTGAAACTATTGCTTACAGTCTGACATTTAATTTATTAGCGCTGCTCTTCAGCCTTTCCTTCCATGCGGAAAGATTCATGTTGGTTATTGCCAGTTTTTTACTTTTCAAGTTTGTACTTTTAAGGTTTAATAAAAACTTATGGACAATTCACTGTCAATTCTTTACAAACCATGTTTCTATCTTGCTTTGTGTGTGTGTGTGTGAGTGAAGAACATTTCTCTTCTCGATTAATAAGGCAGAGCTCATTATTTTTGCTGCCGGTCTGGTTTACAGTGTCATCCAGTGGAGGTAATAAATACTGCATTCTCTACCGCAAGACTTTTGTGTTGAGTGTATGAACTGGAAGTTTGAATCTTTCCTTTAATACTGGTTGCTGCTTCTTTTAAATCTCTCTGCAATATATTAGCACCAGTCATTTTCTAGTTTTTTTTCTCTAAACTTGAATTCTTATAACCTTGCCAGAACTATCACATCATATACAGATACATATTTTGCCAAAATGACTGTCCTTTTTAAATGTCTTTAGATGAAAATTGAGAAACAACTAACCACTAATAGTCCGCCCCTGCTGTGAAACATGAGTATAGTACTTGTGTGCTGATTAGGAACACATTGGCTTCGGACATCAAGTTCTAAACTTTCCCTCTTTAACTTTTACATGGCTACCTGCATTTCTGTATTTGTTTGTGATCTGTGTGCCATTAAGTTAAATGAGCTCACATGATATTCCTCAAATAATACCCATAGGGAATCCTGGGTGCAGGATCATTTGATATAGCAATCTTAAATGTATGTCATATATAAGTAGTATTCACTTTACATTTTGTAGTTACATTGTGAAATTGTTGCATTTAAATCATTTTTCCCTTTGATTTAAACCACCTCCTACTCCACACTTTTAATGTGGGGTGAGGTGGTTTAAATCAAAGGGAAAAATGATTTAAATGCAACAATTTCACGATGTAACTACAACATGTAAAGTGAATACTTCTTATAGGCACTGTATTTACCATGGTTCGACATAAGGGACCGCCTGACACAGATGGCAAGTTCAAGCAGCCGCCTTTGCTCGATTTAATGCCTGATGTGGCAGGTGATAATTTACCTTAAATACTGGATATACTGCCCAGTATTTTCCATTAAATATTAAACAATTTTCCTACTGATAAATCATCACGGCTGATTTGTTTACATTGGAAACGGACATGTGACCTACAGAGTATTCATGTCCGATGACCATACTTGGCACCGGCAGGTTTCCGAATCGACAACCGGTCCATTCATGGCCACTCAGAAGTGTCAAGCGTGAGATGCGTGCTGATGTGAGTGGCTGAACGGGGATATCGACACACATGGCTAACACATGGTTTGCATTTGTACTTTGTTGCCCCTTTGCATGGTATAGTGTTTTAAAGGTTAAGATCAGAGCACATTGGATAACAGGAGTTTTTTAAGTAAGTACATTAAAAAGTTAATTACACAAAGTCAAAGTGATTAAGCCTCCATTTCCTGTTATTTTGAAAGTTTGATGTAGATGGTTGCTCCCATCTCCCAAGTGTAGTACTGGCCCTAAAATCAGTTTGACTGGAGTTGCTTTCCGATAGAAGACAGCCTGGATACAAGTGAGTGGTTCGGTATACATAAAAGAACAATTTGAAAAAAAAAAAATAGTTTTTTTTTATTGTTTTAGATTTTGTTTTGGGGTGTTTCAGCACAGCACTGAAGAGTTAGATACAGGACATGGGAGTTTAAAAAAATAATAATTAAAAAAAAAAAAAACGATTTGATGGAGTTCTTTTCACTCCAAGCACATTTCAATACACCTTAATAGAAGTCAAGGTTGGGTTTTGTTTATTTTTGTTCTTTTCGTTGTCGTCTGTGAGAAAGAGCGTCTACGCGGCCTGCGAATCGCTGTCATCAGAGTTCTCTTTGAGGAGCTGGTGGTCCTGCAGCACGGCCAGCGTGGTGTCAGCCTGCACCTCCTCCTCGTCCGACTGCACGATGGGTGAGTCGCTCCCCTCCTGGCTGGCCGAGTCCGTGCAGGTGGATGAGAGTGAGGAGAGCTTGTGTCGCAGCTCCGCCTGGCTGGGAACCTGCAGTGTGATCTCAGTGGGATACGAATCCATCTCTGGCCCTGGACCAAGGGTAAGCAAAATGGCGCTCAGGTAATGGGCATTTGCAATACTGAGGGTGTCATTCAATTCAATTCCTATCGGTCAACCCTTTACATGGCATATGAATATGTCACTTGACACACACGTCTATTCATACCCTTGCTAAAATGTAACAGTTAATGCAGGTGTAAATTGGAGGCAACTGTACACAGACAGTGTGATCTAGTGGTTGCAGTGTCATACCCAGCATCGGTGAAGCCACGCTGTTATCTTCTCCCCCTGAGTTTAAGAAGACGTCCAGAGCCTCTTGGTCAGACATATCCATTAAGTCCATCTGCTCCAGCATATCGACATTCACCTCCATCGACGACATGCTCCCTATTGGCTCTGTTGGCAACAGCAGAATGACAACATGGCAATTAGGACTGCTCACTGTGTACGTGCGCTTCAGCAGCAAAGGGTGTGAATCCAGGAAGAGGACCTCGTACTATTCAGAGTATGGAAGATCTGCACTCTTTACACGATTGATTTGGCCCGTGTGGATTGGGATGGGCTATCTCGTAATCTTTAAATGTGTTAGAAATGATCAAGGAAAGTGACCAGCTAGTTACTATTTTCAGCCAAGACAGACTGCTGTTGAATCGTATAGAATCTCATCTGCACACAAAGTTTGCTTATACAGCAAATTTGTAGTCAAAAGGTATTCACCGCCACACCAATAAAACAATAAGCAAATAACCAAAGATCTGTGCACACATCCCATTAGGCATCTGCTTGCAATATCTGTCAGGGCAGTCGCAGTACACCAGGTCTTGGCCTCTCACCTCCAGAGAGTTTAATTATGTGATGCGAGTTAAACCTGAGCTCAAGTCTGTGTTCAATGTCATGTGAGTTGATTTACTTTTGCTCCTGGAAACATCTCCTTACAATCCTAACAATCCTAGTCATTCATACATATTTATATAGTCTTTATGTACCATGCAAAATAGTTTCTCATACACACTGTAAAGCCCTTCAAAGAAATTAAGCAAAAAATAACAGTAACGTACAACAGCATTCTCTGGGTTGTTAGTGTACAATCAAATTAGTGCAAAAGTAATCAGTATTTTCCAAGATTTAACCTAGATGTCTTAAACTATCTATTCTGGACTGCGAGCTGCAAAAAGTCAACATTTGTTAAAGTTATCTTGTACAATGCACAGCTCAGTTGAGACAGCTCACTATTTTATAAGCAGTCAGGGACCCTCATTAAGCCAATGTCACAACTGATGTGGGAATCAATTACAGAGGATAGCGTTTCAGAACAGCTCTGCTTTCTTGCACATAGTTCAGGACCGTGACTCATAGCAATCTGTACATTTGGATTTTTTTAATGGAATCTTTTTTGATACACTGCTACCATACCTCAAGTATTGTGAAAGCAGGGCAGCACAGTGAAGCGCAATAAAGAGAGAAATGAACTGTCAATTTAACACGTCCAAAGACAGCTCAGGCATCGTTCACCCACACCCCGCACCCCCCACCCCCCTGATCAATAAGACACAGTAACAACACACAGGGCACATCAAACATGAACCTCTCACAGCCTTTTGAGTGTCTCATGTGCGTCAATTGTTCAAACAAAAACCAAACAGGATGATAGCGAACAATTCACCACAAGATAAACACCGGTCGTGTTGAACTGTGAGACATCCGATGTTGTTTCCAAACAGAATATTCAACGATCGAATGTGATTTTGATAGCATTGCATGCATTTGTAGTTGAGCAGTGTTTATGCAGTCCTTCTAGACTCCAGTGATATTCATGTCAATATTCATGAGCTGAATAGACAGAATGGGCACAGCGCGCCAATCATTCCCATTGAACGTCTGGGAGAGGCTAAACAAAACCGCTTCAGGCGACTTGGCTCGAGAGTGATGGAAGACTGCTTCCAGTTCTGCAGCACACCAGGGACTATGGCCATCCCCAATGATAATGCCTCCTGCTCCCCTTTAGGGAAATGGCATTACAAGAGTCACCTTTAACCCAATAACCTAATGGGGAAATCCAGAAAAATGGTGTAGATTTTCCAATAAAAATATATACATGATTATGAAACTTAAATTAAAAGATGTCTCATTAAGGTTATTCCATTGGGATTTTTTTTGTTCTATTTAAATCAAAAACAAACAAACATTAATCTGAAATCTATGCAATGTACGCCAAATTCTCAATCAAGTCCCACATTAGTCCAATAAGAGAACCCCACCCAGACAAGTCAATCTGAATCATTGGTATTCGTTTACAAACCACCACACTGAAAGAAAGTCAGACAAACTGCACTCGGCAAATCAATACATGAACAACAAAAGACGCTTTCACATCAGGACGGACTTTCGGCTATGAAGCAGATGAGTTTTTATTGTTTTTTTTTGGTTTCTTTCTTTTTAAATAATCCAATTATCTTGAATCTTTGAAAATGATTTGTACATACAGCAGGAGAGTAGATCATTAAGGATACTACAGTGTATTTGCTATACTGTAGATCATTAATGACACTACAGTTAATTTCCTACTTACCTGTTCATGGTTTCTGCTTGTTAGACCCACAGTCAATTCCCCTATTGACCCTGGGTGGAGTTGGCTGTCCTTAAAGGTTATTTTTATTTCATGCACAGAGGGGAGATGTACAGGGTCAAAACAAAGTGCAACATTACTAACCATACATCCTACATACTGCTGTATTACAACATGGAGCAAGGGCGGGGACAGACATGGAGGGGAGGTTTTGATTCTTGTGATTAGCATTAGGTAGAGTTGAGAGGTTGTGTCCAGACATCACCAAATGGCCTTTTTGGGCAAGGAGAAGTGTTTCTGGTTCATCAGACGCATTCAGCGCAATGCTGCATGATTACCTCGGATTCTTCACAGTATCTGTTTAGATAATCTATTCAAAAGGCTACACTCTAAAGAATTACCCATGCTCTGCAATCGACCAAAGAAAATCGTCCTTTTAACCCTTTATGACCTAAGAGACACAAGTAACCAGGAAGAGTGTTCAGGGTCATTCTCTTAAAACATGAGTCCCTGCCAACAGTCGTCTTCCCAAATGTAATCGCATGATGGGCTAAAATCCTGTAGTACTAAAGGGGATGCATGCTTCCACCGACATTGTGCAGATGAACAGCAAACAACATATTTATTTAATCTGCTGGGTCTATGTGCTACCTTCTTCTTTTCATATTAAATGCATGAATGTGCCGTTTTACCCATAATGCATTTAAAAATCATGATATTTGCAGTTAGTGATCGTTTACAATAAACTAGTTTTTAGACATATTATTATTTTCGTTTTAAAATACTGTAATCATCACAATACGGGATTACTGATTAATTTGAAGGTAATAGCCAGTGAGAAGTGAAGTGGAACTGATACAAATTATCTCTGGACTTTGACATTACCAGTGAACTACAGAAAGTCTGACTTCCTAAATACTGCTGTAAACACAATCTTAATCTCATCACAATTTCTGTCACCAGACCAGTAACAGCAAAAGCAAGACCGCTGAACTGTAACTGAAAGATACAGTAGTAGTGCAATAGTTCTGCACCGTAATACAGATACGAACAATCTGTAGAAAGTAAATTAAAGATCGAAATAACAGACTGTGTGCACGCCTCATAACCTCAATGCAAAGGAAACTGGTGATTTAGCTGTTACTGCTTCAGACAGACTGGGGAATATTAAAAGCATGTAAAATAAACGGGCTAGCCCTAAGCACTTCGAATGCAGAGATATATGTACAAATATAGTACCAAAAATAAACTGCACAAATTTGTGTATCTACAATCTTTTACACTGTTGTATCTGTTTTTTGCCTATTGCATGGCTTATCCTTATGAGACTTGCCTGTTGTATGATATACCCTTATGAGACTCACTGAAAGTTGCAAAATTGAAAAATCATAAATTGTAGAACAAAAGGTTAAGACCGCAACTCAAAGGTTCTCACATTGTCTTTTAACTGCCATTTTACAATTACGTTATTATTATTATTAATAATAAATAATAATAATAATTATTATTATTTTACTGGTGAATTTGATGTTTTATTTATATGTTTTAAGGACTTGAGCATTTGCTGAATTTCTGATTTTATTTTAGCCCTTGAGAAACAGAATTGCTCATGACTCGTCTATGGGCAGAAATCACAGCCATTGGAGTGACTATCTAAAGCAGATGTGTGTGTTCAGAGTCTCCAGCTCACCTCTCCTCTCTGCAATCTGTAGGTAGCCAGTGGATAAATACTGCTCCATGTCTTGCTGAAAGGCCTCTTCGAAGAATTTCTGCCGCTCCTTCAGCTTCATCTGCTGAGCATGCTCCATGTCTAACACCTTCTGGGCATGCTCTGAATCCAGGTCCGCTGCAATACAACACACAGGGGAACATTCAGTGCGATACGCAGGATCAACATAGAGAAGAATTAACCACTGGATACCAGCTAAGCATGGTCTGCTAATGGGCTTAAAAGCGCAAGGTTGAGTGTAGTAACACAGTAGTAGTAGTAGTAGTAGTAAGACAAACAGGACCATGCATTTAAACCGGGCTTACAAATGGCCTTACTGTCTCTTGCAATGGGAAATGTATCAAAAGGCAGGAAGCCTTCACTCACTCTGTACTAAGCTATATTCACTAGAACAGATATATGTTAGTAATTCAGTGATGGACACCACAGAATACACCCTGTCATTAGATTAGCAAGGTCCAATGGGAGCTTAGCCAACATCAATTTATAAGAAAGGATTATGCCAGTGCTTTATTCTAAGCAGTGAGCGGGCTGACCAACCCACACACTGCTACAGCTAAAACTGATGAGCATCTTATATGCATTAAACATGATACAGGAATGAGATGAAGAGAATGTCTCCATTTGAATGAATTCCACTGCAAACCTGGTATAAAAGAAATGTAGTGCTCTTATTTATTGACCGATGAGCTGTGTGACTGATCGACAGCTCTCATCTGTTTCGACAGAGTGACAAGAGTGAGGGGAGCTGAGCTGTAGTCCGCTGCCAGCAGTGCTGTGTTGAGCAGGGTACAGCTGCTCCGTGGCCTCGCTTTCCTCATCTCTGCCCCGAGGTGCTTTTGAATTAGCAAGTGTGTGTGGTGATGGCAAAGGAGAAAGTTGACACTAGCCACCCTTCCACAAGAAAATCATTTGAAACTCTTCTCCATTTGGAAATAATGGGAGGCTCATCTTTCACCCAAAGCTGTGTGACCGTCTCCCAGCATCCCAAACAACTATTCCCCACTGCACTGTGCGGGAGCCAGGATCTATACTAAGTGCTTTCTGCCATCTCCTGAAAACTCCTTTTTAACAGAATTTAAAAATCATACCAGCCCTGTAAAATGAGGCCTATTAGTAGAGGAATAAAGATTTATATTTGGTCTTTAGTTAATCTGTGTGATAAGGTGTAATTCTGAAATAACTTGCCAGAGCAGTCAAGTGACAGCATTAGCCAGAACCCCGCACTTGGCTCCATTACTCTGAATTAATGTCACAGTCTGTCGCATTTAGTGTAGTTGCAATGCAGGAAACATTACAAATGACAGGGCCTGTGTATTTATAATAAAATGATTGCTTGCCCTCTTAAACTAATATGCTTTACTGTTCTAAAGGAATATAAATGTACATCTGTGTCGCAAAAAAATTCATGTTATGTCATGTAAAAATACATGCTAACAATGTGTGTCAGAGATTCAGAATAGATAAGCATTTTTAAGTCTAGACGCATCTTTTAAAGCTTTTTCATGAACTCCATTTTAACTAATTAGGCTACACGTTTTAGCTACTGTATTGCTATACTCTTATGTATGTATATTAAAGTTGTTATTTAGTTGTACTTATTTAGGTTTGTTTTAAATTTGATTGTACAGTGCTTTGAGTTCCTTGAAAAGTGCTTTATAAATAAAATGTATTTTATTCATGCCAATATTGGCAGGATTAAGGCACGGATTCAGCGGTAATATACACTAAATAATACACAATTCTGCTGAAGTTAAGCCAAGGTTGTGGACTGCTTCTATCACATAGCACACATACTACAGACTAAATGTTTGGGATGAAAAAAAAAGAAGATGTATAGCTTTTTCACCAGTGTCTATCATGTATTTTTAAAGGAGTTGGGTATCTGATCAGGCACATAACATATACTAGTAATCCAGAGACAAAGAAAAAGAGACCCAACAATTCTGCACCCTACAGTCTATATATAAATAGTAATGCATTATTGAACATCTTTGGATTCTTAAATATCAACACATCGCTTTTAGGAATCAGTCTCTGAGGAGTAGACTTAGTGCATCTGTTGCCATTAATATTCTAAAATAAGGTAAAGTTTGGAAGCAGCATGTAATAATCTGATTTCCCAGTACATACTTTACTAATTAGTTGGGTATTCATGGCAAAACAAAATTAGGAATGAGTCACTTTAAGATGCAGTTGTACTGAAAATGCAATTAATGAAAGATCATATTTAAAATGTCCATACCCTTGCATTACAAGAAAGGCTATAATATTTGTTATTTTACTCACTGAAATGCCCTCTGATAGTTTATCGTTCTGATGTATCAAGGTACATCAAAAATGAAAGGCTTGTGGCAGCATTAAGATTTTATGAGACCTGACACTGGGCCAAACACTGGTTTACAGTCTTTAAAATGATGTTACTGCAGTACTGTTTTCCTGTTCATTCTGCTCTCTCCATTCTGTCTTTCAAAAAGACTAACAGATTCAGCAAAAGTGCCTGGGGAGGGATAGTTTGCCTATGTGCTTGGCCACACACTTAAATTCATTTTGATTTCTTGCTAGCTGAAGACAGATTTCATCAAAGCCAATGCTCCTTCTAAGAAGATGTCTTGTTCTTTATTTTACATGGGTTACAGGGATAAATGAATCCTGGAGATCTTTATAGTAAATAAATACATACATACATAAATGATTCAGAAACATATGAAGAGATAATTCAATTCGCTTAACAGGATTTGCTTCATCTGCATGTCTAAAGGGTAACTGAATCACATAATGGTAGATACTGAATGCAGTTAACATTTGTGAATGCAATTTGCTCTGCAATTTTTAGAAATACCAATTAGGAATATATTATTCTATGTTTAAAAATTAATGCAAAACAAAACATTACTATAGCCATTAAAATCAGATATGTATGCATGTATATATCTGTTTCTGTGTAGTTTTATCTGAAAACAGAAGGAAATCAACAATTAATTTTCAAGTAAATCCTACATTAAACCCTATTCTAGATTATAACCGTATGTTTTAAAAATGAGAAACTGGATTGTACAGTGAATATTTTGTTAAGAAGCAAGATAAATTATCTGATGCTTGAGATTATTAGGACCGCTACATCATCTGCATCTTATTGAAATTGGCACAAGTCAGGAATAATAATTATACACGCACACTCTAATATAAAACTGACACCCCCACAGCTCATAATGGATGTAAACAGAAACTGTGTATAACAGTACAAAAAGTTGTACATCTTTAGGAATGGGGAGGAGATTTATTAACTAACAGAACAATATTCCTACTGAGACCCCCTGGTCTCATACTATTATTCTCTCGTATCGAATGTCTGGGAGAGAGAAATAATCTTCCTGTGGATGAAGAGCCAGGGGCAGACTTTGACTGCTATATTAGGTTTGGGACCTGAGGGAAGCTTTTTTTTTGTGTGTTCATTTTAGAATTAGTTAAAGGTTTCTAGGGTCCTAAGGGAGGCTGACACTGGCTTTCATCATAGCGGACGGCTACACAGCGCATCTCTTGTTGTCCTCGCAGATAAATATGCCAGAACGGATTTGATCTTCTCTTCCTCCAAGCCCAGCTAGTCACAGTATATACAACAGGAAAGCAGACACGTGTCCACAGTATAGAGGAAGCAGTCTCCAGAGCAGTGTTTAACACGTCCCATGGGCTTCCATTACCTACATGCAGAGTGTCTCCTCAATGCATTTGCATAGACCCGAATCAGTAGACAACAGTTAGGTACAACAGCATCGATATAACAGACGGCACACTATAAAGAGCTGAGGTAAGAACAGATATCTATGGTAATTGTCAAGATATCAGAAATGTGAAAGTATTCCCCAATCGGAATAAAATCATGCATTGCTGGAATCTGTAACGCTTCCCTGCACTTTGAAATTAATAAAATGAAAGCACACGTGTCCCTGGTATAGACACTGACACCTATTTACATCAGCTGTGTCCCCTGGCACTCCAGTGAACAAGTGAAGTGAAGTGTGTCACTCTCTTTAGCAATGCAATGATCATTTTATAACCAAAAAATATATTTTAAAACAACAATACAGAAAGGATCACCTCCTTGTAGCTATACAATATATATTGTTAATGGTGCAGAGGTGTCCAAGTGCTCATTAACACATCTGCACTCAATTGAAAATGTTCAAAGAAAACTTTCTCTGCAGGAAACTGCAAAATATACACTGTCCGTTTGTCAAAGTGTAGATTTGAAACCGCTTGTGATAAAAGGCTAGGTTTGCTTCGAGAGGAAATAATATATGTAAATTAAATACATGTAAAGATGTAACACTCATTTGCAGCTTGATCTTTTACTACTGAGAGTTTTCAAGGGGAAACATTATTTTATTCCTTCTTATCTTGAAGCATTCGATTGCTCTTATCTCTAACTTGATGTGTCCTGTGCAGACAAAGTATAAAATGTGTTGAGCGATGTCATTTACACTGTACTAGAAGTACTAATCACTTGTCATTTTGAGAATAAAGTAAAGCAATTCAAGCAAGATGGTTTTGGTTAAATCAGTGATTAACATTTCAATCAAGCTGTTTGTCTAGTGTTCCAAAAATAAAGAAGAAAATATGAAAAATGTGTTGACATGCATGGTAACATCCAGTGGCTGACCACTGTGGTTAGAAAAATTAGAAATGTTACTGTATTTTTGTTTTATTTCTGATAGGCATCATATTTAAATTTTGGGCATTACTGCTCTAAAGGGCAGCCAACTGCAAAGAAAATAAAAGTTTAAAAATAGACAGCTCACTGCTTAATTTTAAAAGAAGATTCGCAGTCTCATGCATTTTTAAATTTCCTTATTAACTTGACTGGTGTGACAGAACATTGGTTACTGTACAAAATTAAATTATTGTATACTAAACTAAGCAATTTATATAAGCATTTAAACCCTTTAAAGAAACAAATATTCGATTCATGCGAGTTTAGCATGGCACCTGAAACATGGTAAAGCATAACTAGGACAGTACAATGTTGGAAAAAACCATGTGCCATGCTGTAAAAGAAAACACAGCTAACCAGTTAAAGATGTAACACCTACTGTATTGCATTAATAAGACCATAAAACATCTTTACTGCTCTGAACTGCAGGTTGTTAAATAAATATGGACAATCTAAGCAATTAGATGAATCCAATCAATTAAGACAATGTAGTCACAGAATATTAGACAATTTAAGTGAGCTAAGTAGACACCACTATACACAAACACATACATATGCAGAAGGTAACATGCAGTCTTGCTAGTGAACTGCACTTCAAAAACCACAGACTGCAACTTTGCTGCAACTCTGAATTAACTAATGGTTACTTCTTAAGAAGAGCACTTACCTTTTCTGCCCGTCAAAGTGGGGCTGTGCCAGGGGTCTGCCCTTGCTCTAAGTGAGCCTGTGCTGTGACCTGTACACCTCCCAGTTTATCAGATGCAGGAAGAGCACATTTGCCTGTGCTACAGGAAGTGTCTTTGTTTCTCATGGTAGGTCTGCCGTGTGTGTGTGTGTGTTTGTGGGGGGGGGGGGGGGAAGACACACCACACAGCTGCACTACGCATTTACATCTGCATATCCTGCCTCTGGCATGGCCTCTGCCTTTTCACGGATTAACAAATTAACCATTACAATGAGGAGACTACATCACAATCACTGCATCTGCATTCAACTTGATACTGTAGCATCAGAGCTAAGAACAAGGATCACTGCAATCCCTAACTTTTTTACCTTTATGTGCATCACTTATCTTTCTGATGAAGCAGAGAAAGTGTGGGCACTCAGGGAGCCTGCCTTGAGTACTTTAACTTGTTTCAGTGGTGTTACAACTTATTACAATAACATTACAGGACACTTTTTCAGAGAACTTGGAGCCAAAAGAAATGGTCACATTGAGAAAATCTGACAATGGACTATCACCAGTCATTCTCCAAGATATTGTCTTGATGCAGTTTCTAATAATGCAGTAAATAAATTAATGATGTCTTCAGAGCTACAAAAGGATACTCATACATTACCCAGAATATGCTCATATATATTTTCAAGCAAAAAAGTGTCTTTCTACCTCTCATGATCCACCCTGCAGGCACACTGTCAGAAATTCAGCTTTTACAGAAGTATATTTTTTCTTTTCCTTCAGTTGGTTTAATTCTTGTTTCTTTCTTTTGTCAGAAGCCCCAGGATATCATTGTAATAGATGGATAAGGATTTGTGTTTATGTCTGAGGAACTATATTCACACATGCCACAAGGACAAATGCAAAACACTGCAGTGTATACAGACAATGACTTTCTCCAACCCTTTTGAGGCATTTGTGTAATTTCCATATGGTAATGTTAGTTTAACAAACAAACAAAAAGGGCAAATTATATTTACACTATAGGAACAGATACATTTTTCCATATTCAAAATAGTCTTGCATACATTTTATGAAAAAAGTTCAATGAACACCCCACACCCCCCAAGCGATAAATGCACATTTTCACAATTATTTAAAACAATCTGCCGAATTATTCCAGCTTGATAATGAAATGATAATAAAACACTTTGCTCATACAAAGTGCTTACCTTAGAAACAAGATAATTTCCTACGAACATCATCACACTTGATCATGGAGGAAATGCACTGCCAGCAAAATAAAGATTCAAGTAATCCACTTTTGGTTTCTTTGTAGTGCAGGGGATCAGTGTACTAAGTGAATCAACTTTCATGGTTGTTTGTTTTTGTTATTTTGCCCTGCATTCCTGCTTTGTGGTTAATGTTCAATACAAGTAAAACAATAAATAAACAAACAAAAAATACACTATAAGAAATATGTATGTCACACCCTAACCTACCACTTCCCCTCCTGTGCTGGATATAAATAAAAAATGCAACATCCTTTAGACTGTCTTCACATTTCCTTTTCTTACACAGTGAGCAGCTTTACCCTGCATGTGTTAAACACAAAAGCACATTTCCACAGGGAAATTCTTTCCGGTGTTCATGTTCACTTCAGGCTACACCAACATATCCAACCCTCCTATATATAAATAAATAAATATTCTGAATATAAATCCAGCAAGTTAGCAACCAAATTGTTGGTGTATATTTTACCTCATCATGACTGAAATCACATCTAAGTTCCTCTGAGAAGTAATTGCTTGTTCATTTTTAAATCATGAATGGTGCAGGTTTTGAAGCATACTGTCTGATTCCTTGAAAAATGTTATTGGTCGTGTGAAATCATGTTTTCAAATCATAAAGCAAACAGAGTGGATTTAAAACACTGAATGATGTTTAAATTACATGGCGAGGCATCCCCCAAAGTGCAGACAAGCCATCCCCGAGGGAGAATTACAGACAGAGGCACT
The DNA here is from genome assembly GCF_036373705.1 of Amia ocellicauda. NCBI lineage: Eukaryota > Metazoa > Chordata > Actinopteri > Amiiformes > Amiidae > Amia > Amia ocellicauda. The sequence goes on from NC_089859.1 coordinate 30,332,711, forward strand.
ATATAAGAACTTTCTGATCTTTTTGCTGCTTTTTTACCTTACGGTGCCTGGAGGGGAGGCAACCATTAAGCCTGGGCCTGCGGACCCCCAGAGATGTAATTTCTCCTATAACAGTCTGTCATCCTACAGGAGTTTTTTGTTTTTGTCTCCTCCGTCCCTAATGGTTTACTTTTACATTATGTATTAATCACAATCTTACAGTGTTGTTTTAATCTGTAAAGCGCTCTGCGGCAACTCTGCGAAGAGGCGCTACACCAAATAAAAATTGAATGATTGATTATGTAAAGGATAAATGTGACTCCTTGTGATTCATCTATAAGTTGCAGTACAGATACCACAGGAGCAGATAAGGCAGCAGCAGTCTTTAAGATCATGGGGAAAGATAATACAAAAACCTCTTACATTACAGAGCTGATGCATTCAAACTCATATGTGTCCTCTGTATGGTCAAAATAACTTGCAGCTCAAAGTTTTAGTCCAGTGAGCTTCATTTTTAAGAATGTATGCCGTTTCTTTATAAAATATATTTTCTCTGCAAACCATGACTAAAAATACAATTATGACAGCAGGATGGAATGGCTAAGATTGATTCCAATAGCAAGCTCCACAAAAGAAAATCTGTCAATAGTTATTTGTCTAATTTCATACTACTAGTATGTTATTAAAAGCAGAAAATCACATCTTTAGCCTACAATCAGTCCCTAACAAAGTAGAATATCTTATGTTATCATTTGTGCTCTCAGCAGTTTTAAGATACAATCATCTGCTGGAATAGTTTAGCAATAATAGCACCTATTCCACAAACCACTTACAGAATACAACAGTATCACACAGTGGATTTGCATTAGGTTGAAGGAAGAATCCCCTGTTCTCATCAGAATTTTAAAAAATCAGTTGGCAGGTGAATCCTAGTTTTAATTTGGTCACAGCTCAATTTATATTTTACATTTTCATATTGGCCCAAACACTTTAAATGAGATTGATTCTACATATGATGTCTGTTTGGACAATCTTTGAACTCAAGTAATGCAAAGTTATCTTTCAATAACTGCCAAGAGTTGTTTTCTTTTCTTTCCATTCTCCACAATATTAAATACAAATGTTTTCAATATTTCATCTCTACAATATGTTCCACAAGTGAAGGATGGAATATAGATGAAAAAATTACTTATACTCCAGTCACCTAAACTCCTGGAAAATCTTGCCAGTTAATTATTGAGATATTGAACCAGACAGAATAGAGCCCAAACTGATTTTGACCTCACCTATCATGAGAGAATGGCCCTTCATGATTGGCCCTGCAATAACTGCCCACTCTGTGCAGACATCAATATCTTATCTCTTGCCGAACACCATGAACTTTAAGAAATATGCAGTTGTAGCAGGATGTGTCACTGAGAAACGAAGTCTAGTAATCTCCTGCCCATTGTAGAATAAGCACTGGGAAAATAAATCCAATCTGAAATTTTGGGCCTAACCACGTAGCTCATCGGGTGCAGTGCGATTTAGATCCATCAAGGAACTGATGTGAGGGCCTGTTACTTTGATCTAGCAGAGACAGGCAGACAGTTTGTCAGAGTGAAAACAAAAGGCAGAGAGACAGAAACAAGGAAACAGAAATAAAGGACAGGGTGCAGTGGGGTGTGAATAATGATGCAAAGTTGACCAAAGTGTAAAAACACCGGGATGAACAATGCTTGTTAAAGTTGGACTCGGCGCTGCTCTGCTTTCAGAGTTTCATATCTGTTTGAAATCATACAGCAGGAGATTTATGTCCTATTTTTGGAGTCTGGTTCATTGCAGCATGGAGCCTAATAGGCTTCATAGAGTATGGAATACAGCCAAGAGAAAAGTAATACACTAATAGAAAATCTGCCCCAGGTTTAAATGTACTCAATTTTTTCTTTTACACAAATAGAAAGTTAGTGCAAAAAAAAAAAAAAAAAAACCTGCTCCAACATTCTTCATTATTAGGAGATTCTACACTTAGGAGCAGCTCCCTGCACACGTGCATTGACACTATTCTACATTAATACAAAACTGGCACTGCCATCTCCCCTTAGGTTCTAATCGGCCTCAACTAATGCCCCTTTTCCATTGGCACATCCGACCCGACCCTGAACCAAGTTGGAACCTGATGCAGGTCTGGTGTTCACTACCTCAGCTGAGGTCAATGACGTCACAAGCTTACCTATTTCAACAGCTTTGTTGCAACCTGCACATTTGGATTAATCCATATAACTATGGCTTAATTTGAAATTAAAAAGCGATCAGCTTTCACTATTATAAATAAATTAACATGTCTATCAACAGAACTGAGAAAATGAGAAACATAAAAAAGTTATGGGACGATGGACTTATCTAACACATGAAGAAAGGCTATCGCTTGAAACTACCTGTAACAAATTTAAACTCTTTGTGAAGATCATTCCTATGATTTTGTAACAGTATTTAAATTGCAGTAGTAGTTTGTTAAGTATTTGTTATGTATTTCAACTTAATAATAGGGTAAACTGACGCTATGTGATGACGAGTTCAGTTAACTCCGCCCCCTCACAGCCTGGTTCAGGGTCGGCTCCATAATATTGACAGTGGGTAACGTGCCGAGCCGCGCCAGCCTGGTTCCAGTTCAGGTCGGATATGCCAGTGGAAAAAGCGTATAAGTGAAAGTAGCAGGAAAAGAGTTTAATTATTCTGGTGATGTTTTGGTAGGCAGTATTCTGTAGACTATTAAGCATTGATCAGGATCATACGAGATAATGGCAGAAAACCTTGAAATTACACAGGCAAAAAGTGAAGGGACCCGAGACTAATGCGCTGATGGAACTAATGGCTCCATATTCTGCATGAGTCCAGCATCATAGAAGACATAGAAGTGCATTACAACCTTCCCCCTCAGTTAGCTTTTAACAACAAATTTCCAATGATAAAATTCCATCTTGAGATATTTATTACAGATAAAAAGACTAACTAGACTTGCTCTGGCAGTGTTTGAAATAAACCTGAACTTCAAAATCATACATAATTTTCAGTGCACCAAAAGTTCAACCCAATCATCAACTAACGGAAGGTTTCTGAACTCACAACCATGCTGCTTAAGAGGTCTAATAAACAAATTAGCATTGGATTTGTTATGTGTAAATATACAGCACATATCCCAGAATTTGCTAGCTACATGGTGTGTTTTGTTAATTATTAATTTCTTATTATTGAAGGGGTTTTGTTTCTGTTGCATCTTCATATTAAAAGATACACTGCTGCCCAGAAACACTGTAGCCTTCTCCTTTTATCCCCCACTCTCTGAATATAAAAGTGTGTGAGGAATTTTAATGTCCTCCCCCTTCAGCAGAGGAATATTAAACCAACTTCAGTTCAATGTTCAAAGATCTCACTGGCTGTATTTAGTGTCTCAGGTTTGCTGTTCAAGGGCTTAAATGAAAGATGATCTTGTAGTGCTCATCTCCTGCGCTACAGTGGCACAGTGCACTCCTGCATGGCATGACCTGGGCTGCTGTAGATTTAAATGTGTGTGTGTATGTGTGTTGTGGATGGGTGAGAAAACTGTAATGAAGGACTCAGTTGGTGAATGCTGCACTAAACAAAGGAGGTTCAGAAAGTAATTTTCATTTCAGCAGCAAGCACCTATTGTACTTAGTATGCCTACATTTCACATTCATTCATAATAAAAAACACCTACAGATTTAATTATCTTCATATTCACAACACACATTGTCATTAAATGCTATTGATTGGTAGACAGATCAATATCGAGCTGCTATAGGAAGTCCTAATTGATAGTTTCCACTCTGAGGCATTTAAAAATCTTAATTAAGTTTCTGTATCCTTACACCAAGTAGCATTAAACCAGATTTGCCCTTATAATCCGATTTGCAATTCATATGTTAAGGGTGAATAAATATTGTAAAGATTTATTGCCTCAGCACCGATAACTGCTATCTCCCAGCCTTGTCTAAGTCTATACTTTCTGTTTCTCTAAAAATACTCTGGCTTTCACAATTCAGGTGGTACAAAAGGTCAGTGGCAAAAATAATTTGAGTTTTTATACTAGCTTACTGGATTTCGCTTTATCTGTATATGGATTTTTTAAAATACTACACTAATAGCTTCCAAAGAGGTCCAGGATTTGGCACGGTTTTCATATTTTCTGTGTAGTGAAAAGCCCTTTCAACTTTCCTTGCCAATAGCCATTTTCCTTAAAATGTGCACATTATACAATTAATGTTAAGTTGATACATTTAAAATTGTTGTATGCATTTTTTGTATTATTATTATTCCTTTATAGTTGTTTATTACTATTATTATTGGCTCTCCCTATGTAAAAAAACACATGTATACACAAACCAAACTAAATACCCTGCCAAATATGACATCATAACGTCAGCTACCCCCCACCCTGGGACCGCTGACAAAATACCAGCAGCAGCATCACCTCCCGGGATCGAGGCCAAATTACACAAAGTAGCTCTCATTATAAAAAAGGTTGGGGACTCCTGAAGTAGACACTTTGTTGTGAAAGTGCAGGTGTGTGGCATGTTGCTAGTAGCTCAAATTGGACAAAATACTGAAGCTGTGGTTACTGCACATGTATGGCTTAAAAACAATCACTGTAATTTCATAGTTGTTTACTTCTACAGTTGTAATAATGAAATGATCATATACATATAGACAGATGGATAGATGGGTGGATAGATATATTACAAGCTATTGAAAGTAAATGTGATATACAATTTCACCCCAAAAACTGCATTTATACTGCACCTCTCAGTGCACATTTAATTGTGTTGCTAAGCAACACACTGTTCTGGTACTGTCCAGTATAGACTTTAAAGTGCTACACTTACTACACAGAAAAATAACTATTTGTTTTGCTTTGTTCAGTTAATTGTTGTAGACCCATGTTACTCAAACAGCTCAGTACAGTTTGATTAAATGGCTAATTACTTTTAAAATGAAAACGTGCTCTGCTGAATAAAATTATTTTTGGGGCTAATGCATCTAAGCACATTCATAACCATATAGTTTGCCATCCTGTCTTAACAGTGATGGGGTGTCAGAGATAAAGGGTACCTGCGTTCTCAATCTAACAGACTGTGAAGCAGCTTAGATTGAACTAAGAAAGCTATACTGTGTAAAATGTGCAAGGTGATAATATTTAATAATACTGTTTTAAATTGTACTATTCTGTGAGACTGTGCAAGAAGAGTAAACATAAGAATCTATATGAAAATATTAATAACATTCCAACACTCTAATCTCTAATGTCTACTGACTGCTTTATCCTGCAAAATTAACTTGCATAATTAGGACATACTTCGGCATCACAATCACAGTCTGAAAAGCTGCAGTTTGTACCATAATAATGCACTATATAATTCTGAAGTCAGGCGTCTTTAAGCGGATACCTTTGAAATGCCCGATTCTACTTCAGCCAGGTTGGATTATGTGAAGGAGTAGACAAATCAGGGACACATACACATTTAAAAGAAATACCTTAATGCTTGCAGTATCTGAGTTCTATTAGGGGGATAATAAAAAAAAAACCTGAGGGCTGGTCTTATTGTATGTTTTGTCTTATGTATTAAAATTGTATTTTAAAGTTCATAGACACTCACAACAAACTACACAGACTGAAAACATACTTTTCCAGGATACATATGGCTACCCTCATCTTAATCGATAAGACATATCAAGGAGTAATTTCCTCTGCTAGAAAAAGACAGATCAACAGCATTCAGAGTTTACACCTTTTTTTGGGAGAAAAGGAAAGGGGTTTCACAGTTTTGTATATTTCCTGTTACTTGTAACTAAGATAAATAAGGTGGAAGAAAGAGCTAATGATTGGTATCCAAGCTGTACAAACCACTACAGCACTGGAATTAGGGAGAAAAAATGTAAACAATCAGAATCACAGGAAATTAATGATTTTGCCCTGACTGCATTAGAAATAGGCCTACTCTTGGCATTCTGTCACACAAAACATGCATCACTTCCTATTTTTCTCAATTCCATCCTATTAATCTCCCAAAATATGTAAATTAGGTTATAAAACTTCACTTCCATGTTTTACTACAGATATTACACATCCTTTTGACAATCTCTCAGCGGGTTCTCTTTTCATTGTCCATCTCTTCCTGAAGGTGAAGAGTTTTGACCAGTCTTCATAATTCATCTCAGGTTGTTTTCCCTGCCTCATTTTGCAGCTGCCTCATCTTACCACCTTATGGAGAGCATCTCTTTACAGTTTATTTTGCAATTACTGAAAAGGGGCTATAAAAGGAAATATGTGGGACATTCAACCACTTTAAGCAAACTATGGATACATGATAATTCGTCACATCTTCCATATAGCAGCATTTGGCGATTTACTATTTTTCAAGGGATAATACATTCAAGAGAATTATATATAAAAAATAAGGGTCAATAAATAAATCTGTGATATAAACGGTAATATTTCCATGACACCAACAAACTTTTACATTCACCAATGGTTTATGTGTAGTGACAGGCCATATCAATATGTATATGAAAATAATCTAGGACTTATAGAACCAATATTCTACTGCTTGGCTTTACCTATGATAAGGCTCAGGAAAGGCATAGTTCACAAAGTAAAGATTGTGGCACTATATTTCCCCCCCAGTGAAAAAAGGCATTTGACATTTCCTTCATTATCAGGAAGCCAGCTCTCTCTGCTACTGCTCTTTATTATACCCAGGCTATCAGCTTAGACACACTCAAACTGTTTTGTTATTTCCAATTCCCATGTCCCCAAGCATTACCTACTTAATTCTAATACCACGCTGCCCGAGTTTAATACCAAATTATGCAAACCTAGGCAGGGAAGTGGTGATGGTGGCACAGTTTGGGGACAGTGGAAGGAAACCAATGTTAAGTCAGGGCTGGGTTTGGGCTCGAATGTGCCAGCTAAGCTCCCAGGTCTCGATAAAATAAGTGCAAACAGATGGTCTAACACAGGCCAGGGTAAAATGATTTATAGAAAAGCTGCACACTGAGAGTCTTTGAAGCATGAACCCAAATGGCAACATTTGCCTGAGAGGCACAGCTGTTTATAAGATGGCATTTGCATACGACACTGCTTCATTATACAGGGGGTTAGCATGTACACACAGACACATCCCCATGACTCCCCACCACTGCTGTACACAGCAGTCACGGAAACTTGCAACAGATCATGTTTTTTTATTATTTATTTTAGTGTTCTGCACTCCCTATTACTGTTTTCTAGTGGATGCTATTTTCAATATCCATACATTTTAATATCCCCCCCCCCGCCACAGCTTTAAAGCTCAATTGTATGCTTACACAGAGAGCTTCAGATAAAGGAAGCCTGAATCCATCTAATTGAATGTCAGAATGTCATGACATCTCTGCTTGTTCAAGGGAGAAAAAGATATTCACCAAATAAATATATATTTGATCTTTAAAACAGATTTTAAGCTTCCAAAATGTCAAGCCACCCATATTTCATTTTGGCAATTAAAAACAAAATAATGTAAACAAACAACATGATAACAATTACTAAACAATTATCACATTAACTTTATTAAATAATGTTTGAGAGCATGCCTTCCAGGAACTCTGAATACTAGCAGACTCTGAAGGGAGGGGGCCTGGGGGATGGGGGTTTTCTACAGCCCTGTTAATCAAACAAAGCTCAATTCAAAACACCATTAACTCAAGGTTATATCAAACTTAGCACAGCAAATTGAGCTCTGAAGAGATCCCAATCTACTTTCAAAGACAGTTGTCAAATCCTTGTTATGATTTGCAGATGAGTCAATGACACTTTCAGTCTCACCAGAAATCAATGAGGACATAAAAGGCACTGTCCCTCTCAGAGCACAGACAAAGGTTTTTGTTCAAATCAGATTTTTGGTGGAAAGTTATTGTCATATAGGAGAATAGATTAAACTATGTTGGAGTGCAATACACAAAAAGAAAAATGCAAATACAAAAAATGTTTGTTTTTGTGTCTTTGTTTTTATATTTGCATTTTTAGGCCACTGTATTAAAAAGTGCAAATCATACCATTACATAATATGAAAATATCGATTCATAATGGAAATCTTGTTGGGAGTATTTCCAGAGTGCAAAGGGTGTACAAAAGTCTATTCAGGCTATACATTCAGAAAAATCCCCAAATTAATCCTCTGTTAACATGAGTTTTAGTATAAATTTCCAAAGCAAGTGGGTGTTGGTTTATTGTACTCTAGAATACTGTATATTCTTGGAGACTGATCAAACCATCATCATAGACTGCTTAATTGTTTCCAACCATTATATAATTACCAGTCAAAAAAAGACAATCAATTGCTGTACATAACGTATCATTAAAGACTAATCATGACGATTATCTAGTGCATCGTGACTATTTCTATTCTAACAAGCACAAATGTTTATCTGGGGGGGAAACAGCGCTGAACAAGTTGTACCCGACACACACAAAATCAGATCAAAATGTAAGCACATTTTTTTTTAAATAAAATAAATAAAAGATATAAAAGATAAATATTATTTATTGATCTTAAGGGAACAAATACTCCTTTCTATCGATCCCAGAACAACACTTATCATATTTATTGATTTAAAACACTAGGCTTTGCAGGGGAAATAGAAGCTGAACAAATAACCCACAGTGCAGAAGAGTATGAGGCATCCATTCATTGCAGCACGATCACACCAAACTCAGATTCGATGACTAGCTCATTAGCTAGGATTTCAACCACAGCATATTTCTTCCTGAAAGATTCTGTTTAAAGTTTGCTGGTTTATTTACTACACATTGTGTACTGGGAAATAACTCACTCCTCTTGCCTGTCCAGAGAGTGGCAAACTGATTAAATGAGAGCAGATAAGGGGCATGGGGCCATTTAAGAGAGAGAAGACCAGGCCTAAGACATATAACAGACACACAGGAACACAAGTGGAGTTTTGGAAGCTGCTTTACCGCTGTATATAATGTCATGAGATTAAGAAGACACAGCTTTAGTACTGTATTACTTTGTGAGGTACTTTCAGAAGAGTTGTGTTTGCTAGACTAGCAAAATGCAGAACATACAGAAATCTCAAAGTACACAAAACGATATATAGATATATATATATATATATATAGATATACAAACATTTACCTAAAGGATTATTAGGAACACCATACTAATACTGTGTTTGACCCCCTTTCGCCTTCAGAACTGCCTTAATTCTACATGGCATTGATTCAACAAGGTGCTGAAAGCATTCTTTAGAAATGTTGGCCCATATTGATAGGATAGCATCTTGCAGTTGATGGAGATTTGTGGGATGCACATCCAGGGCACGAAGCTCCCGTTCCACCACATCCCAAAGATGCTCTACTGGGTTGAGATCTGGTGACTGTGGGGGCCAGTTTAGTACAGTGAACTCATTGTCATGTTCAAGAAACCAATTTGAAATGATTCGACCTTTGTGACATGGTGCATTATCCTGCTGGAAGTAGCCATCAGAGGATGGGTACATGGTGGTCATAAAGGGATGGACATGGTCAGAAACAATGCTCAGGTAGGCCGTGGCATTTAAACGATGCCCAATTGGCACTAAGGGGCCTAAAGTGTGCCAAGAAAACATCCCCCACACCATTACACCACCACCACCAGCCTGCACAGTGGTAACAAGGCATGATGGATCCATGTTCTCATTCTGTTTACGCCAAATTCTGACTCTACCATCTGAATGTCTCAACAGAAATCGAGACTCATCAGACCAGGCAACATTTTTCCAGTCTTCAACTGTCCAATTTTGGTGAGCTTGTGCAAATTGTAGCCTCTTTTTCCTATTTGTAGTGGAGATGAGTGGTACCCGGTGGGGTCTTCTGCTGTTGTAGCCCATCCGCCTCAAGGTTGTACGTGTTGTGGCTTCACAAATGCTTTGCTGCATACCTCGGTTGTAACGAGTGGTTATTTCAGTCAAAGTTGCTCTTCTGTCAGCTTGAATCAGTCGGCCCATTCTCCTCTGACCTCTAGCATCAACAAGGCATTTTCGCCCACAGGACTGCCGCATACTGGATGTTTTTCCCTTTTCACACCATTCTTTGTAAACCCTAGAAATGGTTGTGCGTGAAAATCCCAGTAACTGAGCAGATTGTGAAATACTCAGAGCGGCCCGTCTGGCACCAACAACCATGCCACGCTCAAAATTGCTTAAATCACCTTTCTTTCCCATTCAGACATTCAGTTTGGAGTTCAGGAGATTGTCTTGACCAGGACCACACCCCTAAATGCATTGAAGCAACTGCCATGTGATTGGTTGGTTAGATAATTGCATTAATGAGAAATTGAACAGGTGTTCCTAATAATCCTTTAGGTGAGTGTATATATATATATATATATATATATACACACACACACACACCAAGTTACTAAGCAACAAGACAATGCAGGAAATCCATTTACAATGCATCACATAAAATAATATTTCAAATTAAGTTAACTGTCTGCAAAACAATGATCAACAGGCAAAATGTGACATTCTTGTATGTACTTTTACTCTGATAATTAAGATATTTAATCTGAAAATGTATGCTGTCATCTGTAGACATACAGTAATAGGACAATTCATATCTCTAAGTAGATTACTATTTACAGAACTATAATGGCTTGAAACAAACTGAATGCTACAATAATGGTTTATAAAAGCCATACAGTTTAACTAGGATCTCGTGCCAGAACATGAGAAGTCCGTTTCTTTATTTTTTTTTAATAATACTTAAACTACTGTACAGGTTGAAAAGTTATAATGAAATATCTTATGTAGAGTCATGTCTGATTGACATGACATGTTATTACCACTGCAGTAAGAACTGTACAGAGATTAACTAGAAAACAACAAAATTGTATTTAAATGATTTTCTTTTCCTTGATGTTTTTTGTCAATTGGGCACAGAAATGTTTTCAGTCTAGAACACAACCATTCAACAGCATTAGAAAACGTACACAACTACAGCTAGAAGTGCTGTTTGGTTTAATATTATTAACAGTATTAAGGGGAATATGTGTTGTAAAAGTGATTCACACAGAGATTATATTTTTTATTGAGGAGACCGGCTGTGAATTTGAGTTTGTTTACTGCAGAAAACCAGTAAGGCACAAGTCAATGTAAGTAATGGTATGTTTAGCTTCTATCACGCATTGACTTCAGTCTTCGTTGTTTTGATGTTCTATATACAGAAAGTCAGGATATGCAGGGTGACAGCTGTGGCTGCTTTGAAAAGCATGTGTGCACACTACCCCCCCACGCAAATACATACACACACACATAAGCACACAAAGGTGTTTTTTGAAAGCATATATAATATGTATGTTGTAGAACTCCAGTAAATGTCAGCAGAGGTTTGAGCTGCATTTGTATGCACTGTAGATGCTAAGAACAAGGGATGGTGTGGAAGGTTCACTCAGGAAGCATGTTAGACCTTGGATGAAAGCAAAGATGCATATTTAACTCACTGATTTCTTATTCGCTGACTGTAGCTTAGAGCAGAAAAATCTAAGGCATCATTAGCAGAATTAATGCTTAATATGCATCTTTGAATTCAGCTGTGAGAAAAGCTCTGTGATGCATGTTTCGCAACAAAGATTACCACTGAACACAGACAAATGAATAAAAAAGGCACCATATAATTGTTTTTCCATTTATTTTAAACATAACCTCCTTTGGAGTCTAAAGGTTCTCACGAAGCAAGAGACTTCCTGACCAAAGCACACCTCCTACACAAGTACTAACACATAGTATCGTTGGGTTCTGCATAGTGTCAAACCACATTCTTTAAAAAATAAAATAGAAATACAAAAAGAAATATATAATAATAATAATAATAATAATAATAATAATTTATAAGTATTTAGTACAAGAAGAATATGTTATTTCTCAGTGACATAACCTAGTAAAAGTAAAAGTAAAAAGGTAATAAAACCATGCTAGTTTTTCAGGTCAGCTTCAGAAATGTTTTTCTACATATAATACATTTCACTCCAGTTAACACAGATATACACACGCTTGGACGCAGCTCGGTTTTTCATGTTTTCTTTACTTATTTACCCTCCGGGTTTTCTGAGTATTGAGATTGAAGTATTTTTAGATTCTCTTTACATCATCTCTGCTGCATCTGCTTACCATAATCATCATCACAAAAAGGTTCATTTTAACATATATATATATATATCATATCCATCACCACCATCAGCCTACAGTGAGGGAAAAAAGCATTTGATCCCCTGCTGATTTTGTACGTTTGCCCACTGACAAAGAAATGATCAGTCTATAATTTTAATGGTAGGTGTATTTTAACAGTGAGAGACAGAATAACAGCAAAAAAATCCAGAAAAACGTTATAAATTGATTTGCATGTTAATGAGGGAAATAAGTATTTGACCCCTTCGACTTAGTACTTGGTGGCAAAACCCTTGTTGGCAATCACAGAGGTCAGACGTTTCTTGTATTTGCACACATCTCAGGAGGGATTTTGTCCCATTCCTCTTTGCAGATCCTCTCCAAGTCATTAAGGTTTCAAGGCTGACGTTTGGCAACTCGAACCTTCAGCTCCCTCCACAGATTTTCTATGGGATTAAGGTCTGGAGACTGGCTAGGCCTCTCCAGGACCTTAATGTGCTTCTTCTTGAGCCACTGCTTTATTGCCTTGGCTGTGTGTTTTGGGTCATTGTCATGCTGGAATACCCATCCACGACCCATTTTCAATGCCCTGGCTGAGGGAAGGAGGTTCTCACCCAAGATTTGATGGTACATGGCCCACGTCCATCGTCCCTTTGATGCGGTGCAGTTGTCCTGTCCCCTTAGCAGAAAAACACCCCCAAAGCATAATGTTTCCACCTCCATGTTTGACGGTGGGGATGGTGTTCTTGGGGTCATAGGCAGCATTCCTCATCCTCCAAACACGGCGAGTTGAGTTGATGCCAAAGAGCTCGATTTTGGTCTCATCTGATCACAACACTTTCACCTAGTTCTCCTCTGAATCATTCAGATGTTGGCAAACTTCAGACGGGCCTGTACATGTGCTTTCTTGAGCAGGTGGACCTTGCGGGCGCTGCAGGATTTCAGTCCTTCACGGCATAGTGTGTTACCAATTGTTTTGTTGGTGACTATGGTCCCAGCTGCCTTGAGATCATTAACAAGATCCTCCCGTGTAGTTCTGGGCTGATTCCTCACTGTTCTCATGATCATTGAAACTCCACGAGGTCAGATCTTGCATGGAGCCCCAGACCGAGGGAGACTGACAGTTATTTTGTGTTTCTTCCATTTGCGAATAATCTCACCAACTGTTGTCACCTTCTCACCAAGCTGCTTGGCGATGGTCTTGTAGCCCATTCCAGCCTTGTGTAGGTCTACAATCTTGTCCCTGACATCCTTGGACATCTCTTTGGTCTTGGCCATGGTGGAGAGTTTGGAATCTGACTGATTGATTGCTTCTGTGGACAGGTGTCTTTTATACAGGTAACGAGCTGAGATTAGGAGCACTCCCTTTAAGAGAGTGCTCCTAATCTCAGCTCGTTACCTGTATGAAAGACGCCTGGGAGCCAGAAATCTTGCTGATTGATAGGGGATCAAATACTTTTTTCCCTCATTAACATGCAAATCAATTTATAACTTTTTTGAAATGCGTTTTACTGGATTTTTTTGTTGTTATTCTGTCTCTCACTGTTAAAATACACCTACCGTTAAAATTATAGACTGATCATTTCTTTGTCAGTGGGCAAACGTACAAAATCAGCAGGGGATCAAATACTTTTTTCCCTCACTGTATATCGATCCACTGCTGGATGAACAGTCTACAGATCAACAGTTTCTGTTTTCCATGTCTGCAAAATTTATGATTTTATCTTCCCATCTTCTATGTAGTTGTCTTCTAGGTCTTTATTATTATTTTGGATAGCTTCCTTTGTCCATCTTTGATCGGTTCTTGCAATGTGTTTAGCACATTGAACCCCCACTGGAAAACCGACACTGAATGACTATCGACAATGACACTGTCTGGCACCCTAAAATGGCCATGTAATGCAACAATCCAGAGCCACAACCCCAAATGAGCACAACTAAAACCCCACACCTTCCCATTATATATATATATATATATATATATATATATACACACACACTCACCTAAAGGATTATTAGGAACACCTGTTCAATTTCTCATTAATGCAATTATCTAACCAACCAATCACATGGCAGTTGCTTCAATGCATTTAGGGGTGTGGTCCTGGTCAAGACAATCTCCTGAACTCCAAACTGAATGTCTGAATGGGAAAGAAAGGTGATTTAAGCAATTTTGAGCGTGGCATGGTTGTTGGTGCCAGACGGGCCGCTCTGAGTATTTCACAATCTGCTCAGTTACTGGGATTTTCACGCACAACCATTTCTAGGGTTTACAAAGAATGGTGTGAAAAGGGAAAAACATCCAGTATGCGGCAGTCCTGTAGGCGAAAATGCCTTGTTGATGCTAGAGGTCAGAGGAGAATGGGCCGACTGATTCAAGCTGATAGAAGAGCAACTTTGACTGAAATAACCACTCGTTACAACCGAGGTATGCAGCAAAGCATTTGTGAAGCCACAACACGTACAACCTTGAGGCAGATGGGCTACAACAGCAGAAGACCCCACTGGGTACCACTCATCGCCACTACAAATAGGAAAAAGAGGCTACAATTTGCACAAGCTCACCAAAATTGGACAGTTGAAGACTGGAAAAATGTTGCCTGGTCTGATGAGTCTCGATTTCTGTTGAGACATTCAGATGGTAGAGTCAGAATTTGGCGTAAACAGAATGAGAACATGGATCCATCATGCCTTGTTACCACTGTGCAGGCTGGTGGTGGTGGTGTAATGGTGTGGGGGATGTTTTCTTGGCACACTTTAGGCCCCTTAGTGCCAATTGGGCATCGTTTAAATGCCACGGCCTACCTGAGCATTGTTTCTGACCATGTCCATCCCTTTATGACCACCATGTACCCATCCTCTGATGGCTACTTCCAGCAGGATAATGCACCATGTCACAAAGGTCGAATCATTTCAAATTGGTTTCTTGAACATGACAATGAGTTCACTGTACTAAACTGGCCCCCACAGTCACCAGATCTCAACCCAATAGAGCATCTTTGGGATGTGGTGGAACGGGAGCTTCGTGCCCTGGATGTGCATCCCACAAATCTCCATCAACTGCAAGATGCTATCCTATCAATATGGGACAACATTTCTAACGAATGCTTTCAGCACCTTGTTGATCAATGCCACGTAGAATTAAGGCAGTTCTGAAGGCGAAAGGGGGTCAAACACAGTATTAGTATGGTGTTCCTAATAATCCTTAAGGTGAGTGTATATATATAATGGGAAGATTAAATTAAACTGTAGGTGTGACATGGAATAGAGAATAGATCAAAGCAAGTGGAAACATCCTGGGGAGGCCTTCATCCAGCAGTGGATCAATATAGGCTGATGGTGATTATATATAATGGTGGAGAGGGGGCACAATCAAACAGGAGGAAACTATTCTGAGCAAATAATGAACAACAGTTATCAAATTAATTCCATTACTGCCTTCACACTGGTATTTTCAATCAGTTCAGAGCTTTGTTTTAGACTGAAATTATATTTGTTTTGTTTTTCAAATGCAAACAGCACACAAAAGCCACGTAATTTGATACTGTTATGCAAGAACAACCTTACTGCACCCGTGGTTCCATTTCAATGTAGTGGGTTTTGTTTTTTTGCCTGTAGGATTTTTCATTTTTCTTACTGAATAACAAAACTAACAGATTTATTGAAATTAAGAAAACTATACACGTTTCAGTGATATTTCTAGGCTCTTGCTGGATGTGCAAAAGTGTCTTTCTTAAGCTTGTCATCAGAATAGGAATATAACATGAAACATGATTTGAAAACCTAGGTAATAATAATTCCATTTTTGGTTCTCTCCTAAACAGCTTCTGTCCTGGCAATCTTTTCTATTCAAAACCTTCCAACTAAATTAAACAAAATAGTGGTACTGACAATTGGACTGAAATAGTGGATTAGCAGCCATGCCAATTACTGATTTGTTGTCCGTATAGGTGAGTCAGAAAATTAACGATAAAATGTGTTTTTTTTTTTTGTTTTTTTTTACAATTATCTGCTGAGTTGTGAAATCAAACAGACATGCATGCACATTTACAAACACAGTGACAGACACAAAAGCTTGGAAACATGTATATTTACATTATTGTTGACATAAAAGACTTCATATCCCCATTTTTTTTAAATTATTATTATTTATTTGTTTTCTTCCAACAGATTTTGCATGTCACACTTCTTTACATTCACACAGCAGTAATGTGTCCTAAGAAACAGAGGGAGGGGCCATAATCCTCTAGTGAACTTTCCCAGCCTGTTACCAACAGTACAACAGATCATACGGACGTGGACCGGAGGACAAAGCTTAGGGGGACTCATCTGACCTAATCTCCTATGAGCAACAGGACACTAGGGGTGACGTGATAAAGGCAACCAACAATAGATCCTAATCTATATATTGACCCTCTTACCAAGAATGTTACCCCTGAAGTGTGTTTTACACTAATATCTGAACTCCAAATTGAGAACACAGAGAATAGTACACAGCCCTTTTTTAAATTAATAATTTCCATAACTTAAATCAACACACAAACAAAAAGGGATGGGAACTGTGTTATCAAACTGGAATGTCGCAATTCTGAAGAACATGTTCCCATTAAACTGCATTTGATGTCGGGCAGATTGGTTTCTTAATGAGACAAGTTGTAAGAGCTCATGTAAAAGCCTTGGGAGGGCTCATGAAATGAACCACTTCTGCTGTCAATAGGGGGACCAGCCATCTGGTTGGGGAGGCTGCAAGGTTTGTGTCCTGAGCTGTAATTGTCAGGGAGAGGGCACTGAAATAAAAACTTAATTCTAGAGTTGTCAAGTGTCATTCGGCATGTACTTGAACATGAAAGCTCTTCATTACATTTTAGATGCATTTCAATTTAGTCTTCTGCTCTCTAAATAGTATGTGGCTCCTTGCAATACTGTACAGCGCCATGTGGGTGCTCTATCCTTTACATGTAATACCAAAGTATATCTGTGTCACAAGAGATTACAAAAACCAAATGTGACCTACTTGCCTGCTTTACAGAAGCAATTGGTTGTTGTGCCAAATATTTAGTTTCTTCTCCAATTCTGTAATTTTCCAGCGAATTATGATTTTAATGTGAAATAAAATTGTACTGACAATGCATAACAAAGCGATTTTCAGGTATTTTAAATTTACAAACAACTATCAAAATCATATGAAAAGTAGTACATCTGCTTTTGAACTTTTCCTGTCCTGTTTCTTAAGAATTGGACAAAAAAACATTAACATTTCCCCATAAGAATAACATGGGAAATAAAAGATCACTCTATATCCACTAGTATGAAGAGAGAAAAAAGCATACCATAAATCACAGGCCATTCAAGTTTGTTTTAATTCTGTACTGCCAAAAACTATCCTACATCAGGGCAAAGGGATCTTTGCATTTTGTCAAGAATGAGTTTCTTAAAACCTGGGAGGCTAACTGATAAAATAACTGCTCCCAATCGCCAAGCAAGTAATGCAAAGCTATTTAATACATAAAAAAAGAATAATACATTATTTATTTATTAAATAATAAAATAAGTTAATAGAATCAGAATAATGTCACACTTTTGTATTCAAATTAATAACAGCAGGTATATTCACAAAAGGTTAGGCTATTCCTAAAGATTCAGTTTTGTAAATGAGATCCACATTGTTTAGCACCGCTGATTAAATCTTGTGACACACTTATCAACATCAAAATATACATACAAAAACACACCAGAGAAGGAAATGACCTTCTAGAGTCAATAAGTAGTAGAAATAGGACAGAAACTTTACAGAATGCCATGTTATCTCCATCAGAATACTGAAAAGAGATTATTGATCTGATTGTAGGTTATGTAGATCACAGTTTAAAATGATCCTTGACAAACATGAGTCACAGGGCAGCAGAGAATATGAAAAGAAATACAGCAAGACCTTAAACTCTGTAGGCTATGTGGTTATTTACATGTAAAGTGATTTGGCATTTGCATGTTAGGGAGAAAGGCTCAAGGAAAGCAAGGTTCTGGATGAAAAAGCAGCAACTGAGAAGTATAGGGTAACTGAAATGTACACAGGAAAAACTGCGGTTTCATATGCAAACCATATAAAACATATTAATGGACCTTATTCATAAATGGAGTCTGGAGACTCAGTCTCGTTTTGCTATCAAGAGATTTCTGATTACACCCTTTAGGGGCCCAAATCTAAAAATTCTCAATACCTGCTCCTGTAGTTAAACTGATAACTGTTCAGGCTGTGTGTCAATGGTGTATTTCATTGCATTTGGGCGAAGGGGTTGTGGAGATGAAACCCATAACCTACACTCTTAATTCCGAAAGTTAACACAACTGTAGTGTCAATGTCTGGATAATAGCCAAGTGGCTTCAAACAGAGCAGGAGGTCTGATGGACCTTGATGTCATTCATATCATGGTGTGTTAACAATATTATGTTACTAGTATGTTATTAAGGGCATTCTGGTAAACAAAGTAATATTTATCCCTGACAGTTTGTTTCCTCATTCATTTTACGGTGCGACTCTTAAAATTAGGGGGTTCAGAGAGAAAACAATCATTGTATCTTTAGCTTTCTTTGTCAAATTGTCATTGGGGTGGAAAATGAAAAAGAAGACAGTGTAGTCTCAGACACAAGATATTGCATGAAGAATGCACTGGCTGATATTCCAGTCACACTAGTATATAAACAAGGAGGAGAGGAAAATAAATAACTGCAGGGTGACATTTGAAATGACAAAAAGCACATTTTAAACAAATCACTCCAGCTCTCGGAAAAAACTTTCTGTCATTGTGTTCAGTGGAAATAATCCTAGTTAATTCTACTGTCGACTGCATGATTTGTCTTCTGCTGAAAGAGCAAATGGTACTCATCTGATCTGTACTTATCGCTCTTAGTTATATAAAGACAGTTCAGAAGTTTGAAACCTTTTCCTATCAAGGTGGATGTGTGGCCTGCATAATTAAAGAGGCAAAACTCCAGACAATCGACAAATCCACTGATATCTTAAGTTCGGGAGTTCATTACAAGCTTAAGAGACGGGGATGCAATTTGAACATTCAACTTGACTTACACCCACTTCTTTTCATGCTTCTAGTGCCATGTCTATAGAACACTTTATCATTGAAGTCATCTCTGTATGGTGTTGCATATCTTATGCTGTTTTTGTATCTTATTTTCAGAGTAGCAGTGTCTGGCTCTAGCAGATAAAATCCATTGTGTACGATGGATTTAAAATACTCTGATGCAGAACGGATGGTAAAACCTTACAGACAGGCACCAATTGAAGCTCAGAGGTTTTTGTTTTTTTCTGTGGAATATCTCAAGCAGTGGGGAAATGAACCTGACTTGCCTGCCTAAATCTGGGCTACACCACTTGCCATCAGATGTGGTCAGATTTTCCCAGAGCAGTACATGAGCGGTCCAGCCCCTGCGTAGTTGAAGCACTGTTGCTGGTGGAGGGCCTGGGATCAGTAGGATTTTATCAGTATGATCTGTGGTGTCATCCTCCTGCAAGACAGCTCTACAGTTTGTGCTCTTGGTTTGCAGTGGATGGATTGATAATGCACACTTTGATGGATGCTTGTACATGGTATTCCCTGCAGCAGTTAGACAGGTTTAACAGAAATGGAGGGTACAATAGTGGGCAGAGTAAAGTCAATATAATCTGTGCAAGGTCAGAAAACTGTGTGGATATCCAAGCCTACAATAAAATCAGATACTTTTTTAACTTTCGATTTTTCTAATAAATATTATTCTTGCTTATTTTCTCATTAACTTGAAAATACACTCACCTAAAGGATTATTAGGAACACCTGTTCAATTTCTCATTAATGCAATTATCTAACCAACCAATCACATGGCAGTTGCTTCAATGCATTTAGGGGTGTGGTCCTGGTCAAGACAATCTCCTGAACTCCAAACTGAATGTCTGAATGGGAAAGAAAGGTGATTTAAGCAATTTTGAGCGTGGCATGGTTGTTGGTGCCAGACGGGCCGGTCTGAGTATTTCACAATCTGCTCAGTTACTGGGATTTTCACGCACAACCATTTCTAGGGTTTACAAAGAATGGTGTGAAAAGGGAAAAACATCCAGTATGCGCAGTCCTGTGGGCGAAAATGCCTTGTTGATGCTAGAGGTCAGAGGAGAATGGGCCGACTGATTCAAGCTGATAGAAGAGCAACTTTGACTGAAATAACCACTCGTTACAACCGAGGTATGCAGCAAAGCATTTGTGAAGCCACAACACGTACAACCTTGAGGCGGATGGGCTACAACAGCAGAAGACCCCACCGGGTACCACTCATCTCCACTACAAATAGGAAAAAGAGGCTACAATTTGCACAAGCTCACCAAAATTGGACAGTTGAAGACTGGAAAAATGTTGCCTGGTCTGATGAGTCTCGATTTCTGTTGAGACATTCAGATGGTGGAGTCAGAATTTGGCGTAAACAGAATGAGAACATGGATCCATCATGCCTTGTTACCACTGTGCAGGCTGGTGGTGGTGGTGTAATGGTGTGGGGGATGTTTTCTTGGCACACTTTAGGCCCCTTAGTGCCAATTGGGCATCGTTTAAATGCCACGGCCTACCTGAGCATGGTTTCTGACCATGTCCATCCCTTTATGACCACCATGTACCCATCCTCTGATGGCTACTTCCAGCAGGATAATGCAGCATGTCACAAAGGTCGAATCATTTCAAATTGGTTTCTTGAACATGACAATGAGTTCACTGTACTAAACTGGCCCCCACAGTCACCAGATCTCAACCCAATAGAGCATCTTTGGGATGTGGTGGAACGGGAGCTTCGTGCCCTGGATGTGCATCCCACAAATCTCCATCAACTGCAAGATGCTATCCTATCAATATGGGCCAACATTTCTAAAGAATGCTTTCAGCACCTTGTTGAATCAATGCCACGTAGAATTAAGGCAGTTCTGAAGGCGAAAGGGGGTCAAACACAGTATTAGTGTGGTGTTCCTAATAATCCTTTAGGTGAGTGTATATTAACTTGCTTTTGTTTTGTTTATAAATATTACTCATTGTATATCTTCTAAATAGCTGCAGTTTAAAGAAAAACAAATCTATCTACAAAATCATTCAAATTCAAACTCAGTTATCTAAATAAATAGTTTTTTGTATGCTGCTGTTTTTCTAAGCATCCAACAGGTTTTTCTTCTAACAAATCGGATGTCTGGAGGCACTAATTAAATGCAAAGGCTTGCGAGACACTGTTTCACTGATGCAGCATCAGTCAAATAATGGAGTTCTTGAAGCTCAATTTCCAAGATATCAAAAGAAGTTATGTTATTTACATAAAATGCTGCTAGAATTCAAAGACAGAACAAAGCATAGCTTTATGCACCCTTATACAGAGTACATAGACCTGACATACTTGAATTTCCCCCAATGTCTAGAACAGATTCATCAGACAAGAGAGAACATGGAAAGCAAGACCTTGCTGTGACTCATTCTGTGATCTGGTGTGACGTCTGAAATACGGTATAGACAGCAGTCGAGAGGTAAATCCAGTCAATGCCATAATCACCATTGCTATTAGAAATGTAGTCAGGATAGCGAATTGTTTGTTTCAGCTTATTTCCTTTGACGGCCCAAAATAAACCCTTTGGCCAGGATGCAAGGATGGCAAACATACAGTGACCTTTCCTAATCTATCCACACACATTGCTAACAGCTTCATTACAGCAGTCCAGATGAATTCTGCCCACTATGAGATGTGCAATATTGCTCCGTTCTCCACAGCTGCTCCTACATTATGCCCTTCTCTTTCACTTAACATGAGCGATTAACGTTTGCTGCCAATAGTAAAAGAAGTGTGTACCCAGATGAGTCAGTCTGGGTCTTGTTAAAATGTGAATGCAAGACATAAAATAGAAGCATGATACATGCAACAGCATAGCCATAGATGGCTTCTGTGATAGGGTGAAGTATGTACTCAGTGCTGGAAATATCAACTGGAAATCTTAAATGTTAGCAGTGGATTCACAGGAAAAACAGGAAACAGGAGGCTATCCTAATGTATATAATTACTATTTCACTTGTCAATGTTTATTTTCAAGCTAGAAAAGTTTAACACTTTACAACACTCATTTTCTCCCCCAAAACAACTACACTATGTTGGCAACTGAATTTATCAACATGTGTTTAGTGTTTTAGATGTCCATTAGTGCTTTAAAGCTGGCAAAACTATTTCAGACACTTATATGTGATAAATATAAAAGTTGCAATCTTATGAAAAACACCTTAAATGAAAAAAAATGCAATGCTAAAACTACCAAAGGATTCATATAACAGTTTTGTGATCCATTGTGTGAACAATGCACACAAGATGCAGGACCCCAGTATAACCATAACTTGCTATCAAATGCCTTTGATAGTGGGTACATTCATACAATGGTTTCTGATGTCAGAATTTCAGATGAAAATATTATATTCAAGTTGAATATAAATAATGATAATTATCTGCAGTCATCACCACAAGATGGCTTCACTTCCACTACAGCCTGTATATCCTCCATTCAAATGTGTATTACAAGGCATTTAGTCAGTGGTACAATACTGTATGTATGAGCATGGTATGAATTATTACCGTCTGAATCTCAACATCAAGAGAAACTTCAGAATGTTGACCCCTGAGTCTCACTTGTTGCCTTATGTTTTAGAAAGCATACCACTGCTCTGAATTGCCTGTATTGTGCACTTGCTTTGGCTTTTGGTTTTTTAAGAATTATTCAGTTGAGAATGCCCAGGGGCACAGGAGGTTTTCTAAAGGTCATAATCCTTCTTCAAAAAATAAAATTGGTCCCCCAATTACAAGTGTTTTCAGAAGATAAGAGTAATAGGGAACAACTTTCCTCCATCAGCATTAGAAATGCAGGGCTCTGATATACTAATTTACATGCAAAACACCCACTGGCAGAGTTTTAACTTCTCCACTGCAGTAATCTTCAACAGCACAGTGCTTGCGACTCCTCATTTAGAGTATTTTGCTTGTTAAAAACATTGCTGCTACTCATTTGTTTTTGCTGAATTCAGAGCCTCCCAATTAAATTGCTTGTACAAGAGCTTTTCTAACACAGATACATATTTGTGTAGGTGAAGCAGGGCTCGGGTACCATTTTCATTAGTGAAATTTTTTCCTGACAGGAGGATTACAGAGACTAATTCCTAAATGATGGTGAAATGAATTATTGGGGAAAAGCACAATACATTAAAAAAGGAATAATATATATACACGGTGAAAATGAATGTCAAAATAATAATAATAATAATAATAATAATAAATTTTTGCAACTGTGTTGAGGCACTTTCTATTACCAAAGTGTAAAACATACATATTACACATTTCTTACACTGCAGTAAAAAACACATCTCACTAGGTGCCAATTAATCACCCTGTCTCAGACGCCTACTTTAACATTGAATTTATCAGTACAGACCAATATAATAGGGTCAGTTTTGTGTGAGATGCTATGTGAGTAAGCAGTATGGGGTATTGATTTCACTGCAACACCTGAATCCTGTTAAATTACACATCAAGAATTGCCACTGCCAAGTTTTTAATGTTTTTTTTTAATATCTTCTTAAAAGCTTCTTAACAATAGAAAATGCCCAAGGGGAAATTGGCACAATCATTGAAAATGGGTATTTCTAACCATAGTTGAACTGAATTTTTCCCTGTCTGTTTCTTGATATGGTTTCTATGATGATGGCACCATTTGACCTCTTAAGGGCTTTGGTGAATCTGTAGGATTAGGCAGTCATAATGATGTAGACAGGGAAGTGCTGGTGTTTGTGAAGGAAACGCTTTCAGGTAAAGGTCACAACAGATGTAGAGGAAATTATGATTTCAAGCACAAAGTTTTATTTATTATTGTTTATAAGAATTATTGATTGTCCTGTACAGTGCTGCTGTATTTTATTGGTTTAATATTAAGACTCAACAAAACAACTGTTTTCTATACACAAACTGCACTTTCTCTGAGGGGAAAAAATGTCAACTTCAAAGGTTAAGGGTTTGTTTTAAACATGCCATTTGAATACTGGAGTTTTTCTTTCCCCCCAACTTTAATGAGCTGTAAATGAACCAGAATGTCAACATTCAGCTTTAATATGGATATTTTCTGTCTCTATGAAATCTATGTATCTATTCAATCCATCTGTTTCACCCGCCAGCCATCTATAGATCTTGTCAAAACACAGATTATATTAACAGAATGATACCAGATTACAGATTACAAACACACTTCAATATTAAAATCAAATTCAACAGGCCTTATGAATAGAGAATTTCCTTAAGGACATAACATTTCATAGCAGTAGCGTTCAGTCTAATAATGACACTCTCCACTGTTCAAAGAACACTCCACAATGAAATGAAGTAACAAACAAAGGAGCGGCATGTAATATAATTAAATCCTGAGTAGGGGGATGACATATATATGACATTAAAACTGGATCTCTGGTCTTTGCTTCTATTTCTGAAAGATGCTTCACTCAATACAGATGACACCCCTCAACACAGACTCAGACATGGCAATTCTGGGGAAGAGCAGGGATTTAGCTCAGATATAAAAACATATATTATATAACGAGCTTGGGAATCTGTGGATTTACAAAAACTTAAAAAGACTAATTTATCCACATAAAATACTGTGTTTTCTAGATATATTTTAGATGAGATTCTCAAAGAAGAATATATACTATTATAATAAAGAAATTAGTAATTTTAAATATTTTGCAATGGACTTAATATAGTCCACAGCTTGATTCATACACGAGCATCATTTTGCAATAATGTCATTAATAATAAAAAAGGCTGAGAAGACAGCACTGCCCAGGTTTGTGTGCTCTCTGAGTCACTGATATGATACCTGTAGTCTGTTGAAAACCTTGGGGAGTCAACAGGAAAAATGAAGAGTGTGGGTATCTGATTTGTTGTTTATTTGGAATCCAGACATGTTTAAGTTTGGTTTTGTGTTGGATTTGTATCATCAATGTCTCTTGCGTATGGAACAGCTACCACAACATGTTTATTGTTCCTTGCTTCAACAGTTATGCCGGGTGTTACATCAGAACAAGTCACTCAATGCTGCTGGTACCTAGGAGCATGAACGGCAAAGAGAATATGTGCTAGAGGGGCTGGAATACGGAGACCTTTAAACTAGCATCTGTCAGTTGTTATTTTTATAGCATTCCTCCACCCTCAGCTTTTCTCTTTTAATAAAGACATGCAGCCACATGCCGTGGCAAAGAGGGGCTTCAGGCAGCTAATCAGGTTTATAAGTTTGTCCTGAGATGCCTTTTGGAAGGGAAGCCACAATAAAGCCAGGGAGCTAGAGATATATTCCTTATGTTCTCATGAGAAGTTAATGAAGAGCAGGTTGAAGTGGACTGGCAGGAGGGACTATTGTGAAGAAAACCCTTTGTACCCATTGCTTTTAAACTAAGCTGGCACCTTAAAGGATTCATACTACTCTAACTGTATGCTTATGAGCACTATTTGCGCCACAAGTGAAGATTTAAATTTAAATTCCATCGTTTACTTTCCATATCCTTTAATCAATGGTGTTATACTGAGCCAGTTTGGTTTATCATCCCCTTGGCTAAAATGGAACAGATATCAGAATATCAAATTACTTAACTTATCAGTATTTCTATTCCAGGAACTTTTAATGCAATAGTCAAGTCACAGGTTCATGATTAAGGGACCAATTTTATAGCCCATGTGTGAACAGTATAATCTAGTCTAACATAATCAGTCTCTAGACTCATCTTAAATTACATAATATAGGCTGAGCCTTGGCTTTCATTGAAATGTGAATACTCCAGATTGGACTCAAGTATTTTAGAAAAACACATTCTACACTTTATTGCATATTGCCTACTCTAAAAGCCTACTCAAATAGACTGGTTTATGTTATCTTTGGAACACAAAGCTTTAGTTATACTTGTATAAATGATTATTCAAAAAACAAATCCACTGTTTATACATGTCTATTTCCAAAGACAGTACAAGACTAATGTAACATGAGTCAATTTAGACTTTGAATTCTCACTTTTACAACAATCTAGTAATAGAAAAGACTATAAAAAAGTGTAAAACCTCCATTATTTAATGATATTTTAAACCATTACCCGTTATTCAAAACAGCACAAAAGACAAAGCACAATACATGGTTGCATACATCTACAGCAGCTTAAAATAGTCTCACTCTTAAAGAAACTATTAAATTAATCTCCAAAGTCTGACAAAGAGAGACCATGTTACAGTTTTGCAAGTTAATACAGAGA
Source organism: Amia ocellicauda (assembly GCF_036373705.1). Classification (NCBI taxonomy): domain Eukaryota; kingdom Metazoa; phylum Chordata; class Actinopteri; order Amiiformes; family Amiidae; genus Amia; species Amia ocellicauda. The sequence continues at coordinate 30,359,221 of NC_089859.1, forward strand.
TGCAGGGGAGAACACACATAAACCTGCCCTTTCCAGACAAGCATTTCAACCTGTAGGAAAAAATGCTTAGCAGTAGCATCCAACAAACTGACTTAAAAGGCAAGGGCCTACTTATGTAAGAAAAGTGTCAGTATTGACATGCTTCAGCCTACTTTTGTAAGTATGACCCTATTATAAAAATAATGCAAATACAACAGAGACATTATATTTAGAGTGTGACAATATAAGAGAGGATTGAGACATACAACAAACAATGATGAGAATACATATTGTTTGTGTAGTTTTTATTATTTGCAGTTCTGTGTATCCACAGAGCAGGCATAAGCAATGCAATCATCAACACACCACTTCAGTACAAGTTTCTGGCCTTGGAAGGACAAAGATGAAAAGGTAATTTATTCTGTGTGAACACACAATACAGTCCATCTCCTTGGGAAATGTGCCTACAACAGTACTCAATTGCGCTGAAAGGAGTGATCAACTTGGTCCATATTCACCTGCCTGCTCTTTATTTCATTGTGAGATTTTAGAAAAGACTGAAAAGCTGATTGCAAGGACCAGTGCAGAGGAAACCAATTTGACACTACAAAGCTTACTGTTGTAGCAGCATGCATGGGGAAGTGACTGGAAGACTATTATTCCTAGCTCACAAATCCTGCTTTCTGAAGTATAATATTGAAATGTCACATATGCATTTGTTAAAATCAAGAACTGCCAATGCCTAGTAACACAAATCCAAGTGTCCGAGAACATTAGAAAGCAGTGTCTTATTATTTAACTTCAAATCCAAAGTTACTATATCTTGATTGAACTGAGAATTTATTGTTCATCCATCACACAGTACAGTCCATCATTATTCAATGTTAACACGATGACCAGAAAAACTTACTTTTACAACCTGAGCAGGGCAAGAAACAGGAAACAAAACAAACAAAATCTTCCCCTTAGGGTTTATAGATGTGAATGTCGCTTCAGATTTGACAACTCACAAAGCAACGTGCGTTTCAAATGGAATGGGTGATTAAAAGACCCACAGAGCGGTTGTATACAACCTAATGCAGCTGGATTCAACAGCAGGCAGCCATTTGAATGTGACAAATGATACTATTATTGTATGCCAATGACAGCCTGTAAGTCCATTTGTGGCAGTATACATTTACAGATACAAGCCAATAAATTAACCTCTGGAACTGACATAAATATCTAAGGTTTTCCTTTATGAGACAGTTGCAGAAAGCTTTAAAAAGCTTTAAAATGTCTCTGATTGGCTAGTAAACTGACAAATGTATGGCCATCTATATACTGCATAATTCTTCAAGAAAAAACTACAAAAAACTAACATAAATAGAATAACTATAATAAAAGTGAGCAATAAATTCGTACTATCCAGTTTTGCATCATTCGTCCCCAGGCAGTGATTTGGGAAAAAAATATAACAAAAACAACATAAAATAAATTATAATATGTGCTACATCATCCCTGCCTTATATCAAATACTATGCTGCATTCACAATGCATGGCAAGCACCTGGGAGGCAAATGTGAGGTCAGCCTTGCCTCGGTATTAAAAAGCAATGACACGGTTAATAGTAATATGGTTCATAGATCATGTGCTAGTCAAGTCAGAATCATCAGAATGTGGCTTCAAGACAAATAGTACATTTCTGGCAGTTCTGTGATCTGCAGCTTTGGAGTTTCAGTATTTTATCTTTTTTTTTTTGCTAATATGGCCGATTTCCAAAGCAAATGATTAGCATGAATCATTGAAAAAGCTTTCAAAGATAGCATTACTGACTGTGCAAATGGCTGTGTGAAACCTGCTTTGTAGGCATACTTTTGGATGGTGGTGGGCTCAGTGGAGAGCAAAGTGCATGGAAACGAAGCACTGTATTGCCAGGAAGTGTGAGGCGCATGTTAATATGAAGTTTGCTCAATAGTTAAAGAGTAGGGAGCAGTACTTTTCTAAACACACAACCATGGTCTTCATACTTTCTTCAAATTGTGTTGTGTAAGTGCCTCAAGAGTTTCATGCATTTAAATGAGGATTTTGTTCTACTTATCTACACACCATACTCTGCAGTGTTATGGGGGAAGAGGTTTTTATTGTGAAATGAATATATTAAAAAATACAAAACTGAAATATCATAATTGGATACATCTACAAACCTCTTAGTTAAAACCCAGTGGAAGCACCTTTGGCAGCAATTATAGCTGTGAGTCTGTTGAGATAGGTCTCTTTGCACACCTAGATTCTACAATATTTGACTATTCTTTATAAAACTGTTCAAGCTCTGTCAAGTTCCTTAGGGAGTGCTGATAGACAGTCCTCTTCCAAGTAATGCTACACATTTTCAGCTGGATTAAGGTTAGGGCTCTGACTTGTCCAATCAGGAACATTTCCCTTTTTGTACCTTAGCCACTCTAGTGCAGCTTTGGGTGATTGTCATGTTGAAAGGTGAACTTCCATCCCAGGTTCTGTAAAGGGCCGCAGGTTTTCCTCAAGGACTTATCTGTACTTTGCTCCATTCATTTTCCCTTCTATCCTGACAAGTGACCTAGTCCCTGCCAATGAGAAACATCCCCCTAACATGATGCTGCCATCACCGTGCATCACAGCAGGGATCGTATTCTTTGGGTGATGCGCTTTTGTTCGGTTTGCGCCAAACTTAGCACTTTACATTTAGGCCAAAAGGTTCCATTATAGTTTTGTCAGACCATAAAAGGCTTTGCCACATGGCTACAGAATCTCCTGAGTGTTATTATTTTTTTGGCATATCCAAATGTGGTTCCAGGTGTTTTTCTTGATTATGGCTTCTACTTGCCACCCTAGCATGCAGGCCAGATGTGTGAAGTACCTGGGATATTGTTGTCACCTGCACACTTTGACCAGTCTTGGCCATAAAAACCTGTTGCTCTTGCCACTTGCCAGCCTCTCTGATCAATCTCCTTCTTGGGAACCTACAGAAACTGATGAAATTATTCTGAAATCATGTGAATCACTACAATTGAACACAGGTGAGGACCACTTCACTTGATTTATGATTTTGAAGGCGATAGGTTACACCTGAACGAATAAGGAAGGTGGACACTTATCCAACCAAGCTCTTTTTTTTTTTTTAGCTAGTTTTTATTTTTAATTACATTTTTATATTTTTTTCACTTGGAAGTTGTAGGGTAGAATGTGTAGATAATTGGAAACACCTACTGTAATGCATTTTAATTCCAGGCAACAATGGGTGAAAAAATTTTAACGGGCTGTGTATGTAAATGCATGATGCATGCAGATAATCACAATAAAAGTGCAAATTAACACATCAAATCTACACTGCACATACTTGGGCACCAAATGCATTTGCACTGCTTTAATCAAATCAAAATGATCAAACAATTTTGTGTAGAAATTAAATGCCTATATTAATCCCTTTATTTGCAGTTCTTCTCCTGTGGTTTTCTGACGCATCAAAAGATCCCAGCACAAACTGCCTGGGAATTCCAAGCCTGTATGTTAAACAATATTAAACTCGATATTTCTTGTTTTTATCCAATCATGCCACAAAATAAGACCAAAGACATTCAAATAGTATTTTGTTAATCCTCCAATAAGCAAAACTAACAGATACTACATGCAGGCTGTCATGGTAAATATATGCAGAATGCAACACATTACAGGGCAAGTGTTGTGTGATTACTATTATGTGTGTTATGTTGTTATGGGATATTTATTTATATTTATCCCAGGTATTTTATATAGAACAATTATCTGTATTATATTAGGATGGTACAGCAGCTCCCGTCTAAAAACAGTCCATATTCACCGATGTCTCAAAAATTATGTATTAGAGAAAAAGTGAACATCACAATGCTTACGCGTTTCGACTTATCTTCCTCAGAGCACATATATACACAGTATGATTTACTGTCACATAACAACAATAACACAAGTAATAGTGATCACGCAACACATGCGCTGTAAAGGTACAGATTTATAGTGGTGCATTAACATCTGCTAGACAGAGACATTTCTCCTGTGACTGTCGCATCTCGATTCTACTTACAAGTACAGCAGTGTTAATACAAAATAGTTATTATTATTATTATTATTATTATAATACAACTGTTGAACCACTTCACCATCTTAATAAAAAGAAAACAATACTTTCTGCATGTGTTTGCATTGCTTTACAATTTATTAAAATGCAAACAAACGTTATTATTAATTTTATACAAATGATATCAGTCTAAATTAGCGGGGGTGGGGGGTGTTTGGAGATTAGCCCGGCAACGAGAGCGGGGCGCAACGTGTGCGCTTGCGCATTAAAGTATCTCTTGGTTATGTTGGTTATTGTGTGTCACTTCCTCTACTCAGGTCTGTCTGTGTTTCTAATGCTCATTTCTTGCCGCATCCGACACGTGTGCAAGAACCAGGAAGAACGCAAAGCATCCTAATGACGAAAAATATACCACGATATAAACAATATAGCATAATATTAAACGATAGACTTTTTCTATCGTCATACGATATATATCGTCATATCGCACAGCCCTAGTAACTTTACAGTCTCATTATATGATATTTCCTTCTGCTTAAACCTGTACTTGCCCTGGTATGGACTGACATTATATCCCAAAAGCAATTCCCCACATAGGCCTACCCCTTCTACAAGGTCAAATAAAAATGTCTGCACATTAAAAGATTTGTTTGCCTAAACTTCATATTTAAATGTAAAAAAAGAAAAACAACAAAGCCTTCTAGGGCAATTTTGCTCTTCAGATCTGAGGCTCTTTCTACAGATGCTGATAAATCTGGAAATGCATCATCATTGCTCACCATGCCTTACAATTAATCATATCCTGTTTCTGGATACATATACAGTTGCTCTCAAAAGTATTCACCCAGTATTATACATTCAATTAGTATTGTATGTGTAATTCATTTAGAATAATTTGCAGATTATACATTTCACTTTGACATTACGGACATTATCTGTGTTGATCAGTGGCAAAAACTCCTGATTAAATCCATTCTGATTTCATGTTGTAACACAATGAAATGTGGAAAAGTCCAAGGGGGGTGAATACTTTTGAGAGCCACTGTAAGTGTTCCATAATATCCCATGCATTTGTAGTGAAGGGGTACAATACACAGACTATTGCTCATCATAAGGATGCTTGAAGAATCTGTTTGTCATCCGTAACAGATGCAAGACATCTCAGAGACCCTGAGCTGCTGTAATTAATAGACACTCTGAAAAGTCACATTGATACAGGCATCATTCTAGCCCTGGTGGAATTTAGAGAAGCACAAGAAGATTAGGGTTGTGACGAAGTTCAAATCCGCATGTGCAGATGTCGAACTTTGCACGTTTAGCAAATTCAAACTCAGTCGAATACTAAACCAAACGAATTCAAATTTGTAGCAAAATATTTGTGTCTACCATTGCAACACGCACATGCATGAAGTCAGTCCACTCATTCACTCAGTATAGTCTAGATGTTATTTTACAGAGAGAAGGGATGATGTGATTGCTACTGATAGGGCTGTTATGCTGTCGGGAGTGCTGGTCTGGCACTTTAAGATCCGTAGGCAAAACTCCGCCTCTGACTCAGGGATGTAGTGGTGTCGGGCAGAGTGGCGCCACTCTTTCAATCCCATGCTTATCAATTCTAAATATTTAAAATTATTAATAAATGTATTTAAAACATTTCCTTGTGCGGTGTATTTGTATGAAATAATATGATGAGAATAAGTAATAAAGCCCACGTTTTAACTTAACAATTCATATAGAAACAGTGCGTGCAGCACCCACTCCTTTTTATTCTACACCACTGGAGATGACTACATATTTTGGTGTAACTATAATTCAACTAAAGAAAAGCCTGTTGTTGTGGTGGAAAATGAACCAGTATCGACTACCTGTCATTGCAAAATAGGCTGAAGTGTATCTTTCTGTACCACCCTACAAAGTGAATGTATTTTCAGTGTTGGTGGCATCTACGGCGGAGTTCACCTGTGTGTTTTAACCTCACTCACAAATTAGCTCTAGTACAGCTCTTGACCGCATAACTGATGCCAAACGTGCACGCGCATCATCACTTCACGAGTTTAAACCCCTACATGTCAACTCCCCCTGTGATGCTTAGAGATGCTTGTGTTTTTGAAATGTAATGTACAACTACAAGCCTAAACTACATGTAAGTAGTAAAGTGACTAATAATAGTAGTATTTGATACATGTTAAGAACCTAAGAAACCATGTTGAATTGTAACTTTTGCATCTGAACAATTAATTCAAAATGTCTGAAGACTCATGCAATTGTTTATTTCAACAGTGAAATAATAGTAATAAAAGTACTTCATTACATTCAATTTTAGACTATGAGCTGATGTTTTTTCATCTTTATTTCATATTTACAGCATTTAAATAAAATGTGTTAAATATTTATTTTTAATATAAAAATCCCCCTCAACCTACAACTAAATACACTTTGTTCACATACACATAGGCATCCGCATCTGACGGATTTAATGTTTTAAAATCTGCATTCGATGGATGCGGATTTCTGTCAGCTCCGTCACATCCCTTAAGAAGATACACTGACACAGAGTATGTAATTGTTAATTCTGAGCTCTGCTTTAAGTACAGAATTATGCATTATTATCCAGCTTCAAAAAAGAAATAAGATATTCCACCTTAAAAGAGGTTTGTACTTCTTCATATTCAACACAGCAATGCGTTAATTAAAATACCAATGTATTTGTCTGAAAGCAGCATTAAGCATGAACACAGAGACGAGACACAAGCAAACTGATGACAACATTCTAAAAGAACAACTGTTTATTCCACATCCATACAGGGCAATAGCAAGATATAAGCAGGGGTAAATCTTTGTAGTTCAATTAACTATCTTTCAAACGCAGCTGACGTCAGCCACTGCTCTACTGCATAACTGTGGATGAGTTATAATATGGTTAATGCCTGAAGCCATTCCTCTCTACATCATTATCAGGAAAAGGCTAATTTTCACTGAGAGAGGAGAATATACCCCACAATTAACAGATGTCTCTTGAGTTTAATTAAGGAACAGTGGCCACTGCAAATATATAGCAGGACCTGGTGAAGTACCTGCATTAGGCTGTATTTTGAGTGTTATTTTAGTAACATTTAGAGTTCATCATACCAGTTAAATAAGTAATGGAAAGGTTTTAGCTGCCTACAATTCCGTAAAATGTTTCTATTAGCATTCACAGCGGCCTCCTCAATTCAAAACTGCTACTAAGAGGAAATATGTTCAGTAAACAAAGTCAAAAGCATTCACAGCACAGGAACAGCTTTCATATAAAGTTCCAAGCTTTCAAGAGAGTTAGACACTAATAAATCATGTATCATATTTAGCAGCATGTGCTACAAACACTGAAAGATCCTTTATTAGCAAGATAACAACAGACGTAGCACTTCCTGGGTCACTTTTCTGGAAAGATATTTCTTGAACTTTATACTAATACTAATTTAATGTCATTTAAATTCATACCCCAAAAACACAAGGGCCACAAGAAAAAATAATAACCATATAACAAGTAGCTGTAATTTGAAACACTCAGTCAAGAAATTGAAATATAGACACAATGTGCCTTTAGGATGCAACTTCTCATTAATGCTGTGCAGACACGACTCACTTTGGTGTAGGTCTGTTTTATTATAATTAATATTTAATGTGAACCTGAAGTCTGAGGCATATTGTTCATGAAGTGAAAAGCTCTACATCTGCAGAGTTTAGAGATATTATACACTTAACATTTTAATACTGTATTTCTTTCATGCCCAGTCTGTTTGATCTATCTCCTTATACCATTGTATAATGTTCAGTTTATCTGGTAAATATGATATGTTCTATAGGTATAGAACTCCCAGGTTTGTTATTTTGAGTACCTCCATCATTCATAAGATTTCTTAATAATAATTACACCCATTCCCAGCTTATGAGAACCAAACCGAAATTGGTTTAATATAATACCAAATCTTTAAGCACCCACAATATTAATCTCAAGAAAGAAGGTTTGTTTTATCATCTCCAAATGTACTAATTCATGTGAGCAGCTGAATACAATGATGTATACCCAGGTTCCATTGAGTTAATTAAAACACTTAACGAAGACTCTGTTTGGGCAAGAGAAATGATAATGAATGCCCTCCTTGGATCTAAAATCTTCTTGAGTCTTTTCAGTCTGAGAGCCAGCTGCAGGAGCCATAATAGTAAATCATGTCAGCATTCTCTAGACATGGCAGGCACAAAGTGCTTGAAAATAATAATGTTAGCAATAAAAGCCAAGACATACTATGAGATATGATCAATGCAAACCGGGGGTATACTCTCAGATTAGGCTTTGCATGGCCGTCAGACTCAAAATTAATAAGTTATATTAATCGCCATCCTCTCCCACGGCTGACGGAACCATGTGTGTTGTTAAGCCTCCAGACGTGATATCTTTCCCTCTAATGCTATAAGCATTTGTGCAATTTCCAGTCGGTCTGTGGCTTACTGCTAAGCTAACCACACACACACATATATGTATACATCTGAATATGTACATATAAACAAGAACAGGCACACAAACAAGCCAAACTCTTATTCCCTAAATTGATATCTTATGTGGATTGTAGAAAATAAATACTAAAATGTTAAAGACTGGCAGAACTCTTCAGTGCACATGTGAATGTGTTTCGCAAGTTCACACAGCCTTTTGCATCAGAGAACAAAGAATATTCACTCTACATACAGTAGAACCACTCCTGAGCAAGCAGTGTTATGGTAATATTAGCACAAGAAACACAGTAACAATGCGCACTTGGGTTTTGCACATAAGTTCAAATACAACATTCCTAACAACACTATACCACAGAAGGAATACACTCTGTTCATGTGAGAGTAGACAAATTGCATACAATCTGAGTTGAAATGAACATCCCTTAAAGAGCTGATATTCTATCAATTTCTGTGAGACCCGCTTGCAAAACAAATGTAAAATAAAATAAAAATCCAGATCTAAAGCTCATAACTGGTAAATGCCAGTGCTCTGAACTGAATTGCATTGCAGACCAAACACTCAGCAGAATTACGAGAGAAAAAAAAAAAGAAAAAAAAAAGAAAACCATAGTCCATGACTGAAAATACACCTGTAAACAAATCTGAATTTATTTTGTAAAGAAGAGAAGCGAGATGATAACCTACAGGAATTCCTTTTGCTGCTGTCAGTAGATCCTGGAGAAGACATCGCTGCCTCAGAGAGAAGTAAACAGAAGCACGGTGTCAGTGTGATGTAAAACTCCAGTTTACCACGCAGCTCGACTGATGGGCATTTTCTGAGCAGAAGAGTAAGAAAATGAGAATAGCTGAGAAAATGGAGCACTGAAAATAAAAACAGCCCCAATCACGGCACAGTGCAGCAATACAATCAGGATCCTTCAGGCTCCCTCACTGACAAACACACACAGATTCTCCGAGGCTTCCCAGAAGCTGTCTGCAGACTGTCAGGGGCTGGGGAGACTTTACAGTAGTAGCAGGCGTGCACTGGGAACATACCACTAACTGTCCACAAATGAGGGGGAGGTAAGTGGATAATAATAATTAAAAAAAAAAGCAACTCCAGCCCTTTAAGCAATATTAGTCCATGTTAAAGCCACATTAGGCCATCCTGTAATCCTATTCTACCCAATAACACTCGACAACCGTAACAACAGAGAAGCAGTGAGTAGTGCAGCATACAGAATCATCCAGCACAGCTTGCTTCTCCTACTACCCTCGTGCAATTCTTATTCAGCGACCTTTGCTCCGTGAGACAGGTGTTTCAGGGAAGAGGCTGCTCTCTCATCCTCAGAGGTGATCCTGAGCTTAGCATAAGCAAAGCCGAAACATGTCTATATTATCAATTATAGGATAAGGAAAAAAGTTTAATTGCTCCACGATAGCAGGACCTAAGTTTAAATGCTGAATATCCCAGCAAACCCAGAGAAAAGCTATAAACAGCGGTGTGGTAAATAATGCCTCCCTTACTACCCCATCCCCCCATAGAACAATGGGCTTCTGCACTGGCTATTGCATGTTCCTAAATGAGTAACATTTCTAATACTTTCAAGTGTCAGCTTTCTCTCTGGCATTTCACTGAACTGTGACAAAGCCCAAATAAGTGTGTGTTTTATGTCTGCAGTTAGCTTTGTAGACTGTCAAATCTTAGTGAACAATTTGTGCATCAGTGTTTTTGTACAGGCTTTAGATTGGTGGAAAATAATAACAATTGCCACTGCTGGGCTGTGTAGCAATGTGCCATGTCAGATAAACCCTACGCAGCATGACAAAGTGCTCCATTGCCTTGACATCATAAGCACATGCAGATTTAATTTGTTAATTTCCTGCTGGGGCCAATTGCAATCACTATCCTCACAATATCCCAACTGAAACAGATAGAGATAAGATGGGCTGATAAACTGCAGCGACCTTGGGCAAGACTCATTATCCTGTGTGCTACATTAAACCCATGAAGGATTCAATCCAGGCACTTTCCAATTACGAAAGAATAAATCTGAAAATCTCAACAGAGACCCTGCGCTAGATTAAAAAGAGTCACGAACTTCCATTAAAAAGCAGTATTTTATCGGGAAGCAATGCTCATTTTTCAATTAAATGTAGCAAGTTTAAGAGCACTGTGTCTAGCTATTGCTATTGTATATTTCCTTCCTCACAAGTGCTTTGCTATATCAGTAAATATAAATATACAAATCATCTGGAAAAGAGAGAGGACTTGGCCTGGTCCCATGATTAATGACACTTTGTTCAAGATGTTTTAGTTTCCCTAGAGAGAGGTCAACAATCCCTTTCTAGAAAATCCTATTGTTTACATTAATGATGCGTCTTTTCCAACTGAGAATATTTGCTGCATATTCTGAGTTTTTACACAGAGTTGAGAAGTAATAGCGTCAACATTTTAACACAGTAAAATAAGTCCTACAAGATATAATGAGTAGGCTCCTGATTCATAAGCCTGGGAAGATCACGAACTGAATCATCTATAATAAAGGTATTTAATCTTCATGTGTAATTAAATAGTACTGTGAGAGGGTTACTTCACTCTGTATTGTAATCTGTTCATGTGCAAATTTGGTTTCTGTATTTAATTGACTCCTAACATTATAGGCATAAAGAAAATAAAGAAAATAAAAAACGCCTAGCTACCTAGGGAATATACAGTCTTATAACATGTTACACAAGTATCAAAAGTTTCAAAAGATCACGATGATGATTTTTTTATTTTATTGTTTGTGTTCTAAAATAATTAATTACAAAGAAAACCCGGTGCACCCATTCATCAAAATTGATTTCTGAAGACATTTCCTAGCCGAACACCAATTGGGGTGTATAAAATATTAACTCTACAAACCATTTATACTGCCATCGATTGGCTTTTAATATGTACGAGCCTTAAAATGCATAGAAACCTGCTGATTTGGTATATCGGTATATTTATTTATTTATTTATCAGCAGACAGCCTTACCCGGGGCAAATTGTCTATTTTGAATTTGGTTTGCTATCATGAGAAAAGCTCTTACAGTGTGAATTACTTATTCATTGTGACGGCATTTTAACTGAAAGCACTTTTCTTGACACTCCAATGTTTCCAAAAGCTTCTGTAAGAGATCCATTCCCTTTTATCAAGGAAGAAAAAAAAATCCATTCAAATTGGCAGAAGTGTCATTATCTTAACGAGTCTTTGTGAGACCACACTTTCATTACCCAAACTATGTAAATCCTTGAAAGTGATCTCATGCCTGAGCCTGTCACTTTAAGCCAAAGAACTATTCACATTGCTTATATAGTAATATTTATGCTGCTGTAAATATACATTGTTCATGTTCCCACAAGGCACACATTTCTCTAAAGCAGCTTTAGTGTGTGCAATGTGAATGAAGTGTGCAAGCAAAATACACTACACAAATCTCTATGGTTTAATTCTCACCTATAAAGTTTACTCACAGAAAGCATCTCATGGGATGCCCACAAACAAACGTAATAGCAAGTAAGAAAGTTAATCCGTGCATCATTAAGAGTTAACTGTGACTGATCAGTACCACACCAGGAGGAAAAAACAGCATGTTGATCTCATTTTGAAGAACTTGTAATCTACAGTGAGCTACAGGAGACCCTACTCTGGACAAAACTGCAGGGACTGATTTATTTAAGTTATTTTAAATAAGAAACAAAAGGCAATGCAGAAAAGACAAAGAGAAAACAGATTTCTAGTAACAGGTCCATCTCTTCAAAAACCAAGAGAACTGTGACATCACTTATATCCTAATGAGAGTTTCAGGGAGGACTCAGCACACAGTGAAAGACATTATGGTGTGTTGAAACTCCTCCTTTGAAGTAGCAGCTTATTCAGAAAAAAATGACAGATTTTGTGAGCAGATCATTAAAGAATCCCCACCAGCCTGCGTGTTCTGAAACTTTCAGATAAATTAACAAATGCCTTTAGTCAATGCACATACAATAATGAACAGTTGGAAACAACACATTTTTATACACACAAAAAAAAGATCAAAGTGTTCCAGAAGACGAGCAGAAGGGAACATGTCATCATGACTAACTTTTATTTGTGAGAAATAAAACTCAAAAAATGAAGACAGACTGGAAAAAATAATAAAGAAAATGTAATGTGAGAAAGTATTATGGACCAAAAAAATAATGTTGTTCTAATTTAGCAGAATAAAAGTGGAGCAACTGGAAACATTGGACATTCGAAGGACAGTCACATACCAACCCTATCCAACACCAACATTTCAAGCTAGGCCCATAAAAATCTACATCCAATCCAACTAAGTCAATGCAACCCTAACTTTAAGAAAAGCATAATATTACTGGAGACTCTGATGTAACCCTAATTTGATCACTAATATTCACATATAATAATAAACATTTGGCCATTTCACCTTCATGTATATGCTTACTTAATGCTAAGATTGGGTATGTTTTATTGTGTATTTTTTGTTAATAAACACATATTGTCAACTTATCTAATTTGGTGTTTGCAATGGAATATTGGAAAATATATTAATATTTTTAATATTTCATACAGAATTACACTGCTAAGTAGTCTATAAAAAGAAAAGCTTTTGTTGTATAATGTATAATGGGATGGGCAGCTGGGATTTGTGTGCAGAAAAAAAATGAGTAAGTAAGTCTGTCTTAGACTTGAAAAGCTTGTGTAACACTATGGTAGTGAAAAACAGCATGATTGTCTCAGCTGTTGTAAAAGTATTTTAAAAACATCCACATTATTTAGCAGGTAATTAGGTTTAGAAGGAAAACAGAAAAACCCATGGTGGTACCTTCTGAGATGACCTGCATGCAGACCAAGCTGCCATTTAGTACTTATACTCACTGAGCAATTTAATTATCGTGGGTTGAGACCACTGCAGACCCCATTTAGTAAAACCCTTTCCATTGCATGCAGATTAACTCTGTTACTCAAGTCTGGTCCTCAAGGTGACTAACCAAGCTAAGCAAACATCTAAATCTCTGTTGTGAAGACACTATATGTGCCCTCAAAGGCATTATTTAGCCATTATTGTAACCAAGTGGACCTAACAATGACTACCCAAAAATGTTGTTCTTGTGCTTTTCTTGTTTATTTTAACTGTAGATATTTTACTATGTGTAAAAATACATTACATGAATACCTCTTGGGAAAGTAGCCATTGTGAAAGTATGTATATGCATTAGGAATAAGCAGGAACCAATACCAAGGATATTTAAATGACAGTAATAATGTAGAGCAGTTATGGTTGCTATTGTCATGAAAATTACAATTTAATTTAAATATTATAATAATAATATGTATTTATTTATGTATATTAACAGACCCCCATATCCAGGGTGACTTATAGTTTAGATTATGAATTCATGAATTTACAAAATGTACAGTCCCTTGCACTTGGCTATAATTTTCTTTTCCCATTTTAAATTAATTATAGCCTACACTTAGGAATTAAAAGTCATGCAGTTTATATTCAGGGCCAAATTCAAATCCAATGACTATTTGTAACAGGGCTCATTATTTGTATAAAAAATGGTTGAAAGCAATAATAATATATGTAAATTTAAATATATATATATTAAACCACAATTTCCCTTCAGTTTTAATTATAATTTTAGTTGATTTGTAGTTATTAAGTATAAAGCGATCAGGGGTCATTGCAAATCACAGTCTGCTATCTAATATTTAACAGCTTTGCTGAAAGAATGCCATAATGAAAACAGGAATGTGTAAGTTACTGGACTGAAAATCAGACCACTGAGCTGTAAATTCTGAAATAACACCTCAGCAATGAGAAGTCGCCAGGCCAATGTGTCTACTGTACCCGAACCAAGTAAAACCCTTTTGAGCAAACAGAATAGCCATCTCTCGCATATCTCTAAAACTGAACATCTCTCTCAGCGTTCACCCACTGTGACCTTCCAAGTTGGGCTGTACAGTGTCCTTGAAGTTATTATTTGTTTAAATCTTCCAATTAACCAGTTGAGAGGCAGCTGGCAAAGTCAAGTTGGAAATTTACATCTCACAGCTATACTACTTTCTTAAAAACAATGTAAGGGGAAGTGCTTTTTCAGGTCTGAGTCCCCCACCCCCCACAGAACAACGTTACAGCTGCAAATTTATTGGAGCAATTAAGGAGTCTCATGAAGATGGTGGAGAATGTTATTCTGTGCTACATTATTGATGTGTTCCCACCCCCACACATCCCTGGTGCCCAGCTCCATGCTGCCAGACTGAGAGAGACAGGCCACAGGTACTGCAATATCCCCAGTGGCACAGCGCGGTCACAGGGGCTATTTGTAATACCACTCAGCCCTGAGATACAGGCCAGACAGGTATTTAAGGAGGTGGAGCAGGGAGAGCATTAAAAATGGACATTAAATACAGAAACAAACACTCAATATTTTACAGTCACAAATGATACTGTCCTTAAATTTGTCATGGCTTATTATTCAACCTGTTCATCATTCAGGTTAATAAAAGATTAAAGAAACTGTAAAATCAGGGATTAATGGAAATAAGACTTCACGCTTCAAAGAATAAACCCAGCCATTCTTGTACAATGTGCATATACACACACACACACATATGACTGTGATGTTTGCAACACCTAACTGGGAGACATTCAAGGCTTTTTAATCGTGGTTTCAGTTCATTGCAACATGTAAAATTATCGTATCTTGAAGAGGAAATCTTGGATTATATAAAAAGACTTCAAAACTACAACAGAATAAGAAAAGAAAAAAGAGACCTGTTTCCTTCTTTTATTGATTGCTGGCATTATTCTGAGTAAGGGTTAGGCTCTATAGCCTTTGAAAACAATATCAAAGCTGCACACTGTACATCATTGAGGGCTCGGCAGGGTGCCTCCGAGATACTGTTTGATTTTTATTCATTTGAGAGAGAGAGAGACAAAAAAAAAAACCTCTTCCATTTTTATCACTAACATCTGCCTAGTGCCTATGTTATAAAAGCAGCAGAAAATCCATATTCACAATGTATTATACTGATATGGCAATAGGTGAAGGTATTTATGACCAACACAGTGTTAATGGCTCAAGGTGGTCATGCTAAGTTTAGCTATCTACTCTGTTTTGCTAGACTGACAGTATACTGATTATACACTAGGAGTCTCGGACTTTGTACAATAAATTAGGTCTGATACAATGTGCAGTTTCATACAAAATCCTTTGTATACGTAGTACCAGCAATACAAGAGGAAAACCAAACACTACTGATATTATTACATGAATGAGAAAGTTATTTTTCTTCAATCACTTTCTGACTAGAACCAATTACAAGACCATTCTGTATAAATGGCAGTGGGAATGTGAAACAGATGGCTGCGATCATTTTATGGTTATGAAACCTATTTTACCAGATAAAATAATGTGTGACCTTTGAACATTTTGCTAAGTTTAATACTCCTTTTCTCCCTCAGTAATATACTCAATTTACATGCCGCTAGTCTGTTTCAAGGAACAAAACCAGCTTTAAAACAACGACTGGAAGGTAATGTAACCATGCCCAGCTGTCAATAGAACAATTATTATCTGAAAAACTACCTGAAGCACTAACCCCTGCTTTTAAAGGCCTATGGACAGATACAGATTTACTGAAGGTAAATACATTCAAACAACCTCTCCTACCTCTCTGTTGCTTAAAGTCAACATCAGCTCTGACAAACAAAGCAGAAAGCGTGTTGGAAAGGCCACTAACATCGAGCTGCGATCCCCTCACATTTGCAAAATGTCACAGGATGCCAATAATCTCTGAAAAAAAGATCAAAGCTTAAACAAGGCTTTTTACCTTTGAGGGTTTCCAGCTCTTTCCTGTAAAAAGAGAGAAAAGATGGTAGTATTAGTATTTGGGAAAATTATTAACTCAGCCCAACTCAACAACAAATGCCATTTCAAAACCACAGAGATGAATGGTAGAAAACAAATGAAGCCTATCTCATAAACACAAGACTGATCTTTACTGTCAAACTCTCCATTGTGACACCTTTAAAGTGCTGAACATATCCAGTCTAGTAACATATGTTTCTACATCTTTTAACTGTGTATTTTTATGATTATACTACCTTCAACACCAATATAGTGGTAAGTAGCAGTTTAACACAGGGAATGGTTTTAGGGAACTACAATCGTTGAGAAACATGTTATGCTCGTCATCATTCAAATGTTTATGATATCAGACATTTAATCTTGTCAAACGCATTCCAGCTGAATTTACAGGTCTGAATTTACTTCACAAGTCTCAGTTGTCAAACGCTTTCTACAAAATGGATTGTTATACAGCCTTGGGGTTGATGGTTTAGATATGAAGACATACTCTTGTTAAATCTGGCCTCCCACACTTTATGAGAGTGCTACATTTTAGGAAAAGCACACTATGGCACCATGTTTGTAATGTGTGTACAGGATTAGCCCATGAGTGAAAGCCATATAGATTTCTGTGAATTGATAGTAAATGTTTAACTTTTAACACTAATATACTTCTGGCACGGGGCAAGGTGGACTGGAAAGCGGGACAAAATGACATGCACCACACCACAGTTCTCTTGTACTTGGAGTGTCAGTATATTCTTCATGGCTGGTTGTCTCCTGTAACAATATTTCACAGCTCAGCACTTGACTCAGTGAGTGGGTGGACAGCAGTAATTACACTAGCCCTGTGATGAAACTGTAAAGGTCATAGCAGAAAAAGAGCTTAAAAAATAACTTTTGTGAAGATTTAATGGTTTGTCACCCTTCTTTTGGGAATTTGACTAATATGAAGTACACAAACACTTATATGCTTGTCAGTGGTATTGAGCAATTGGGCATCCCATGATAACAGGTGCTTAAGAAAGCTATTATGGAATTTAATCAGCATCTTTATGTGTTATGTGGTCCAGCAAACATCACAGCAGAAACATGGGTTGGAAAGCAAGAGGGAACGGCTGTGATACGGCTGCCAGTCTTCATCACAGTTTATCAAACACAACCACTGCAATGTCAAGCTCTATCTGTACCACAAGCATGTCCCCTTCCCTTCGTGAACTTATTTTTGGTATCTCTGAGAAAGTTGCTCAAGCTTGAAAATGTTTCTCTCTCACACACACACACAGAAACAAAGACAGAGAGAGAGAGAGAGAGAGAGAGAGAGAGATACAAAAACTCAAAGGAGAACAGTAATGTACAATCTCAGCTGGATAACACTTTACTGAATTATTGAAGCTTAATTAGTCTGGAAATCAAACAAAAAGTAGTGATGAATGTTTTTCTACATGATAAAGTTTTGAAAATCACTGTAAGCTTTTCTACAACTTGCAATAAATCGCTGAAGCAATTTTTAGGTTACAAATGACTCCATGAGTCATTTGAGTGACGCAGAAGTGAAACACCTGTAAACAGTCGATTCTGCCTTCAGACCCAGCAAGCGTGCTGTCTGCAACTGCAAGAATTCAAATATGCAAGTAGGTAGGTGCCTGTTGCTAAGTAACGACATACTGTGCTACCGGCCTTATTTACTTGGTTATTTATTTATTTTAGTCAAAGCTCCTTCAACATTCATTAAAATCATAACTTGCCTTCTGTTTGTTTAGAGTCCCTGTATAATTATAGCTACAGTTAAGTTACAGTAGGCCTACAGCCTGGGGCTTACAGGTTTCTATCCAGAGTCAAACTAGGACTGAGAGCCCCCACTGTGGCAGCAACTTGTGTAAGCACTGTTTATTTTTGTTTAGCTTATAAAGCAACAACCCCTACTGACAACCCACCTGACAATGCACTTCATGGGGGAGATGAGTGGATTTGCACTTCTGCTAGATCACAGGTGAAACAGGAGAGATCTGGGTTGATCTTCCGCGAATGTTTGCATTGTTTTACCAATGACTTCATTAAGTGCCTTGTGATTGTAAAGTGCTGTTTAAGGTCATTTTAATCAGAATGGCATCTATAACTCCAAGACTCATACATTTCAAATTCAGCTCCATAAGATTAAAATTAAGTAAAAAAGTATTCCACAGTGTCCTTAACAGTGTACTTAACAGTGTACATCCATGCTGTGTACTTTAAACAAAAGCTCTATTTTAATTTGGTTCTATTTTTCATTTGTGTTTACATTGTATTTGTTAGCCTGAGGCAGACAACAAAAGTACAGTCAATTAAAATGGATCCTCCCAGAGCTCAATGTTGACCAGTTGGTCTAGTATTCCAGTAGTAACTCTGTAGGTATTCAAGATTTGAATAAAATATTCCATCCTAAGGTATTTTATTAGGAACAAGGTATTTCCTCGCTTTATCACAAGACAGTAGTTTAGTATATTGCATTAGACGAGCTTGCGAGGGTGAAAGAAAAGAGGTTAGTGTGTTTTTGAAAGACAAATGATTCCTTCAACCCATTATTGCTGAAAATGGCATGGATTAAAAGATGATGGTTGAGGATTCTGAAATGTTTAATTACTCCTTTAAAAAAATCTTCCTAAGTAGGCATAACATGAGTCAAAATCTGTTTTCTTCCCCCCTCTTTAATTTAAATGAGTTTTCCTAATCCGGCTCTGTGTACTGTTGTGGAGATAACATCCTCTTACTTCACTGTGCACTGCGGAGGCGCATCAGACAACTAAATCCACATGCCATTCTAATACAGTAGTCTGGGAAATTTAGGAAAGGTTTTACATAATTCAAATGAGAAATGTATGAACTAATGATTACTGTAAGTCCTTTCTCCTCTATTTGTTGTGATATGTAGTCCTTTGTTTCAGAACCAATGTCTTTTTAAATAAATTATAGGGTAATAATAATAATAATAATAATAATAATAATAATAATAATAATAAAATACAGCATTTCTCATGTTGTTCATAGGCTGAAATAAGGGTTTCTGAAAGTTATGAATTCTGGCGTCTGGAACCCAGCTGTTCATGTTAAGATTATTAAACATGACGGTCACTGTGTATTGTATTGTTAGATACTTAATTTCATCTTTCACATCATGCGACCCTCATTTCTTCGCGATTTCTCAGTCATTTTTTTTTTTTTTTTTTAGAAACTGTTACTTCAGTAGGAGGCAAAGTGAAGGCAAAGAACAAGCAAGGCAGAAATAAGCACCACGTAAGAAAGGAAACAAAAAAGCAGGGTGACAGTAGCTTCTGAAGGGGTTCTTATTTGACTGAAATCTACTTATGGTGTGACTGATGTTTTTATTCATCAAAGCGACTTGGAGGCAAAACTTGATTCAAAAGCTCTCAATTTGTACACAGGGTAAAGCAGCGCAGAATGCGAGATCTATTTTTAAACCATGTGCCTGCAGCTTGCCTTCGATTGCCCAGTGTAATGTTGCAATGAAGCATCTCAGTGTTCATGGCCATATTAATCTTGCCCTTGCCAGTAGTCCTACACCGCAAGCCATTTTTATGAACTGGGCCGCCCTCTCAGACAAAAGCAGTGACGTAATCCAGGGGTGATCCCTAGAGCTCCAGAAATGAAAGCCCAATGTAAAGTGTATAAGCATTAGAAATAATATATCACATTATTGCAACCAATGCACTTAGTATTTATAATGGACTCAGTTTCACATCTCAAAACCCATAATTCTCACCTTACAAATTAATGACAGGCACAACCTATCATTAAAAACTCTAAATCAGAGGACGAATTCAACACCATGACCGCTGTGCAAATGCACATTATTTCTTTCATGTTTGATTTCTCATGTGTAACTCTTTATATATGGTCAACAAAATGTACTAATTTGCTATAGAACAACTAACCTCTTTTTTATTTAGTCCAAGTAATCTTAGCCAAATGCAGTTATATTGCACATAAAGTAAACTGATGTATCCTGACTCCCATTAATCATCTACTGTTGACATAGATACATAAAAAAGACTTTCTCTAATGGCAACTTCACAGGATCTATGGGTTCTCGTGCAAAACATCAAAATGAATTGTGTGCAAAAAAATCATTTGCCTCTTAATAACAAAGCAACCCAGAGTGTAATAAAGAGCACTAAACCATGCTGAATATGTACTTCATTCGCTTATCAAATTGAAACAAATCTTATTTATTGCTTTGCTTTCCAGTGTTACTTGCCCCTTATAAACACTAATAGCTCGGCTTCTGCAACAACATCACTCGCTCAATTTACATTCATTTGTTGGGATAAACACAGTTGCCTGCAGGCCCATGAAGGAGAACATTAATACATTTCTTGCCTAGCAGGTCAGTAGGGCTTCATGAAGCTCATTACACGAGAAAGGGCTTTAAACTATGTACAAATACAAGGTAAAAAAATATTTTTACAAATCTCCCCCAGACCTGGGGAATTTACAAATAAGCAGAAGTATAAGGGATTTATCTGATCAGTAAGCACCAATCAACACACCATAGAGCGAATCTGGTAAATCTAAAACTAGTCATTAAATCTAGATGAGGAATCAGCTGCTACCCCATTCTGGCCACTTCAGAATCATAAGGAGTACATTGAAATGGAAATTTGAGTACATACAAATGATACATTTATTTTCCAACCTGTTCATATAAAGGGACATGGTGTAATCAGTTAGACAAGGATATTTTGACTCTGTGGCACCCGTGTTTGTAAGAATTTGGAATAGCCTATTAAAGTCCTGACAAGACGTTCTGATCATTATTCCAAATGAAACCCAGAGCTCAACGCTTTGGTAATGACAAAGAAAGCCACGTTCTGCAGTGTGTGACTAGTATACAGTTTATTTTGAACTCTGGGAAAGGTTTATAGTAAAATGATTGCAAACTATGTCCTCTGCCGTTTCTTTTTCAAACCAATTTTCTTATGACGCAGTCCTGTCTTTTGTTGCTAATATATAGCTTGATTAGACATAAATATTACAGGAAATGTTTGTACAATAGTGAACCCATTTTGACTGTTGGTATTGACATGAAAGCACGACCTAATTATCTTTAAATAATTGTTTGAAGCTGTGAGTTTTTTCAGTTTTGGGTTCTTTCTATCAAAGCAGCAACATGTGCTGTTCTTCCTAATAGCCATGGTAACAGAGCTAGTGGTGGTATACAGATGTCATTATCGTGGATGGATTTTGCACGTGACCCTGTAATTCTGAAGCATCCCAAAGCAGATAACTGAAGAATGCATATACACTAATGATGACAAATAGCCCCCAGGAGCATGCTACCCCATTCATCTCCAGCCAGGCAGCAGTTCTGAATATAGTAAGAGAGACCCGGCACGTGATGTGCTTTGATGCACGTCCACGACCAATTAATATGTTCTCCCTCATTCACAGCCTTCTTCTCTTTCCCCCCCAGTTGTATTTTTATCTCAGCGCTCCGGAGGGGAGCCGTTGGCCCCGCAGTGGCCCAGAGCGTGCACTTCCACAGCGAGACTTAAACACTACCTAGGCTTCTCTTCGCCTGGCAATTAATTAGCAAAATGGAAATCCTTTTACATGAAGTCAGCAAAGGCTTGGTGAATAGCAACTGTAGTCAGTCAATAAAGGGATTAGGGAGATTAACCTCCTGGCTGCGAAGCTCACTTTATCAATACTGCAACAAGCTGCTGAAAAGCGCACCTACGACTGCGACGCAGTGCAGCCCACTGACGCCGGGCCCTCGTCTCCTACCTCATTTCGTTTTCGCATTAGTTCCACTGAAGAGCAACACTAACAGATTTATGTATGTATCCTAAACAGATTAACCATTTACCTTTCAAGGAGTTAATCTTTCCTCTGCTGCACAATACAGGAGCCAGAGGCACTTCAAGAATACATCTCACTTTTCTCATCTTTCTAAAGCTGTTCTGTGCTTCTGTTTAGAGTCAAAGAATTGATCCACATGTTAACACAAGTACACTGTTTACTGTAAATTCACCCAAAACGTATCTAGTTGCATTGACATCATTTTTATTTAATTCATAAATGTATATAGTCACTTGGTCTGAATGCAACCTGCTGAGAAATGTGCCCTTTACCTTGAGATGGTTGAGGGTGAGATACTTTAAACAAAGCAGGCTATGGTCGTGTTAATTCAAAGTAGATTAAACAGACTGATTGGCTGTTCTGCTTAACATGGATACAACCTCCTGTATTACACAGCAAATCGGCATATGTTGGGGATTTCTTAGACTCAGAGAGAGAAGGGGAAAAAATATATATATTTTTATAGGAAACAGATCCAGAAAAACCCCTGAAGAAATCAAGTGACATTTTTCAATGCAAGAACATTCTGATGTGTGCAACATATATATATAGTCATGTGTCCAATGCTCACAACTTATTTTGTGAGCATTGGACATTTTTAAGTGCATTTTATGTATTCCTCAAACAAACATAAGTTGATGGTTTGAGATAATTCCTTTAAATTGATCTGCTTACTGCAGCTCTGTTTACAAATTGAATACACCTAGATAAAGACAAAACAACGCATATCAGTGCTAGCACAGCTGAATCTGTTTGTGGACAACAGTTACTTTAGAGGGTAAAGTCTCAGGTGTAATTGATAAAATCAATGTAATTGATAAAATATCAGCCATAGTCCACTACGAATTTGAGAAACATTCTCAGCCTCATGCCATCTAAGTTTTCATACGCTGATTTGTACTGTGTTTTTGCAGCAAAGTCATTGTACAGTACACGTAAGGGGAGGGGGAAATATGTGGCTAAAGTACCTTTTCTTTTTCTTGTAGTTTTCCACCTGCACGACCTGGTAGTGTTTGTAGCGCTGTAGTTCACACTGGCCACACAGATCCTCCAGGAGGGACAGCCGACTCTCCATCTCTTCAAAGTCGGCTTCCAAGTGGGCTGCACAACCAAGCACAGTTCAGCACTGAGGTTAGGCAACTTGCTGACTCAATTATCATCCATCATTACCACATCCCACCATGATTACATGTAACTTGCATTTAAAATTAAACCTCTCCACTTGCAGACCATTTTAAGGCAACTTGTTGGATAATATGAGATGGAAAGAATTTATTGCACAGTGTGTTTTTGACCCTGAGGATTACTCATCTGCCCATACTAGCCTTTTCTTCAAGGATGTTCCCAAATTAGTAGAAGTCACAAACATTTTAGACTTTTCTCACACAGTCTTCCCTTTGGAATCTAACATTGGGCACAGCACTAAATTATAAACAATGCATCCTGAGTCCAAAAAACAAAAATAAAAACATCCACAGCACATAATTGAAATGCTCTAATATGTTTATTGGCATTTCTGCGTGGTATGTATAATAAACACAATGACTGTGTGAAATGAAAAAAAAAATATATATATATATATATATATACACTCACCTAAAGGATTATTAGGAACACCATACTAATACTGTGTTTGACCCCCTTTCGCCTTCAGAACTGCCTTAGTTCTACGTGGCATTGATTCAACAAGGTGCTGAAAGCATTCTTTAGAAATGTTGGCCCATATTGATAGGATAGCATCTTGCAGTTGATGGAGATTTGTGGGATGCACATCCAGGGCACGAAGCTCCCATTCCACCACATCCCAAAGATGCTCTATTGGGTTGAGATCTGGTGACTGTGGGGGCCAGTTTAGTACAGTGAACTCATTGTCATGTTCAAGAAACCAATTTGAAATGATTCGACCTTTGTGACATGGTGCATTATCCTGCTGGAAGTAGCCATCAGAGGATGGGTACATGGTGGTCATAAAGGGATGGACATGGTCAGAAACAATGCTCAGGTAGGCCGTGGCATTTAAACGATGCCCAATTGGCACTAAGGGGCCTAAAGTGTGCCAAGAAAACATCCCCCACACCATTACACCACCACCACCAGCCTGCACAGTGGTAACAAGGCATGATGGATCCATGTTCTCATTCTGTTTACGCCAAATTCTGACTCTACCATCTGAATGTCTCAACAGAAATCGAGACTCATCAGACCAGGCAACATTTTTCCAGTCTTCAACTGTCCAATTTTGGTGAGCTTGTGCAAATTGTAGCCTCTTTTTCCTATTTGTAGTGGAGATGAGTGGTACCCGGTGGGGTTTTCTGCTGTTGTAGCCCATCCGCCTCAAGGTTGTACGTGTTGTGGCTTCACAAATGCTTTGCTGCATACCTCGGTTGTAACGAGTGGTTATTTCAGTCAAAGTTGCTCTTCTATCAGCTTGAATCAGTCGGCCCATTCTCCTCTGACCTCTAGCATCAACAAGGCATTTTCGCCCACAGGACTGCCGCATACTGGATGTTTTTCCCTTTTCACACCATTCTTTGTAAACCCTAGAAATGGTTGTGCGTGAAAATCCCAGTAACTGAGCAGATTGTGAAATACTCAGACCGGCCCGTCTGGCACCAACAACCATGCCACGCTCAAAATTGCTTAAATCACCTTTCTTTCCCATTCAGACATTCAGTTTGGAGTTCAGGAGATTGTCTTGACCAGGACCACACCCCTAAATGCATTGAAGCAACTGCCATGTGATTGGTTGGTTAGATAATTGCATTAATGAGAAATTGAACAGGTGTTCCTAATAATCCTTTAGGTGAGTGTATACTAGATATTTGTCTTATACTAGATTCACATTGATACCACATTTACTAGATTAAAATACATGAATAACAGATACAGAACTTGCATTCACATCTGCCAAACTATGTGAATTGACACATGTAAGAAAGAAAATTACTAAATTAAGGCATTCAACCACTTTAATTGGAATAACAGACACATTTTAACTAAAACATCTAAGAACAGCTACATTAAAATCAAACCAATTAAATTCACATCTATAGTTCTGACAGAAGTTAAAAGCTGTTCAAGACATATTTCTGCATTGTATTGTAATCTGCATTTTAAAGCAATTCCAAAGGGCTGTGTTTGACTGACTGACTCTTATAAACGGGCTCTGGTATTTTATATCATGGCCAAATTTGTCTTATAAATCCTAAGATAAGCTTTAACTGGGTAAAACTTCTGGGGAAATGTATGGAGTTCCACATGTTCCTCAATTTAAAAAACAACAACCCATATGTCAATCATTGTGAAGCACTTGGAACCAATTAAGTCTGGTATCTTAAATACTTGTTTCATTT
Source organism: Amia ocellicauda (assembly GCF_036373705.1). NCBI lineage: Eukaryota > Metazoa > Chordata > Actinopteri > Amiiformes > Amiidae > Amia > Amia ocellicauda. The sequence continues at coordinate 30,384,842 of NC_089859.1, forward strand.
TGTTCCAGATTCCGAAGGTCACTGATGCACAAAGCTGAACAATTTAATCAAAACTCATTGTTAATTTTTTCTCATTCACCGCATAGTGTTCTACTTCATATATAAAAAGTGCATAAAGTGCCTTCTACAGCATTTACATAAAAAAACTAAACAGGAAAAACTTCATTTCTCAAAAATAATTTCATGCTGACAGAATTGTGATGCTGTTATATACAGAATCACTCTGGTTCTTCAAACAATAACAGCAGTAGAGAAAAGCCTGAAAACATTAGTACACATTTTCCTCAGACATGCACTTTACCACTGCATGCCTGTCATCTGGAATTCTGCAGTGCAGAAAGAATGGATCTGAAAGCGAGGGGTGGTGAGGGATTCGTAAGCTAAAAACAGTGAAAAATGCTGCATCACCCTGTTCAGTTAAAGACGCAATGTTGGTGAGGATTTGTCTCTCCATTATTTAAATCCTGAACAAAAGGAGTACTGGTAATCAGGCAATGCACACCAAGGACTGCTTCCGCTGAAGGGGTTGTGTCAATGAAAGGCCATCATTCAGCTGGGGTCTGGTGACTGGTACTGCAGGAGCGCAGGAAAAACGGGCCCAGACTGTTGGGACTGCAGTGCCAGAGGAAGACATGCCCCACTGTGAACCCCGAAGCAGCCAAGAGCATTGACAAGCGTGGCCACAATGGATGCACTTGTGTATCGCAACATAGGCTTGAATGTCAGGCCAGTCCAGGCAGACCAAACCACAGCTCTAAAATGATTGATTAAGTTTTCTCGGCTAAATGGATTTCGTGACAAGACTTTGATTTGAATAGAAATGGGTTCCACACATGTTGTGGTGAGATGGGACTGGGTTTCCTATTCGGACTGTGGCAGCATGAGGTGAAGAAACTCATAAAGGGTGCGGAGCTGCTGCCCTGAAGGACCAGAAGAGGACAACGCCGATTTATATGCGCATTTTCAGAAAACCACAATAAACTGTACGCAGCTGTGCACTTGTGCCCTATTGCAACATGACTGAGACAAACTCAATACATTTAATTAATTTAATCACACAAACAAAATACAAAACGAAAAACAGACCATAACACTGCAGCAGACTGTGGACTGTTTTGTTGCATGCAATAAGTAGCACAACACTATGAACACAATTATTAAATAGATCACAAAATTAAGTAAAATATCCCACAGGACGTGGATATGAATGGATTCTGGTAGCTGTAAAATTGACGTTATCTCTTCCCATTTCCCAAGTGTTCCAGTCTTACTATAAACTTACACTATATTTAATCGCTGCTTCTCACTCAGACTCAAAAACAGGAGACAAAATACAATTATAATTAGAAAAGCCTACCTCTAATATACATTGTCTGATTTATATTCACCAGCTGACTTGGCATCTAATTTGTGGTGTTCTTTACTGACTTTTATTGTTTTGTAATATCATTCCCTATTTAAAATGTAAAACCTTACATAAGGACAGACCTTGAACTAATTGAAAGAGATTTCCCTGGTCCGCTGAGCAGGCCTTTGTGTCTGTTGAGGTTTGTGTTGTGCTTAGTTATTCAGAACAGATCTTTTTGGCATGCATGCCAACCCATGTACAACCCCAGAGAGTCTCTGTGGTTTAAAGAAACACCTACCTGAAAGCTTCAAGGAACAGGGCAGTGGGATAAAAAACATAATAATAAAATAAGTGTAATCAGATGCATTTCTTCCAGAGACTGATCTAACATCCTGGGTTAACATTCATGATGATGCACCAGTCCTGTTCATTGGGTGTCCGTGCTTCCCCTCTCATGATCACAAGGAAACACTGCATTCCGTAATAATCAAATGTAATCGTAAAAGTCATGTTGTTACTGTGAATACCCATAGTGTTTCTGAACGTAGTTTAGGAACGCAGCATTCCTAAACATTTTGAGAAAAATAATAAAATTTTGCATACCCATACAGCCATCATAGAAGACTCAGGTTAACTTTCAGGGTTCTTAAAAGTTGGGATGATAAAATTAAAATGAGGAGTGTCCAGATACAGGAAATAAAGACCCTGCAGCTCTAAAAAAAAAAAAAAAAAGACACTTGGCACTGCCAGCCTATGGCTTTAATTCATCATCTCGAAATCTAGGAATCAGCTGAAAGGATATGCAAAAAATGTAAATAGGCTACTGTCCATATGCCATCTCTCTAGAGTTTCCTGTTCAGACAAGAGCTGGATGCCCTCCTTGGACTCTCATCTTGGCTGGCCAGCTCTGGGTTAATCCTGCCTGAGAGGCCCAGCACAGTGGAGAACTGTGCCACTCCATTGCTCTCAGCCTGCTCTGAGAATTACTACACACACAGCTAAGAATGACATTCAGTTTTTATTTATTAATAAATCGGTTTAGATTTTCCTGATGTGTTCCTCCATGAAGACATCAACCCAACAAAAGCAAACGCAGTGTAACACTTTGCATATTGCTCCCAAGATTAAAGGAGAGTCTGACAGCACTTATTTGCATAGAGAGAATGCTGGGAAATGATGGTGTGCATTGTCGCCTAGTGGTCACACACTGGAACTGCCAGTGATCAACATTTGAGAAATCTTCCTATAATGCGATGAACCTTATAGGCAAAAGCTTCATAAAAAAAGATGGAGAAAGGATGTATGGAGCAATTAAATGACTGGCAACACAGACTGGACATATCAACTGAAATGAGAATGATAGGTTTTAATTATATTAAAGAGTGGAGATTATCTATCCACATACAGAGAGGCTTTGCATTAAATGGTGGTGTGGTCAACTCCCCTGACAACCAAGTGTACACACACACGCGTAATATTGCAGTGCATAGAAACATTTTTTTTTGGCACTTTCAATTGGACAAATCTATTATGAAGAGCAGGCTTGGGGGGGATTGAGAAACGAGAACATACAGTGAGGGAAAAAAGTATTTGATCCCCTGCTGATTTTGTACATTTGCCCACTGACAAAGAAATGATCAGTCTATAATTTTAAGGTTGGTGTATTTTAACAGTGAGAGACAGAATAACAGCAAAAAAATCCAGAAAAACGCATTTCAAAAAAGTTATAAATTGATTTGCATGTTAATGAGGGAAATAAGTATTTGATCCCCTATCAATCAGCAAGATTTCTGGCTCCCAGGTGTCTTTTATACAGGTAACGAGCTGAGATTAGGAGCACTCTCTTAAAGGGAGTACTCCTAATCTCAGCTCGTTACCTGTATAAAAGACACCTGTGCACAGAAGCAATCAATCAATCAGATTCCAAACTCTCCACCATGGCCAAGACCAAAGAGCTGTCCAAGGATGTCAGGGACAAGATTGTAGACCTACACAAGGCTGGAATGGGCTACAAGACCATCGCCAAGCAGCTTGGTGAGAAGGTGACAACAGTTGGTGTGATTATTCGCAAATGGAAGAAACACAAAATAACTGTCAGTCTCCCTCAGTCTGGGGCTCCATGTAAGATCTCACCTCGTGGAGTTTCAATGATCATGAGAACGGTGAGGAATCAGCCCAGAACTACACGGGAGGATCTTGTTAATGATCTCAAGGCAGCTGGGACCATAGTCACCAAGAAAACAATTGGTAACACACTACGCTGTGAAGGACTGAAATCCTGCAGCGCCCGCAAGGTCCCCCTGCTCAAGAAAGCACATGTACAGGCCCGTCTGAAGTTTGCCAATGAACATCTGAATGATTCAGAGGAGAACTGGGTGAAAGTGTGGTCAAATGAGACCAAAATCAAGCTCTTTGGCATCAACTCAACTCGCCGTGTTTGGAGGAGGAGGAATGACCGCAAGAACACCATCCCCACCGTCAAACATGGAGGTGGAAACATTATGCTTTGGGGGTGTTTTTCTGCTAAGGGGACAGGACAACTGCACCGCATCAAAGGGACGATGGACGGGGCCATGTACCATCAAATCTTGGGTGAGAACCTCCTTCCCTCAGCCAGGGCATTGAAAATGGGTCGTGGATGGGTATTCCAGCATGACAATGACCCAAAACACACAGCCAAGGCAACAAAGGAGTGGCTCAAGAAGAAGCACATTAAGGTCCTGGAGTGGCCTAGCCAGTCTCCAGACCTTAATCCCATAGAAAATCTGTGGAGGGAGCTGAAGGTTTGAGTTGCCAAACGTCAGCCTCGAAACCTTAATGACTTGGAGAGGATCTGCAAAGAGGAGTGGGACAAAATCCCTCCTGAGATGTGTGCAAACCTGGTGGCCAACTACAAGAAACGTCTGACCTCTGTGATTGCCAACAAGGGTTTTGCCACCAAGTACTAAATCGAAGGGGTCAAATACTTATTTCCCTCATTAACATGCACATCAATTTATAACTTTTTTGAAATGCGTTTTTCTGGATTTTTTTGTTGTTATTCTGTCTCTCACTGTTAAAATACACCTACCATTAAAATTATAGACTGATCATTTCTTTGTCAGTGGGCAAATGTACAAAATCAGCATGGGATCAAATACTTTTTTTCCCCTCACTGTAGAATACATAACATCATAAAGTGTTCATGTAGATATTGGTTTCTAGTTTGTTTTTTGTATAATCATATTTTTAATCAGCAGCATATCTTTGAGTCAATAGCTTTAGTACAGTTGGATTACAGGAACACTTCTTAAAAAATAATAATAATACAAAAGAGCAAATATTTTTTCAACAATTTGCTGTTAAAAAGTGTTTATAAATGTATAAGCATCTTTGATTTAATTCTTAACAAGTGATTCATAATACTGGCAGCAAAAGTAGAGGGTGATTTTTTTTTTTTTTTTTTTTAATAAACATACACACCATAAATGAGATTAAGAAGACTCCCACTCCCTTCGTTGTGATCATTACAGTAAAAGAGACAGGAAGACAGTGACAATCTGGTGTAAAGTTAAAAGACCAAGAAAAAACCCTTCTGTTTCCTTCACGTTTCCTGCAGCAGTTAGAACTGCCCCCAATCCTATTACAGCGAGGGTGCTGGGAGCTCAAAGCGCCTGGGTCACCCTTGAACTGAGCCACTAACACAGCGTCTCCTTGCCCATACAGAAGTAGGCCGAGGCCATTATGGTTCTCCTGCTCCTCCTCAGGCAAGTAGTACACTGTGGTGCCACTTCTGTCAGCGCCAGGATGGTGGGCACTAGCATTTGCTGAAGGCAAAGAAATCTGCACCAGATGTTCAGAGCATGAAATTGGTCTGCAGAAAATCACCATGGTGACATTTCAAATCTCTATTCTCAAATGCACTGTAGAGCTACAACAATAGGACACTGCTCCTCCTTAATGATTTTATAAAGGATTCCAGCGTAATCAATATGTAGGTATAATAAGCTGTCGACACACACTACTGTTTGCCTGAAAAAACTTGGACTGATTTTTATTCATGTATATTAAATTTACCTGAAGCACATTATTTTAAATAAAAGCTAAAAGGTTTCACAAATTATACAACAAAGAAATCAGTTGCAGACCAAAAAGACAACTGCAACAGGCTTTAAAACTAATTTTAAACTAATCTAAAAAAGTACATGCAAATCAATAAAGTATCAGCAGGAGATGAAAGACTTAATGAAAGTGAACACCATGGAGACTGACAGCATTTAAGATTTCACAGCCTGAGACTAAGAAAAGCTTTGTGCTGAAGTTGGTTTTACGTTCGATTTAAGTCAGTTTAAATAAGTAGGCTAGTTATTCTACAGTCCAGAGTATCTCAAAGAAAATACTCTCCCACAAAACTAAACAATTAAACATACCTAAATAGTTTTTTTTTTTAATTTAGAACTCAAAATACTAATATTAAACAAACTTTAAATAACAAACTGGGGACTGTTGGTGCATTATCTAACTAAGAGTGGATACATGAGAATATATTAAACAAAGGCACCCCCTAGTGGAAAAAAGTATTTAATACAGACAAAAGTACCGACTACAATGACTGAACAGCACCACTGCCTGGTCAGAGTTGTTCCAGTTTCCCTAAACAATTAAATTGTGTTAAATTGTGTGTATGTTAAAATGATAACGTTACTAGATTAACCATTAAAAACATCTCCATTGTTTTATTGTACCTTTCATTGAGAGACAACCCCTTAACAAACCTCAAGCTTTAGCCTTAATGGGTGACAGATTTGAAAGTGGTATACACCCTGAGATAAAAATACACTTCCTGTTTAAAACATGTTATATGCAGTGATAATTCACCCTAGTCAGCCTACACTGTCTAAGTATTGCTAAAGCACTGTCCTTCAGGACTTAAAAACTCTCCCTGAAGCATGAGCCAACTTACAACTTCAATATTTCCAACACTGGAACACAATGAGCTTGTGGAGGAACAGTAACACACTATCTTTTAAAGGCTGCCAAAACACATTCAGCTTGTTTACATACAAAGTGTGTTGTGATTACCCCAATATTGAGAATTTCTATTTGTGCAAGTATCAACACATTCTTTGTGTATATGCTTTGTTTTATTATTGGGTAATAATCAGTACTTAAGCAACCATTTATTTTACAGGTACATTTTCATTTTCTTCCTACAGTACACTCTAAGACTTTCCAATTGTGTTGAATTTGGTGGATCATTCTCATTTTACTAGCTATTGGTTTTCTCTGTCTATTTTAATTAAATTAACCTTTTTATTCTTCCTGTTGGTTCTGTTATATAATGTATTTTAAAATACTGGAAGAACAAGATGCAGAAAATTATAATGGAAATATATTACAGTTCTTTTAATATTATATTCTATGAATTTCAAGTATCTGAATGTAAACAGAAAATTCTTAATTAAGCTACTTATGCAGGAAACATTAAAATCATGCTGATGTGAATGTAAAACAGGAAACCCAGATTGTTTAAATACAAAAAAGCATACATTTGTTGAATGCAGAATTCTTCATAACAATGCATAAGTTAACGTTAGAAAATGCAAGTATTGTTTAATGACCTACATGAAACAACCAGCAAATACATGCTGAATATTAATGAAAATCTTGTTAAATATGATGGTAAAATAGGCCATTTCAAATACAAAATAAAATACAATAAATAAACATGTTCACATTAAATTTCTGCCTGTTTTGTGCAAGCTTCAGAACTACTTATTGTTTTAACTTTGAAATATGGTGAAGTAGGTTTTTATAATTGTCACAGAGAAATGCAATTCCCAATTGGCCACGTCTAAAACAACCAGCACATTCAAAACACAAAAACAAAAAAACCTTCAAAGCACATGTTTTGACAATGTTTCTATTCTATGAACTGTTGTATACCTGCTATGCCATTAGCTTAGATTCCAACATTTAATTTGATCAATTAATCCTCTAAACTGTTATAGATAGTGCAAATGTAATCTTGATGCTCTTGATTTTAAAACTTGATTTGCTCATGGAGATAAATAAGCAGTCTATGCTATAAAAATGTTGCACCTGTCCTTTAAAGCAATTTGCATGAAAAAGAGGTTATACTAGGTATTGGCTTGTGTAATACATTTGCATGTCACTGTTGCACACTCCTGCAAGAGCACTTGCAAATATTCAGTAAAATTAAATTTGTCGTCAGTAAATGTCAGATATTACATCTCATTGGGTATTTCCCAAACATTTACAATTTAAGAATACATTTTCTTCACATCAGATGTTTTCTTGTGACAATACAGACTGAACATCAAGTGACAATCCTCTTGACAGAACAATGGGATTGGGCCAATTCAGGAGCTAATTGCCTGAACTCCAGATGCATATAAATGCAAAACACCAAGAGTTGTGAGATTGTGACTGCAGATCAAGAAGTTTTATAGAACAGAGAATGATTTAAACAATTAAAGAAAAACAAAAAATCTGTTGCAGCCCCAGTCTTTTTTTTATATTATTTTTTATTTTAGGGACTTCGGTCCTTTTTGTGAGTAGGTGAAATGGACTGACTTCAGGGAACTTAAGCGATGTCATTTGAATGATGATAAACATTTTTTAATAAACCATAAAAACCATAAAACAACATTTATTTATATTTCTTGGAGCTCTTTGCTGTTTGGTCACGTTTGGTCACAAGTATCTGTGGAGTTCTGTTATTTTGGCCAGACTGGTTTGTTTTCTTACTTGTTTTAACCTGACATTATCAGAAAACTATACAGACACTGCAATGCAAGCACAGAACAGAAACCTAAGGAAAAAGCACATACTGCCTTTTTGAGTTATAACTGGTCACTCATTAAGTGGACAGTGACTAACATGGATACATTTTTACTCTGATTTGTTGTTCAGTGATTCCTGAAAAAGTTGTCAAGTACAATTTGTAATGGTTTGTCTACCTGTCTGCTTACCATACTGCATTATGTGGCCTCTATGCTTCTTAGCCTACTTTTGGAAATCGCAAAGTCAACATACAGAGACTTTGCCTACAATACTTATAACAAAATGCATTTGTCTTCCCTCAATGTCAACATAAGAAGACCTGACAGGGAATATAATTACATCTAATTTACTGCATGCCCTCCTTTTTAATTTTCAGTAGCAAAATCCCAGAATTAGTGAAAAGTAGATCAAAGTGCAACCAAAAGCAATTTCTCTATTCAGCAAAATACCCGTATATTTTCATTCTCCTCATCAGACTAGTTTTAAATAGTGAAAAGTATGATTACATTATACAAATAAATAAAAAGTGCATCCTAAACACAGCCAGAAAGACGAACCAGAGAGTAAACAGTATTGGACTACTCTCAGTCAAAAAGGCTTAATAAGATCCCCCATATGCAGTGAGTCATGCCATGTTACATGGCTTATGCCAGAGCTTGTTTTAAATTTTCTCTGACATCCTGCTGCATACATTACTGGGCACCTCAGAGGAATACGCTATGGGCGTTAGCACTTTGTTTCTGTTAATAAGGCTGCAGCAGGGAAATGAAAACAAAGAACATGGAAAATTGTCACTCTGAGTAGAAAATTACCTCTCGTTTGGTTACATTTTCTCTGAAATGCACGGGGGTTGGTCTCAAGTTGGGCTCTACTCATTGTCTAAAGCCGTTAAAAGTCCAGGCACAATTTTTTTTTTTTTTTTTATAAAAAAAAGCTCTGCATTTACTCTGCATTGTTCTGTGCAGAGAATTAATTACTAACTGGTGTCTTATTCCATTGGGTTTGTACTTTGATACATCTAGCAGTTATAAGTTATAAGATTTCACCAAGCTAACTATTGGAAAGGGAACTAGGTGAAACAGATGAATCACAAAATGCCCACTGGTTATTGAAGCCTATGCAACAATGCAACACTTCTCCATCTCATTTACTCTAAGCAATCTAATCATTGATTATAACAGAATTTAATAATTTTATAACAAACAACAGTAGCTGAAAGCAATGAAAGTTAAATAAATAAAAAAGTTACTACTGTGCAGACATGCTTGAGGATCTGAAATTCTCATACCACGGTGTATGTAATCCATTTTTGTGAAACACTGAAAAATAAATTATAGCATTTCTGTTCTTCCTCACTACAAGATAACCGTTTAAAACTGAAGGTGCAGTGAAAGTAATTGGCCTCCATGAGGCAGCACAGATTCAACCACAACAACGCAAAAAGCCTTCTTAACGTGGAGGCATAAGAGTGCACTCTCGAACTCTTTAATCAAAATACAAATGGAAGTTTACTAGGTAATCTAAGTCAAACCCTAGTGTAAAACTTGAATTAAATTGCAGTGTAAAATGTATGTAAGGTTTGGATTGGAAATGTAAGTGTGCTCTGAAGAATACTGCTCAGTGAATACTTATTATGGGGTTATTCTACCTTCTCCTTGACTCACAATTCCAGCACAAAATGTGTTGAAAACTAAAGGTTGATTAATTACCTACAAATTATATTGTATGTGAATGGGTTTAATGAAGCAGGTAAATCTGAAGGGTATGCATCATTTATTTCATTGTAAATGAAATCATTTCAGACCTTTTCAGAGTTAATATAATTACAGTATAAATTAAGTGAAAATATTACCCATTGGTCTACATACATGGCATTCCTTTAATAGGGGAGGAAGGTAATAAATGATGTAGTCTTTACTGAAATGTATAATGAATAGTTCAACTTAGTCAGACAAATAAGGCATACACAACAATGCAGTCAATATCCGTACAGATGTTAAGTGGTAAGCATTTATTCATTAATAAATTGTTGAGGTTTTTCATCAAAATACATAATGTTCCATAGTGGTAATAAACCCATTGCATGATAAAGTTAATTCCCCACTGTGTCTAATGAAGCAGAGAGAGCAAACTATTTTCTGAGGCTCTTTAAGTTAATTGTTTAAAGAGATGAAACACTCCAGACCAAATTCTAGCCTTCAGATAGCCGGAATTGGATATAAATAAAAAATGCCTTCTGGGATCAGAGACTAGTGCAATTTTCCATTATGTTGTCAGAACATCTTGCTGTTAAAAATAATTTCATCTAGCTTGCAATCTGAAGCAGAAATGCTGTATGTAGCTGTTTGTTGAATAGGGTGACATCCAAGTGCATTTAACTGACCTGGAAAAAAAGCTGAATTTTTAAAAAGGAAAAGGAAAACTGACAGTAAAGGAAAGCAATTGAAGTTCCCCTTGATTTTCTTATGTGCTTAAAAATAATAATACATAGGTTACTAATTCTATTAATTTTGAAAAGCTGGAGGGCACAGAAATGTTGTCATGGTTGTTGTGTATTTGTTTTCTTCAAATTGATTTAATTTCAGTGCAATCTGTATTAAATGTATGTCATGATATTCCATTTCTCTTCACTGTTTTCAGAATCCATGGCCCTCTCTGAATATTTAGGGTAAGAGAGGGACAAAATCTGCATGGAGATACACAATACAATGTCTAGGAGGGGATACAACTGTAGTAACACCCAGCCAAAAAATGATTTTCATATCTATAAATAAAGTGGATTTGAAATGTTTGTCCAGCACTTTCCTTGCCGTATGCTCTTTGCAAAAGATGTTAATTAAATCAGGATCATTTTCTTGATACTTTCAAAACAAACATGCTCACCTAGAACTCCACAGCACGCACATTTTAACTCTAGTAAATCCGTTACGGAAACAGATGTTAGAAGTATCCTCAAGGAGAAAAGCAGGGCTGGAAATCAAGAAGTGCTGCATCTCATTCCTTGATCAAGCTACCCAATACAGTATGACTTCATGAATTAATCAACAAACAAAGTAACTGACAATGCAGTGATCTGGAAACAAGCACCATATGTGCTGAAAGGAGTTTGGGAAGAGCCACCAGTAACACAGACGTTAAGATAGGGGGTTCAGAATATCAATGGTACCAATAACCTCGTCCTGCTTTCTTTAAAATGTATTTTAAACGAGAAAACGATTTGCATTAATATATCCTATGTGTGAGGAAGGGAGTGGATTTAAACATCAGATTAATCCGAGATGGGAGGTTTACATTTGTGACGGAACAATGGTTTTCACCTCTGGCTTGGCCCATCTTTGGCTACTGAAGCATTGAAATGACTTTGCCGTGTGTGTCTAATTCTCTATAAATCCCAACTGATGATGCCAGGCCTGACTGGCACCAGTAATCAAAAGGACACTAGGACCAGCTGAAACACCACATGCGTTCTCTATCACAGCAACCCAGGGTGGCACTAACTCACATTAAAACAGGCTTGAGTGGATTTAGAGAGGGCTCACTCAAGGTGGACACAAACACTTCAAAAATCAATCTCATACAGTGAGGGAAAAAAGTATTTGATCCCATGCTGATTTTGTACATTTGCCCACTGACAAAGAAATGATCAGTCTATAATTTTAATGGTAGGTGTATTTTAACAGTGAGAGACAGAATAACAACAAAAAAATCCAGAAAAAAGCATTTCAAAAAAGTTATTAATTGATTTGCATGTTAATGAGGGAAATAAGTATTTGACCCCTTCGACTTAGTACTTGGTGGCAAAACCCTTGTTGGCAATCACAGAGGTCAGACGTTTCTTGTAGTTAGCCACCAGGTTTGCACACATCTCAGGAGGGATTTTGTCCCACTCCTCTTTGCAGATCCTCTCCAAGTCATTAAGGTTTCGAGGCTGACGTTTGGCAACTCGAACCTTCAGCTCCCTCCACAGATTTTCTATGGGATTAAGGTCTGGAGACTGGCTAGGCCACTCCAGGACCTTAATGTGCTTCTTCTGGAGCCACTCCTTTGTTGCCTTGGCTGTGTGTTTTGGGTCATTGTGATGCTGGAATACCCATCCACGACCCATTTTCAATGCCCTGGCTGAGGGAAGGAGGTTCTCACCCAAGATTTGATGGTACATGGCCCCGTCCATCGTCCCTTTGATGTGGTGCAGTTGTCCTGTCCCCTTAGCAGAAAAACACCCCCAAAGCATAATGTTTCCACCTCCATGTTTGACGGTGGGGATGGTGTTCTTGGGGTCATTCCTCCTCCTCCAAACACGACGAGTTGAGTTGATGCCAAAGAGCTCGATTTTGGTCTCATCTGACCACAACACTTTCACCCAGTTCTCCTCTGAATCATTCAGATGTTCATTGGCAAACTTCAGATGGGCCTGTACATGTGCTTTCTTGAGCAGGGGGACCTTGCGGGCACTGCAGGATTTCAGTCCTTCATGGCGTAGTGTGTTACCAATCGTTTTCTTGGTGATTATGGTCCCAGCTGCCTTGAGATCATTAACAAGATCCTCCCGTGTAGTTCTGGGCTGATTCCTCACCGTTCTCATGATCATTGAAACTCCACGAGGTGAGATCTTGCATGGAGCCCCAGACCGAGGGAGACTGACAGTTATTTTGTGTTTCTTCCATTTGCGAATAATCACACCAACTGTTGTCACCTTCTCACCAAGCTGCTTGGCGATGGTCTTGTAGCCCATTCCAGCCTTGTGTAGGTCTACAATCTTGTCCCTGACATCCTTGGACAGCTCTTTGGTCTTGGCCATGGTGGAGAGTTTGGAATCTGATTGATTGATTGCTTCTGTGCACAGGTGTCTTTTATACAGGTAACGAGCTGAGATTAGGAGCACTCCCTTTAAGAGAGTGCTCCTAATCTCAGCTCGTTACCTGTATAAAAGACACCTGGGAGCCAGAAATCTTGCTGATTGATAGGGGATCAAATACTTATTTCCCTCATTAACATGCAAATCAATGTATAACTTTTTTTAAATGCGTTTTTCTGGATTTTTTTGTTATTAGGTCTCTCACTGTTAAAATACACCTACCATTAAAATTATAGACTGATCATTTCTTTGTTAGTGGGCAAACATACAAAAATCAGCAGGGGATCAAATACTTTTTTCCCCTCACTATCATTCTACAGGCCTATGTTACAGGCAAGAAAATAAAAACAATCATGTTTCAATTTTGCAGAGCCATTCAAAAACATATAGATATACATAAACATATGAACTAGAGACTGTCCACTACCCTCACCTGCACTTCAGTTCTGTTCCACTTTTTATTTTCATCTGAGGTAAAAATAATGATTATTACAAGCAAGGGGGAAGTTTTTCCCGACAGGAGCCTTCAGAAATCATGCATTACTGATCTGACAGGAGGTCACACTATAATATTTCAACACTATTTCAGCACATTTGTCATTGCACTGACGCCTGTAATGTAGATGAAGGAAATTACACTCACCAATGTGAGAGGTGACGGACTCCAGATCGGTGAGGAAAGCAGGAATTTGCTGGAGCTGTTCCTGGAGCTCGGACACTGCGGCCCTCTTCTTCTCCCAGTGGGCAGACAGCATCACCACTTCCCCATCCACCGCCTTCAAACACAAGCACAGCGTGGGTCACCATGCAGCCTCAGCCAAGGATGTGGGCCTGCCAGTTAAACTAAGTTTGGGATATTTCCTTCACTCTGTAAAAGTGTTTGGAACAGAAGTAAATTGATAAAAAAAAATATATGTATATGGCATTTTACAAAAGTAATGACTGAGAGTAAAAACAAAATGTCTCACAATGATTTCACACTGACACCAAATTCATTTTCAGGTGTTTATCCCAGAATGTAATTTAAAGCATTAAAGCATGTTTGTGTATTTTAAGACTAGTCATGTACATCAATGATGTGCGTCAAAAATCTAACCAAGATAAGTGTCCTGGTGAGTAAGCTCAGTAAAAACAGACAGCCAACACTACTACTATTTGTATCTGCTGTAATTCAAATTAGATTAGCTCTTTCAGATGTAAGTCAAAGAGAACTTATACAGCAACCTGTTGGTTTCATATGAAATGTGAACAACATTGCACTATATCCTACCAGGTTCAAATCTGTACACAAATGGAGGACTTTTCTCCTTCTGAGCACACCAAACCGCTAAGTTATCATCACAGGTCATCCTAATCAAGGAGACAATTGTCATCATTTTGGCTCTGTATGTCACCACAATGGATTTGAAAGGAAACAATCAAGATGTGTAGACATTCATCTTTAATTTGAGGGTAGTTAAATCCAAATTGTCAAAAGTATTTGGACAAACTAACATAATCATAAATTAAATTGTGAGTTTCAATACTTTGTTGCAAATCCTTTGCAGTCAACGACTGCCTGAAATCTGGAACCCATAGACATCACCAGATGCTGGGTTTCTTCCCTGGTGATGCTCTGACAGGCCTGTACTGCAGCTGTCTTTGGTTTCAGATATTTCAAATACTATGTAGAGAGTTGTGACCATAAGATCAGCTCCAGCTGAAAAGTAACATCACAGAGATGTTTAAAAAAAAAAAATCATAGACACTATCACAGAGCAGAATAGACATTACACCTGTTTTAATCTTATTCTACAGAGTTTATGCCTTAGTTAATGACCCTGAAAAAAGTGTAGAATTGAGAACAAGGGCAGTAATGTTCAGATTAGTGCTCATCTTGATACTGTGGACAGTTCTGGGCTCCACACTTCAAGAAAGATATCGCTGCTCTAGAGGCAGTTCAGAGGAGAGCAACCAGACTTATTCCAGGTCTGAAGGGAATGTCCTACTGAGAGACTGAGGAACTGAACATTTTTACCCTGGAACAGAGGAGACTATGTGGGGACTTGATTCAAGTCTTCAAAATCATGACAGGCATTGACCACCTCAAACCAGAGGAGCTTTTCCAGATCAGCAGGGACACACGCACCCGGGGACACAAATGGAAATTGGGCTTCAAGGCATTCAAGACAGAAAACAGGAGACACTCCCCAGCGATGTGGCTGAAGCCGACAATTTGGGAACATTCAAAAATAGACTGGATAGGATCCTTGGATCACTTAGTTACTAATGGACACCAAATGAGTGGATCAAATGGCCTCCTCTTCTTTGGAAACTTTCTTATGTTCTTATATTCTTAAAAGGTGAAGTACACAACAAGCATGGTAAAGACAATAATGCACAGAATAGGTTTGATCAAGAGATAGCAAAGCACAATAACAAACCAATTAACTTGCAATTAAACCTTGACAAAAGACTGGAAGGAATATGATTATATGAACCTATATTGCCAAGCTTCCATCTTCCAAGAAAATAATGCAAAGTCCTTCACAACAGCTTCCCCCTAGCAGCTGCTGAAATGTCACACTAATCTCGTTAGCTGTGGAACAGAATCTGTCCCTAACAGCACTGATCCACAGACAAGCATAAAGAGAATGACAGGCCTTATGAATCGCTTATCTGATGAAAAGCCTCCAGTGAAAGAGCAGGGTGAATCCTGCAGCCTGGAGGACACTCACTCACATCTAGGCTGTGCCACTTGCTGCCTTTGGCTGAGAGCTCCTGGCAAAGCCACAAAAGTGTGTGTGTGTGCGAGTCCTGAGACTGGGCGGGGAGATTCAGCCTTGGGGAATCCTTGGTTTTCTATGTAGGAGTGACTGTTCAGCAGGTACAGTGTCTGCAGGACCAAAACAGTGCCAGGGGTAGCTGTGTCCCACCTATATGTAACACCTGTTGTTCCTGTTAATAATACACCTTAAAGCATGTCTTTGAAGAATATGTAATTTGAGCATTCTTGTTTTATGCTTCTACAGGAGAGGACACTGCTGGATTACACTCTCTCGGACCTACCAGGCTAGGAGCTCAATTTTTGTTTCAATGTACTCTTTAATTTAATACTTTCATCCTCTTAAATAAATTAATACAATTTAAACATGAAATACAAAAAGGAGTAAGGACTTTAGGACTAGCTTAGAGAAGAACTGAATTACTAATGATCTATTCCCATAAGGGAAAATAATTGACAGATATATAGCCATATACATTTAATTAAACAAATTACAGTGCCTAGCGAAAGTATTCACCCCCCTTGGCATTTTTCCTATTTTGTTGCCTTAACCTGGAATTAAAATTGATTTTTTGGGGGTTTGTATCATTTGATTTACACAACATGCCTACCACTCTGAAGATGCAAAATATTTTTTATTGTGAAACAAACAAGAAATAAGACAAAGAAACTGAAAACTTGAGCATGCATTAACTATTCACCCCCCCCAAAGTCAATACTTTCTAGAGCCACCTTTTGCAGCAATTACAGCTGCAAGTCTCTTGGGGTATATCTCAATAAGCTTGGCATATCTAGCCAGTGGGATTTTGGCCCATTCTTCAAGGTAAAACTTCTCCAGCTCCTTCAAGTTGGATGGGTTCCGCTGGTGTACAGCAATCTTGATGTCATGCCACAAATCCTCAATTGGGCTTTGACTAGGTCATTACAAGACATTTAAATGTTTCCCCTTAAACCACTCGAGGGTTGCTTTAGCAGTATGCTTAGAGTCCTGCTGGAAGGTGAACCTCCTTCCCAGTCTCAAATCTCTGGCAGACTGAAATAGGTTTCCCTCAAGAATTTCCCTGTACACCGATCAACCACAAAATTATGACCACCTGCCTAATATTGATGTATAGGAAACAGAGCGTGTCGATTAGAGGAGTTGCTTCTAACTGGAGTGAGGTTGTTAGTGGAGTTCCACAGGGATCAGTACTAGGGCCTTTGCTTTTTCTAATCTATATTAATGATCTGGACTCTGGTATAGTTAGCAAACTTGTCAAATTTGCAGATGATACTAAAATAGGAGGCTCAGCAGATACAATCTTGGCAGCACAGACTATTCAGAGGGACTTGGATAATATTCAGTTGTGGGCCGACATCTGGCAGATTAAATTCAATGTGGACTAGTGCAAGGTATTACATGCAGGTAACAAAAATGTCCACTATAATTACACTACGGGAGGAATAGAACTAGATGAAGTAATGCATGAGAAAGATCTAGGAGTCTATGTGGACTCCTCACTTTCTCCATCCAAACAATGTGGGGAAGCAATAAAAAGGCAAACAGAATGTTAGGGTATATTGTCAGAAGTGTAGAATTGAGAACAAGGGCAGTGATGTTCAGACTGTACAATGCACTAGTTAGAGCTCATCTGGATACTGTGGACAGTTCTGGGCTCCACACTTCAAGAAGGATATCGCTGCTCTAGAGGCAGTTCAGAGGAGAGCAACCAGACTTATTCCAGGTCTGAAGGGAAAGTCCTACTGAGAGACTGAGGGAACTGAACCTTTTCACCCTGGAACAGAGGAGACTACGTGAGGACTTGATCCAAGTCTTCAAAATCATGAAGGCATCATCAAAGGCATCGACCACATCAAACCAAAGGAGCTTTTCCACACAGCAGGGACACACGCACCCGGGGACACAAATGGAAATTGGGCTTCAAGGCATTCAAAACGGAAAACAGGAGACACTTCTTCACACACAGAGTCGTCACAATCACCCAGGACCCTGTCGCCAGTTCACCGCTTTTCCTTCCTAGGACCACTTTTGATAGGTACTGACCACCGCAGACTGGGAACACCCCACAAGAGCTGCAGTTTTGGAGATGCTCTGACCCAGTTGTCTAGCAGTCACAATTTGTCCCTTGACAAAGTCGCTCAGATCCTTACGCTGCCCATTTTTCCTGCTTCAAACACATCAACTTTGAGGAGAAAATGTTCACTTGCTGCCTAATATATCCCACCCACTGACAGGTGCCATGTTAATGAGATTATCAGTGTTTTTCACTTCACCTGTCAGTGGTCATAATGTTATGGCTGACGGCTGTATTTAGCACCATCCATCATTCCTTCAATTCTGACCAGTTTCCAGGCCTTGCCGATGAAAAACATGAAAAACATGAAAAACATGGTGTTCTCGGGGTGATGAGATATTGGTTTTGCACCAGACATAGCGTTTTCTTTGATGGCCAAAAAGCTCAATTTTAGTATCATCTGACCAGAGTACCTTCTTCCATATGTTAAAGTGCTCCTATGGTTAGATATTCCAATCTCCGCTGTGGAGCTTTGCAGCTCCTTCAGGGTTATCTTTGGTCTCTTTGTTGCCTCTCTGATTAATGCCCTCCTTGCCTGGTCTGTGAGTTTTGGTGGGCAGCCCTCTCTTGGCAGGTTTGTTGTGGTGCCATATTCTTTCAATGTTTTAATAATGGATTTAATGATGCTCCGTAGGATGTTCAAAGTTTCAGATATTTCTTTTTATAACACAACACTGATCTGTACTTCTCCAAAACTTTGTCTCTGACCTGTTTGGAGAGCTCCTTGGTCTCCATGGTGCCGCTTGCTTGGTGGTTGCAGACTCTGGGGCCTTTCAGAACAGGTGTATATATACTGAGATCATGTGACAGATCATGTGACACTTAGATTGCACACAGGTGGACTTTATTTAACTAATGATGTGACTTCTGAAGGTAATTGGTTGCACCAAATCTTTTTTAGGGGCTTCATAGCAAAGGGGGTGAATACATATGCATGCACCACTTTTCCGTTTTTTATTTTTTAGATTTTTTTTAAAACAAGTTATTTTTTCCATTTCATTTCACCAATTTGGACTATTTTATATATGTCCATTACATGAAATCCAAATAAAAATCCATTTAAATTACAGGTTGTAATGCAAAATAGGAAAAACGGCAAGGGGGATGAATACTTTCGCAAGGCACTGTATATATTTATGTAAAGAAGTACGCTAATTATGGGATGTGAAATGCTGTCAATTGCAGAGAAATGACAGTGAGGTATACAAACAATAAAACAAACAATAAACACTATGTAAATAAATGTGATGATGTGTAGCACCCAGCAAGACTATTCCATTAATAACAATTAAGTAAAGTGGTTACTACAGGAAACTAGCTAGTCTTAACTAGCTCTTTAAATATAAATATTTAAAAACAGGCTCCAGGCAACATGGAACAGCACTTCAGTACAGCTAATCTGATGAAGTGAGTATAATATGTATATAAGCATATCGGGTTCTCCTTATTTATGTATTTACATTTATGACAGTTTTATTTCCACTGCACAAATAAGGCACACAGTATAGCAATAGGAAACTGGAAAATTGACAGGGAACTGTTAATTGACAGGGAAAATCAGCTAAACAGAATGATCAACAGACAATCACACACAATTACATCTATAGGATATTAAAACATGCAAAAATTTAATTTACCTGAAAACTGAAAAGAACAGACAGAAAGCATCTGGATTGTGTCTCTTTTGTGGAAAGGATTATTTTACCTCCCCTCATCACAGCGACCCTAATGAAGAGACTCCAACTGATTTCAGCTGGCGATCGAACAGGGTTAAGCTGTCCTCCTGGGCTAAATGGCTTGGCAACAAGTGCTAATTGGGTGTATAGATGCAAAGAGAATTCAGGCAGTTACCAGTGGGGGGCACTAATCAGTCTTTCTCCCTACCGCAGAGGAGAATAATCTGGATATGGAATTCCAAATGAAGGAGGAAATGGGAAAATGAAATTGACTTCATAATTGCATTCCTGAATACATGGTAAAAGAGAAATCAATCTGTCAATACAATCCTGTTTTAGCAAAGCATTCCCTGATAACCTCACTAAACATGAGGTATAGCCACAACCACACTTTGTTGCAGTCAAGGGAGAATTAAGAGGTACAGAAAGAAAAAAGATTCTGTGCCACGAAATCTCCTTTAGTCAATTTGTTACCTGCAAGTCAGGGGTTCCAGAAATAATAGATCATTAATTGGTTCAGAAGAAATTAGGAGTTTTTACAGGTATTAGATTCCAGACATGCATTCTAAATCTAAGCACGTCTGCCTTTAAAGATGTACTCCTATAAAGACGTCTCCAAAAATATCTGTTGACTTATTTGTATCTGGTTGAGTAATTATTAATGTTTGTTACTGCATTTACTTGAAACAATAATTAGCATTGTCATGCAAGCAAAGCTCCTGTTTAGACATGGAATTTATTTATTTATGTATTGTTTTCATTAACAAAGACAGACAATACAATAAAACATCAACTCCATTATGTAAAAGGCCTCACCTCGCCAGCTTTAGCATAATCCTTGGCTCGCTTGTGTAGGGTCACCCAGGTCTCTTCATATCTAGCAAATAAAGTACAATTACGTAACTAAGGAGAGCAGAAAGAAACAGGATAAGAAATATACCTGAATACAACACAAATGATGGAGGCATTCAATTGAGCAAGTCAGGGCTCTTACAACTACAAAATACCCCATAGTAACCAGACAAAAGCATGAGACAACCACATATTTTGTTTGCATCATTGTAGAAACAAAAACACAATAACTGGAAAAAACCAAGCTTATTGAGTATTTGCATAATCTTTAATAATTATAACAGCACTAGACAGTGTTTCAGGAGGGATCATTTTGCTTCCAGTGGTTCAGTATCAATGTGATCAGTTTAATTTTGGTAGAAGTTTAAATAAGAACAACTCTGCAGTAGGAGATTTGGATCAACTTAGTGTTAACAAAGAACTGCTTAAGTACTATGGAATAATGTAGACTATGGACTTCATAGACAGGAATGTTTGAAGACACAGCAGGCAGTGTATATTTCAGTCTAGTGAGTGTGAGAGGTGAGCTAACTGAATTCATTACACTGTTTGTGTGGATCACTATGCCATGCTTCAAAAATCATTAAAAAAAAAAACAACGTTCAGAGTCACATTTAAAAAACATCTCACAGACACCTCTGAATATTGCACTATATTGCTAGGAACAAAAGTAAAAAACAGATTCAGCTGAATAACACGCAGTAAAAAAAAAAAAAATTGTATATGTGTATAGATGGGTCTCATGGGTTCTTTTTTGAAATACGTTATGTGAAGTTCCTGAAATCCTAACCTTCACACATCGTATGAAGAGCTGCTGTCCATAGCAACGGCAAACTAATCAGTTTAAAGGCAGCAAACATAGGATTATGCTGCAGAGTTAACAAAGCCAAAAGACTAAAAAAAAATAAAAAAAAATCAATACACAGTGAGCATTCTCCTAGGCAAGTCTGTTATCATCAGCTTTCTCAGAGAGCAGTAGTATCGTACAATGTCCTTTCACTTTCCCTCCTTTGTAGGAGTCTCTCTTCGTTAAAGCCCTTTTGGCAACACTCGTGCTTTGAAGTGCATCTGTGATTGGACTCACAAGAACTATGCATTAATACAATACTGTAACAACCATAAAATCACTCTATCCATCTGGCAAACAAGGAATGACAGCTACAGTTATTTATGAACACGGTAAAATCTCAGGGAGCTTGGAAAGTACTGTCCCACAGTAAACAACCCCCTAAACCAAGAATCCAGATTCACAGCAATCATTTGAGACTTTAACAACTGCTCACATCTTTATAGCTGCTTGGCTTTCACAGAGGGTTAAGAGCTAGGTATTACAAATGTGAATTTCTCAGTTTGTGGTGCTGTACACACAGAATTTTAATAAAGTTGGACATCTGTGGATAGCTATATCAACACAAGTACAGTGAAAATGTCATTTCCCCATGAAAGGATGACACATAGCCATTTATTTAATCTTCTACATTATTTATAATTCAATTAGAGTAACCTGTCCAACTCAGGAGGGCCTCACTCCTGTTTCACCTGAGTTTTCAAGTATTTAATCTGTCTGAATATTTGACTGAATAAACACATTGAACTTCTCTTCTGGGTTCAGAGAACTTTGCTGGCAATTCACCTTGACTTAAATTATATTTAAAATGATCAGCAGTAAAATACTATGAAAACAAGTCTGATCTGCATGAACCACGAGGTTGGAAAATGCATGCTATTCCAGAGATAATTTCTCCACAAAATTAAATACATGTTTTGATTTTTTTTTTTGGTCCTGAAAGATTGTATGGTATTGTGCATATGTACGTGGTGTATGTAATGGATCTTAAAATTGATATAATTCACAAGAATTTTGAATGTTTTGGAGCTAGCTGAAAGCTTGGCAGAAATTCTCTCTCGTTATGTTATTTGCCCAATCGGTTATGTAATCGGAAACCATAACAGTATCCTCTTCTGCTAAGAGGTCACTCGTGCCAGTTGAGTTGCAGCTGAGCACTCGGTATATTATGTCCACAGAGAAAGCAATTCCATAAAACCTCAGGTTATAGATATGAAGCTTAATGTAGTCATCACAGTGGAATGCAGTGAACAGATACAAGCCATCAGAAAAAGCAGTTAGGCCTATACCTCTCTGAACATAATCAGATCACTTCAAAGTTCTTCATGAAATTAAATATTTCAAAGTCTATTTATCTGTTCTCTGAAAATCATATGAAATCTTTATGAAGCCCAGAAACATCACAAAAAGGGAACATTTGTAATTTTCAATCATGTGGAAAACTGCATACCTTTCTATCATTAGCAGTAATAGTGAGCATTTTAAAGTAAGTTTTAAGCAGTAATAGAGGAAGAGGAGTTATGGACCTTTAGTAGAGTCAGTCTGAGGACACAATTCTGTATTTGGGAAAAAAAAATGGATGACAACATTAATATTTAAAATTTGAATTGTAGTGAATTTAGTGTATTTCAACACAGGAGAACTTTCCAAAATGTTTTTATAACTACAGGTATAATACAAGCAACCTTATTTGCTTGTTAATTTTGTTGCAAACAGTGACACCTCACCAATCTCCTCCTCCAAACATACAATCTCAATGACTCACCTAATGTACTTGAAACTTAAAGTAATTACATATACAGTATATGTGTATACACACTGGAAAAAAAAATACAAACGTAACATAAGTATTGGTCCATGTTTCATGAGCTGAAATTATAGATTACAAACATTTTCCATACACACAGAAAGCATATTTCTCTCACATTTTGTGAACAAATTTGTTTAAATCCCTGTTAGTGAGCAGGATTTGCGGGAAACCCTGCATGTTTATATTTTTGTTCAGTGTGTATATACAAGTAGTAGACTTGTAGAAGCATATCTATAAATAGATACCTACAGAACTGCAAAATAAGTGTATTGCTGTTCTGGAAACATTTGTTGAAAATTATCCTGCACTGTTATTACACGATACTCTTTGATTTCCATTTCCTCAGTTTACACACTGCAATTTTCAATAAATCTGTAAAAAAATTAATCAGTTGGTGGGACTTTTTTTTTTTTTTTTTTTGGTGTGCTTTGCCATGTTCTGCCAAATATCAGTACTGCTGAGCTCAACACAACCTGACTGAAAAAAATTAACCCAGCATTCTCTACACAATCAAACTTATTTTACTTATTAAGAACAATCACTTATCTCCCCAGGAGGAACTCACTCTCTTTCCTAGATGAAGGATTCATGGTTTCATTACTATTTTTAATCAATACTTCATGTAATAGTACATATATTTGTGTATATGTCTTCATTTTGCAGAAAGAAAATGGAAGAAAAGACATTTTGAACAGATAACTAACAAAATCTTATTTTCAATCCAGCTAGATTCGTAGGGGGCAGGTCAAATGTCCTAAAGGGATGTAAAGGATCTCATTATAAGGCACAAAACTCCACAGCACGGTAGCACTGAAGTGCCTATTGTTCTAATTTGAACTACCCTTTAGCTGCCCATAAATAGAATAAAGCATTGTATGTTGTGCTTGATGTTAATTTACTCTAATTAGGACTAAACTTACATAATGTTTTTTCTTGGTCTCACGGTACTGTTGTTGAAATGTGTATACTTTGTGACAAGTATAAATCACCCAGGGTAAGGGAATCTGCTAATAAGTACTAATAATAATAATCTAAATATATTTTGAAGTCGTGGGGAATTAAAAAACAAAACAAAAAACTTTTGTAAGAAAATGCATCTATCTTGGGCATGTAACAACAGGCCCCCCACACTGACAGGCATGAACAAGCAGACCTACATGGGAGGACAAGAAGAAACATGTAGACATGCCTTCAAGGCAAGCAACTGCATGCCGATCCGCCATTGAGACAGGTTACAACATGAATGCCAGCGTTCAGACAAGTTTCAGCATTCGCCTGAACATCTCAGGCAGGGCAGCTTTCCCGTTTGAAATTCTCAGGCAGGTAGTAACACGCCGAGGAGACTCCCATGTGGGCCGAGACACTCAGACAGCTCAGTCAGAGAAATACAACACACCAGCTGGTACCCAGTTTACAGCTTCACTAAACACAACCCTATACTTTGTACATGAGTATAAACCTTTTACAAAATAGGCCTAACCCCAAAGGACAGCTGTGAAGCCAGAGCCCATTATTTCAGCATAGGGCTGTGCGATATGACGATAGAAAAATGTCTATCGTTTCATATTATGCTATACCATTTATATCGTGGTGTCGCAAATCGCAATCTTTACGGCAGTATTTTTCATCATTAGGACGTTTTGCGTTCCTCCCGGTTCTTCCACACGTGTCGGATGCGGCTGAAATGAGCATCAGAAACACAGACAGACATGAGGAGAGAGACCTGACACACAATAACCAACACAACCAAGACATACTTTAGTGGGCTCTCGTCGCCGGGCTGAACTCGATCTGCAAGCACCCCCACCCCCGATAATTTAGACTGATATCATTTGTATAAAATTAATAATAACGTTTGTTTGCATTTTAATTAATTGGAAAGCAATGCAAACACATGCAGAAAGTATCATTTTATTTTTATTAAGATGGTGAAGTGGTTCAACATTAACTCTGTGTAGCAGATGTTAATGCGCCACTATAAACCCGGCTGTGCTAAATCTCTCTGAATCTGTACCTTTACAGCGCATGTGTTGCGTGATCACTATTACTTGTGTTATTGTTGTTATGTGACAGTAAATCATAATGTGTATATGTATGTATGCGCTCTGAGGAAGATAAGTCGAAACGCGTAAGCATTATGATGTTCACTTTTTCTCTAATAAATAATTTTTGAGACATCGGTGAAAATGGACTGTTTTTAGACGGGAGCTGCTGTACCATAATTGTTCTATATAAAATCCCTGGGATAAGGCACCCCGCATTTAAGATTTATTAAAACTATTATAACGCCAGCTATTTGTAAACAAATGTGTGTGTGTGTGTGTGTGTGTGTGTGTGTGTGTGTGTGTGTGTGTGTGTGTGTGTGTGTGTATGTATATATATCCCATAACAACATAATAACACACATAATAGTAATCACACAACACTTGCAGAATGTGTTGCATTCTGCATATATTTACCATGACAGACTGCATGTAGTATCTGTTAGTTTTGCTTATTGGAGGATTAACGAAATACTTGCAGTTTGAATGTCTTTGGTCTTATTTTGTGGCTTGATTGGATAAAGAAATAGAGATATATGTTGTGTATCACCCAAACTCCTAAAAATATCGAGATATTATTTTTAAGTCATATCGCCCAGCCCTATTTCAGCATTATGTATTTCAGTGAATTAGATGGAGGCCTAGACCAAATAAGAATTAAACCTACTGATGAACCACAACTGATCAATCTGTGCCCAATCACTTTATGTATTTTTGACTTCTGGTAGTAAATAAAACATTGATTTGTTAGAGATTAGGGGCTTTTGAGCAGATATGCAGGAACGTAAAAGTTTGGATTTTGTCTAGGCCGAGGCTGCATTTTCTTAGAATATATCACAGATGTTAAAGGATAAGTAAAATGGGGTAGATTTAACTCAATAAAAAAGATACCAATCGCTAATTTTACAGAATAGTTATATTCTTCTTCTTACAAACAGAAGAGCACTACTGATATGGAGAAAATAAACAAAATAATTCCTGGTGTCATCCTTTTTATTTCCTTCAAGAATTTGAGCCACAGACAGGAAATAAATATCTCTATGACACATTCTATCTTCTGCAGAACAACAATTGTTTCCTAAAAAATGCAGTAGGTGGCACCACTAGTATGACCAAAGTCCAATTTGTACTGGAAATCCAACTACACAGCTATAATTCCTATGTAATGATATGAGCAAAAAATTCAGAGGGAAGTAAATTCTACTTTAGCCCTTTACAATCGTGTGCTACTTTTTGGCCGCCCGGGTCAACAGATAAATATCTATATCCACTATATTCAAAGTGATCGCTAGTTTAGAAAATGAATAAATAGATTTTATCTGAAAACTTGCCAGTGTAAATTGCACAAAATAATTTAACTGAAATGCATCTTCCTTATTGAATAGAATTCAGAAAAGACTCACTATTTTTCTTCTTTCTAGAACTAACACTGGCGGACCAGACCATTTTTTTCGATAATCTACTTGTTTCTGTAGGGATATCATAGCTTGAGGAACAGGGAGTTTTGAATTATGTTTTTACCAATACCCCTGACTTTAGGCAGTTCAAAGTACTGCATATTATAATATCGTTGTTGTGTTGGAGACGCTGTGACAACAAAATGCATGATTTGGACTCTTAAAGTTTACAGATCATGGTAATGTAAATCATTTTTATATATGCTATATTTATTTTGTTTTAATTTATTTTGCTGTGCTACTCAACTAATGACCACATCACTTTCAGTACCCTTACTGTTAAAGTAACATTCAGTACATCATACTTCTTGCCTATGAGAAAGGTCAACCTCATGTTTCTCCTTGTCCAATCTATTAACTTTAGTGCCATTTCCACTAGTCCAAGAGGGTTCACTCAGAGCTATTGACAATCTGTGGCAGTGGATAATTATTCCTCATCTCAGAGGACACATTTACTTCAATACCGAAGGCGGTGTTTAATGAAAGTAAACAACAATAACTCAAATTATTGTTTAAGGGTCACTTGTGCTGCACCTTGCCAGCAGGCTCAATATATGCTGTGCTGGTAAGACATGAACTGAAGGTCACAAGCCAGAGCAGAGATTTATATTTGGTTGGAGGCTCTGGCACTTGCACAGTGAAGAAACATGATCTGGATGTGGTAGGCCTTTCTAAATACCATGGACCCTGAAAACCAGACTGCAGAAAACCATTTGACTACAGTAAAACTCTGTATTTTATACAGTCATATATTATGTTTAATGGTGATGATGCTATTTCTAAAATAGATGATACATTAGTCAGGGTTGGGGTCAATTCAAATGAAATTGAAATTCATGGTTTAATTCCATCTCAAATCTTATACTTATACAATTTAAATTCTTAATGATTCTTGTAATTCAAATTCATGAATTGGAATTGTGATTCTTCTAATTGGAAATGTGAATGTTTCAGCCTTTGGGATTGGAATTTAATTGGAATTTAAACATTTTAAGCTGGAATTGAATTTGTAATTGTCAATATCTCATTGGAAATGCTTTTAATGTGCCTTGTTTTAATCATTTTACCCTTTCTAATCCATTATGAATCCTCTAGAATTATGTATTAGCTGTTCTTAAACTATTTTATTTTGTAATAATTGTGTTTTCATCACACTTTTTAATGATTTAGACAATATAATGTTTACAAGACAATGTTTTATAATTAAAGTTACAGGTAAATGCCTCTCAGCAGCTTCTCAGGTTAATTTTTCCTGGCCTTCTAGAGGAATTTCTATTATCTGAATCTCAGCCAATGAGTTCCTCATCCACCTAACAGACACTCATACAAGACAGTGTCCTAGTCCTGCCCTCTTGTTGGGAAGGATATATCCCAAGAACCATCTCAATTACCCACTGTTCTAATACTTACTATATAAGGACCTACCTCACTCTCCTTGTTTGTTGGGTAGAAGGATTGTGGTGGTGTTAACATATAATTTTTGTAAGGATTGCTTGTATTTTTGACTTGGACTGTTACTGAGAACCCCGATTTTGTGATTGAATCTGGACTGGCTGAGGACCCACTGCCTACCCATTTGGACAAACACTTTCACAATGTCAGATAATCCTCTGGTGTTTGATCACTTTGAAAACTTAAGTGATGGTAACAAAGAAGGAAATCGTTAAGGATTAAGGAATTGGTGTGGGAGAAATATCGTATTGGAATTGATCTGAATATGAAATAGAGATTAACTGAATTGAAAAGGAATTTGGGAAAATGTTTTGGATAATAAATTGATTTGATGGAATTTAAAGGGATAAAGAATTGAATTGGAATTAAATTAGTGGAATTCACCCCAACCCTGACATCAGTTATCAAATTTTAAGTGAGAAAAATACCTACACATTTCCTACTAATGCCTAAGCCTAAGAACACCAATCATTATATTGAGTGATTAATGAAAATGTCCTGAAAACATTTCTGAATGCATGGGAAATGCTTAACTAGGTTTGGATTCAGGATTAGGTAACCTGTTTGATTATTTAGTCTTAACTTAACACTCATATACTGTCAACCTTTGTCAAATAGCCTCTGTTCATATTTTACTAAAAAGCTCTTCCCCAAATCTTTTTGTCTTCATTTAGAGTTATGGACACATGCAGTCTGAAAATCTGCGGATGTAATAAATCAGCAATGCAATTAACAGCTTGATGCGTTTGTCATATGGCTTTTAATTGGCTAGACAAAATTCTTCACAAAGCTGTCATGCCATTAATTAGTCCATGTTCTTTGCAGCAAAGGAACTCTTCAGCATTGGTCTACAGTGTTACTGTTGCAAAACTGATATGTTTATTCTCCACGCAAAGTAATTGAATTGGGCTCCAAATGAAAGATAAACCAAGCTGCTCAAAATCACACCTCCATTTTAGAAATGTTCAACTAATTTAAATGAAATAGGTTCCATCTGTGGGAAACTGGAATGCACAAAATTAGACCATTCATTGGTGAGCACACAGACTTGATTAATCTACCTAGAACGGTTTATGTCCTAATCCATTTACATTAAAATTAAATGGGTGTTTGTGATTGGCATTATATATATATATATATATATATACACATATATATATTTCCAGGGGTTGTTGTCTGTCAAATATCAACGTATTGAATTGCCCCTTGACATATTTGTTTATGTGTTCTTCTCAGTTTCAACTTCTGTCATCTAAAGCATTCACACTGGGAAGCTACTGCACTGGAAATTTGAGCAATAAAACCGATTACTGTCAGGCAGGACAGAACAAGCCTCCAAATTGGCAGCTACATGTAAGGCACTGCACTGTGTAATTCTGATGAAGAATTCTTAAGGGACTCTGCATCAATGATGCTAATACTGCTTGAGTTTTAACAGGCTGTCAAAAAGAGAGCTATAAGGGAGGAAATTGTGTCATATAATCAGTTTTCTGGAAGAACTTGTACATTCTTGCAAGATGCAGATGGCATTTGTCTAAATAGAATGGTGCATGCCAACAATAGAGTCCTAGTGTTCAATTTTGTGTACATAGTATTGTTTGTACTTGCGATTCTTTATTGCTTCTGGTTTGATTACTTTGCTATGCCAACTAGTTACAAATAATAAGACAATAAGAGATACTTTTATAAGAAATAAGAATACAAATTAGGTTATGCTAAATGGAGGTGTTAATTATTGGAAACAGTAGATAGGTGAATTAATTAAACAAATATATGGCATTGTCATCATTACTTCTCATTAGTCATTATGTTGTGCATGTTAATAAAAACTGGACATGGGACAGAAAATGATAGAGCATTCCTGTTTGGAAATGAAATAAAGGAAGCTCATAATCCTAGTTTATTTTGATTTAATGCAAATCACCTTAAATTATTAAAAACATACCGGTTTAGAAGCTCCACACCTGCAGAAAACTGTGGCAGATGATCCACTCTCCTAACAAAAATAAAAAAACAAGAAAATTGAGAGGCCAAAGTCAATATAAATCTTATTTTATAAACTTCAATTAGAAGATTACACAAGTTATTCATAATTAAGCAAATAATTAAGGTAATGCTTGATAATGATCTCTTGGAAGATTCTGATAACATTCCAAAAAATAAAGTTCTCAGGGTACTACATTAAAACTTCTCATTGTCTGGATTATGTCCAGGACAACTGCATAATGTCCAGATGGACCGAGAATTGTATAACTCATTCTTCACAGAAACTAGCTCACAAAGTATTGGTTACCCTACAGAGACAAACAATCATTTGTTTGCATGATATGCCATGAATTGAAACACAGCCTAATACACCCTACTTCTTTCCACAAAAGCTGTACAACTTGGGTGGATGTGCATGTTATCTGATAAATAATGTTGTATGCTTTTTAATTACTTTTTTCTTTGCCAAAATGTAATCTTTATTTATTTTTTACTCTGAAGAGGGATTTTGATATTTAAAAATGATAGCCACATCTTCTACTCAAGTTTCATGATTTGTCCAGATCACTATAAAGTGGTAATACTATTTAAAAGTCAGTATGTTTCATTTTAAAAATCCAAAAAGGGGATGTAAAACTGAAGTTGTAAACAGTCTGCAGTCAGTAGTGACAATTCAAGACCTGCACAAAACATAACCGATTGATACCTTACCTCTGCTTCTTCATGCCTTTTGCTTCCTTCGACTTGTCACTCAGTGTCTTGATCCTGAAATGGTTCAAAACATTTTGAGATTATCATTGCCATGTGAATTCTCTGATCTGACAGGAGTTAATTAAGCGTTGTGAAGTAAAATTATACAGGCCGACCTACCCCCTAAATTTATATGTCTAAGTCTGCAGCACTATTCTAAATTCGTATGAAACAAACATTTAGATTCCAGTTGTGTTTCCATATTTCATCTGAAGATCTTTTAAAACATGTAAGCCATATGTATGACTTCGCCTGTGTGCTATCCCTAACAGAAAGCAACTTCTAATCTCTTACGAATCATATTATGTAAATAAAGAGGACTGTACATGAGGAATGCCCTTACAAGCACCCCAATATCTAAAATAGGAGATATGACATTATTATGGACATGAGTTTTGTAGCATTTTAATTACAACAAATATTTTAAGAGTTTTTTACTCTTTTAATTTAATAGTTCCTCCTGTTCACCAGTCACACACTTACAGCAAAGTATAAAATATATTTTCTTTACTAATGCACTGCTTGCTATCTGATATGCCAGGGCATGCTTTGACAAGGGAAAGCTTTGGTCTTTACACTTAATTGGAACTGACAGCTGTTATTAAGACAGCCCTTCATGGTAATTAATAATCTGATGATGTACTGTAACTGTTACTTTTAATGGACATGAAGAACATGAAGCATTTGCCTGTTTCAGCAGGAGAAATGTGTAACATTTATAGACAGTCAAAGCCTATCAATTGCAGTTATAACTGCCGTGTCATAACCAAGCTTTCTGCAGAGACCCAAACTCTGCAGAAGTTTGACCACCCTGCTCAGTACCAGTTCTAGCATAAACCCACAGACAATGGAAATAATGTAATTTTTAATGGTTTATTTGGTACATGTTGTGAGATTTCCCCTCAGGATGGCATTTTCTAAGTCAGAACAAAGCATATATTAATGTATTTAAATGTAGCCATGTGTGCAATAGTAACTTGTGATGGGCATACACTCACAAAGGCCCTAGGAAGACAAGTTGGCCTGTTTTCAGAGACACGGTGTGAAAGACTAGATAGATAAGACATTTATCTTTTCAGCTCAGCTTTGGACTAGGGATTGAATATCTGCAAGAGAACAATAATAAACAAGTGCATGTTTTAAAATTGAATTATATGGGTTTGTTTTGTATTATTTAACAGAAGGGGACGTATGTGGCCAATTCCCTGTATAGTTCATGACAAGAAACTGTCATAAACAAATCTAGATCCCCCCTAACCAGTGATAGGTCCACCAAGCTAAAGTTGCCTCTGGTTTAAAACCTAGATCCAAATCACTTAGTTAACTTATTGATTACCCTCATTTGTCAACAATATACTCTTTGGCCACTGTTTACAGGAGGCTTCTGGACTGAAGTAGTGGGGCTTTGGAGGCCCAGCTGGGGGGCTGCCAAGACCACCAGTCCACAAAAACAAACCCAGCATAACTGGAGTGAAATGCACCCTTCGAAAAGCTGGTGTCTCCATGCGTCCTCTATGAAACTTAATATTAACAAAATGAAAGCAAAATAAAGTACGTTGGCATGCTTTAACGTGGTCCATCTTTGCAAATGCATCGTAATCAGAAAACTATGTGAAGCCCTTTCCCCCAGTCATCACATGACAGTCAGCTGCGAGAAATACCCGAGATTGTGCAAAATGTCAAAAGCGCTGCCTTTCAAGGATTTCAGAAGGACAAATCTAATAATAATACGTTGCGCCTACTTTTAATATAGTTTTTCGAAGAATACTTTGGGAAATATAAAGTCGAGACCGAGTACAATAAGTGCACTTGCCAAATACTTAGCTGCATTTCCTCATGCACGTTTGTAAACCGAAGCTGTGCAATATACATTGTGGTTGATACTCTCTTTCTCCTTATTTAAAAATAACGACCTGTTTTCCACTTTCGCCAAATGCTTCCTTGTACATGTTCCCCAAGAAATATGAAAATATAACACACCGAGCAGAGTAAAAGACAACATTTAAAGAAAGGTCGGTTACATGCTTACCATCTTCAGCATGCCTGCCTTGCGTTGTTGTATTTAAATGGTATTCGTGCGACAAACAGCCCCTCTTACAAACCCACGCAAATGCAAAACTTGCTAACACCCTTAACATTGCAAAACGAAACACCAACCCCGTCGTGAAGTCCTGCTGCACGGTCTGTAACCTCTCCCTGAAATTCTCAAACATCTTCAGGGTTGGTTCAGTGTGTGTGTGCTGGTTTTGTTATGTCTGAATGGTCATGACAGTTCCTCCACTTCTGGTACCGAAGCCGTGTCTCTCAGCTTGTCCCGTTTCAGACTCCACATCACGGGTCCATGTTGCGAGTCCGTACTGGCCCGGCCCCCTCCCGCAGCAGCGCGCCGACCTTCCGCGCTTCACTTCCTGCTTCCTGCACATGCGAGCCGACGCGCCGCTGTCATAGGTCGCCTCCGTGTTGCGCAGGCTGCCGCAGTTTCGTTGCTGATCCACCAATGGTGTCGGTGGGATTGTGCAGGTCTGCGCAGAGTTGCGTACATCTGCGCTAAAAACAACGGGACCGTAACCTCGTCACTGTTGAACGCCTGCGAGTTTGGACTTAATGGGTCAATCGCAACGACCTGAAGGCTGCGTACTAACTGCAGATAAAAATGGAGATGTAGTTATTAATAAAACACGGTGTACGTCAGTTATTTAACCAAAAACAAATAATAGGTGCTATATGCACAATTTGTCTCTTAGGTGATTCAGCAAATAATTCTGCAATTGTATGTATATGTAATAGTTACCACCATACATTTAAATATATTTAATTAATAAAACAGTATAATTACTAAAACATTTTTGTTCACTATACTGGCAAAAGAGTGTGTAGGCCTACCTGAACCATGATGCTTATCACAATATCACAATATCAGCCTGCCAGGTGGAGTCCATGTGAATTCCTCTGTTCAGTTCAACTCACCCAAATAATAAAGCTATTTCACTGTTATTTTTATTCAAAGCATCTTTACAATCAAGCCACGATATCTATGTGGGGTTTAAATATGAAAGCTGGTGGATTTTTGTGTTTTCTTCCCCCCTCACTATAGTTTTTCAACTGTTTAAACAAGTGAACTTATTATATTCAAGGTTTGTTTTTCTTCATACATTTTACTGGTTTACATTTTTCTCAACAAGTGGCTGCATTTAAAAACCACAACCTGTTGAATCAGTCTTCTACTTTCAATTAAAACAGTAAAAATGCACACACTTGACAATACAATATATGTGCAATCCAGCTTTGGCTTTAAGCATCATGACTTAACAACCTCATTTCATACTGCAAGTCAATTTACATTCATACTTAAATGCACACCTTCACAAGATGACATACAAAAAGACTATTAAATGCACCTGGTCAGCAGGTGAGGGTCAATGTCTTGAACTGAATGCGTGCTGGTATCAGGAGCCAGTGGAGGGAGCGGAGTAGTGGAGTAGAGTGTGAATCGGGGCAGAGAGAATACCAGACAAGCCGCAGAGTTCTGGATGAGCTGGAGCGGCGGGTATAGTTGCAGGCCGGCCGGTCAGGAGGGAGTTGCAGTAGTCCAGGCGGGAGAGGACCAGGGACTGGACGAGCAGCTGAGTTGAGTAGTCGGTGAGGAAGGGATGGATTTGGCGTATGTTGCTCAGGAAGAATCTACAGGTGTGTGTCAGCGTGGTGATGTGCTGAGTGAAGGGGGAGCGCAAGATTGAGGGTGACTCCTAGATTTTTAGTGGAAGAAGAAGGAGAGAGATTCCAAGGGGATTGAGATGGAGAGATCAGCAGAAGGTGATGAAGAGTGGGGAAAAACAGGAGATCTGATTTGGAGAGGTTGAGGTTGAGGTGGTGCGAGTGCATCCAGGTGGAGATAGCAGACAAACAGGAAGAGATGCGAGAGGGGATGAGAGGGTCAGAAGAGGGAAAAGACAGGAAGATCTGGGCATCATCAGCATAGAAGTGGTAGGAGAAACCATGGGATGTGATGAGGGGGCCCAGGGAGCGAGTGTAGAGAGAGAACAGGAGGGGGCCCAGGACGGAGCATTGGGGAACGCCTGTGAGGAGAGGTTGGAGGGTGGATGAGGAACCTCGCCATGTCACTTGGTAGGTCTGGTCGCTGAGGTAGGAGGAGAACCAGGTGAGAGCATTCCCAGAGATTCCAAGGTCAGAGAGGCAGGAGAGGAGGATGGAGTGATCAACGGTGTCAAATGCTGCAGAGAGATCAAGGAGGATGAGGACTGAGGAGAGGGATGCCGCCGAGCACAGCTGAGGGGGTCAGTGACTGCCAGGACAGTCATCTCAGTGGAGTGAGCTGTGCGGAAGCCAGATTGCAGAGGATCAATGAGTGAGTGTTGGGACAGAAAGTCAGAGAGCTGATGGTGGACCGCCCGCTCGAGATCTTTGAGAGGAAGGGGAGTAGGGAGACAGGGCAGTAGTTCTGAGGAGAGGTGGAGTCAAGGGTTGGATTCTTGAGGATGACAGCAGCTTGTTTAAATGCAGAGGGGAAACAGCCAGAGAGGAGTGAGGAGTTGAGGAGGGAGGAGATGAAGGGGAGAAGATCAGGAACGGTCGCTTGAAGGAGGCGAGAAGGGAAAGGGTCCAGGGCACACATTGTAGGTTTGTGACGTAGGAGAGAGGAAACTTCAGAGTCCAAGAGAGGTGAGAATGAAGAAAAGGAAGCTTGGTCAGTGGGAGGTTTATAGCCGACAATCTGGGCTTTTTAATAAAAATAGTCATTGTGAAAGAGTTGATTCCTGAAACGTGATTTTCTACAAAGTCATACATTCATATATTATTGTCATTATTTATTTTATTAGCAGATTTGCACCTGCTATAGCTCCTGTGTCTGCCTGTCCTGATCAGTTTCTAATGCTCAATCATGAAACTCCAGAAAAACTGTTCATGCAAATCTACAACTACTTAAAGTCCATTAAAGTGCATTTCATAAGCCCTTACTGTAAATGTACTGTTAATACTGCTATTGTTGATTTCCTGGCTGGTAGTGTTAAAATAATTGTTCAATTTTTGCCAAAAAAGGTTATTAATTTGGAGACAAGTGTGTGAAGAAAAATAACAACTACAATTGAAAACTGAACCGAATTGAAAATGTGTGGAATCGTTACACCCCTATTAGTGAGCAAACATTGAAGAGCTTTGTGGCAAAATGTCAAAAATTCCACACATGATTCAGGTTCTTGCTATGGATATACTCCTAGAGGGTATCATTTTCACGTAGTATACACAGTTTAATCTAAAACTAATTATGTCTTGTAATCCTAATGTTAAAAACTGTTTTTCCCCCAAATCGCGACATTTGACATTCCTGATTTATATCAAAACACAATATATCCATTTTCAAAATAGCACTGATCTCTGAAACGGTGAACATTCACACGATCACAATGAATACATCATTCAGCAATGTTGACAAAATATCAGAAAATATCACACATTACACACCCGTACTTTATAGCAATTTATTTTTTGTAAAGAGATGTTTCTGTAAAATACAGGGGACAGACTAAAACGAATGACAAAATGGAATGCCCATTGACTATAACGGGGAAAACAGGAGGACAGTCTATATCTCCAAATCCCACACAGGAATCCTAAAATCCTGAATATGCTTTCTTCAAAATAACCTCTTATATAAAATAAAAGTTGAATGACATGGAATGACAGCTGCTTTCTATGGAATGACATGCCTGGAATACTGAAAACACACTAAAAACATAATAGGATTATTTTCACACACACACACACACACACATACACACACATTGATTTACAAGCAGGTCCCACAGATACGTTGGATGTTGTATGGTTTGTTGAAAGGCAGGCTCCATGATACCACCTCCTGCATTGACAACAAAGAACCATGCCCTCTCTCATTTGATTGGTTCATTTACTTTCAAAACTAAACAAACCTTATCTGCAGCAAAACAATGCACAATACTTCATATTTTATTTAATAGAATCTATTGCTTTAAAATTAAAATGGAATAAAATATAAATTACTTATTGAATGTCAATTACTGTGAAGAAATAGATTAACAATATAATTTTCTGAAGTATGCAAAGCAAATACAAATATTCAGTTAATTATCATAATGCTCTCCATGTCTTATTGCTGTTAATTGCTTATTAATATTCTTTATTATTAGTATTTCTATGCAGACACATAGATATTAAGGGTGATGTACAATTGTTTCAAGATATCACATTATTTTACATACAGTTGCCCATTTACACAGTTTATTTTTTCAGATAAGGTTGAACTTGCAGTGAACATATATGTAGATAACGGAATATATATATATATATATATATATATATATATATATATATATATATATATATATATATATATATATATATATATATATATAGTCTATGGGCATTCTGTTTTGTCATTCGTTTTAGTCTGGCCCAAATACGGCCTCCCGTCCTGACCAGTGATGTCCCCCAAAATAACCTAACAATAAAGTTACATCAACATTTATTTGTGTTCAAGGTAAGCTGGTATTGTGATTTTATTTATTTATTTAAATATCAGCTACAGCCATTTAAATAATAATAATAACATAATAATAATAATAATAATAATAATAATAATAATAATAATAATAATAACTTTTAAATCAATAGAACTGTTCTTTTGTTATTGCATACCTCTGCACATACCACATACCTCTGGGGGGGTGGGGGTATAAAAAAATGAATGTTCAACATCAGAGAATGCTTCACATTGTTAGAAAGCTGAGAGTATCAGCAAACAGTGAAGAGCACCCATGGGATTAAAGAGAAGCACATGGATTTGGTGGCATTTTAAGGGTACCAGACAGGTTTGTCAGCTTAAGGCAGGGGTTCCCAAAGTGTGGCCCTCAAGGATGTTTGGTGTAGCCCCCCAAAACCAACCTAACCACCCCTTTTCTGAACCTTTACTATATTTTTACATTTTATGAACATTTTATGTTACAAATTGCAAATTTGGGGGAAATAATGAAACAACAATTGAAGTTCATAAATGCTCCCTAACCGAAATGTATAGGAAATAAAAAAGGTATGATTTGGGAAATATTTTTCTACTGCGGCCCCCCATCCCATGCAACCTCCAGAAATTGGCCCTCCATCACCAGACCTTGGGAACCCCTGGCTTAAGAGGTTACATTTTGTTAAACAAAACGATTCCATGATTTATGTTTAACTCCAATTGTTTACTTGTTCTATGCTTTAATTTCAGAGTACATTGAGACATTCAACTACATAAAATTCAATAAAAACTGGAACAATGGAGGTGTTCTAAAACTTTTGACTGGTAGTATATATATATATGTGTGTGTGTTGTATATATATGCTGTAACAACACATTCTTAAAAGTAACTATGTAACTTGTAATCCAAGTACTTTTTAAATGAGTTACTTTTTACTTTTTTATATCAGTACTTTCACTTCTACTTGAGTAAAATTTCATCAAAGTAACAGTACTTCTACTTGAGTTGGATTTTTCAGTACTCTTTCCACCTCTGTACATGTTAGCTATGAAATATCACACACTGAAGCTTCTCATGCATTACAATCAGGTATTCTGCATCCTGCTTTTGCCGGCGCAAGCATTTTGTTAATGTGACAAATCTCACACATTGACGTTTTGAAAACTTCAGAGCAACAATTAACACATCATGAAATCAAACACCAAACCATATAAACCAGCAACTCAACAAGAGATGCTAAAAATGAAACATATCAAAGAGAGGTGGAATTGTTCACTACTATTATGCCTAAAAAATAAACCCACACACGCCTTTATCAAAACACAGTAAACTCCGAACAAACCCAACAACAGGAAGAAGGCTCACAAATTCATCTGCAGGTGACCTTCCTAGACCCCACATCACACCCCCCCTCACCATTGGGAACATGTCCAGTTGGTGGACTACTTTATAATATGTGAACTGCAGTCTGGACTCTAGAGGCCACCAGCACTCTGATCGTCGCCCCAGCATCCCCAGTGTGAGGCCTTCTCTCCTGTTCTTCCTTCTCTTGATGATGGCCAGCTTGGCTTGGCCCAGGAGGAAGTTGGCCAGCTGCACTGAGTGGGTCTTATTCTTGAAGTGCTTTATCCCGAAAATAAAAACAGTGTCAAGAGAGCAGTACACCCAGGCCAGCAAACAACTGCTTAACAGCAACAAACAGAAGCCGCAGCCCAGGACATGTTGTAAAGCAGAGAAACACTGCCGTGGCTCCCTTAGCTCCTGTTGGAACAGAGAATCCTGTGGACCTTCAAGGAATTTAAGCAGGGGGCTTTTGTTATATGGGCCAAAGGCTGGCATGGTGGTGGCTGACGGCTGCACAAAGAGCGATGTTGCAAAACACAGGTTTATGTTCCAAAACACAGGTGAGCTCACCTGTGGCCCTTTCATTCATGCCACAGTTCTGATTACTCATTGACCAATTCAGTTTAATAGTGTTTGCACCTTGAGGACAGTGTGTTTATAGTGTTGAGTTTTATTGATTGGAGTTTGGTATATTGATTGGCAGTGCTTTCTTAATGAACACATGAGGTGTCACTGGTGAAGGTTGGTGTAGCGACTTGTGTGGTGGGTTTAGCAAAAACGGTTTAATGAATCTGAAATGTGTGTGAAAACCAGGGAACAATGCTTATACTTTTGTTGAAATAGTCTTTCTTTTGGGACCTAAACTCATGGTTTGGGATATTGTGTTCACAGAACGAATTTCACCGATTGTGAAAAACTGTTATCGGGATTATGATGCAGGGAGAAGTCATACATTTTTGTTATTGTCGCAATTGTGCTGCTCAAAGAAGCAAGGCAACTAGACAAAACAGCAGACATATGGAAATTAACATCTTTATTTCTTATAATACCATATTTTTAAGTGCTCTAATATGTTTTATCATACTTCTTGCCTTACTAGTACTGGTATTATTTTGATTTCCCCTATGCTCCCTTACCCTTAGCCCTTGACTGTGACCTAACATCTTGTCCAGACTTAGCTTTTACAATCCAGGATGTAAGACCTAATTTATTGTATTCACTTGTAAATTGGAATTTGTAAAATGTATTATTCTTTGAATTGCATTGTATTATGTTAATCTGAATTAGTAATGTTTGATGCCTTGTACTGAACTGTATTTGTGCAATTTGTAATGTGCTTATATTTTGTAAGTTGCCCTGGATAAGGGCGTCTGCCAAGAAATACATAAATAAATAATAATAATAATGTTTTAGAAATATTGTTTCGATATATATCCCAGGTTCTACTTTGAAAATGTGGTCACCCTATCTATGTACACAGTACAGTAATACAGCACAGTATTACATCATTAAGCTCAGTGACATCATGAAAATGGAATCCGGAGCTGTTGTGCGGTAACCTAGCAACCTAGGATGTAAGGCTGTAGTTCTGACTATTGGAGGCTAATACTGGACACAGCAGAGCATTGGAGGAAGACTAAACATGTCTCACTGGATCGAAAAAACTGACGCAAACCGCAAGCGTGATTGGCGAGGCCAACGTGAGTCTTTGTTGATTTTTTTGAATACTAATTTGCCTGTGGGGGGGTTACCTCCCACAAAGGAGCAAGAGAGACAGTCAATGTCTCGCACGTGATGTCCAACAATAAAATGTGCTACAGGAAACACAGAGGACATTTGTGACCCACAGAACCACTGTCCAGGACTGACCCAATCAGCTGTCCGAGTCGATACCCCCATTTTCAGGGTTTCCCGCAGTTATATTAAGGCCAGAAGGCTCGTCAGGTCCAACAAATGCATCCATAAACTATTTTGAAATGCAAGAGCTCCATTGCTCTATCTCTCTGGTTATAAAGTATGTGACTTTAAACACTACTTAACAGTGAAACCATGTATGCAAGCACACAATTTCAACAAGGACACACTGCCTGTAACATTATTGACAATAAAACTGCAAAATAATAATCATGATTGTAATAATCATAATATGAGAAAGAAAATTGACGCTGCAAGGTTCAGGGCAGTGTTATATTACTTTAACTATTATATATATAAATATATATTCATTCTACGAAACGGGTGCCCTTTGCATCCCTCTGATATATTTGCACATAGGCGTCGGTTTAGGGGAGGCGGAGGGGATATGTACCCCCCAAATGTTGAGAGAACCTTAAATTGTCCCCCCAACATTGTATGCCCATCTCCGTCTGCCAAGAAAATTATATTATTAAGCTGATGAAGGTACTTGTGTGGTATCATAATAATAATAATAATAATAATAATAATAATAATAATAATAATAATAACAGAATAATAATAATAATAATAATAATAATAATAATAATAATAATAATAATAATAATAATAATAATAATTAGGACAACTAGAGTCAGGCTGAGTGATTCGCACGTGGTTGGCTGGTGGATGTGAAACATATTTAACCCTCAGATATGAGGGAAAGTTGTTCCCAAGCATCACGCATGGCAGGAATAATAGAGAGACAGGGCTGGAGACCCTGCTGTGCTGTATATGGTAGATATCGAAGGCCCCTCCAATACACATTATTCTGACTCTTTCTCTCTCTCCCTCCAGAGTACGATGACCGCATGGGCGGCAACAGGAAAGGCCGTGTCCCAAAGAGGAGACGCCTGTATAGTGGGCAGCAGGCC
The DNA here is from genome assembly GCF_036373705.1 of Amia ocellicauda. Classification (NCBI taxonomy): domain Eukaryota; kingdom Metazoa; phylum Chordata; class Actinopteri; order Amiiformes; family Amiidae; genus Amia; species Amia ocellicauda. The sequence goes on from NC_089859.1 coordinate 30,426,229, forward strand.
AGGGGCCAGCAGAGGCACCGAGGGGGAGCAAGGGGGCTGGAGCCCAGGGCCAGGCTGGAGGAGGACAGTGGCCAGAACATCGGCGTCCACCACAGGAGATTGTGAGTGACTGTGCGACTGTCTCTGTAACCCGCGGTGGCTGTCTTTGAGCTCCACTGTCGGATGTGTGTGACCATCTCTCTTCTCTCAGTACGGCTTATGGTGGGAGGCCAAACCACTTCAACCGCAACCGGGGAGGCAGTGACAACGCAGGGCGGAACCGCCCTGGCAGCTGGTACAAAATGACGGTGAGTAGAGCAGAGCAGTGTAAGTTACTGTGTTGCTGTGTGAGTGACACTGTACAGTGTGTTGCTGTTTACACTGTGCGTTGCTGTGTGGTTGACTGTGCTGCTCTCTCCTGCTGCAGATCCCCTATGGGAGGAAGCTTGAGAAGTCGTGGCTGCTCACCGCCCTGCAGGACCTGTGCACCGTGCACTTCACCCCTGTACAGGTGCGTCCCGCTCTCTCTGCCTGTGCTTATATCTGTGACTCAGGACAGCAAAGCGAGTCACGGTGACTGAAATTGACGTCTGTGCACCATGTGACGGCTTTAAAGCGATGGACACAACTGTTCTCTGTGTGAGGCATTGTGTACTGACCTCCCTCCCTCCCTCCCTCCCTCTCTCTCTCCAGTTCCACTATGAGGGGAACAGGGCAGTGTTCTATGTGCAGGATGCCACCACAGCCCTCGCACTGCGCAAAGTGTCACGGGAAATCACCGACACTGAGGGGTACAAGGTGAGCACAGCTGTCTCTCTCTCTGTCTTTCTGTCTCTTGGTTAATCGGGTTGATCAGCTCGGGGGTGTGACCGCTCTCTTGTTCTGCCTCCCTACAGGTGTCCATCTATATGAAGCACGCCCCCCCCCCAACCAGCGCGCTGAACGACCTGAAGCCGGATGACCAGGAGCACCTCAAGGTCAGACAGACAGACAGATGTACACTAAAGCATAGACTGCAATATCATACTAGAAGCACGACTGCTCTGACTCAGGCCGTCAGTCGGCCACCATCATGCTGAGGTCTGACAGCTCTCCATGGCCACTTACCCAAACAATATGTATTTTACACAAATGGGCTGCAGGAGTGCAGCGTGACGTTGCCACGTCAGCAGGGAACACAGACAGACAGCGGTGAACTGACGCCTCTCTCTCTCTGTCTCTCTCTCTGTCTCTCTGCAGGGCAGTTATGTTGCTTCGGAGGAGACTCAGAGTAGGATTCTGCGCTTCCTGCAGGAGTGAGTATCTCAGTCAGATAGTGTTTGTGTAACTGCTGATGTCTGCTATTACAGAGTGGTAATGTATCCATCTGTCTGGCATTAGTGTGTTGATGTGTCTGTCTGCTATTGCAGTGTGTTAATATGTTTTTCTGTCTGTCTGTCTGTCAGTTACTACAGTGTATTCGACTCAGGGCACAGAGAGCCACTCTTGGATGCTTATGACAACAGCGCCAGCTTCACCCTCAGCACCTCTCAGAACCCCTTCAGGTACCATAGGAGTGTGTGTGCATGTGTGTGCGTGTGTGTGCGTGTCTGTCACTCAGTTCAGTCTGGTCAGTGTGTGACAGTGCTGACCACTCTCTCTCCGACTCTGTGTACAGGTGCAGTCTGGGAGAATCCAGCCGGGACATCGATAGTGTGACATACCCCAGTGAGTATGATTGTGCTGGAACACAGGAAGAGCACAGGCACTGAACACACACACACACACAGACACTGAACAGACATGCATATCAACCGCACCAATCCAGTGCAATACACTAGAGTAGGTCTACAGTATTTACAAGTGTAAACTGTATATACTGTATGTGTGTGTGTGTGTGTGTTTGTGTGTGTGTGTAAATATAGAGATACATATACACACACAGTACAAATCCACAGGACTAATGTATTCAGTAGATAATACACACGGTAAAATGGCAGCTTACAAATAATGTTCCATTTAATCTGCTGCAGTGCAAGCCATTGATAGTGCGAATGGTGGCTATTGTACAAATGGTGTGTGTAGTAAGAAGGACTCCTGTGCGTGCCCTACTAACCTGTCCCCCCTGCCCCTCCGGCTACAGCCACACATTACCGCATGCTGAAGCAAACGCCCCTGAACGTGGTGGCCTTCCTGAGCAAGCTGCCCAAGACGCAGCACGACGCCAGCTCCTTCGTGGTGGATGTCAACGCCTGCACTGTGAGTGACCACTGACCCGCTGTGTCTCTCTCTGTGGGTGTCAAATTCAAAATTCAAAACAAGCCTTATTGGTACGACAAGTTTGCCAAAGCATATACAGAGACAATAGAGACAGGTGTGTCTCTCTGGGTGTCACAGTGTGTGTGAGGGAGTGTTTCAATGATTGATGTATTGATCAGCTGATTGATTTATTGACTGACAGGTGTCTTTCTCTCTTCCAGGAGACATTACTGTCCTTCACCGTCAGTGGAGTGTTTAAAGAAGGTGAGAGAGGGGCGGGGCTGGGCTAGACTGTAGCAAATTGCACCAGACTGAATTATAGTGGACTGTTTGAAGGAAGATGGGAGTACTCTTCTATACTGCAGTGACCAGAACTGACTCTCTCTCTCTCTCTCTCTCTCTCCTCTCCCTCTCTCAGTGGACGGGAAGTGTCAGGACACAATGCGCGCATTCTCTCGTGTGTTCACCACTGTCCCTGCAGCAAACTCTGGGTAAGAGCTCCACTCATCCCTCCATCTCTGCCTCTCATCCTTCTCTCCAGGCTGTGTATAGTGAATGATGAGCTCTCACTCTCTCTGTCTCTCCCTCTCCCTCTCTCAGGCTCCATATTGTGAACGACAAGCTGTTTGTTCGGGACGCGACGACGGAGGAGATCAGACGGGCGTTCGCTACTTCAGCCCCCATGCCGTCCAGCAGCGCTGTGCCCACGCTGACTGCTACGCAGCAGGAGATGCTGTCCATCTTCTCCATGCAGTCGGGCATGAAGCTGGACTGGTCACAGAAGTATGTACTGCCAGACACTGACCACAGTGGGACATGGACCACTGACAGAGCGTACTGCTGGACACTGACTGCTGACCGCACTGAGCACTGCTCCACTTTGATATTTGCAATAGAGTGTAAACAGCAGTGCGTTGATATGTGTTGTGTCTTCCTAACAGTAGTGCTTGTGTTGCAGGTGTCTGCAGGACAACGAGTGGGATTTCAATAGAGCCGCCCAGATCTTCACCCAACTCAAGGTCAGTCTCTTTTACTCTCTCTCTCACTTTCTCTCACACTCTCACTCTCTCTCTCCCTCTTGCTCACTCTCTCACTCTCTCTCCCTTCAGGCTCAAGGGACAATCCCAGATGTCGCTTTCAAGTGAAGAGGGTGTGTGTGTGATGCAGAGAGACGGATGCGATGATATCTCTCCAGTGAAGATCCCCTTTATGAAGACCCTCCCTCCCTCCCTCACTCCTCCCCCTTCAAAAACAAAAACAAATAAAAATGTAGAAAACAAGACTGTGACTGCTGTGATACTTCCACAGAACCCCCACTGTGCCCGGCCCCTCGGTGGGTCTCTGTGCATATATTACCCTCGGCAGTGTGTATTGTGAAGTGGTTTCGTGAATTCTCAGGATACACCGATGAAGAAGTAACAAGATTATTACAGAAAAACATAAATACAGGTTAACCCAGAGCTCTCCCCTCACAAGAAGTGAAGAAAAGAACTAAGGATGTGAGTTGGAGAAGCGTGTTTGTATCTTCAGATAGACAATAGGTTGCAGTGACTACATCTCGGTACAGTTGTACAAAATGTACCACGTGCATAATAATTAACACATGCCTGAGTTTGTTACTGTTGTTCAAGTGTTTGGTGTGTTGATTGGTGCTGGTCAGCATTCTTCAGGCAGCCGATGTAATCAAAGACATTGTTTTAAGTCTTCAACCAAATACCTGTACCTCAAAACACACAACCTTTACTGATGAACTGTTTTAGCTGATTGAATAACCTAAAGACAATAGCTGATTGAATTTCCTAGAAGGCAGTAGCTGATAGAATATCCGGAATACAGTAGCTGTATACACAACAGTGTAAATACAAACTAGTGATTGCTTTATAGACAAAACTGAAATAGCAACATGAATCCATTAATCATATAAAAAATACAAGTACTTTTCCCACTACAGTCCCCCCTTTTGGCCAACTGGCCATTCTTGCCATGTTGGACACACAACTAGTGGCATCAGAGAAATTGTAATTTCGCCTTTTATGTTGTTAATTAGAGAAACCTGTCTGACTCTAAGCCATATATCTGCTAATGTGTGCTTGTTTTTGTTTTTGCAATATGTTAACTAACATAATATGATTAGCACAGACATTTTGCCAAGGATCTAGTATTGACCCACTTACTCTAATATGGACTGACTTCTATGTTTCTCCAGTGCTTTTATTTCATTCTGGACCCCTAGGGATAAGCTCATGCGGTGGCATGTTGACTTGCTATGGACAGGTTGGAGGCCCCCTTCCATATAGTATTTACATTTATATATATACTGTATATATTTTCTACACATCCATTCAACTACTCTGTATACATAATTTAGATATTGGTGCATGGCATTGCAACCAGGTGTCCAGTCACACCCAGTTACTCCTTGTGAATTCTGCAGAGCCCAGTCTGGCGTGGTACCATCCGTACAGGTCAGGAGTCCTAAGTAGAGGAAGATGAACAATGCAGGCATCATTATGGGATATCTGAAAAGACTATTGTTAGTTTCCTCTGTGTGCTACCCTCCTGTAACAAAAAATTACGAATTCAGGATATGATATACAATATATGATACAGATGGTTTTCTGGAAGACAACATAAACAAAAGGCACTGAGTGTGCATGCATCAGAATTGTGTGCCCAGAGACGTCCAGCTGCCTGTGAAACCAACACAAAAAGGCAGATGTTTAGTAAATTTACCGACTGCAGAAATAAATCACTACCTTTAAAAATGTGTGATTAATACAACCACCACCTGTGGAGGTTGTCCAGGAAAAAATGCTAACACTGAACTTGTGAAAAACAGTTTGAATACGTTATGGATGGAGTATAGTAAGGCATATTCATAATACTATATTAGTTGTCTTTAAGAATAAGTTCTGCCAAATTAGTTATAATCAGTGAGCTACATATAGGCTGTGACTGTATATTTCATAATGATATGCTAATACAAAAATGGCCACACAGGACAGATTTAAGCAGCACAAACTTTTATTAATGCAATGCAGTTTAATTATCCCGCAGAGAAATACTCATGTATTTGGATACTTAACTTATTTTCCATGTTACAGTTTTTCACAACCATTTACACGTTTCATGAAATTATACTCCATTTTGTCAAGACACAAAACAGAAAACTCACATCATACTGGCCAAACCGCAGAAGTCTCAATCCAAATGAGACACTCTGTTCAAAAACATGTTATCCTCCATCTAAATGAAAGTGCCTTCAAATGGCACACAATAGCCAAAATCTAATAGACCCTATACTGAACACCCATTACACACAAGTGAGATCAATGAAAAACACTATCATGAAATATGCTTTTTAAGTATTACTCAGTTTATTCAGCCTCAGCATCCTGACTTTGGCTTGGGTTTTGTCTACATCACAGACAGTTTTCCCTGGGAAGGCAGCGGGGGAAATACCCCCGATATGCCTTATCCCCCCTTGGTAGGACTTCATAGCTATGTCCCCACAAGCCTCCTCCACATCCTGGAGAAGGTTTTCCCGTTCATAGAGATTGCGGTCATAGATCTTCCTCTGCCACGCTGAGAAAAACTCCTCTATGGGGTTAAGGAATGGAGAGTAGGGTGGAAGAAACAGATTAAGGTAACACTAGATCATGAACATGTACAACTAATGTGAACTGGAAAGTCAAGATCGAATGCTTCAGTGCTCTGAAATGGTTCAACCCCAGTTACAGCTGAAAGTTGTATTTCCCATGTCATTAAACATCTACCTTAGGGAAAAATTAAGCCTCTTAGAAATTTCTATTCAGTACACATTCATAATGTATGACATACATTATTAGGAGTCTTCTAGATGTGTTCCTTTCCTGAAAACACATGTGGGTGTGTAATTAAATGATGTCACTTCCATCAAATAAATAAGAGTCTAATATATTTTATACCTAATAAAAGAGGCTTCCATTCTTGTTATTCCATTATCCATTTTAATCCTTGGTAGATCTGTAACTATATTTTCTTAGATATCACATTAGATTGAACATGTGTGTTTCTAGTTTTCCTTTGTGATATTCCTAAGTATATCCATGTGTACTTTAGATGCAGAAATTGTGTCATGATTATTATTTTACTGGAGCTGATTACTGAATGGTCACACTGTAGCATTGAAACGCTATCATATAAATCAGTACAATAAGCTGTAGGTGTGGGTGTACAGCCTGGAGCCTTGTGAATGCTCATTAATTAAGAGTTTCGCAGGAAGAAGAAATCTTCAGAAAATGTTCAGAAATCAAGACCCATTTATGCAGGTACTTGAAAAAACTGCACAGGAAGCAAAACTTGTACAACATAGTTCTCTTGTTATGTGTTTCCTGTAAAAGATACAAAAGGGGGCAATGGCCCCTCAGGCGGCATATTGGATACAGTGTCGTATCCCTATTCTGTCCTACAATTTGACCTCTCAGTCATGCCCTCCGGACTTGCTATGCTGAAGATTGTGCTGCTGTGTAGCGGAACAGGATGACAGCAAACCTGAGTTTTCAGCGGCACTCAGCTCTCTTTGTAGGTCATTCATATTAAATATTAAACTGTCTTTATGCTTCATTCCTGCAACTCCATTGCACCATCACACGTCAGTCACTCATTTTGATTGGCCTTCACACAGAGAAGGGTGGGGCCAATCTGACCATTTAGGTTTGCTTTCAAAGTCACGTAAGTCTACAACAACAGCAGCAGGATGAAACAAATATATGTAACATTAATAATTAGTAGGCAAAATGACTAGTGTAGCAGGGCTCACAATTATGAGGAACAAGTGCGACATTACAGTGAGTTTGACGAGTTATGGGAGAAATACAAGGACAGACACCTCCGCTAAAGAACACGGCAGAGAAGTGAGTATTGATCTGAGTCTGCGCACTGCAGCAGTGCAGCACAGTATTACCCTGCGTCCCTCACCTCCTGCAAAACCTGGGCCTTCATTGTCTGTCTTAACACTCATGGAGAACACATGGAAAATGTGAAAATATATCGAATAAAAGGTCATGGAAATCGTGAAGTTAAGATACAAAAACATATTTAGCCAGTGTTTCCTTTCAATATCCTATGTAAGCAAATTGAAAAGCGGCGCACACGGCAGCATTGACATCCTTCAAGTATGGGGTCATTCAGTGACAAGACAAAGTTTCACAGCAGCTCAATTGCTTTTTAAACGCTCCGCCCAGAGAGCTGTTTGAATGGTGGGTGTCAATCACAGCATTTCACCCACACGGTCACACCCCCCAATGTCTTCAAAGAACATAAGAACATCAAAAAGTTTACAATCGAGAGGAGGCCATTCACCCCTTCGTGCTCGATTCGTGTCCATTAATAACATGAGTGGTCCAAGGATATCCAGTCTGACTTTAAATGTTCCCAAATGTTCAGCTTCTACCACATTGCTGGGGAGTTTGTTCCAGATTGTGATGACTCTCTGTGAAGAAGCGTCTCCTGTTTTCCCTCTTGAATGCCTTCGACCTCTGTTCAACCAGTTCATAATCCATCTACTTACATTACCCTGAATGCCTGCAGCTTCCAATTTGAGGATCAATCAAGCTTTCTGGAAATCTAAGTATATCATATCATATGCTTTCATGATCTACAGCTGCAGTTGCATGTTCAACAAATTCTGATAAATGAGTAAGACATGATCTGCCTCGTCTAAACCCATGTTGACTATCTCCAAGAATATGATTTTCATTAAGATGCTCCTCTATTTTCTGTCTAAGCATTTTCTCAAACATTTTACAGGTGGTGCAGGTGAGACTAATTGGTCTGTAATTTCCTGGCTCAGTTTTGTCCCCTTTCTTGTGGATTGGAATGACATTTGCCGTCTTCCAGTCAGTTGGCACATCCCCTGTTCTAAGTGTCATTTGGAATAATTGAGTTAGTGGCCTATAAATAATTTCCCTAATTTCTTTAAGTACTGTTGGAAATATACCATCCGGCCCAGGTGATTTGTTTGTTTTTAATTGTGCTAGTCCCTTTAGTACCTCCTCCTCATTTATCCTGATCTCTCAGGGTTTGACTGGACTGGTTGTTAACCTGTGGAATGTTTTCTATTTTTTCTTTTGTAAAAACCTCTGTGAAATACTCATTTAGAACATTTGCCACATCTTGTTCATTTTCCAAGATACTTCCATGTTTACCCTTTATCTGTTTCACTTCCTCCTTTATTGACCTCTTGCTGTTGTAATATTGAAAAAATGTTTTGCATTTTTAGTTTTAGCTCCAAGAGCTATGTTTCTTTCAATTTCCCTCTTTGCTTTCCTGATCCCTTTCTTAAGATCTCTTTGCATTTCAACATATTCTTTGTATTTTGTTTAATCTCTATCCCTTCTGTATGCGCTATACATCATTTTCTTTCTCTTGATATTTTTTGCATACTTCTATTAAACCATTTTGGCCAATGTTTTTTGGTCCTCAATTTGCTAATTTTGGTACAAATTTCAAAGTAGTATATTCTTAAAATATAACCATCCATTTTCAACCGAATCTGTATCCAGTGTGCTCCAGTCTAACTCTTCTAAGTGCTGCCTCATACCTTCAAGGTTTGCTTTTCTAAAATTGTAGACCATTGTTTTAGACTTGGACCTTGTTTTTTTAAAGTATGCCTCAAAGCTAACCATATTGTGATCACAGTTTGCCATTGGTTCTCTAACTAGTGTCCCTTGGACTCCATCTTGGTCATTTGAAAAGATCAACTCAATGCATGCGCTCTCTCTGGTTGGTTCCCTGACAAATTGAGTTAGAAAGCAGTCATTTACCATCTCAACTATTTCTATTTCTGCTTTTGTAGTCCAAACTGGGCTGTCCCAGTCTATGTTTGGGAAATTTAAATCCCCCATTTTAACAGCCACATCCTTGCTACATACAGTCCTGATTACATTGTACAATACAACATATTTCTCAATAACATAGTTGGGTGGGCTGTAACACACTCCTACCACTAATCCTCTGGATCTCTTGTTCAAAAGTTTGACCCACAAAAAGTTTGACCCTCAATGTCATTTCTGACATATAATGCTACCCCACCCCCTATTCGATTTTGCCTGTCTCTCCTAAACTGTGTGTATCCTTTCAACTAGTATTTATCCCCATCATTTTCTGTAAGCCATGTTTCTGTCACTCCTACAACATCATAGTCACACGCCAGCACTGTGACTACTGGCTTCTCTCCCAGTGTCGTCTGCGAGTTTTGAGTTTCTTTCCTAACTCCGGCAGAAATCTGACATGAGAGATGTAAGCGACTGTGTAAACACAAATATTTGTCACACATGAATGAGACAGTCCTTCAGAATAAGTTCACTGGTGTTAGCAAGTTTCCTTTAATCTGTTGTTCAGTTGTATTGATTTTGCTCTCTTGCTTGCCAGCTAACGGGGCGGGTGTGTACAGTAATTGACGCTGCTTTAGCATACACATATTGTTGTATAAATAAATAAATAAATACATACACCACAAAATTAATACATGAACCAATGCACAGCACAATAATGTGTCTTTTTAACACAAGTCTGTGTGGGAATAACATTATTTTTATTGTGACACAAAATTGTGAAGTCCTTAAACAATCATAATGTGTTAAATTTAACACATTAGTTCAAAGTAGTCCTTATACTATCACAGTCAAATTCCAGATTACAAAATCAATTTTAATGGGCATGTTCCCTGAGATTAATTTTATATTTACATGAAAGTCAACGTAAGACACAAAACATACAACAAATGCCAGAATAGCTTCAATGCTCTTGGCACAGATTCTATGGGTCTCTGGACTCTACTGGAGGGATGAACACCATTCTTCCAAAAGATATTCCCTCATTTGGGGTTTTGATGATGGTGGTGGAGAGCGCTGTCTAACATGTAGGGCCAGAATCTCCCATAGGTGTTCAATTGGGCTGAGATCTGGTGACTGCGAAGGCCATAGCATATGATTCACATCATTTTCATACTCATCACCCCCACTCAGTGACCCCTTATACCCTGTGGATGGGGCATTGTCATCCTGGAAGAGAACACTCCCATCAGGATAGAAATGTGTCACCATAGGATAAAGGTGATCACTCAGAAGAACTTTGTAATGATTTCCAGTGACCCTTCCCTCTAAGGGGACAAGTGGACCCAAACCATGCCAGGAAAATGCCCCCCACAGTATAAGAGAGCCTCCATACCCCCTCACTGCAGGGGTCAAGAAGTCAGGCCTGTACCGTTCTCTTGTCACACATGCACTCTCCCACTTGTCGAGAATATGGTGAAGGATGACTCGTCTGACCAGATCATTTTTTTCCACATCTGTGTAGACCAGTGCCTATGATTTTTGCACCACTGAACTCTCAAATGTGCCTTTGTCTTTGTAATGAGATGTTTATGCACTGCAGCCCTACTATAATATCCCTCTCTGTGGTGTTCTCGTCAGACTGTTCTTGCTGACACAGTCTGGTCACGTCCTGCATTGACATTCTCAGTCACCTGGAAAAGAGTTGATCTTCTGTTTGTCCTTACATATCGCAGTGATGCACGAGCATCACGGTCATCGAATGTGCGCTTTCGACCACAATTTCCAACCCTATTTACTGATGTCTTTCCCATAGATATAAATGCAGATATTAGTCACTGTTCCTGTGGAAACACTAGCCAGTCTTTGTGACTGAAGCTCCTGCCATTTGTGCCCCAATAATGACCCTTCTTTCAAAGTCACTTAGATCCTTTCCTCTTGCCATCTTGATCCAAAATCGAGGAATGGGTGGCAGTTGTGTTTACCTTAAAAGCTCTTCATTGTGATTCATGAAAAAAAATATATCCCCTGCTGATTTTGTACGTTTGCCAACTGACAAAGAAATGATCAGTCTATAATTTTAATGGTAGGTGTATTTTAACAGTAAGAGACAGAATTACAAAAAAAAAAATCCAGAAAAACACATTTCAAAAAAGTTATAAATTGATTTGCATGTTAATGAGGGAAATAAGTATTTGACCCCTTCGACTTAGTACTTGTTGGTAAAACCCTTGTTGGCAATCACAGAGGTCAGACGATTCTTGTAGTTGGCCACCAGGTTTGCACACATCTCAGGAGGGATTTTGTCCCACTCCTCTTTGCAGATCCTCTCCAAGTCATTAAGGTTTCGAGGCTGACGTTTGGCAACTCGAACCTTCAGCTCCCTCCACAGATTTTCTATGGGATTAAGGTCTGGAGACTGTCTAGGCCACTCCAAGACCTTAATGTGCTTCTTCTTGAGCCACTCCTTTGTTGCCTTGGCTGTGTGTTTTGGGTCATTGTCATGCTGGAATACCCATCCACGACCCATTTTCAATGCCCTGGCTGAGGGAAGGAGGTTCTCACCCAAGATTTGACGGTACATGGCAGTTGTCCTGTCCCCTTAGCAGAAAAACACACCCAAGCATAATGTTTCCACCTCCATGTTTGACGGTGGGGATGGTGTTCTTGGGGTCATTCCTCCTCCTCCAAACACGGTGAGTTGAGTTGATGCCAAAGAGCTCGATTTTGGTATCATCTGACCACAACACTTTGACCCAGTTCTCCTCTGAATCATTCAGATGTTCATTGGCAAACTTCAGACGGGCCTGTACATGTGCTTTCTTGAGCAGGGGGACCTTGCGGGCCCTGCAGGATTTCAGTCCTTCACTGAAATTATCAGTCCTTAACTGACAGTTATTTTGTGTTTCTTCCATTTGCGAATAATCGCACCAACTGTTGTCACCTTCTCACCAAGCTGCTTGGCGATGGTCTTGTAGCCCATTCCAGCCTTGTGTAGGTCTACAATCTTGTCCCTGACATCCTTGGACATCTCTTTGGTCTTGGCCATGGTGGAGAGTTTGGAATCTGATTGATTGATAGCTTCTGTGGACAGGTGTCTTTTATACAGGTAGCGAGCTGAGATTAGGAGCAGTCCCTTTAAGAGAGTGCTCCTAATCTCAGCTCGTTACCTGTATAAAAGACACCTGGGAGCCAGAAATCTTGCTGATTGATAGGGGATCAAATACTTATTTCCCTCATTAACATGCAAATCAATTTATAACTTTTTTGAAATGCATTTTTCTGGATTTTTTTGTTGTTATTCTGTCTCTCACTGTTAAAATACACCTACCATTAAAATTATAGACTGATCATTTCTTTGTCAGTGGGCAAATGTACAAAATCAGCAGGGGATCAAATACTTTTTTCCCTCACTGTATAGATATATATATTTTTTAAATGAATGACCACATATTAAGCCAGAATACAACTGAATTGAGATACAACACGATTTATGCAATATTTCAAAAATAACTATACACAAAGACACAAAATATGAATCCTAAGAGTGCAAATAATAAATGGAAACAATTAATAGCAATACCTTACACTACCTCATCAGTACAGATCAATTAGCATGATAATTTGGGACATGTTGTGATGGAAACAAACACGGCATAATGATCTGAAATATTAAGACTTCGGTACCCTGAGGTACAAAGGTATTGCACTTAAAAGCATATTTGCAGTATGTATTCTAGTTCACTAGTGCACTAGAAGTACCATAAATCTTGTAAGCTCGAATAGCTAATAACCAATCTCATAATTAATAAACAACAGCATCCTGAGAATAACAAGGAAGGGATCAAGTGACCTCACCATCATGCTCTTGTAGAGGGTCCAAGGCACTGGTAGTAATTGGGCAACAAACAGACCTCTGGTTTACCAGGACAGTGGACTGAACATTGTGGGTGATACAGGGATTCACACAAACTGAAACTATTCTATTATCCTATTAAATGGGATATCCTTTAAAACTAAAAGTGTAACCTTTATCTCAATCATGGCTGCTGTAAATACCCCCAAAAGAGAACTCTTCTGTTTTGCAAGGTAAGACATTTCCCCACTTACCGGATAGCAGAAAAAAGCTGTTAACGAACCTAGAAAATAGTTAACAGTTTTAAAAGTTACCAAAATGATCGAATAGAACAGAAAATCACAGATACATATACTTCTACTCATGGGTGTAGTTATGGGGGGGGGGGGGGGGGACGCGTCTCTCCAATGTTGAGAAAATTGTAAATTTGTTTGGAAAAATACAAATATTAGCCGTTTGACTAAATATTTTGATGAATCCTAAATCTGGGCTTTGCAAATTAATTTAACTTTTAAATAAATATTTAACTTAAATCTTAAATCTTTGACTCACAAAATCAATATTTAGCTTTTGCATACATGTTTAGCTTACATCTAAATTGTCAATATAAATCTAAATTTAACTAAATTAAATTTTAAATATACATTTTAAATATGGAGTTTTCAGCATATATAGCTAACATGCAAATTAACTCCACCCTTTCCCTGCCCCATCAAGTCAGCTAAGTCAGCCTTTTCTGCGTACAAGAGAGGTGGAATGCTCGTTACTTACCCAGTTGAACCTGGTCAGCCAGGGTGGCACTTCAGGCCCGACCTGACACCACTCATCCACGTTAATGGATCAAAGTGGAACGAATTTTTCAACAACATCATCAAGGCACTCAGTAAGTTTAAAATGTTATTTAATGTAGTTCATATAATTCATGTTCTTAAAAGATAGTGAATCTAAATTGAATTTAATTTGTGGGTCCCTTCTGTGCACCCAAGACTACTACAGAAAATGCAAATGGTGTTTAATGTGCTGTTGGGTCCTCAATGCATTTATTCTTACAACTTGTGGCAAAGTTGATTTTTGCATTAGTAAAAAAAAAAGAGAACAGCACTTCTAGTATAACTTTCATCATCTACTTCCCACCAGTTTCTCTCTTTACAAATACAACAAATGCAAGGTAAAGTGACTCTTTAGGATTGACGGTGGTAGACAAGAAAACATTGCATATGTTGCTTCTGCTTTGTGTCCATGTGTTTTTATTTTGATCAAAATTGCCCAATACATTGACAAAAGGAGTTTTTGACATGCTTGTAGTAGTTAGGCCTATCTCCAGATAAGTTTAACCCCCCATGATTACAGACTTTAAACAACTGCAAACAATAGATTGTTCTAGCTGTGCTGGTGGGAGGGGAGTGTTTGGGTACTTAGGGTGAACTGCTTATCCAAATTAGTCAATCACACCAACCTAGTTTCCCTTATTGACTGTAGAATTGATCGGGTTATTGTGTTAATTACCATCTCAAACTGATTTCAGTTCAACTCATTTTATTTTCTGCTTACTGCTTGAACTGCCTTATAGAATATTTAATTTAGGTTCGGACACCATGTCTAAGGAAAGAATTGTCCTTGCTATCAGACTCCAGTCCTGGAGGGCCGCAGTGTCTGCTGGTTTTTGTTCCAGCCCAGCTCTTGCCTCCTTAATTGGCCTAATTAAACAATTACTGGATTAATTGAACACTTCTCTCCAGACTCTGAAATGTTCTGTGGGTTCAATGTTTTGAGTAAATCAACAAATTGTAAGGTATTAGCGATAAAAATAAAATGTTTTTTTTTATATAAGCCTACTTGAGTAAATAATGACATTAATTTAGTAATTAGGAGTTCCGGTTGGAACAAAACACAGCAGACACTGCTTCCCCTCAGGACCTGAGTCTGACACCTCTGCTATATATCATTTATTTTGTATTTGAAAGAAATCTATAAAAGATCGCATTCAATTGATTTGTTTAGGTAACCACCCTCTGATTAAATAAGCAAATCATTGTCCTTACTGACGTTTGTTTTTTTGTTTTTTTACGAATGCAATTCCTATTTATTTATATACAGGACACAATTCTACGAACATATAATGTTGTATTTATGCAGATGCCTCCCAAATATGAATCAGAAGAGGAAATGCTAAAACTCTGAAAGAAATTAAAACTCTATTACAAGCCCTGTGAAGTTTTTATCTTTGTCTCTTATATTCTTTCTTCATAGTGTGATGTTTTGGTCAATCCCACTCCAAACTCCAGCTGGACAGTGTTTATAGAGACACACAAGCTTTGCATTAAAGTAAAAATAATAATAATAATAATAATAATAATAATAATAATAATAATAATAAAAAAGGTTATTCAGCAAGATTGTATGTCGCCTTATAAATATTGTCATGTCCTCAGCCTGACCTTCCCCAAGTTCTCCACCAGATGGCACCGTCTCTCCTGTTTTGTTATGTGTCTCCCTGGCTCTCGGTTCACCTTGACCTCATCAGTACTTAATCAATCCCTGCCTGTTAACTAATTAGCATTCCAGTCTCTCGGTTAATCAGTTCCGGACCCCTTTGTCTCCACTACTCATTGTGAAGTCTTGTTTGCTTTTGAGTGTTACATTACTGAGCATTTAGCATTCCTGTTTCTGACCCATGCTTGTACCCTCGTTTTCTGACTCTTGGATTTCCTTCATTGCCTTATTTGCTCGTTTCCTTGATTACTTGCCTGTCTCTTCAACCTTGATTTACGGATTGCCCTTAATGCTCCATTCACTGATTCTCGACCCTTTGCCTGTTACTGACTTGTCTCCTTGCTCTGTTTTCGCCCCACACTTGGGCTTCTTTTGCACCTTCTCTCCTCTAGAAGTCTAATGACATTACAAATATAGACTATTTATTCTAACAAATTTCTAATGGTTAACTTAAGTACAGATTTCTCAAAGCTCAATTAAGACATCTTGAAAGTGATTGCACCAGAGCTATACATTTTAATGCTAAACAAAATCGTCAGGATTTGAATAATTAAAATTAAAGAACCATTGAAGAGCACTTGAAATAACGAGTACAAAACTTTTAAAAACCCAGGTGTAAACTGAATTGTCACTGAATTTGAATTTTAAAGGAAGATCGCCAGGACTGAAATACATGACTGAAGTGAACTGAGAACATGAACATGCTGTAATGACTGGTTTATTGATCGTCCTTAAACACAGGCTTAATTGACGGCAGTGTGGATGCTCACATTGTGGCTAAATGGGAACTGGTGTGTAGAGATTGGGGGTGGACAAACTAGGACTTGTGTAGCACTAATGAACGACTATGCCACCTTGTGTTATATGAGGACAAGGACCTCGTGCTCAAGAAATTATACTCAATTTTCTCAAAACTATAAATAAGAAAAACAAACTGGCCTGGCCAAACCTCAGAAGTCTCAGACATAAACAGACACTTTATTCAAAAACTTCTTCCATCTAAATGAAAAACACTATTATAAAATATGCTTTTTCAGTATTAACAGTATAAATCTTGCACTTTACTGGTACAGGTACTGGTACAGCATGCTGCTGTAATCTGTGTAAATGTGGTTAGAGCATGGCCAAGTGTACAAACAATACACAAGTAACAGAATTTCTGAAATGTCTAGTGAATTTCCTCGTAGTGAAGATCAAATGTAGCCCAAGTAAAAATATTTGAATAAATGAATGTGGGATCTGTATCTGAAATGAGTTACATGAGTACAAATAAACCAATCATTTCAGGGACTGTTATAGTCATTTTTAATGGATTGTGGACAGCGATTATTCCATGTGTGGATGTTTGTGTGTGTCAAAGACTTTTGGGAAACTGTTCAGTAATATATCCCTGAATCATTCCATTCCCATATAAAATATTATCAGTCTATAATGTGTATATACATAGACTAATTAATTGTATTAATTATATACACTCACCTAAAGGATTATTAGGAACACCTGTTCAATTTCTCATTAATGCAATTATCTAACCAACCAATCACATGGCAGTTGCTTCAATGCATTTAGGGGTGTGGTCCTGGTCAAGACAATCTCCTGAAATCCAAACTGAATGTCTGAATGGGAAAGAAAGGTGATTTAAGCAATTTTGAGCGTGGCATGGTTGTTGGTGCCAGACGGGCCGGTCTGAGTATTTCACAATCTGCTCAGTTACTGGGATTTTCACGCACAACCATTTCTAGGGTTTACAAAGAATGGTGTGAAAAGGGAAAAACATCCAGTATGCGGCAGTCCTGTGGGCGAAAATGCCTTGTTGATGCTAGAGGTCAGAGGAGAATGGGCCGACTGATTCAAGCTGACAAAAGAGCAACTTTGACTGAAATAAACACTTGTTACAACCGAGGTATGCAGCAAAGCATTTGTGAAGCCACAACACATACAACCTTGAGGCGGATGGGCTACAACAGCAGAAAACCCCACCGGGTACCACTCATCTCCACTACAAATAGGAAAAAGAGGCTACAATTTGCACAAGCTCACCAAAATTGGACAGTTGAAGACTGGAAAAATGTTGCCTGGTCTGATGAGTCTCGATTTCTGTTCAGACATTCAGATGGTAGAGTCAGAATTTGGCGTAAACAGAATGAGAACATGGATCCATCATGCCTTGTTACCACTGTGCAGGCTGCTGGTGGTGGTGTAATGGTGTGGGGGATGTTTTCTTGGCACACTTTAGGCCCCTTAGTGCCAATTGGGCATCGTTTAAATGCCACGGCCTACCTGAGCATTGTTTCTGACCATGTCCATCCCTTTATGACCACCATGTACCCATCCTCTGATGGCTACTTCCAGCAGGATAATGCACCATGTCACAAAGGTCGAATCATTTCAAATTGGTTTCTTGAACATGACAATGAGTTCACTGTACTAAACTGGCCCCCACAGTCACCAGATCTCAACCCAATAGAGCATCTTTGGGATGTGGTGGAACGGGAGCTTCGTGCCCTGGATGTGCATCCCACAAATCTCCATCAACTGCAAGATGCTATCCTATCAATATGGGCCAACATTTCTAAAGAATGCTTTCAGCACCTTGTTGAATCAATGCCACGTAGAATTAAGGCAGTTCTGAAGGCGAAAGGGGGTCAAACACAGTATTAGTATGGTGTTCCTAATAATCCTTTAGGTGAGTGTATATATATATATATATATACACCAATCAGCTATAACATTATGACCACTTACAGGTGAAGTGAATAACATTGATAATATTGTTATCATGGCACCTGTCAGTGGGTGGGAGTTGATGTGTTAGAAGCAGGAAAAATGGGCAAGCGTAAGGATCTGAAGGACTTTGACAAGGGCCAAATTGTGATGGCTAGACGACTGGGTCTGAGCATCTCCGGCGACAGGGTCATGGGCGGCCAAGGCTCATTGATGCACATGGGGAGCGAAGGCTGGCCCGTGTGGTCCGATACAAAAGACGAGCTACTCTAGCTCAAATTGCTGAAAAAGTGAATGCTGGTTCTGATAGAAAAGTGTCAGAACACACAGTGCATCGCAGTTTGTTGCGTATGGGGCTGCGTAGCCGCAGACCAGTCAGGGTGCCCATACTGACCCCTGTCCACTGCCGAAAGCACCTACAATGGGCATGTGAGCATCAGAACTGGACCACGGAGCAATGGAAGAAGGTGGCCTGGTCTGATGAATCACGAGTTCAAGGTGTTGACTTGGCCTCCAAATTCCCC
Organism: Amia ocellicauda; assembly: GCF_036373705.1. Lineage (NCBI taxonomy): Eukaryota > Metazoa > Chordata > Actinopteri > Amiiformes > Amiidae > Amia > Amia ocellicauda. Next base: position 30,444,858 of record NC_089859.1, read on the forward strand.
AGATCTCAATCCAATCGAGCATCTGTGGGATGTGCTGGACAAACAAGTCCGATCCATGGAGGCCCCACCTCGTAACTTACAGGACTTAAAGGATCTGCTGCCAATGTCTTGGTGCCAGATACCACAGCACACCTTCAGAGGTTTAGTGGAGTCCATGCCTTGATGGGTCAGGGCTGTTTTGGGACCTACACAATATTAGGCAGGTGGTCATAATGTTATGGCTGATCGGTGCATATATAATTGTATTCTTCAGAGATTTATTTGTCATGATGAATGATTAAAAGATAGTAATAGTGTGCTGGCATCAGAAATATACAATTTAACTTGGGTTCACAGTTTTTGTGTGTGAAGAGATCATTATGCTCATATGAGCTGAACTCTATGTATTTTGATTTCCTGATGCTGATGAAGGGTACTTAACCTTGTATTGATTGCTCTTAGATGCGAACTTTCTGCCGTCTCTAATGAATTGCTGCAGTGATTAGATCACATGCAGCCCTGTCTTGAATTTCCATATCATTTCATCCTTTCCTGCCAAGGCTGAATGGCAAACCTTCTATTTGTGTGCTTATATGTACATTTAAAGAGCAACCAGCTGCTACAAAGAGTTAATTATACTTGAAAAGGAGAGCATAAGATTGAAGGTTCAACTGGTTCAAGCTAGCTAAAAGGCAATAAAGAAGTTAGGTCAAGAGTTATGTCAATGATGTCAATGATTTATTAAAGATGTACAGCTATAGTAAAGAAGGCACAGGAGTTTTCATTAATTTCAATCACCTTCATCTTTATTGCATGGAGTTTGTATTGTTGTGTTTTTTCCAGATGTGTGAGCTTTTGCAACTGTCAATAAATCATGCAAACAATAAAAAACTGTGAATCCCCTGTGCATTGTGTTTGCTGAGGTCTCATTAAAGTGTTTGCTTTACTCTTATAAAACAGCACCTGTAGGATCTGCTTATTCATGTGTAAGTGTTCAGTTCCACCTGTCACAAGGAATCAGTGTCAATTACTTATCTTTCAAATGGTGGCTTTTATTTCAGCCTGAACCAGTTATGCTGATGGTTGTGCTGTCTTGGGAGGAATAAATAAGCTGTTTGTTTTCAGTGAAGAATTGGAGATTATTTATTATATTGTTGTTTGTTTAAGAATTTGTGCAGTGGTTCTTAGATCTCCTTACATTTCTATTAGATACTAGATTTCTGTTAGAAGTTTGACCGTTTAATGTCGAGGGTTCTGGTGATTTCTAATTCAAGACCTTGTCATTTTGTCCAGTTCATTTCAAGGATGACAAAAATGGCTTAAACACTAATGAGAGTGGAAGTGGGGGGTTTTCAAAACATTTGTGTTTAATTATGCAAGACATGCACATTCCCTCATGAAGAATGCCCTGATGACTGTGTGAAGCTTGGCAAAGTCAATATCTGTCCTTTAGTCGGCAAGTATTAATCTGTTTAAATGTTAATATGTATCTGATCTCTCTGCTTTAGTGATGCACTTTGACATAATACATTCAAATCTCCTGTCTTCTAGTATCTCTCATGTAGCTGGATGTTCTTGTGAACTGACAGGTTCCTTTCGGTTTAATTCTCCCAAGTCCTGGAATTGTTTGATTTTTCAGAGAATGAAGGGAGCTTAGTGTCTTCAGTAACTTGTCTTTACCTACGATAGATTGATTTGTGTAAAGGACTTGGAATCTGCAATTGCATCACAATTAATTAGCATTTTGTCAACTGTACAACTGTAGACAGTAAATCTTTCTGTTCTCTGACATGCAGTTTAGTATATTTTACAATTTTTGTGCAAAGTTTACTAAAATGTATGCTATGTAGTTTTGCGTCCGTGTGAAAATGGGTTTGGAAAAGTAAAATGTATTATTTTATGATCTTTATTAATTGCAGTGGAGCAAAAAGATATGACTTTACCATACTGCTAGAATTGAAGAAGTTTGCTTTAATTAACCTTTGTAAGAACCATATATTTATATGTGTTTTCTCTAAATAAAGCAAAACCTTAAATTGTGGCACCAAAACCACTAAACAAATTAAAAATGGTTATAATGGTTATAATGTAAGTTTGTAAGGTCAGAGTTTATTACATTATGTATTAAGCTAGATGTTGCAGACCTTTAGAAACATACATTTTATTTTGAAATGTCTACACCTACTGGAATTCATATATGAGTTATAATGAAGTCAACAAAGAAATTCATCATAAGATTATTGGTACATTTCATCAAGGGATTTTTAAAAAGGTATTAAAAAAAATCAGTATCTTACAATCACATCCTGCTGTTATGTCTGTTGTAAATGGTCAAAATAAAATATTTTATACAGCAGCCACTATTGTCACAAAAGAATAATTAACCTAGGTCAAGCGTGGTTTTCAATCCATTTGCCCTCATTATTGGTATTGGCAGTGTAGATGCATAAACTTTAATGTGAAGGTTGACCCGAAAGATGAAGACATTAGATAATGGAAAGCCCATCTGTAGAGCTTTTTGACCTTCACACAGTCAATCATTTGACAAAATCTGAATGATCTGAAACCTTAAACACACTGTTGTTTATGTAGCTGTTGGTCATCCACACAACCTAGAACAATGAGTTCTGGACTGTGCATTTAACAGCCAGTCTGAACAGGAAGCCAATGACACTAGACAGACTAGACGTTACGAATGTCCTGAACATGAATGACGCAAGGAGTGTGAAATATTAAGTTTTGAGCAAATACCCTGAAAGGAAGCAGAAAATCATATTTCCACAAATAAATCACTTGGAAACATGTCTTTAGAAACAAATTTTAGAGCTACTGTGAAGTAAACAAATTAACTATGGGTAAAACAACCACAATACCAGATTCAAAACACCTTTATATTCAAGCAGAAGTACAATCCTCTCTCTTAGGATGATAACTGTGTTCATTATTCTTCCATTTGCATTTCTAGACTAGGCTCTCAATTCAAAACCACATTATTGTATGACCATGTTACCTCAACTAATGATGACATTTCCCATTAGAGTAGTAAAATATTTAGTAATATTCTGCTATTCAATTGGCCTGTTACTCATTTTTTCATTCATAATATATCGTCTGCTTTCATGAAATGCGTTTTAAAGGGTAATTGCTTTTAAGAATTTGATCAACTATACCAAATATGGCAGAAATTATCTGTTTTATTTAACCAGGCAGGACATTAATAGAAAAGAACAGAACTCTGTCAGGGCTTATAAAAACCTTATTAAAATGAGAAACCAAAGAATATGGAAGGCAGAGTTAATGCTACCATATTTTTGCAATACAGTACTGAAATATTTTGTTTTCTGCTTCTTCTGTATTCTGTTTTGTTTTTAACCAGCGTGTTCTATTTTTTCTTCCAACAGCTGATCAAGGTAATAGAGATGTTTAAAGTACGAACAAAGTACAAACATAGTATCTGTTTCAGCACCACCCCCGCCCCACACCAATTATAGCATTTCACTGAAATGTTCTGTAGCTCTAGAGTATACCTTGTACGCAATGTGCTCCTGTCTGTCTTTTCATCATTTTCTCAAAGATTTCACATTGCAGAGCTAAGTTTTTTACTATACAATTATAAGGATCCCTGTACCACTGTACCAGCTTCAACTCCTTAATAAGGTTATCTAGGGAGACATCTGCCTTTTTCTTTGCCTGGCTTGCTAAATCTATCCCTTTTGCTCACCTGCTAGATGTGGTTAGCTTCTCTTCGGTCTTTCGCCAGATGTGTGTTTTCTGGTTGCAGCTGCTTGTTATTGGCTTGGCTGAAGCTCTTACTGCTTCCATGTAAGATTAAAACAGAAGTGCATATTGTCTTTTCATATATGCATGTGTAGTGTATGTGTGTCCTCCTAGCTTACCAGCACTGTGATGTGTAAGCTTAGGTGACAGTCCTAGGCAGATCTCAATTTAAAATGCAGAAAGCTCAGTCCCCCATGCTGGAGTTCCAATTAACTCCTTGGCAGCTTATTTAGAACAGAGCAGCAAGCTCAATCCACACTGGACTCACAGCCAAACAACTGCTTTTAGAAACTTTATTCTATGAAAATGTTATTTTTGAGTCACAGAAGTATTCTTTTTTGGTAAACCCATAAAATGTGGTTTGTTTCAACTAGTACTATCAAACCTAGCCCATCACTAGACCAGTGTTTTGGGTTTCTCTTCTAATTCCACCTGGACTGATTATGGTTTGGCAGCCAAAACTGATATTGAATTTGCAGGTGGTACAGATCAAATGCTGCCTATGGTTTTCCAGCAGTTGAGCACTTCTAAGTCTTTCCTTGTGCCCATCTGAAACTATGCCTCTCCTGATGCTGTCAACTTGTGTACTTTATCTAGAGTTAGTACGCAATTGGTGCCATATCACCTTTTCACATCCTAGTTCGTCATTTAAAAGTTATTCAAAATTAATAGTTGATGTAGTATCATGTGTGAAATAGTTTATTGAGTTAAGATGCTCCCAAAAGAGCTTTTTCTAAAGTGTGTGGATAGGCACATAGCGTATACACTAGCAGACCTTTTCCATTATCAGAAGCAAAATCTCTGCCTTGGGTACTGAGGATCACAAACTATGGCTGTAATTTGCATATAAAGCCCAATGCCTGTCTTCTAAGATTTGTTTGTTACAATAAAGGGTCCAAGAAATTATGGAATGATGTTCCCTAACTGGCCTATACAAATTTCAGTTCACTACTGTATGTAACACCATGTGTAAATGGTAAGGGAACAAGAGGCAATTTAGCATAGCGTGCACTCCAGCTTTGACAAGAGCCAGAGCCCAAGAGGATCTCCAGCTTGTGTTGGCTTTGGAGAAGTGATTTGTTGATGCATTTGTTTTAGGCAATAAGGCTGTTTTCTCTGGCTTGTATTTGGCCAGCCCATTGGGATGGCACAATTGTTTTGTTTTTTTCCCCCAATAAAATAACTTATTAAAATTTGAGCCTTCTAATCATTTTTGCTACTCCACCTGTTCCAGCCTTCTGTCTTCACGTACTGAGCTGTTACAAATGAGACGTGCGCCGTGTGTTTCATCATTTGGATTATATAAAGTTGTGGTTATCAGACCTTTTTAAGCACAGGCTATTTAAAGTGGAAGGAGTTCTCCGTTGACCACACAATAAAGAGCTTAATTTAACAAAACACATTTAGCATGTGAATGTGTATATAACAACTTTATATATTACTTTCCAAAATATTCAGTTCTGTGTTTCTTCTGTACTTTACTGGACTCCGCTCTGGGCTCACTATTAATTTCCTCTGCCTATGTGTTGTGTCTCCCACATAAGCCTCAAACATTCATAAAATAGATGACATTGCCTACAGTGAAGTCATATCCAGTATTATAGAGTCATTGCTTTTCATTTGTTTGTTTGTGAGATATGTGTCCAGTTTGTTGGAAATCTTTCTACATTTTTATTTCAACATATTACTACTTCAAAAATGATATAATTGCCTTTTGGTTCTCAGTTACTGAAGTGCATTTTCATAGTCTACTTTGGTTTCCAGGTTAGGAATTTGTATTCAAATCAAATCACAATAAAGTCAAAACCATAAAAAAGCATTACAAAGTTCTATTGACAATCATCCAGACTGCTCGTAAGTGAGAAAAGCTTGGCCTGCATTTGTGTTAAACACTTCCAGCATGAACAGCATGCAATATCTGAACCTGTTTAGGTAGGGAATCATTGTGTTTCTCCGTCAGAGTGGTTACATTAGGTTATATAGTAATAGCAATCACAGCTGATTATATATTTCTTTCCCATGGGGTATGTCCTGTTGGGTTCACATTTGTTCTCGGCAATACTGTATCTGAGGAATTCATAATGCAGCAGAAGGTTTGTAATGAGCTATTTTTCCCTTGATAGAGTTTAGGATTGTAATAGGAAAGTCATGCAACAATTATGCTCATATGGTACTTCATCTGAAAGAGCATCCACATTTTTTCTCTAAACATTTATTGCACGCATCAAATTAACATGATTTATTCTGCTCTTTATTGTTTCAGGCAACCAGCATGCATGCATTTGTATTTCCATTACTCAAACTGCATTTATTTAATAAATGTCTTTTTTTTTTTTAATTTCACGGTAAAGCATGTAGGAATTTAATGCTTTTCGGGCACAACCCCTACCAAAATATCCAGTGAGTTATCAAAGAAAGACTTCATTATGCTAGATAGATATCCGACAAATTGTTGTGGTAAAGGTCCATGTTCTGCCCAGGGATACAGTGATGCTATCTATTTTCACTTAAATGCACATGAATAGTACTTAAATGGAATGTAGCACAATACGGTTTTTAGATCTAATGTAGAATTCATACAACAAAGTCAAAAACGTTTGACTTTATTTCTTCTGAAAGGGGTTACTCCCAGGTTCATCATGAATTCAAGAACAGGGTCTGGTAGCAAAATGGGGTATGTTGTACTTATAGTCTGTTTAATATAAAACATATCATCCAGTCTATTCAAAGCCTAAGGTCAGTGTATCACAACAGTTGAAATAATGATTTGGGTATCCCTTCAGATGATAAAGTAATAACAATAATGTGAATTCTAATAAAAAAACAATTGATACAATGATTTAAATTAGGTAATTAGAATGGTATCGTGTAAATGTAAATGCATGTAAAAATGTACATATGCACAGAAATCTATATCGATCAAAACAAATACTGGTTTTAGTATCAAAAACATTCTGACCTTTTGCTGATTGATAGCACATGTACAGTTTAGCACCAGATGTTCCAACTTTAGAAACCTTGGTTTAAATCTCCTCAAGGTTTGAGGAGTTGTGATTATATATATATTTCATCATGTTTCCTATAAAATATAACTTAATTCTCTAAAACTACCAACACATTTTGAGGAAGTTAGGTACCCTTTTCACTTTGGTGCAACCCCCTTAGACCAGTCTCATGATTTGGGAGTTTCCATGCAGGAAGTTTTTGGTGTGATGATAGAATCATTTTCAATCATTCCTCTTCAAGACTTTTCACTAAAATAAATATAAATAACATAAAAACAAGAAAGAAATTCCTAACAACATTAAACAGACCCCCCCAAACATTTCCAAACCAATGATTTGAGCAAGAATGAAAGGCAGTTCTTTTGAGTTATATACATTGCATACCTATTTCAGTCTTTGCAGCCTCTGCAGTAAGTTTTAGGGAGGAAAGCAAAAAATAACAGAGTACACTAGGATCTAGATGTTGCATGTCTAGTATGCAAACCATTATTTTTGTTTTCTGTTATTCTGTCAATAATAAATACACAACAATTGGGGGCTTCTGAAGTTTACAAAATGAAAAAAGCTATTACTAATACCTAATGCATAACTGAGTACAGTATGAGAGAGTCATGTTGAGATTTGCCAGAGGCACCTTAACCAACAAATCTTGTGAGACAGCAGGGGTACAGATTTCACACAGAGCTGAAGAAATATACATAGGAACACCGACCTTGTTTCATGATAAGTTTTGTAAGCAATACAAGTTTATGTCTAATGAAAGTCTTGTGATAAATAGCCATTACTTTGGTCACTGATATTTAATAAAATTAGTCATACCAATGCCTCTTTCTGACACAATTACTATTCAGTACATAACCCTTGTCAATCTCCATTACTTTATTAATATCCCCATTAGTGCTGAGCCTATTATCTTAACACATCTTCTTATTTATATGAATATTAGTCAATTAAAATAACTGGAAGTGGGCCTCTCATTTTCTTTACCATGTCAATTGTGGCATAAATATTGCCATTTGAATTCGTTGGAGCAGTTGTTTCTAATTGGTCCTCCAATGCTGAGTGAATCTAATTTACACATTTTACTCTCTTAAATTACTCCTGCTTCACAGCTCATTAAACACTCAGTTATTTGGCCAAAAAATGAGACCCAGTGTACCCATGTCCATTATGTTGTAAATTACACTGTGATTCAATGTAGGGTTAGGTTAGTGAAGTGAATATCAATGTTTTTCTTCTTAATCACTTCTTTTCATTTTTTTGGAAATTCAAAATAATCAAAGAGTTAGGCAACAGTGGGTTGGCATAAGTCAAACTGGTTTACACACTGATATAACATCACTCTGTACAAACGTAATGTGTCCCCGCTCCAGATCAAACTAAGGCTGAAAAGGGTTAAACTGTTATTTTACGTTTCACTTAGCAAATATGTGCATAACACTGAAAGCAATTTGCAGCTCCATTTTTTTTTCACTGTAATTATTGCTTTCTAGGCCAGTGGCTTTTAAAAACAAAGGAGAGTCCACTGTAAGCATAATTTTTACAAACTGAACCAGATATTGATATTTCCTATTTATGATATTGCTTTGTTTTGCCAAAGGGACATGCTGTGAAACAACTCAGATCCTCATTTCCGAAAGCAAAATGAAGAAAGAATTCAATAAATCCAGTAGCTTTTCTTCCTGATGAAAGTCTGCTTCATATTTTTCGACGTCTGTGTAAAATGTCACGATCAGCATGTACCCAAGTGGGGTAACTAAGCAGGTACCTCACTATATGATTTAGGTAAAATACTGCATTGATCAATATTGCCTGCCTCTTTTAGGAAAACTAGTAATACATACTGAAAAGTGAGCAGGCCTTCTTATAATGCCTGTTTCACACACATAAAATATCTGCAGAGTAGGTGCTTAGTTTAATGACCAGAATTTAATGTATTATTCGAATATTTAGATTTATTTTCAGTGTGACCATTTTCCCTAGAACGTGAGTCAAAAGCCTCTGAGCCATACTACATACACCAACATTTATTGTAACAGATAGCATAAAAACAGACATAATGCATTGAAAGAGGTTTGGAAATACAAAACTGCTTGGTAAGTCATACTGAGATAAAGAAAACACTTTAAAGTGCCCATTCATATTTTCAGGGCTTAAATTACATAATGACACTTAATGCCTACAACCAGTTATTTAGTGTGTGAAAGGCCAGCCATGTCTATTGGGTCTTTTGAGTATGAGAGCTGCATTGACAAATAATGGAAGTCTGGTTACATCGCCATTTCTCAAGGTAAAGGGGGATAAGTAGTAGATTAATATCTGGGAGGCTGTGAAACTGCACATTGAAGAAAATGGAAGCTTGTGCACAACAAGGAACAGAGAGAAAAGAAAAGTGCCATAATACAACATTCAAAACTAAAACAGGCGAAAGACGCAGGACAATATGCATGATAAAAACAAGACCTTTTACGTTTAAGATACCAATACCAAACTTAAATAAACACAGGGTATGTTTGAAAATAATCAAATAAGGCATTGAGGTAAACTTCAAATTCAAATTTCCCTGTGACTGGTTGAAATCGAAACTCATACTGACTTAAAAAGCCTCATATTTGCAGACTTTAAGAACAGCAGCTTTCAGACACATGAAGCACTGGGGGATCTCTCAGGAGTTACAAGAGCTCTTCAAAATATGACCTCAATTTAAAATAGCAAGTGTGTGAAATCAATTCAATAATCAGAAGATGTACGGCTGAGTTTATTTTTCTAATTTATACAAAACACTCTCATGAGTATTTGATCATTTGCAAGATATTAAGCATTTTACCTTTTTTTCCTCAGATGGCAGATGGAAACAGCATCTCCCCAATCAATTATGAGGTATTTCCAGTTTTGTAGTTTGTGTTTGGCAGTTTTATGAAGAAAAAGCAACAAAGAAAAACATATTAACCAGTTGCAGAAAAATAAATTGTGTAACACAACTATATATTTTACAGATGTTTTTATCCATGAGCCACTGCACCCTAACCCCTTTGAATAAGGATTTAGTGTATTTTAATATTTTCACCCTGTGACTCTGTATTTAATTTGCTGGGAATCCTCATTATAGTCAAAGCATGGATCTTTATTATCCTCAAAGTGTTCTCGATGTTCAGTGTGGCTTATTTTCTATGCATTTCAAAGACAAAGGAGACCAAAACCAAGATGACAAGCTGTGATTTTAGGAGCAGAAGGTACGGTTATGTCCTCAAGCATTTAAACTGTTGTTGCTGGGTATGTTTAATCTGGTTCCCTGATAAACAGTGGTGGTGTGTCCTGTTTTAATAACGCACAAAGGGTTGCCATATTAATTTAGCCGCATTTGATGAATTCAAGGTTTGACTGAGCAAACTAATTTTACAGTCTGATGAGCAGAAAGATAATGAAAAAATTAGGCAGGAATTGTATGGACAACAGTTGGAGAAAAGCAGAGGAAGAATTCACCCCATGCAGATGTACTTAAAAGAGCAAATGCCATCCTATCATTAGGACCAATCAATTTAATTTGTGGTTGTTTTTCATTTTCACAGATTATGAGCCAATGCAGTTTCTTAAATAAAATATCAGAGGGAAACATTAAATCATAGTTGAGTCCAATAGTTTTTTTTTACTTCATTAACTTGAATAAATGTGTAGGAGATGTAAAAAAGTAATCTGATTTGGTGGAACTTAAGATAGCTTTCTTAACTTTCTTAACAATGTTTCCGATTTAAAGAACATAAAAATGCATAATGATACTGGTCCATTTTAATTTTCACTGATTGCTTACCCGATCTCGCTCTGGGACTAGAGCTCCAAACCCTACCATTAAACAAGAAATTCATATTGACAGGTTTGTAGCCAGTATCCTGATGCATCCTATAATGCCTTCTGGCCAGCAGAGGTCATCTGTCACATCTATACATCATTTCTAACTGTAAATCTTTCAAAAGTTTGTTTGTCTGCTCACTTTTATGTTGTTGTTATTATTGCCGTTAAACAATACTCTAAATATTGTTTATTTATCTAAACAATATTTTTACCAAAAGCTCATCTTTGCTATGCTGAAAATAAATAATTTTGCTGTACTGTGTGACTACAAAAAACAGGAACTTGGCAGATTGGAAAGATAATACCATTCCAACAACTATCAAAATTTACCTCAAGAAAGAACCATTTATCACATCAAAGAAAGTGGCATGAACAGATAACTGCAGATATTGTAATAACCTCAGTTTCTTGGAAAAGAAAGAGATACGTTCTGATTAAAAATAAAAAAAAAAATCCAACTTGTTCGTGTGAGTGATAAAGAAAAATATTGTTTTCATTCTTCTAAGAGCTGGTATACATATACTCCAGTTTTTAGAACACTCCCATTTTTTTACTGAAATTTAAGCAGTTTTTAAGTACAGATTCCTACACCATCAAGAGGCACTGGGAAACTGGAAGAAACTCTGACAGGAAAAGGTCTGTCAGACCCAAAGCCACAACAGAATCAGAAGACACGTTTCTGAGTCAACAGCTTGCTTGATAAGCGTCTCACAGGACAACAGCTTCAAGCACAGCTTAACACTGGTCGAAGTAAGCAAGTCTCAGTTTCAACTGTGAAGAGAAGACTTCGAGCTGCAGGTTTGGCAGGTCGAGAGGCAGTAACAAAGCCATTGCTAAGATGGCAAAATAAGAAAAAGAGGCTTGCCTGGGCCATGAAGCACCGCCGATGGACTACTGAAGACTGGAAGAATTTGAAATCTTCAGTTCATCATGCAGGGTTTTTGTACGCCGTCAAGTAGGCGAAAGGATTCCTCAGTGTGTGACACCAACTGTCAAACATGGAGTTGGTGATGGTCTGGGGCTCTTTTGCTGGATCCAGAGTCGGTGACTTGCACAGAGCGGCACCCTGAACCAAAACGGCTACCACAGCATTTTGCAGCGCCATGCAATACCCTCTGGTATACGTCTGGTTGGTCAGGGGTTCATCCTACAGCAAGATAATGACCCAAAACATGGGATGAACTGGACTGAAGAGTGAAAGAAAAAGCAACCTACAAGCGCAACACATTTGTGGCAACTTCTGCAACAGTGTTGGGAAGAACTTTCCAAACAATATTCGATTTCCATTGTAGAAAGAATACATTGAGATATTAAACTTATTAATAGTAAATGTAATAGTACATTTCAATAAAAACTGGACAAATTGAAGTGTTCTAAAACTTTTGACCAGCAGTGTATAGATACTGAAAAAGAAAGTTTACACATTAAATAAGCTGCATCCGGATGACATATCTCACTCTGTAACAAAGTAATTTGCCTATGTATAGAAAGAAAAGATTGTGGCATTATCATGGCTGTAGATTTGGAATTGGGTTTCATCAGATCACACAATGTTTGTCAAGCCAGCTGTCACTGACATGAATACATGCAAGGCAAAGTTCAAGCTCCTCTCTGTGTCGACAGGAACACAGGGTCAGAGGTGAAAGAGTGTCACACCCACATGACAGCCTCTGAGAATGTGTTTGCCACGACCCCTTTGTTTCTGCACACATAGCACACGTGCTACAGTTTGGGAGCTGCAAGTATCACAGCACGAGACATAACAATGTATATGGGCATCCACATGCACAGGACAAGAAATTTGTGGAAAATAACAGCTAATCAGTATTCAGATGGCATGGCAGAGAGGACCCTAACACCCATGGTTGGTTAAAAATACACATCTGCTGCTTTTAGAATCTGGGTTCGTAAATAGTGTTGTGTTGCAGTGCTAATAATGATGATCAAAAGAAAATGATTGTCAGTTATTACATTGCAACTGCCTTTATTAATTTCTGCAGGGATACAGCTGAAAAGCCAAAAGCAATCCAGGTCCTTGTGTAATGAGGTCCGAGAGAGAGCGCTGCAGGTGGATGGTACAGCTGCCTGCATTCTTGTTCTCATTACACTACCTGCCGGGGAACACAGAGAATACTGTGTAAGCTATTTTTTTTCTCCAGTGTTCACGCCTGTCAGACAGTCTTCACTAATCAAGGTCCGGACAGCTGCAGCTAGCAAAGTAATTTTGCTTGGTTCCCCCTTCTCTGGAAAAGCCATCCCCTACTCCTAATAGCATCATGCTGCCTTGAAGCAAGTAATACGTACGAGATTTGGAGTCTGTTTCGCAGATTTTTCTAGCTAAATTAGTTTTTAATGGCTGCTTATTATCTAAAAACAGGATTCAAATGAGGCTCGGCTCCACGCTGGCAACAACAAATATTGTACTGATAGCAGTATCTGGCCAAGACACTGAGAATGTCTTAGAGGGACTGTGTTGGACTGTCTCTTTTGGTTTAGCACGCTTGGATTTTGGCAACACAAACTCTGAGCTCTTTCAGCCATGTGAAATTGTGCTGCTGCAACTTAATTAATTATGTAGAAAAAAAAAAAAATATATATATATATATACATATATATATGTACAGACGTCCCAGCGGTACAGAGAGGGATATTTCTGAACTCATCACAAGGAGGTCTGTGGTGGGCAATGGAGCAACTGAGATCTTGAGGGTTGAGCAATGCCTTTGCATGCTCTGCATCTTCAGATTTTACTCTGGTATCACTTGACAAAATAAGATAAAGTATTTTTTTCACACCTCTGTGGACAAGAGCCGAAGAGTATATATATTCCTACAGGTTTACAGGACAGATCAGTAATTCGGTGGGATGGAAAATGAATGATAGGAATCTCACAGGTGTAGCTCACCCAGTGCAATGCTTAGCAAGAGCAACAGCAGTGATTTATCAGGACAGAGACTAAGACACGAAAGCACTTGGCCCAAGGAGAGGGAAAAAATATACTTTCCTATATGTGTTCCAGAGAGAAAGAAAACAGACTATGATGTATTTTCTTATCCAAGATGCTAAAATATGGAGTTACTGTTAAAGACAAATAATCACAATAAGTGTGAAACAGATAAGGCGAACAATGTCTATATCCTTCCATGTTTATTTCTGTGCTTCAATGTGAGAACAGGGAGTTCCCAGTGGTGTGTTTTTACTTCAGCATTTTAACTGATCATTATGACTCACTGAACCCTTTCCTCCATGTACTGTTTCAATGCTTCATCAAAAAGAGAGATTACAATAGTTTACACAAACTACATTAGCACTCGGTTTAAAAAAATCATTATATACTGAAAAATCAAATATTGACAATATTGTTAAGGGGTCTTGAATTGTCCTGTATATTTAGATCATTTGCATATGTTTCAATGTACCCTTGTATTATGCTCCAACATTTTTACATTATAGAATGCAGTAATTTGGTGAACGCCAATCTTGCTGGGATAATAATCAAAGAAAAGCAATTTACAAACTGAAAATAAAAAAGTCATGAAAGAAAATAAAAGACAAAAAAAGGTACTTGTAAAAGTTCAAGCATTGACATTAAGCATATACAACTACATGAAAATAGCCAGGTTATGGTACAAAATGGGATGGATTTCCAAGAAGAGACATTAAAAAGTAAGCAGTTATGAGGAAACAAATACCAATGAGCTTACAGGAAATGGAGGTGTGATCTTTTTAGATTTAACTGACGCCTGAGTTAAAATGAGGTCCAGTGAAAGTGTACTACATTTATATTACATACATAGTGTATATAATTGATGGTGTAAAATAAATTATATAAGCAGTGAAGTATGTTAGCCAAACTGCAAGAAGTATGAGATTTGTAAAGGGAAAGGCTGGAAGTCTGTTGCACCAATACTGTTTACGGTCTGATCTTCACCAAGGCAGTGTTTTCACATTTCTATGAGTTCTTGAGTGTGAGGGGGATAAAGGTATTCCAAGGACATTAAGTGGTTTCAGTTTTGGCGCTCAGATAAGAATGCTTAAAATAACAAAAAACAGGCAACGTCCCTGCAGAACTATCTCTGGGCTATTATTTCAAAGACATAGTTCTGACATGCATGCATGTTACCAAAAGAATATATATATACAGGACACTGATGGTACTTCAACTGAAGTAGAGAAAAATAAACTTAATGTTTATTGGACTAGTGTTTAGTATTTCAAAATTTCAAGATAACTACTTTTATAGGTTAAAAAATAATCTTGAACTTCAATAATAAATAGAGGGCGAGTCTTTATTTGGTAGTGGTGAGGTAAAATGTAATTGGCAGGAAAAACCTAGTGGACGTGCATTGTGTAACACCTACAATATCCAATGTAGGCAGAGGAAGGACAGTATGTTCTGTCACTGTTGTAACTAAAGAACACTTCAAAAGAACGTGAAATAAAGTACAATAATCTGGTAAAGACTGTGTTACTGAAACAAAACACACGGGAAATGTATTTACATTGTACACGTGGATGCTAAAAACTGATACAATCTGTACATTTGAAGCTTATATATCTTTTGTGTACTGTAAAAACATGAAATACATATAAAATACGTTTCAGAGCAATACCGCAACTTGTGAGGGGTTGATGGGATTGTGGGTTTCCCCTTCGCAGGAATGGATTCCCATTATAATCCACCCTGCAGTGTTCAAGAAAGTCACTGGCATGTTTATGCCGAGCAGATGTTTTTGTAAGTTGCGTTGGAGGAGAACAAAGACATTGAAAAACAAAAAAACGTAGCTTAAGGGCAAGTTGGCCAAGAAATGAATAGCAATGTAAACTTTCAGAGGCTTGCAAATAGGACAATCACTGTTCAGTGTGGTACGGTTGTTATCCTACCAGCCCGTGTGTGTTTGTGTGTGTTTGGCATGTGAAGAACCAATTTTGGATGAACACGTGCTGGCTCTGTGATACAGGATTGGAGGGGAGCCTGGTCGGGCTACCAAGTGATCGACCTGAATGCCCAAACCCATCCTCCACAGCGTGTACCAGATGTAGGGGCTTGCAGGCTGAGGGCCGCCATGTGCTTGCTGCGGCGAGTGCTGTGACTGTCTGCCCGTGTCTGATTTGAGAGACGGATGCGATTCGGGCTGCACTGTGTAATTTATTGTTTTGAAATATTTCATTAAATGTGGGTGCCAGTGCCATTTGCCTCCCAGACAGATTGCTCATCTTGTACAGCTATAGCACCATCTGGCAGAAAAACAAAGTCATACAATCCACCTCCACGACTTCCATTTTTTCTAACAAGACTTGACTGGTTTTAAGATAGTACCTATCGCAAAGTGTTGGTAAATGATATTCCTTGCTTGTAGATCATCAGATACACACACACACACACACACACACAACAAGCAAGAAGGCCAAGATGTGAAGATAAATATAGCACTGTGATAACTCAACAAAACTCTCTGAAGTGTCTAAATATACCAGACTTCATGGATATATTTCTGCATAATGTTTCTCAAATTCAGAAAAAATTAAAAATAATTCATAACTGCTGCACTACATCAGTTATGAGTGAGCAGCTCATTCTGTACTGATACTCGGGAGGGCTTTGGTGACAAAGGAGGCAGTGACTTTAGTTATCCTTTCATAAATAAAATGCCGTGTCAAGACTCATGCTGCAAGGCACTTTGTCTGAATCAGCAAATGAAATTACCTACACTGTAATGAAGCTGAAATGTAAAGACAAAGCCAGTCTCGGCGATTTCCAGATGAGGGCTCCACAAGATCCTCCAGCATTGTGTTACATGGTGTCCTTTGCTTTCCAAATGAGACGGCACTTGCAGTTGGCTGGCTGGCTTCAGGTTAAATGTGTTGTGCGCCGCCATTGGAGGCGCCGAGGTGCTGCTGACGTTGGTGAGGAGGCAGTGCTGCTCTGCAAATGCACTGAAACAGCTGGGAGAGAGTACACAGCAGAGAAGGAGCGGGCGAGTGCTGGACGGGCTGGATGTAGCGTGTTTTGCAAGGGAAGAGACGGACACTCGTTTGTTATTTTGAACAAGGAAGGGCAGACCAAAGATACATTATTGCAGACCAAAATGCACTGCCTTGTTACGCGGCCGGACTCGGTGGTGATGGAGGTGGAGGTTGATCCGAAGGCAAATGGAGAGGACTGTCTGAATAAGGTACCGGGGCGCCGTGCTAGTTTGGCGTCTTTACGCACGGATGGTCCACGTTGTGTTTGTGTGAAAATAAGGTTACAGTGTGTGTAATAATGTGTGTGTGTGTGGGGGGGGTCTCATGATGGTAGTTACATGCGGTAGAAACTTGATTTTCGAAACGTGTGCTTGTGAAGGAGAAGTTATGGTTGCAGTGTATGCGCCTGCGTTTATTGTATGTGGAGTATTTCTATTCTATATGGTTCATTAAAAACAAACAAACATTATTTTTGCACAGCATCACATAGACACTGATTTTAGATCTCTCGTTTCATTGCAAGTTAACTTTGGGTTCCTTCAGAGGGCAACGTTTTCATTGTGGCACATTGTTCACGGGTTATGCGTGTAGCTTTGTGTGTCAGTTGTTTCTGTTTCTGTGTTCAGACCGCACAGTCCGCTGTTGTTCCCGGGATTTGATGCGCTGCTGAAAGAGACGTTGTAGAAGTTGCCTTGTGTATTAATAATAGTTTGAAACTACTTTGTGTCTTTATCCAGACTATTTTTTTTTTTAAACCGTGCACCGTGCTGTAGTGTTGAGTGTTTCTTTTGTTTCTGGACGCTGACGGTGTTGCGGGGAGCGGGCGGCGGGGTTACTCCAGTTCATCTCGCAGCACAGCTGTTCTGCCAGCCTCCCGCGACTCCGTCCGGCTTTGAGCAGAAGTGTGCGTGCTCCAGCAAACTGTCCTCCACACTTGGGTGGCTTGAATTTCATATGTTTTGTGTGAAACCCTACAAATGCACACACCGTACGTGTCTTGCTCTTCAGATGCTAATTCAGATGCTAATTGAACATCATGTCTTTACTGGACGAGATGCAGCCTGTGGAGAAATAAAAGCCCGAAACGATTTTAAGTAAAGCACGTTTCAACGCATCTCTGATCATAAGTAAGCCTTCTGGTTTCAATGATCGGGGCCTGCACTTATTTTTAGAAAATGTCCGCTTTAATCGTCTGAATTTCAGATTAAAAATGCGTGTGCGGCTCTGGTTTCGTTCTCTGATCATGATGCTTCCAAGTGCAGAACTGTTTGGTTGCATAATACTATAATACACCACCTCTGCCTTGTGTATGGGTGATTAATAGTATGGGCAGTGCAACATTTTTTAATTTTATATAGTGCAGAACTTATTCTTGCTTTTTTTTTTAACACAAATGGGGACATCTTGTTTTGTAAAGGTTTCATCTCAAATGGCCTGTGATTTTCTGTTAAGAATTGTTAACCAATAATGCAAGCCGTACATTAAATGTCTAATGCCAAGCAATCTTCTATTCAAGTAGTTCTGTGTCTTCTCCACACTTCACAATTGCTTGTCCTTCAGTTTCAGTCAGCAGGTGGAATTGGATTAGTTAGCCAAGAGAGTTGATGGAGGATTGGTCATGTTGGAAAATGTCTACTTTTTAAAATGTAACATTTTTACAACCACAGTATAAATGTCAGTATTTAGTTATTAAGTAGGTCTTAACACCGATGTGGGTCACGGCACATATGGCTTGTCAAAGTGTATATAAAATATCTTGAGTGAATCCTATTTTAGATCTGTAGTGTTTGAAATAAGCCATTAAATGTTTATTTCTTGGCAGACACCCTTATCCAGGGTGGTTTATTTTAAACTAACTCTGCACTGTATTGTTTAAATTATGCATACACCTTAAAAAAATCTCTAGACACCTAAATCCTCTCCTTTTGTTATTGCAGTAATTGGGCACCCATCCTAATGTTCTGTCTTTTTATATTTTTAGGTTTGTAGGAAGTTGGGAATTATAGAGGTGGATTACTTCGGGCTGCAGTTTTCCGGCAGCAAAGGGGAGAGCTTATGGCTGAATCTGAGAAACCGCATCTCCCAGCAGATGGACAACCTGACTCCCTGTAGGCTGAGGCTACGAGTCAAGTTCTTTGTGGAGCCACATCTCATACTACAGGAGCAGACCCGGTATGTAAGACGTGTGATGTTATTTGCTTCTAGTACTTTAAGGGAGAAGCTCTTGTGTTTTATTGAAACTGCTGGCACCCTTAAGTGTAATTTTCTTCCCTAAATACTTTTGTTTCTCCCCCCAGCTGTGAACAAAGGTATTCTTAAAAAAAAAAAAAAATCCAGAGATGATTACAGTAACAGTGTGGTGGGTGGATACTGACAAAAAGCAATCAATATTAAAATCCAGGATCTACAGAAAAATATATACTCCATTATATAGGTGGCTACTGGACTAATTGGGAATGTGCTACAGTTGAATTATAGGGTTAGACTAATTGATGAAGGTTTGCCATACAGTAGAATGCCCTATAGTAACCTCAGTCCCAGGGTGTTACTCTAGGTCATTCTTGTCAGCTTCAACAGGAAATGCTGCCTCTCTTCCACAGTACATAAGCTAAATCATACCCCCCAGGGTCTTAATGCCTGTAAAGTTTTCCAGTAGTTAAAGTTTCCTATAAACAACAGAATTAAATCAGAATTTCAGTATTGTCTTTTAAATAAGGGCATGCAAGTGCTTTTGTTGTTTCAGATGGTTAAAGGTATTCAAATGACTAGAAGACGTGTGTTAAATTGCCCTTCCTCTTTTTTTTTTTTTTTGGTTGTTTGTCTGGTTTAGGACCTGTAGAGCTTGCTAGTTCTTTGCTAAAGTACAAGTTTGGTTTGAAATGGTGTGTGTTTTGTATGTCTTTATTCTAACCAAAAGACTGAATGGGGGGGGGGGGGGGGAGTAATTCATTGTAGTAGCTGGATAGACATTGGTACAGTCTAGGGATTTGGGAGACTGATAACCCATGAGTTTAAGAGCTCTGTATACATTTTTAAATTTCCAACTTCAAAACAATGCAGTAAAAGTGGAGCAGAGCATGGTTTGTACTCCTATGCTGTTAATTAAACTTATTTCTAACCTATGTAGAGGCGGTAGAAACTTCAAGTACTAACTGCATAGAAAGCGTTTTGTTTGTGTAGTCTTATTAATAGCAGGAACATAAAATCCTACCTGGTACGTGGAGGTGACTCTTCACAACAATATGAAAGTTTGTTTATTTTGACTTATTAATATGGGCAAAGGAAAGATTGTCAAAACAATCGGGAAGGACGTAAGCCTTAAGGTGAGACTAAACCTCACCACTTGTAGGCACTTCACAGGGTTCTTTAGTAGGTTGCAGTACTTTTATTTTGGGAGGCCATCTTTTGACAACTTTGTTGGTGTTTTTCAATTTTATCACTGGGGGGAAAAAAGTAACTTGTGTTGAAGAGTAATTTTTACCACTTTTGCTAGTTCTCTCATCTGGGGAAGCATACATGGAAAAACAAAGACGGGATTGTGAAATGTACTGAGGAAAAAGGGGGTTATTTTTGTTACGGAGAGTTAGATCTGGCAGACAAGACGGCAGCCCCAAGTGTTTACTAGTTATGAGTCAGTGGTTGCTGAAAGGCCAGCTGAGAGTTTCAGCCTTCTCAAAATGCCTTTGTTCATCTGGCTGTACTCGGCACAAAGCTTTCTAGCCTGCTGGGGTCTGGTGGCAGATTTCATAACCCTCTTTGTGTCTTCACCTTTGCCCTAATTCAGGCTCACTGGTCAAGTTGATTTCAAGTAACTCTGTTCATTAAATTAAAAAGCTTCTCCAGGGTGACAGTGACTTTCTGACTTAAGTTTACTTAAAGTAATTCCCATTTTTGACCATTGGGAATTGTTACTTTTCAGCCAGCTACAGTTCTGTCATCTTCTATTGAGTTGAGGGACAGGATTTCAAGATTTTATTATAGTTTTATCTCATCAAACCCATCAATGCTATGAAGGCTTTTTGGTTTCATAGGCAGTACCTAACTGTAACGCAAACCCTTAAACTCTTGAAAAATTTACCAAACAACCGCACTAGGATGTGCTCTATTTTTGTGGTCTATTTTTAAATGAGACTACTGCTGTAGAAAATTAAGACTTCAGACTCGGTTTCTCTTATGCATGGGATTTGTTTGATCGTGTTTTTGTTTTCCAGATATTGACTAACTAATGGTTTAAATATTACATGATAAAACGTGCAGAGGTCTACATTTATAAGCTCAAGCAACGGTCATCTGCGTAGTCATTGGAAAGTTTCGCCGTTAAATTTCGATGTGCACCATTAAGTCTACCTTCATGCTTGAGTTTGTACTTTTTAAAGTGTTGAAATCTTTAGTGTCTTTCTCCTTCTGGTAAGTATTTAACATTCTGATCAGGGTTATGCTGAGAGGACCCACTATGTTAATACTGCCTCAATCTGCAATGAATACGTTGAAAAGGACCCTTTCTAATTAATCAAGTACAACCCCTGGATGGTAAAGGTTTTGCATAACCCACTGCCCAGTGGTGTTGAGTGGTGTGTTTTAATTCTTTGGATATTGTTTTTCCATGATCTATGTAAATAAAAGTAGTATGCCATCAAAATGGGCACCTGAATTCCTTTCTCACATGGTGGAAATGTTAGTGTGTGGCATGCCGATAGACGGTTGCTGGCTGAATGGATTGCCTTTTATTGGGGAACTGTATTGTGAACATTACAGGGCCTCCCCATGCTATTCTCCAAAGGGCTGTTTTCCTGTTGGGTTCTGGCAGTACCAAGGCTGCCTCTGTGAAGACTGCCACCCTGAGTGTTCTCTGAGCTTCTGGGAACCTCTTCAGCTGCTTGAAAATGAATACAACATTAGGGTATGAGAGCACACTGGATAGATCCTGGAAAGTATCAAAAAAAGCCATCTTTAAAACCACTCTTCAATATTAATGGGGGGGTGGGCAGGTAGCATGTTTAGTGGGCAGATCAATTCACTAAGAGAATTGCAGGTAGAAAACATTTTCTTGGTATTGATTGAGCTCTCCTGTGTTTCAAAGGGACACATTTCAAGGAGAAGGAAAACCTTAGCAATTCGATTTCACTTCTGGATTTGAGGTTTGGTACTATTGCCGTTTTAAATTACTTAGTCTTTGAGCAAATTCGTTTTCCCCCTCCTTATAGCACCACTTCACATTTGACTGCTCTAACCTTCACACCAAATCTTTGCAATTGAAATGAACTGGCTGATCAATTAAAATTGACTTGCAAGCATTGTTGTAGCAGAGCACTAAATCCACCTTTCATTATGTGTGGGGGTGGGGGATTGTTTATCCTGATTTTTAGTTTTAATTTAAAACTGTGAATAACCCTGAAATTCCTCCATATAGCCATCTGTTATGAAGTTTACCCAAATGCCAAATGTTATGAATGTATAAATAATCCATTACATTTCACATTTTACCATTATGCAACTGGTTTTGGTTTCTTAAACATTAATGCATTGAAAATATTTGCAACTCAAGGAGACCTGAGTATTTGCTAAGCAATGCTCTTTGTATGGTATCTGTTAAGTTTATATTGTTCAGCATGTGTATGACTTCAGGGAATGTATGACTGTCGCCTCTTGTTGTGGGCTGAAAATTTTGTCAGTTGTGTAGGTGAGAGCTCTCGGTGTTACTTGAGTTCAATGACTCTCCGTAACCTTCAGCTAATAGCTCTGAGATCTTATTTGACAACTCTGCAGCCACACTTTTGGAGTGGAGCCGAGGAAAGTATGAAACTTCACTCCTGATTGGTCTGCAGTGGCTGTCTCCGGGCAGACTCCTCTGGTTTCACTTAAGAGGAACTGTCTGGGTGGAACTTTAGAAACCTTGTGGCTTAATTTCTGCATTAATAACCTGCTCCCATATTCTTGCAAATGGTTCCCCTTTAATTGTTCTTCTTTTAGAAAAAGTGGATCTCCCATTTTTGGGGTAGTCTTTTAGCTTGTGACAAGTTTTTAAACTTTGTGAAAACAATTTTGTTGTGTATCCATTAGAAATCTGAGACTACTCTCGTCACTGTTTACAGAATGCTTTCAAGAGGAACTGAATGGGGGGGGGGGGGGGGGGGTCTGGTTATGCAGCCTACATATTACATACAGTATTGATGCTAACCCACTGGAATTTTTAGTATTTTCTCAAACATAGTACGGTACGGAAACTGAATGCACGCTCAATAACTCAATTCAGGTAAGAGATCTCTTAAAGCTTGTCTTTTGTTCAGCACTGTAGTACTAATGGATGTGTATCGGGCTGTCTTTCCGCTGGCCTCCTAACCCTGCGTCCCAGTTTTCATATATTGACCAGTGACCCATTTTATATGTTGGTGAGAGTATAGGCTTTACAATTGAATTATTCCGGCTCTAGGAACATGCATTCCAGCTGTACAAAATATGACTTTTGTCTTTGCAAATCGTCAGTGCCTGAAGTCATCCCAAGTCATATTTCATAGGGAATTTTACAAAACTGCTGCATGTAGAGCAAAACGCTCACGGGGGGGAAAAAATTGAGTCTTTTTGTAGGGAGGGCAGGGGTTACCATTTGTATCAAGAGCTGTTTGACTGACTAACCAGAAACCACCCCCCACTTTCTCAGATAATCCCGAAGAGTGGGGTATATAACACTGCTTTAATAAAAGGACTCTTAGAAATTAATTGTCTTCTAAGATAGTTCACAATTCCTTATTTTCATACTCCCAAGTGGATCTCTGCAGCCCTGGTTCGTTTACTCGGTGGCAATGCCCTGCCATTCAGGTGGAAGCAGTGAGATGCACTATGTCTATTGTGCCTTTGGCAATTCAAGGGAAGTGAAGGAAGGGAAATGCAAACCTTTAGTTCAAGAATTGTATTTTCAAGAAAACCCTCTGAAATGATCAAAGTCCGTCTGCTACTGTGTGGTTCACACATTTTGCTTGATGTCTGCATAGGAGTGGGCCTCGGAAGATTTTCACTTTTGATTTTCAAGCATGCCACAGGGTTGAGATCGACCTCCATCCTTTAAGAGGTTTGTTCTTTTCCTAAATCTTTAGGTTGCTGTAAAGTTGAAAACAATGTATACAATTTGAAATGGGGAACCATAGTGTATTTTGAATATTTATCGATTCTCAAACTGCCAGCCTTTTTCTTGAAAACTGGCCTCATCTGTTATGATTTCCTTTTACCCTGCAGCTTTATGATGTTTTTTTGCTGCCAGATCTTGTCTGTTAGCATTCACCCATTCAGTGTTGCCAGTTCACTGGTATTTGTGGAGTGGAGGAGCCCTCCGAGAATGGCAAAAGCTGATTCATCTGGAACAGTGATCGGAAAGAAAACATTAATGTGAGCTCCCCAGATGTGGGTTTGATGCAAACGGCCATTTCTTCAATGTCAGGCCAGTGGCTGCATCTGTTTGCAGGTGTCACGCTTCACCGTAGCGGAATGCGGGGAAAAATTCCATGTTTGGAATAATACCCTGATTGGGTCATAGATATTCGTAATGGTCATGTTCATCACATGATTGTGGTTGGGTATGAGGTGGCCTTTGGAGAGCTCAAGGGAAAATGCTGTTCTGTTGTGCAGTATCAATTTGGATTGATTCAGGCAACATTTGAGTATAGCTGGAAACCTACAGAAATGGACTCCTGCTCTAACAGCTTAACATGGCAGACATTTGTGGATCTATTTTTATAAATGTACTGGTGTTCGCACAGTGTCTTTTGAGAAGTACAAACAAACATTCTCTAGAGTTTGTTTTGTTTCATCCTATCTAAGGTTTAAGATGAGCCAGAAAGTTTGACTTGATGCCTTGCAATGTGTTGAATTTTGTTTTCATATCTATAAATAGATTGCTGTTCTTGGAACAGAAAGTTTCGGCAAGCTTGGCTTTCAAAGCAGCCATGTGAATTCCATTATGCTCTGGAGGGATGTGTATGCAAGATAAGTCCTTATGGTTTTGATCCAGACATAAATTAACACGGTTTATGCTACTGTTCTTAGCCCTAAGAGCAGTAAATTATAGGATGATTCCCTGTGAAAAGGACATTTTCCTGAGTAACAGAACTTCCCAAAATGCTTCCTAGCTCTCCATGAAGAGTGAAATGTAAAGCTTCCTTAAAATGGCAGACCAGAGCAGCAATAATTTCAGCATAGCTTTAGTACCCAAGAAAAGCACAACAATCCCTTAAAAGCAGCTCTTCAAAAAACAAATGCAAGGTCTCTTCATAAATGTGTGCAGCATATGAGCAAAGGACAACTCTTTAGGGCCTTGACTTATGAGGTTGTACAAAATTTTTTTACTCATCCTGCCTGTAAATCTTCCTGAATGGCACAACGGATATTTTTATGGTCGGGCTTTGTGAAATGATGGGCCGCTACTTCTTGTTTTTCTAGAGGGCCCCTTTGCTAAAGGGGAGAGGCTGGGTAGTGAAATAGGAATACTCAAGCTGGGGGAGTAAGTGCTGCCTGCTCTTACACTCCATGAAAGAGCCCACTGTATCAACCACAACCTCTGAACTTCTCCAAAAGGAAGGAAGACGGATGGGTGCCTGTGTGACTGGTCCATTTGTCTCTGTATAGTACAGGTGCTTTTTTTTCCAACTAAGCATTTGGCCACATGAAACCTTCAGTAAGGCCCAGTGCTTACCATTAGAAATACAAGCTTCAAATTCCCTATGATTTCAATCTGTAGAAAAGCAAGCCCCTTTGTTATACTTTCCCAGGAGTTTTATAAAGTGAAGAAATTGCCTACTCTGTTGTATATTTTAAGGCATACATTATTTGCAATGATGGTTAACTTGAGTTTGTTCAGCTGTGTCTATTAGGAAGCTAAATGACAGGCATAACCACTTGGTCATACGCACATCAGAATACATGGTATACATTGTTTACTTTTGCACCATTTACATTTTGAATTTTCATTTTGTGTCTTGACTCATTTGCCTCCCTGCCTGGCTTTAGCATAAATGCAGCCAACATGCTATAAGTCCATTGCTGAACAACCTTTTGTTGATTTGAGATGGCAAACATGAAAGGCTAGGAGCACAATGTAGGTTTTAATGCCCATTTTATTTGTGTAATGGCTTAATGGAGAACATATTTTTGGCTTGTAGTTCATGAAGGTGCCACTCAATTTACTTAAATACAATTTAGCAGTTTCCACTCAAAACCCAATGGTAAAATGTAAATGTCATAGGTTTCAAAATTTTTCTGTAATATGCTATTTTCAGATCCAAAGCTACATCCCTCCAGTGAAAGAAGGAACAAAAATGCCTTTACCCCAAGCTGTATCACAAAGTTTCAAAAGACTTGTTTTTAATTATTGTAGCCATTTTCCCCTCTTTTTATGGTGAGGCTGTAGGAATGAGCAAAGCTGTGTGTGGAGTGCCCGATAGTAACCTGAGGGTGCTTCCTTTGTTTATGATTCAGGTGATTTTGTTAAGTAGCTTAACATGTAGTTCTCTGTTGACAGTCGAACTGTGTGATGTAACATGTTAAGAGACGGTTTGTCCCTTAGGTCAATAATGTCTACAATAATGGCAGTCAGTATTGTAACTATATAGTGTGCGAGATCTAAAGCAAATATTCTCTTAAATTTGAACACTGCAAAGTGAGACTCTTTGGAAGCATAATATTTTGAGCCTTTTGTTTAAAGGCAGTGAATTCATGGTGTTAATCCTAATTAATCAATTGTTTTGAAAGTGCAAGAAAGTATCAAATGTTTGCTCAATGGGATTTGCAGCCCTTCTTAGACTAATCATAATTTTTCAGAACAAATTATATTGGTGTTTGAGAGCTGGAGGTTTGCATGTGGTGAAAGCGGTGAGCGCAGTTCTAGAATAATCAGTGCTACCCCTAACCACTGCCTCTACTTGCATAGTGACTCATAATAACGTGATGCCCTCAGAGTGGTTGGGGAAGAAAAACAAGGCTTTGTTCACAGAGGGGAGGGGGTGGATTGGTATGCACTTTATCTCACCTGCTAATAGGAGAGTTCCATGTTTAGGAACAGTTTGTTTTGAAATACTTTTTTTTTTCCTGACTAGTTTTCATTTGTAAAAAATACAGGGGAGTGGATGGAGGGACTAATACTTAGTTTTTATGCTTGTTTTAAGGATTGTCCTTTTTTTTTGTTTAACTGAACATGCTTAAATGTAGCCTAAGTTTAATTGGTTATCACTGCAGTAAAGTTTTTTTTTTTTTTTTTTTTTTTCCACTTCTGTTTATCTTCCGTTATTTTGAGAGAGCCCCCCACCCTTTTTTGCGCATATGTTTTTAATGCGTAGACCAGTGACTAAGCCTTATCTGTCCTAATTCTGACCCTTTAATCAGACACCAGCAGTACTATCCCAAAGCTCCTTCCACAGCTGAGATGTATTATGCCATTTTGGAGATTTTTTTTCCAAATGGTAAATGTCTATTCCATCAGCTTCATCCCTTCTCCCACCTTCCTAAATAGAACTGAGGCATATCTGTTAAATTACATTTTATTTTTATAGAAAGTTTATATAATATATAATTTGTCCAGGATTTAAACTATCCTGCAAGATTTTAAATAGTTTTTAATCCTACTATACTTAATAGGGCTTGCAGAGAACCCAGGATGCCATGTTGACTTGAAAATAATAGGATGTTAGATATTTTCTTAATGAGGAGAACAAAGTAAAAATAAACAAACTGTGCATTCCACTACACGTACAATTGGTATTGTTCTACTGCCAAGGAAGAAAATCCCTGAATCCCCCTCAGTTGAGGGCATTGTGAACCTTGCATAGATAACCCACTCTGTCGCCTCAGCTGCCATGCTTATCTTTTGGCAGCATGCTGCGGAGGTCATGAATTACTGCAATTCAGGAGCGATGTCGGCGCCTAGCTCACATGCCCATGATAAGAACAGTCTCTCTCTAAAGCTGCCAACATGAGCTGAAAGGTGGTCTTGATCTGTAAAGGACCCTTCTACCGAGCATGACTCTAGTTTTTCCATAATCGCATGTAAACATTTCATTTGAAAAGGCTTAGGTTAAGGACTTGCATAATTCCACTCATTGCCCTTCAGTTATCTCCATTTGTATTAACAGGCCCTGCCCAGGCTGTCAAGAACTACGAATCCCATCCCCATTAATTGAGTTTCTTACAAGCGGCAATGTGTTTGTGTTTGTGGTGAAAAGGAACAGCCCATGCTCACGATGTTCATCTTTTCTTCCCAGACACCTGTTTTTCATGCATGTGAAGGAGGACCTTCTCGGGGGCCGTCTGCGGAGCACGCCTGAACAAGCAGAGGAGCTCGGTGCCCTGGTGGCCCAGGCAGAGCTTGGAGACTTTAACCAGAACACAGCCAAATACTTCTACTATGAGTTCTGTGGAAAGGACCCCAGCCCCACCGTCCTCAACAGGTATGAGGGAATAAGGTGGAATTCACTTTTCTTACATTATCTTAATGTTTAGATCCGCTTTTATTGGTTAGATCATCGTATGTCTTTCTTCCATGTATACCATGATCACATTTTATGCAATGACCCTAACCTGATTTCAATAAACTATTTTGAGAGGTACAAGGAGGAGAATATTGATAGTTAAGCATTTGAAAGAAGGACTGTTTAGTACTGCTTGAGCTCAGAACTTGGAATGTTTTTGTTGAGACGAGTCCTTTCATTATTTACATCTGAATATTTATCTATAAATAGAATAATGGACCACTGATTGCGTTTGCTTTCGTTTTTGTGAAAAGATCAGCCAGGTGTTTGGATTCAATTTTAGTGGCTTGTTTATTCACTTATTAAAAATGGGGGGGGGGGGGCATCAGTATGTGAAAGGCATGCATTTTGAAAGATTGCAGCACTGGCTCTGATGTGGACACCAGCTGTGAGTTTACTGATAGTCTCAAAATGCCCCAGCTTTCTTATCCAATGGAATCTGGAAAAGTTAGTAGGGAGATGCTGCTGACCAGCAAGGACTTGGAAATTGCATTTGGCCATGTAAGAGAGGCAGTGGATAACTGTCAACTTGAAAATAACAAATCTAAAGGGAACCGCTTCTGAATAGAAAGGAAAATGTTTTGTTTGCAATGCTGCAGACTTGAAAGTTAATAGTTTGAATTTTGCTTCAACAGCATCATAGCAAAGCACAAATTACTGGAGGGAATGAGCCCTCAGTCAGTGGAGTACCAGGCCATGCAAGTTATATCATCCCTGGAGAACTATGGAGTCGAGTGGCATTGGGCGAGGGATGCAGAAGGGCAGAAGTTGGCAATCGGAGTAGGGCCAGAGGGAATCTCAATCTGCAAGGAAGACTTCAGTCTCATGAACAGGTAAGAAAATATACAGACCCATACTACAGAATGTAGTTAATTATAGTGTAAAAATGTTCCCTTTTACATCCAAGCACAATGACAAATAAACTGAAGCACCATACTAGAAAATGTCTTGATTGTGTTTTCTTTCGGTTTAAGGATCGCCTATCCAATTATTCAAATAGCTACCCAGTCGGGAAAGAACGTGTATCTGACTGTGACAAAGGAAACCAGCAACAGTGTTGTGCTTATGTTCAAGCTCATCAGCACCAGAGCTGCCAGTGGGCTTTACAGAGCAATAACTGAAACCCACGCTTTCTACAGGTAAGGGCCTGTCAGCGACTATAACAATGGAGCAGAATGGTATTCAGCAATGTAGGAGTAGGGTGTGGAGCTGCATGGCTGTACTGAATGATCAAGTACATTAACAATCTCTCATTATGAGTTTATGAACGGGTCAGTGCATTCCCCATTAAGCACATCCTGACTGAAATAACTTGTCCAACTAATCATGCCATTAAAGCTTTCATGTTTGACCTCCATTTAAATGTATATCCAAACAAGTATGCACAAGATTACAAAATACATTCTTCTGTTAGAATAAATTGAAAAGCTTTCTTCCACAACTCGCTTTTCATCTTTTTACCAAGATGAAGTGTTTGAAGTGTGTGCATGAGTGCACAATCACTTGAAGAATCCCTCATCTACTTTTGTTCTGAATTGTCTTGCATGACATTTTTCAATATACCCATCCCCACTATAATCTGACTGAAAGCTACTCTCAAGGGTTTATACAATGAGTGGGTTTGTATATGTGAAGCTGCAGTTTGTAGAATAGTCCAATATCTTTTAATACCCCTGACCTTTATCTAGAATTCAAGGGTAAATTTATTAACTTGGTTAAATTGGTGCAGAATAAGATGCACAGCAGGCAACTTCCCCTTAGTTTCCCCATTGAGGGGAACTATATAAAGGACTGAAGTGCATGGATTGGTTTGCTAAAGTGTACATAATCTTTTTTTATATTAATATATTGGTATTTAATTGTACTTCTTAAAGGAGAATTGATTCAATAATGCCAGTCTGTAGTATATTCCACCACATAGTTTTTACTTCAGGTGTTAGAAACTTAACATGCTGAACTCAAAGGTGACTTTTCTGCATTTAAAAAAACAAAAACAAAACGCTGACAAGCTTGCTTCCCACTCTGTTCTTATCCAGGTGTGACACGGTGACGAATGCCGTCATGATGCAGTACAGCCGGGACTTCAAAGGGCACTTGGCCTCCCTGTTCCTCAATGAAAACATCAACCTGGGGAAGAAGTACGTCTTCGACATCAAGCGCACCTCCAAGGAGGTGTACGACCACGCGCGCAGGGCCCTGTACCACGCGGGCATTGTGGACTTCGTGTCACAGGGGGAGCGTAGCCCCCTGAGTTCCCCGCTCAAGGCCTCGGAGGGCGAGCTGACCTGCAGCACGTGTGAGGGGCTGAGCTGCCAGCAGAGCCGTGTGCTGCAGGAGAAACTACAGAGGCTAAAGGAGGCCTTGCTGTGCATGCTGTGCTGTGAGGAGGAGATCAACTCCACCTTCTGCCCCTGCGGACACATGGTCTGCTGCCAGTCCTGTGCTGCCCATCTCCAGGTAAATTGGACCAGGGTGCTTGCTGATCTGTTTGTCAGGCTCTCCTTTACTCGGTTATTTAGGGAAGACTGCATGGTAAACTCTAACCAGTTAATTGCTCCATGTCCCTGATTGTGTTATAAACCAGAAGCTTTGACGCCTCATTAATGTATCCTTTCTGTTCCTCCTGTGTGAGCCTGGTTTTCGTATGCCTCCTTAAATGTAATTAAATTCTACCAAACAAAGATCCCTACCAAGTCTCCTTTCAGTTATTCTACAGTTTAATTGGTAACCTGTCTTCACGTTGCCAAGGAACGCATCTTTAGTAACCTATGTAATGGTGGGTAGTATAGTACCATGTACTTCAATAATCAAGCTGTTGTATAGCTTAGAATCACAATTGTTTATCTTTGGAGGGAAATCGCACCCTGAACACACTCTTTGAACCTTAAGTCCACACAAACTTGGTGTAAGCACAGACTGCAGTTTTTAATTAGTCTTATATTAAAGAACCTGCAGCAACCTCCTCACTGCATTTTTAATCATGCACACTATCAGTTGCTAAACCTGTGATTCTCCTAATCCCACGGATATTGTACACTGTTAAGTTACAGATCGAGAACTTGTCATACTAAAGGATTAATCTGTTGAAGCAAGACCGTATTTATGTAAATCCATGTTTAAGCATGAGATTTGTATCTTATAATTTTTTTTAGTGGTGGGGTAACCTTATGATGACATGCTGAATATGAAATGCATTAATCCTTTCACATCCTGTAGAAATGGAAGGCCCACACTCAAACCATTAACACTAGCTGTTTGTCCTTTGCTGCATGCAAGGTCAATTTATGTCCCCTCCTGTAAAATGTCAGGGTTCCCACGGTGCAGGAAAAACCTGAAAAAATGGAAATTATCCTGGAAAGACGTGGAAAAGTCAGGGGGGGGGAAATATTCATATTTCCAAAAACAAATCAAAACATGAATTCTAGGAAACTAAAACATCAATTTAATTTCTTGGAGATTCATTTTATTTTATTTTTTTTTTTATTGACAAAATAATATTGCAGGAGTGCTTACCATATTTGTTTCTAACTATAAAATCAATTTCATAACAGATGAGGGTCTATTTATGTAGACCTATTGGCAGCAGTTAATCTGCATACAAATATGATTATGCACACTGACTGTTATTATGCACATTATTAATGTTATTTTTGAGCATTGAATATGTCAAACAGGAATATATCTTGCAATATGGAAAATGTTTAGTTGAATATAATGGAAATTATCCTGGAAAGATGTGGAAAAGTCATGGAAAATGGAACCCTGAATGTGGATTTGTTTTAAGATCTGCACATACCTGACACTTGTCTTATTCGTTAACTTTTATTTATTTTTTCCTCTCCCAGTGTTGTCCAGTGTGCCGCTCGGACGTGGAGCATGTTCAGCACGTCTACCTGCCTACCTGCAATAGCCTTCTCAACCTGGCCGTGACGGGCACAGCACCTCTTGCCATCCACCGAGCAGTGGCAGCACAACACTGTAGTGCCAAGGACTACTCCAAAAGTGACAAAATCTGCCAGACATAAAGCAGGCTTGCTCCTGTGGTTTCTGAAGGCGGACAATGAGTTTGTGCAGAGCCACCTTCCTGTCCCCTTGGGCAGGGAGTATCCGGATCTGCTACAAGAACTTAAAAAAAGCCAATGAGGATATATATATATATATATTTTTTTTTTATATATATATATATATATATATACACAAGTACCTTTTTTATGTATAAATTATATCAGTTGACCTGATAATTAGTGGTATGATTTCATTCCTTTTTCCTTTTAATTTCTGCATTTTAAGATTGTCACACTGCCTAAAACTTTTGAGTAAGAACTTGTATTGCATTTTATTCTTTAATAGAAACTACATATTCATGCCTTTTTATTTGTGTTATGTGTTTTTAAGTGCTTTTTCTTTTAAGGTTTTATACACACTCATTGACTGTGTAGAAATAGCTAATTGCAATATGTCCTTTTAATTGTATACAGTGTGTTTTGGCATTTATTTTTTCATGTTTATTATTCATACCAATGACAACTGTATTTGGGGGAGGGGGGTAGGAAGGGGGGTGATGGTACAGACCTGATACAGCACACTACAAATTCAAATTCACTAATCATAATTCATCAATACTCTAAGAGCAGGGTCATGTTTTCAGTTAGAAATTTCACCAGCATTCTAGTAGTTTTACTACTCTAAGACTGAAACTCCCAGCAGCTTCTAAAATGACACTCCAGTTTTGCAGATAAGCAAACTCTGTGAAAATGGATGTTCAAACACAAATTTTTATAGTTAAAGCTGGTTGCAGTTTTTGGACCTAGCAAAGAGAATAAGATTCCATTAACGTACTCCTCATTGCAGATGGAAGTTCAGATTTATAGTTTTTTTTTTTTTTTTTTTTTTTAGCAGAGGAAAAATTTGTAGACCAAATTTATCCTTATTTGAAGTAATTTTCCAGTCAAAAGTATTGGTTGGTTTGTACCGGTTATTCCCCTTTTCTATTTCTGTGGTGAACTAGTGAGTTCTTTAAGGTATTAAAGGGTGCTAGTAGATCTGCCAGTGCAATACTATCTGCTATCGCAGGCTAGACTGGGTGGGAGGAAAAAACAAAAGTGTAAAAATATATATATATAAATCTACACTGTCACTTTACCAAGGAATTTTCCTAAGTGTATTATCCATAGGGTTTGCCTTAATGTAGCAACAATGTGTCCTGTATGCATTCTTTTTCTTTGCACAGACATATTTGTCGAAAGTTTAAATAGAGGAATTCCTGATTTTTATGACGGCACGTGACCGCACATAAGCCACTGCAGGGGTCTTTATTTTTTCACTTTGTACAACTAGGGTTTGTTTCTGTTTTCCGAAGCAAATGCTACGCTGTGTATAAATTTAGAAAGCGCCAATCTTTTATATTTCTTTGGAAAGAAAAGTATTAATAAAGTTTGTTTGGTTTTTTTTAATAAATCTAGAGTACTTTTTGTATTGGGGGGGGGGTTGTTCAATAGGTATTGATGGGTGTATTTTGTTATTGCACACACAAACTAATCCTGAATGTCTTGCATCTGCAGGTGACAACTATAGTAAGTTAATTTGATTATTCATCTTTGTGAATCTTCCAGAAACTTTTTGGTGCAAAAGTAGAACTGGAGTTAACCTGGTGCCATCCATATAGGACATTGTCCTTCAGTTCCAATCTTTAAACATTTAGACTTGTATTTAAAAGTATAATTGAAGGATGTTGGCACTGTGGTTAAGGGCTTGCAAGGGCCATTGTATCGTTCTAGAAGATTTAATGCAATTCTTTCAGCAACTGTAGATACATTTTTCCAGTCCATTAATAGGAATCCCAGCTTAGTTTGTGTTAAGCATATGTACTCATTATGACCATCTATTGATTATACATCACATGGTGTATTCATGCATTAGCAACCTTGACCACGTAATCCAAATGGCATCTACGTCAATGGCAGCCATTGCTTGATTCTCTGAACCTATTCCAATTGTTTTGTTATGTATACCCCTGGGACAAAAGGCAGCCAGCTAAATTAACCTAGATATTTACCACTGTGGAATTAGGCCAATAATTCCAGCCCACAGCCCTGCAATGCCAACCAGCAGTTCTGTTCTAGGAAATCTCTCGTTCCTGACGGCACTGAGAATTTTGGTCCCTTACAAAGTTAATCTTAAACTGCGGTGTGTGCCAAGATCTACTCTAAGATTAAAATATCAAGAAATGTGCCAGACATTCTAGTTGTATATTTACGTGAGTCTTTGTAAAGATTACCTAAAAATAATACAAAGTAAGCTTGTGTATTTTAAACCAAAGACAAGTAGACTTTTCTTTTTTTTTTTTTTGGAGAATGGATCTTGCCTGTTGAAGTGGGACATCAACTGATATTTAGCGCATCTTTTATGGCAGCAGGTAGTGGCTTAATCTAAAAATACAAACCTACAATCACAGACTCGATTATTCCCAATTACAGTGTACTAGTTTTGCTGTAGCTGTGTGTGTCCATCAGGATGTACACATCTGTTATTCGGCTGGTTACCAATTAACAGTGCTTTAATGTGGGTTCTATGGGCCCTTTTGGTAGGTATTAGAAGTTGCACACCCTGGTGTGGCAAATTAGCTGACCGATTAAACTCTCCACTTCCCACTTATTAGACCCAACCTGAAGGAAAGACTCATGTGGCCGTGAAATATATTTTCTTGTGGGGGATTTTTTTTTTTCAGTATAATAGACATGGCCCGACAAATATTCTAAATGGTAACTCAGTATTTGGGATGGGTTATGATGGACCAACACACGTCATGTTCAGATCTGTACAGTATCACAGGGACATACTACTGCGATACAGACTTCTTGTACTAAAGATATATTGTACACATGCCAGAAGCACACACATTATCTTATCTTGCTTATCTTATTGAACTCCTAGCTTGTGATCCTATACCCCGGCAGTGACTATGGTTGTGTTACTGGAGATTTTACCTGTATGCAGCACAAAACCGAAACCATACCAGGGCCAAATTTTATATTCAGCTGCCAAATTCAACCTTGTATATCAACACACAAGTTCCATCACAATGTAGCACTGCCACTTTGAGGATTTAAAATGAAGTGAGAATGAACCAGTTAGCAAGTCTGAAGTCTATCACAGGATAGCTTTCATTTCCTTTTAAATGTACATGTGAGGTTGTTTTCATTTCCTGATACAGACAGTAAAGCATTTCCTTGGTTGGAATTTTGGTTTTGTAACCTAAAGGATTGGCACCAGCTAATATATACATCGGAAATAATTTTACTTGAGCATCTCATTGAGTAAAATGCAACGCTGTATGGTTCTTTATCCAATTTAACTCTCTTATTTACCTTATGCAGGTTTAATCTATTCCTTTGGCATTCTTTTCTATGAAACATGCAGATAAAAGTCTCCTGCACAAAATCCCCATAATCCTGAAGTAGGTTATTCTGCCTTGAATATATAAAAACATATAGAAAAAGAACCTTTCAAGATTGCATGGGATACTTCCAAGAAGCAGTCTTATTCCCCTGTCAGTAACACTAACCAATGATTATTAGCAAAAGGTTTGTAAATCCTGAAAAAAGGGGGAAACATGAATAATTGAGATCTCAAATTTTTAATTCCACTGCCAATTCAGAGCAAGGCAAGTCATGACTTCCATTAAGAAACATTAGACGGAGCTTCCGGGTTAACTAGAATGCAACATGGACGCACACATTACTTTGTCAAAAAAGACAAAAGGCTGTAACTTCATCAAGTGTTGCAGGCCTATTGTCCGATTGTGAATGATGTCATTAATGCTGTAATGCCGAGGTTGACGCACTTGGTGAGGAAATGGTTACAACCCTGAGGTTAAACTCGAATAGAGAACTATCTGGAGCAGAATTTTCATTAATTCATGAGAGCCACCAGGGAAACTTTTGTTTTATTTATTACATTTTCTTTGTAATGTGGGATGTGTAACACCATCCAAGTCCCATGTAAAACACATAGGAACGTATTTTGAGGATTCATATAACACACCTCACTGGAAAAAAAATACATTTGAAAACTATATTTTTGTCAGCTTTCTATTGTATTGTTTTTTCCGGCCTAATTAAACCCTCCAGCCACAATGGCAGGTCCTGTATTTTCGAAAGCATGCACACAGACAAATGGATAACCTTTGAAAAAAGGTTGATATATTTAAAAGAACAAAAGGGCATCAATATAAAAATATTATGTATGAACACAAGTAAGTTTAAATAATGTGTTTTTGGTCTTCATGGCACTATTTGAGATTATACAGATCTCTTTATTTTGACAAACAGCATGTAACTTGGAATATAATTTGTATTCCACATGATCAATTTAGGTTCGGTGCTTGTTGGTATATATATATCCTCTTCTGTATCTCACCATGAATAAAAACCTATTCTTATACCCATATATGCCATGAAGTTACTTTGCGTGTAATATAGTGTGCATCAGCCAAACAACATGACTTTTTTCTTTTTTTAACCTAAAATGATTTTGTGATTTGCATGTTACTTCTAGCCCCAGAGAGAGAAACTGGGTTATTCCAGTTTTTGTGCACAGATAAACAGATGAAATAGCTAGGAGCAGTGAATCAAGATCTAGTTACAAATGAATTGTCAACTGTGATAAATAATGAGCATGTAAACATGCAAATGTTGATCCTTCTAAAAGAAAACTGTTGAGATGATTCAAGGGTGATGGAAACACCTTACAATAATGGTATACGATAACAAATCCTAATTATTTTTTTACTAAATATTACTTGAACAAGGCCTGTCAACCGATATCTGAAATAATTACTCTAACAAATTATATTAAACTACTGATTTAATACCAAAACTCACTGAACAGCCATTTACAGTGAAGCTGAATACAACTTGTACATATACAGCAACTGTCAAATCGTCCTAAATCAGGTCAATTGAGATGCAAGTAGTTGGCTTGCTGAGGCAACGATATATAAATATTTAGATTGCACTATTAGAAGAGAACTGGACAGAGAACTTAAGACATTCTGACATCTTGGAGTAAAAACCCTTTTCAGAATGGTCTGGAATCAATTTTCAAAGCTGCTACCCTCCTTGACTATGGTTTTAAAATGTGAATATTTCTCTTTATTGGGACTGTGTGCGTCCATGTGTGTGTGCGCGTTTTACGTGCTGTAAAAACGCTGTCACAGCTGTGTGTGCCTGTTTACCAATACCATAAAGAGAACTGACAACCAGCAGAAATCTCTGAATAGGCCTAAATTAAGTCATTGTTACTGGGGATTACAGTGTTTTCAGATTGTCTTCAGCAGGACGGCTGGTAACAAACAAAGTCTCTTTATAATGGGAGGGAGTTATTAACCTGATCGCTAGTCCAATATTCTCGACACGTCCCGCAAACTTTGACCAAACACGAGTCAAAGTCCACTGAAAAACACTTCAGCTCCTAGAAAACTACAACGCTACCTTTTCTTGTGAGAATTACTTTAGGGATTTCATTATTTAAAGTAGATTAACACTGAATGACACGGTAGGAGTTATTAAACGAGTTTTCGAATCAGGAAAAAAAACACACATCCAGTAAATCTAGTCTGTTATAACCAGACCTTACAGGAGGATTTACTGCAAAGGATATTTGATTATAAAAACAAGCCAGGTTGTTTTAAAAGACTGGAAGGGATGTCGCCTTTTTTTATTTACCCATGCTCTGAATTTCCTAATCTTTTTTTCCCACTCTATGCAGCCAGTTATATAAAGCCGGCCTCCAAGGGTCAGAGTGGTGCACAAGCGATGGAAAAGCATTGACAGAATATAGGTTGTTTTTTCACTTCTTTATTTATTTGCTGAACCTGTCAAAAAAACAGCTTTATTTCTTAATGAGTAATTGCAGTTGCACCTTCCATTTGCTTCTCATGAGGAAAATAAATAAATAGACCACAGCTATCAAGGGTACGAGAAACATGCCTAATAAAAGGCTGACACGGGAGAAATGTGCTTCATACAATTGTGGTGAGAATGCAAAAAGGAAAGCGTTCCCATTACTCAGCCAGACTTCCTACAACCTATGAGCACCTTTCTGTGAGGAGGCTTCAGACTTTGCCCTGAGAACTTACTGTACAGTAGTAATTAATTCATGCTGGTTGTCCTGTGAGAAGCCATGTTTATCTCTACAACACATGATGTAATCATTATATAATGGCAGGACCTCACAGCTGGGCCTTCTCTTATCTGTGTTTTATGTAAGCATACATGTCTGGCTCACCTTCAGATGTTGGTCCCATGTTATCTATGAAGTACAACAGCGTGCCGTCTCACCGTTTTCTAGGCTAGTGCATTTCGATAAGGGTTTCTGCTACAGTGAACACACCCAGTCAGGTATAGAGTGAGACTTGATCCATTTCTTGTAGAAGGGTCGAATTCCTGTGATATTGATCTGTAATCTCCAATTGATACTCACTGGAACAATAAAACAGTGCAAAATTAGAGCAATTTCTTCCCACTGGGATAAGTGCTTTGGTGCTGTGTGTTATAACAGAAATGGTAGTAATAGAGTGATTATAGCTATATTGGTCACTTAATTCCCTATCATACTGCTATTTTCTGCACAGGTTGCTTTCCCTGAGCTGTGTGCACCGGATTTTATGTTTTCTTCCTTGCCATGCAATAAATTAGCTGAAGAAGAGTGTCGCTTCTGCAATGTGCAATAATATCCTCTTGTGTTTTACAGATGATATTACCATTTCGACTGCAGCAGCACACACACAGACTGACGCAAGGACTGACGTAGGGACTGACCCAGGCAGGGGGTCAGTTTTTGTTTTTTCCGACAGGGATAGGTTTCTTTCATGTCCTGTCCCATAAGGCCAAGTGATACATGTCTCGGCTGTTTTTCAATATGGGAATCTCCCCAAGCGACTGATTACAATTTTGTGCTGCCACTACAGAGTCCTGGCCAGAGCTGATTTCAGTTTCCAGGGTTCCAGGAGTAATTCTGAAATCTGATTGGAGGCTTTTTATTCTGAAGGGAGCTGTCAAACTGACAGACATTCGGAGATGTGGAGGAAATTATATTAAAAAAAAAAGACAAGCTGAAAGTGTTGTACTAGTTTTACATTTTGCATTTGCAACTTAAGCCCAAAAAAGTCCCAACTCAACAGAAGCAGAACTATAGCAATATTACAAGTAATGTCATTGAACTTGACTGTTCTGCGCATCCCTGGTGAACTGTTCTAATATAATGTGTTGAATTAATTTTCCTATTGAAGTGTGAAGCATTCCAGAATTATATTTCTCTTCTTTGTTCTTAAAAAATCTGTTATCCTTCAAATGCTTTTTGTATTAACTTCTCTTCCAAACATTTATGCTAGTCAAATTTGCTCAATTCAGCAGTCTATTTCCATTTTCGTTACATCACATCGTCCTGTCCAAATATAAAACTTCACTTTCACGTTCCACGCATTTTCATGACAAATCTAGGATGTTGTTATTAAATGTGCATGTTAAGTATACTGGACTATAGTCAGAACATGTTATTCTTGAGTAATGGAGAACTACTCAATTTAGCATAATTGTTTAGGTTACACCCTAACAGTTAGGGAGCTATGCACATGAATGTAAGGAAACAAAAACAAGCAGAAATTGTTTTGTCTCGAACTACAGTGGCACTATCACACAGTCGTCACATTATTCATGATAACAACTAGCGATAGAATTGGTCCAAGGATTTTGCAATCATGAAACTTTCAAATAGGACTTTATACTTAGAATCTACACAATCTACTCCGAACTGATAAAGCTAAAAAGTGCTGATTATGTAAATAAGTTGCAAAGAAAACTTGTAAAAGTATTCAAACCCTTTCCTATGGCAACCCTAAATCAGTTCAGGTCCAGATGATGTATGGTCTCTGTCTCTGTCTAATGAAAGTGGTTGAACTGTACTTCAGCTTCAGAATAAATTAATATGTTTTTGTAGGTTTTCTCAGTTAAATATGAAATGTCAAGCCAGAACCCACCTAGTGATATGACAAGCCAACCATGAAGACCAAGGAGTTTTCTAAACAAGTCAGGGAAAAGGTGACAGAAAAGCACACATGAGGAGAAGGTTAAAAGGAAACTGAATAGCTGAATACCCTTTCTACTCATAATGCATAAGTTATATAGAAACCTGCGTCTATGCACATCAGATTTGAATATCAGTGTAGGAGCATTGCAAATCTGCAGGACATGTCTTTGAACAATGAAGCTTTGAACAATTAACTGCAGATTGAATTACTGATGGTTTTAGAAAGATAATATTTTTGCTATAAAGGCACAAAATAAAAGAAAGTAAAACAAAATAAGTATATTATTACATTCTATGTTGTGATTATACTACAGCTACTAACTGCTTGCTTTTACATACTATTACTGCTACACACTAATGTACTCCTAACTTAAATTATACCACTACTACAGCTTTACTTATTCATTGTGTTTTGTTTTAATGGGTTGTATACATACATTTAAAATCTGCTTCTATTGACTTTGTGTGATCTTGAAGATGTAAGTGCATATAAGACTATATCAATCCATGCAAGCTTCAAGTGTTGCGTGAACGTGGAGAGACTCAGGTTGATTGTGTTGACCTTTTAAGAGGCATGGGGAGACGTGTGGCAACTTTTAATTGTGTTAAAAACAAAGCGCTTAAATTAAACTTCTGCCCTTTTCTGTTCTGTTTTCTGTTCACTGCGCTCATGCAGAATGAAAGAACCTGTTAAATGTCACTGCGTGCGTTACTGCGCTGGGCCGAGGTCGTCAGACTGCCTGCAGGAATGATGATAGGAACGGTTCCTGTTTTGTGTATGGTCAGAGGAGTTGGGGGGGAAGGTAATATACAGTACAGACTGCTATAGTAGCACTGCTTCTCTGGTCCTTAACAAGTCTGCTACTACCCTACTCACTGTCACATACTAACACGTATGCACAATACATCTAACCTAAATTGTACTGCAACTGCATAGGTTTAACCTGCAAACTGCATATTACCATACATGAGCATACATATTGAACAATGATTTATTTGAACAGCACTGTCTTGAATTCTGGTTATAATATATTTATGAGCTTTATGAGCTGGGTTTACACTGTGCTGCAGCCTCAACCCATGTCAAAATGTGAACCCTGTTTTCAAAAGTGATTTCTTGGACAATACAAAGCAGATTTCCACACCATCTAGTGGGGGACAGAAAGAAATGTGCTTAAAGGCTTGATTATGTTTGGGTTCACCGGATGAGCGTTCAGAAAGAAATTACAGACACCACTCTCTAAACAAACCATAGATTAGATGCCTTTTTGTTTTGCACCATCTTGTGGCCAAAGTAGGCATTTCTTTGTGCCATTGGTAACCTTGTTCATGTGGTTAGCCCTTTTCAAAGTTTCTCTCTGAAAAAGGAAAGGAAATCCATTGACAGCAATTGATCGGTGTTGCAATGAAGATATGGACAGGTGTTACATTTACCTGCAGACGGTCTGGTTGAGGGACTGTCTTGTTTGGGATGTCTTCTAATGGCTAAAAAAAGAAAAAAAGGCATTCCGCTAAATGATTGCTTAAATCAATATTTAATTCATTTTAATTTGTCATCAGTTAAAAAAAAATGATTTGAACACGTTTGCCTGGTGCAAATAGCATTACCAAGTTGATGTAGGT
Source organism: Amia ocellicauda (assembly GCF_036373705.1). Classification (NCBI taxonomy): domain Eukaryota; kingdom Metazoa; phylum Chordata; class Actinopteri; order Amiiformes; family Amiidae; genus Amia; species Amia ocellicauda. The sequence goes on from NC_089859.1 coordinate 30,486,655, forward strand.
TTCAAGGCACCACTCTCAATATAGGAGGTGTTCAGGTCAGGTTAGGTACATTGTGTTTGTATATTATGTTTGAAGTAAAAACACATGACATTTTACAGGCACATACTATTGTTGTCAAATATAAATTGAAGCCTTGCCCATCATCCAATAGAGCTCATCCAGCTGCCTGTATATTAGGGATGATTCATTCCAGCTCCTATATTTATTCAATGTAAAAGGTCTACTTTTTGTTTAAAGTGGATAAACCCCACAAATCTTATTTTAAATATACGACATACTCTCAGTCATACTAGTAAACATACTACATAAACTATATTATCAAAAAAAGTGTTGTATGTCATTTTAATATATTTATTTGCAAAAACAACACATTTGAATCTGATGAGTGTTAGATTAACACTAATTAATATTTCTATTACTAAACGAATAATGGTTGAGTGGAAGTATGGGTGTAACTTCATATGTGGTGTTCCCAAACATGAAGTGACTCCAATCCAACAATTATCAAAGGGTAATAAAACCTTAAAGTATAGGCCTCTTCAATCCAAAACTGACCAAATGAAATGTAACATTATTTTGCTTTTTGTTTTCCCAAACAATTACTATTTAAATATACATTAAAATCAGCATTTAGCAAGACTGCTGAGCTGTTAACTCACTGCAATATAAAACAACAACAAATGAAATGCAAAACAACTATCAAATATACCTATATTTGTTAAATATCCTCTGTTTAAAACCCCATATTTCCAGTCTTGTTCCTCTCTAGTAACAGGTCTAAAGGCACGTTAATCATCTCAGAGAAAAACAATATTCTGTTCTGTGTTTATTAATTAATGTATTTATTTGTAAATTAGAAACAGTACCCAAACAAAAATGTCTGATATGAGGTAAGATCGTCTTGAAGGATTCTAGGGGGTTTCAAGGCATTCAAGTGTGTCTCTGCCCCTTGGTGGATACCGAGCCCTGAGTGCTGAAGAGAGGATAATAAACAGTTAAATAACCCAGGCAGCAAAATGAACATGACTGAGGCTCTCGCTCGCTTAGAAACCAGCAGCCTCTCCACAGACGTGTTAGAACAACAAATAGCCTTGATCCATCTCATTGTTCCTTGCTGCCACAGACCCTTTTAAGGGTGGTTGTGAAATATTTAGAGGCTGTCAGTGTCCGTGAGGAGAGGCGATCGATTACAGCCTCCCAGGGGGGAAGCTGGCTGTGGGGCCGTGGATGTGAGCAGCAGCTTCACTGCAGGTGTGTGTGTGTGTGCTGCAGTGCCGGGTGTAGTCACTGAGACAGGAGGGGGGTTGCCAGGACTGCCGCTTTGCAGTGTGCTTCAGACCACAGGCCTGACCAAATAAAGCAATGGGCTTTGGGGCAGGGACATCCTCCTCCACACTATAAATACTCTCTCTGCCTAAAGGTTCGGCTTTGGTGGTTTCAGTTCAGGATCAGTGACCATAGCAGGAGGCATTAGGAGAACAGCATTGTCCTTCAGATCTCTAATCATGCCGCGGGTGGATGCAGATCTTAAACTGGACTTCAAAGATGTCCTTTTCAGACCTAAAAGGAGCAGCCTGAAAAGCAGATCTGAGGTGAGCATTTTTTTAATTATTATTATGATGAAATATATTGGAAAGCCATTATCGTCAGAGGTTTTTATGCAGGAGCTTAACTGATTTATGTTCGAATGACTCTCAGAGGAAACCTGACTTGCTGACCACTGACAGAAAGTGATTCTTGTTGTTGTTATTCAGTGGATGTAATTGAAAAGGCTGTGGAATTGGAAACCAGCAGATTTCCTCCCAACGCAGCACGGTGTGACCTTCCCAGAAGTCCTAGTCATGAGCATGTTGTGAGTGTGTCAGTTTCTTAGGATCACTTGGAAACTGCAAAGTCCTGAAATGTTTGCTCGGGCCAGTGAATGTTTTCCAAGCTTTGGTTTCCCGGTGTAATCAGAGTGTTTCACTGGAGAAGGGACAGGAGTTTAGACAACAACTGCCACGTCAAGGTGAAGTAATATGAAACTGGGACACTGGGAGTGGGTGTAAAAATAGAAATGAAAAGTCATCAGTGTGTAGGATGGGGAGACTTGGCTGTCAGCGTCTCAATTCCCCACCGAGGCAACGGTGATGAACAGGGCTGTTTCTCCTCTTACTGGGAAACATGCACCGGAGTCGGCAACATTTATTACAACCTCATCCAGTGATTGAAGCCACAGCGCTAAAGTACTCCAAAGCTGGTGTTACTTTAAAGTGTTGATACACTGGGAAAAAGGCTCTGATAAAAATCGATTGAGTTTTAAAAGGAAAGGCTACGTGAAATTAAACCTCTATCTATCTGTATACATAATTTATAATACATGGACTCAAGTCATTTTCATTCTGCAGGCCACACAGCACAGATTTCGATGAGGCAGATGTTTTAATGTTGTCACTCATAAAGGAACAATAACCATGAAGAAAACATCATATACACAATGCAGTTTTACATGCTGTAGTGAGAACTTCATGTGTAAACCGCTTGCTCAACAAGTAAAGCATGGCATCCAGCTAGTGCAGATCAAGCAGCCTCCATAAGGTACATCTATAGCATTTGAAAATATATATCTCATATTTTATGAGGGTCAGAGAACACACCACTCCCTTTTACTCGATACTGCATAATGATGTCATGAGTGATCAGGCCATGGTCTCTCACAGACTGGATTTATTGCTACTGCAACAGATCTCGAACTGTATTTGCACCCTGCGGACAGAAGTTTACCATGCAGCTAGGAGTGAGCTACAGCTTAATGTCATACAGAAATACTGAAAATACAGAGGAACTGGAGCAAAACACTTTAATAGCTGTGGGTAAATCGATACAAAATCTAGGGTGATCAGCATATTGCAGCTCCAGCACATATTGAAAACCGCGTAATCAATTTATATAGTCGTGTTTTTTTTATTTTCCCCCTCTCTCTCATTCCACTATGAACCCTTCATTCCTATACCTTTAAATGAATGAAGGGTTTCGGAAAGCGTTCATTATTAACCCAGGGCTGTCAGTGCTTTGGAACAAGTGGCTTCATTAAAAGTCAGTGGCCACCGGGGCTGGTAATAGAAAGTGCAGTGATCCGTAGACGACAGGATCTGGAGACTATGATTGAAAACAGCACAGTTAAACTGCATTCTTTTAGAGCTGCGCTGAGACTTAATAAAGTCAGGAAAGTGATATTTACAACTGCTGCAATGATTTGTTTAAGAACCAAGCTGTCTACACAACCTGGCAGGCATTCATTTTGGCACTGTTTAAAAGCTCTTTTGGAGTTCCAAAGATAGTTATTTTTTCTTTTTCACAGCAACAAATAAAGACCTAGACCAAATGAAATCATTGACCTACCTGCAAACCACAGATTACAAACCTGTACCTCATTGGGGGTTTATTTTTTGTTGGCCACTTTCTTCTACTTGTAAATAAAACCATGATTGGGTGCAGGCTTGTGTTTTGTGATCACATTTGTGGGTAGGTCAAAGTTTGATTTGGTCTAGGCCAACGATTGATTCAACTATTTGTTCGAAGCATTCCCGAAATCACTTGAATGGAAAGGAGTTTTGCCATTATCAGGTTTCATGGTTAACTAATAGATTTCTCATTTCATCCAGCATGAATGCTTTTTTTGGTGACCTTAATGAAGTTGCCTGTCACACAGAGTTGAGAAAGCCAGTGTTTTTGGTGTCCATAATTATTTGCCATTGTGTTTCTATATGGCAGTTTCAGGTCTCCGTAGTTACCACATAAACACACATGGCTGTATTCTCAGTCACTAGGCAGACACCGTGTTAGACAATCTGAACAAGTCAAAATCAGTTTGAATACGTTCAACAGGCACAAACATGTAATTATTTTTACATTTAACTGTCCTTTTCATAACTCCTCTGTCCTGGCTGAAAATAACTCAATCACTATTTCCAATTAAATTAAATTAATATCGCTTTGATCTAGCAGTGAATTTTGTTCTCTGTAATTCCAGTCAAAATAACCATTCACTCCTTTATTTAAAATGCCTGCCTTATCTTTGTGTCTACAGATCTGTTTGCACTTAACAAATATTACAGACCCTAGGTCATCTATGTAGATAACACAAAGCTGCAGTCTAGCTCAGGTTCCTGATCTGAAAGATAAGTCATTATGAACGACAGATATGCTATTGATTCAGATTATATTTATAATCCTAATTGCTTTTCAGACTTTAGGTACAATTTATCATAATGATGTAATGATGAATATGTCAATTGCACTAAAAGGAACATACATTATGGGGGGGGGGGGAAGGGACATTTAACATCTCCACTAATCCTACACTAATTTAGTGATTTCACATACAAATGCCTCATTCATTCTTACTTGGGCTATTTTATTTTTTTGGTGTTAATACCTGCTACACACTACACAAGTCCCCGTTTGTCCACCCCCTTATCCACACACCAGTTCCCATTCAGCCACAATGTGAGCATCCACATTGCTTTATTTTATTTTTTAACTTTGGAAGCAAAGCTTGTGTGTCTAAGAGGGTCTGGGTCACAACAGTATGTCTCTATAAACACCATCCAGCTGGAGTTTGGACTGGGATTAACCAAAACATCAGATAACAATTTTTTATTTCTTCAAAAATGTAAGCATATAATCTACTGTCCACGTTACAAACATCATTGTGCGTGCCTTTAACTTCTTCCTGCACATAAATAAATAAATCGCATTGGTAAAAAACATCAGTAACATCAATGAGTTGACTTCAAAGGAAAGGGCTTATTCAGTTACCTAAACAAATGCAGAATGAAACTGAATGCAGACTTTTCTTGAGTTATAAAATACAAATAGAATAGTGTATTTATAGCAAGGTCAATTATTTCCCGAGACATGGTGTCTGAACTAGAATAAAATATTCTACATTAGGACCTTCCAGTGGCTTGTGTAACCTTATGTTGTTGTTTTAAATGACAAGAACACTTTAAATCAAAATATAGAAATATCATTATATAAATCTCAAATCATAAATCCTATGAACTTTAAGACAGACTTATTATTGCCTGTACTAGCAATGCTGTAATTGTTATTTATTTATAGTTTACATTACATATAAAAGCTTGGCTTAAACTAACTAATAATTATTTGGAGCCCAGCATTTTAAAATAGTTCTCCAAGATTTCTGGTGCAATCGATATAATTAATAACATTATGTAAGACACTGGGTTTACAAACCAAGCTTAGTTGAGCTGAGTGGTCCACCACGTGCTCCCCTAAGCTCACCCCTAGAAACGGGGGTTCAGTACAGCCCGGTCCTCAATCTGCTCCCGGGGGAATTCCTCCTCCAACCTGTGCAGGCCTATGCAGTGCGTTTGATACACCTCAAGCACAGTGGCCTCTACCTCTTGCAATTCACCATAACCCACGGCAATTGTTATTGTTATCAGTTCACTTTCGAAGTCAACAGTTCAATCTGAGCATTTCTTTCCGAATGGTTTTTAATAGGACTGGGAGTTGAAGGGTTGACCGATGACATCACAAACACCTTCTTGTGATGTTGACCCAAGTGGATGTGTTAGGGTTGTAATGACAGTGCTTGGTCATGTCACTGCCTGTTGTTTCATTATACAAGGACGCCTAACTGGCAGTTGGACACAATATACGAAAAAAGTAGAACATACTTTACCTTTTCTATATATTGTGTTATATATAAACCATTTACTTTGGAAACCACTAATGTGGATAGCTAAAGGCTAGAGAACCCAACGGTCCCTTAGACCACTCTTACCAAGAGTTGATTTTCAGAAGCACAATGAAACTGATACTGCATCTTCTCTACAAATATACACCGTTATTTATTTTGTCCCTGGTCTTATTTGTAAGTGAAACATGTAATCCAATGTCCTAAATTATAAGAGTTGACTACACCACCCTTATGAGAGGGAAATTTAGTATGTATCATTCAATATTGAAACAAACCTACACATATTCCCTTCAAATCAAATTAAAGATAGCTATGCAGTTCACAAATGGCCCAACTTTGCTGTTTTATTAAAACATTACATATATATATATATATATATATATATATATATATATATATATATATATATATATATATATATACACTCACCTAAAGGATTATTAGGAACACCATACTAATACTGTGTTTGACCCCCTTTCGCCTTCAGAACTGCCTTAATTCTACGTGGCATTGATTCAACAAGGTGCTGAAAGCATTCTTTAGAAATGTTGGCCCATATTGATAGGATAGCATCTTGCAGTTGATGGAGATTTGTGGGATGCACATCCAGGGCACGAAGCTCCTGTTCCACCACATCCCAAAGATGCTCTATTGGGTTGAGATCTGGTGACTGTGGGGGCCAGTTTAGTACAGTGAACTCATTGTCATGTTCAAGAAACCAATTTGAAATGATTCGACCTTTGTGACATGGTGCATTATCCTGCTGGAAGTAGCCATCAGAGGATGGGTACATGGTGGTCATAAAGGGATGGACATGGTGAGAAACAATGCTCAGGTAGGCCGTGGCATTTAAACGATGCCCAATTGGCACTAAGGGGCCTAAAGTGTGCCAAGAAAACATCCCCCACACCATTACACCACCACCACCAGCCTGCACAGTGGTAACAAGGCATGATGGATCCATGTTCTCATTCTGTTTACGCCAAATTCTGACTCTACCATCTGAATGTCTCAACAGAAATCGAGTCTCATCAGACCAGGCAACATTTTTCCAGTCTTCAACTGTCCAATTTTGGTGAGCTTGTGCAAATTGTAGCCTCTTTTTCCTATTTGTAGTGGAGATGAGTGGTACCCGGTGGGGTCTTCTGCTGTTGTAGCCCATCCGCCTCAAGGTTGTATGTGTTGTGGCTTCACAAATGCTTTGCTGCATACCTCGGTTGTAACGAGTGGTTATTTCAGTCAAAGTTGCTCTTCTATCAGCTTGAATCAGTCGGCCCATTCTCCTCTGACCTCTAGCATCAAAAAGGCATTTTCGCCCACAGGACTGCCGCATACTGGATGTTTTTCCCTTTTCACACCATTCTTTGTAAACCCTAGAAATGGTTGTGCGTGAAAATCCCAGTAACTGAGCAGATTGTGAAATACTCAGACCGGCCCGTCTGGCACCAACAACCATGCCACGCTCAAAATTGCTTAAATCACCTTTCTTTCCCATTCAGACATTCAGTTTGGAGTTCAGGAGATTGTCTTGACCAGGACCACACCCCTAAATGCATTGAAGCAACTGCCATGTGATTGGTTGGTTAGATAATTGCATTAATGAGAAATTGAACAGGTGTTCCTAATAATCCTTTAGGTGAGTGTATATATATATGGATATGGGAGTCTGCCAAGAAATAAAATAATAATAATCAGGCAGATAAAGCAAAGTAACAATAACATGAGCTGAACTGAGTTTGAGATAACCACAATAACAATAAGGGAAACTAGGTTGGTGTGATATGCAATCCCAATTTGAAATAATCAATGCACAAAGATGTATTAGTTAGTTGTATTAGTTGAAATCTCAAACAGCAGCAGTTAACATGAATCAATACCCATATGTGAATATATACAGCTCTGGAAAAAATTAAGAGACCACTCCAAGTTCAGAAATCAATATTAAGTGGTCTCTTATTTTTCCCAGAACTGTATGTACAACAATGCATCAATGTGCAAACTCTCTCTGGTAGATCTCTTGCACAAAAAGCCATCTTAACCCTCTAGCTACTTCTAAAAAGTAGCTATGTTTAAGGGCTAAACTAAGCCTTAATGTCTAAGAATACCTAAACACCCTCATCTGGCAAAATTGTTAAATGTTACTTTCTGCTGCCGTGTGTTCATTGTCATTGTCACGACCCTCTGTATTAAATCAGAATCTATTCCCGTCAGGAAGAGTTGTCTAATTCCAAACAACCGGTCCACTAGGGATCTGTTCATTGTCAGATCCCTCATCACTTTTAAATAGCTGGAACAGGGTTGAGGCTGCAGGAGTCTTTTTCAGATTTAAAAAACAGTATTATTTTTGTATTTTTTCCACAGGTCGATCTGCAAAGGACGTTCACATTCCGGAACTCCAAACAGACCTACAATGGAATTCCAATCATCGCCGCCAACATGGACACCACGGGCACATTTGAGATGGCCCAGGTCTTGAGTAAAGTGAGTGCTGTCCGCTTTCCCTTTTTCTCTGAATTTAGTTGTGTACAGCAGGTGGACAGATTCCAATGTAGAATGAATAAAGATGGACAGTTATTTTCTTTTGTAAAAGGAAAAGTAATAAATCACCCTAAAACGTCTACACCCTTTGAGTTACACGAGAAAAATAAAGTTTTTCTAATTGCAATGTGTACCTATCTGTTATTTCTGCCCCTATTAGGTATAGAGTGAAAATTAAGGAGTCACAAGAGAGAAGCAATCTGCTTGCTGAATACACAGAGCTAAATTCAAGTTCTTCTGATAGGACGTAGCAGCAAGCTGTCCATCCAAGGAACCAGCAGAATCAACAGGCGGTTTGTGATCAATAACTAGTCTCTTGTTTTCCTTGCAGCATACACTCTTCACTGCTATTCACAAGCATTACACTTTGGAGGAGTGGAAGAAATTTGCAGCAAACTTCCCTGATTGCTTAGAGGTAAAAGCAAGCAAAACATAATTTCTACATAATCTAAACACTTACACCTACTACTACTATAACTGATTAAAAAAGTAATGAATGGAGCATATCATGTATCCTTGGTGATCACACTGTTCTGTGATACTTGATGTCAGAAGTTGTTTAACAATACTGCCTTCCTGCAGCATGTGGCGGCCAGTTCTGGCAGCGGCCAGGCAGACCTGGAGAAGCTGTGTAATGTCCTGGAGGCCATCCCCCTCATTAAGTACATCTGCCTTGACGTCGCCAATGGATACTCTGAGCACTTTGTGGAATTTGTGAAAACAGTCAGGGGCAAGTTCCCCAATCACACCATCATGGTAAGACAGAAAATCCTCATCCTTTAGTTCAAACATTACATACTGTACCATTTATCTAAGATTTCCAAATATTGTTGCTGCTGCTCAATAAATACTTTTCTCTTTCCAAAAAATATATTAACTCCAGCTGAAAATATGTTCGACTGAAGAATTTTTCACACCTACATGGTTATATTTTACTGTAGAAAATGGGATGCAAATGTTGCTTTAGAAGGAAAGGTTCTAAAATCAGCGTTCAGTCAGTCAGTGTTCAGGATTATTGGAACACGTTTGTGTGCTGCTTGCTTGCAGTTCTTTGATGTTAATGATTTAAAGGGAGGCTGAGATTACCTTGAGAAAATACTTGAGAAATGGTAGAAATACTGAAATTACCACATCCTACCATGACTTCATTGAGTCTCATCAGAGGAGAGACGCATCTTGGGAGTACAATATTTTTAAATCATCTAACTGGCTTAGTTGCTGAGTATATTTAATTTGCACCACTGTAGCAGTGTTATTAGCTTTCTGTAGGTGGAAAACAAATGAAAAAAATGCAGTCATAAATTACAATACTAAGCAGTCAGGCATAAATGAGCCACTTAAGTGAAACATTTTAGTTTCATTTTGGTGCATCTAAAAATAAATGGCAGAAAAAGCAAGCCTAATTATGTCCATAATTTCCAACACTGTTATATATTAGTACAGACAATTACAGTTGTCTCACCTACTCTAAAATTGGAAATAATCCACACTTTATCTATGCCTCCAATAAAATTCACTTAATTCAGCCACATGTTGCACAGAAAATTTGAAGGATTACTGTCGAATTACATAAACCACAATAGCCTTCAATATAGCTATCACCTCTACCTCTGTAAGAGACAAACACATCCGTTCACCAAGAAAAGGCAAACAGGGGAAAGACAATCCCTCACTGCCAGCAGTCAGCCAGCGGCACAGTTTGGATTAAAACCAGTGATCTCTGGGCTGTAAATCATAGCCTGCACTCTAGGGTGAGTCTCTAAGTAGAATCAGACAGCCCTCCCAATCTCTTGATATGGGAGCTTTTGAATGTTTTGACCTCTGGAAATTAGTTTGGATATTAGTTTCCTGACAGCTTAATAGGTTTGTTTACTGCTCTGCTGGTGTACACTACATTATAGGTATTGCAGTGAAGCTGGAAGTGTGTTGTTGGGGTTGAATGCAGGAGGTGTCTTAACTCTCCCTGGGGCCTCATTATGGTCTACATTTGAACTTCTGACTGTCCACCAGGCAAGGATACACTTCTGTGGAAGGCCTTGTTTTGTGGTTTTCCACGGTGCTTTCTGCTTGTTCCCTGGCAGGCTGGCAACGTCGTGACGGGAGAGATGGTGGAAGAACTCATCCTCTCTGGAGCGGACATTATAAAAGTAGGAATTGGACCAGGTGGGTGGCTGTATCTGCTCTTTTTCTGATGTGAGGAGGAGGAGGAGGAGAATATACTTTCGTCACAGAACTTTAACACTAGGTTTGGTGCTCTGGAGTTACAAGATGTCATTGACAAAAAGACAAATCAAGTTCACTTCGGCATAGTAGTTATGAACGGGAGAATATTAATTTCTTATACAGACAAAAGCCATTTTCTCTGTCCTTTTTTATTGATGAAGAAGATTGACTTTTCTGTAGACATTTTAAAACACTTCATACATGTCACTTGTTTGATAACTGATCAATATTTCTCCCCCCCCAGGTTCGGTCTGCACCACCCGGATCAAGACCGGCGTGGGGTACCCTCAGCTCAGCGCCGTGATCGAGTGTGCCGACTCTGCGCACGGGCTGAAGGGCCACATCATCTCAGTAAGTCATCTTGTTCAAGTGTAGATATCTCTGAATGATTCAGAGTATAGCCACATGAATTTCAGACATGACAAAATACACAATATGACAAATGGCAAGGAAGTGCCATCCAGATTCTGAAATTCATGTTGCAGATACGTTTGAATTTGCATACATTCAGATTCCAGTTCTTTATGCTTTCAAATGCATGCCAGAGAGACTTGTACACTGTTCAGGGGGAGGTAGTTAATTAGCTTTACTTCACAGTGTGCACATGTAGTTGTTAGTAGGTTGCTGCTCTTGCTTTGTACTTATTGTGTAGAAACAATGCTAATCAGTTCTGGGTTTTCCAATTTGAATAGTTTCTCCATCTCAGATTTATCATTACAAACTCATTCACACAATTCGTTATCACTGGGATTTTTTTGAAGCAAGTACAACAAGTACAAGAGACTAATTACCTAGCAAAGTGGAGAAACACTGTGTGAATGCAAATGCGATTTGGGTTGTGAATTCACAAGTGTTCTGAGTTTGAAAATCAGGGAAATAGCTAGTTCTGTGAAAAATAAGCCAGGCATTGAAATTCTCTGTGGTCTCCTAGCAGCAGTTTCTGACCCTGATGCCAAAACTGTTGTGTTTGGTTACTGCGCGCAGCATCAACTTGGCAGAACTAGCTGGAAATAATAGGATGTATGTTTACATTTGTTTTCTGTAGCTAAAAAGCAAAATTGTATATAAAAAAACTTGTGCTTAGAAAGTGGGAACGTGTCTTCTGCTTACCTCACCATATAACCCTCTTCAGCCATTTGCACAGTCTACCACTCACTGCATCTGGTTAAGAGCAAATACTATAAAATAACTCTTTAAGGCAGGTTAAGGCTGCAAGCTGCAAGGTGTTTGAATTGTTCCCACTGAACTGAGATGAAGTTCTACTGTAAGTCATGAGTTGTATTAGTGAGCCACAAGAGGGCATCATTGGCCTTCAAAAGACCAACAACTTCATAAAGCAAACACCCCCGCATACACTTTTATAGGAACTAGGCAAGCCTGAGGATAATAGATTCAATCCAAGTTCTAATTCTGTCATAATGTAAGAATACAGCCCTCAAGCAGCAGAGGATTTATCCGTAATTTATAGGGGCTTTTGAAAATAAATATATATTCGAATCCTCATGCTATTTAGCTATAGGCCAGACATTTTTCTTTTTCAGAAGCGCTCTGATTTCGAGCAGATGGTAATGCTTTTCACTTGAATCTGTATGACACGAGGTGAGATGTAGCATAGCACGGCCCACTGAAGTATTGATATGCATCACTTCACATTTGATATTTTTCCCTTTTAAAGGATGGCGGCTGCAGCTGTCCGGGAGATGTCGCAAAAGCCTTTGGTAAGTATTGCTTTCCATTCAGTGATGCTGTTGAAATTAGACACATAAATGAATGCCAGTGCAAACAGCAATTCTCCCAAAGCATTATTTTGCATTAATTAGTCTGTTAGTGAACTCCCTCATGCTCCTACCATGGAAGCAATGCTGCTTCAAAAGGGATGTGTCTGCATTATTTAAACACCACACTCTGAATATACCTGCGAAAAACAGTAACTAAACAACCTTCAATTAACTGCAGATGAAGAAAGCAATTGGTTTTCTTAAAGGAGTGTGACCATAAAAAACATTAGACTCTCTCTCTCTCTCTCTCTCTCTCTCTCTCTCTCTCTCTCTCACCCACCCACACAGTCTTTCTCTCTGTACTTACACAGTTTAAATTTAGGAATATGGTGGAAGGGAAAACAGTTCCGCCCCAATTACGCAAATAAACACATAGTAGAATAACAATTAGATGAGCACTGTATTGTTCTAAACAAAGGCACACATACAGCTACGCAACAGTACTTCAGACCCTCTAGGTATTAATGCATGCTGATTGTGAATCATTAACACATGAGACAGCTGCAGATTATGTGAGTTGTTGTAACAGTAATAAAAAGCGCTTGTGATATTTATTGGCACCTTAAAGAAGGCAGGGGGTTCCTTGATGCATTGGGGTAAATGAGAAGGTGGAAGGTGCCTGGGACTGTAGCATTGGTGGATTGGTGGCACTTCAGGTCACAAAGAGGTCTGTCATGAATGCTTCCAGATTCCCTGAAGGTGTCAAGGTCTACAGAAAGGAGAATACTGGCTCCATGGCTCTTACATGTCTGTGCTGAGCAAACACGGCCAAAGAGTCAGTTAGAGACACCCATCACCAGAGGTTGAAATAAGCTGAAGGAACGAGTGACTGAACTTGACTTACACCAAATGCAGAAGTCTCCAGAAGTCTCACTCTTGGCTGGGTTCTCAAGATCACATGTTTCCTGGTAAACTGAGAGGCAGGTATTGAAGGCAACTGAATGGCAAGGAAACAAACAAGTCTGTGAATAATCATTTGGGTAACTTTACCACATTGTCTTATGGTGTCCTGTTGCTAGCTGATCATGTCTTACCCGTGGAACATCTCAGTTACACAGGTATCACCACCATGACATAGAACTGGACAAACATCCTAACGCTCCCCTTACGGAAGATCCACGAGTACATTTTCTGATTGAGCACTTGTGATTATGTGCAGATGCCTGAGGGGAGGATGTTTCTGTCCTGACAAAGGCTGAGAAATTATAAATGTTGTCATCTGTTGTTCTGCTGAGAAGGATATTTCATCACGGTTACTACAACTAAACTCCCTTAGGATGTGCAGTGCTGTGTCTATTCACCTTTGGATAGGCGACTCGTTGCCATGAAAGAGATCTCGCACTGTCCTAGAATTACCTCCCGCTGCTTTGTTCTTGTCCCCAGGTGCTGGTGCTGACTTTGTGATGCTGGGGGGCATGCTGGCAGGTCACGATCAGTGCGCCGGGGAGGTCACAGAGAAGAACGGCAAGAAGGTCAAGCTGTTCTACGGCATGAGCTCCGACACGGCCATGAAGAAATACGTGGGGGGGGTGGCCGAATATAGGTGAGGCAGGCTGGCTTTGTTCTGTGGTCTGTTATTAATTTTGAACATAATCCCTTCAATGTCCAAAATGTTCACACGGTGGCTCACCTGTTTTGAGGGCTTTCTGGATACTCCTCTTCTTTTATACATACATTTGTTTAAATATCTTTTCAGCTTGGCATTTCTTCTCCTAGCTGTCATTAAAATGGCCTATCCAAGTGGAACTCCTAGCCATAGTCTTGGAAATGACCGATGTCACATTATTTGACACACAGCTGGGAGAGACGAGTGGGTTGTGGTGAAGGCTTCAGCAAACACATGCTTTCCATTCTGTCCCTCCCTACCTTTTGACTCTGCGTAAAACATGACTTTGCTAAACCCTCATCTACTTGTCTGAAAGGATAAAATGATTCTTCATGCACATGCAGTTGAGAAGCCCTTTTTGCAACCCAGACTGCCAATTACGCTAATAAGCGCTGCCTGGAGGCATCATGCCTTCTTCAACCATCTGTTTGTATTTCCTTCTGCTCCACCAGACTCCAGCTTCCTCACACCACTGTCACAAGGCACTTAATTAAGGATACCTTGAGCATGTAAATTCATCACTTAATTTGACGTAGGGTTATTTTTGTTAATCTTTTTGGCTGACAAAAAAAGTTGACTTTTGTTGCACTGGAGAAGCACTTAAAAGTAGCAACTGAAACCAATGCTGGGAGATTTATACAAAGGTTTGTATGAGTGACAGTGGGCAGCAGTTTACTATTAAGTGGTCTGCTGAGAGGTGTTCTTGTTGCAAGCTTACTTATGGTGCAAACAAACTCTGTGTGTCCCCTTAAGAACATGGGACATGAGACATCCATGCTTTAAAGTGTAAAAAAATAGCTAACTGTACAAGTTGTCCCGACTCAAAGGTGCTGACTGAACAAAAAGGGTTTCATTGGATAATTTGATAACTCTGATTGGTTGTTCCAGAGCTTCCGAAGGCCGGACGGTGGAAGTGCCTTACAGGGGCGACGTGGAGAATACCATCCGGGACATCCTAGGTGGGCTGCGCTCCACGTGCACCTATGTGGGGGCTGCAAAACTGAAGGAGCTGAGCAGAAGGACTACCTTCATCAGAGTCACACAGCAGTCAAGCCACATGTTCTCCTAGCCTTACAGCTGGCCTGTGCTTGGTGTGCTGCTGGCCACAGCCTTACCCTACCTTACCTGCAGTTCAGCAAGGGTCATTTCCTGAGACGCTGAGTTGGTTTAGAACAATGGCCGCCATGGATAACCACAGCCAGGGGCAGTCTCGCCAAGCAATGTCCTTCATACTTCCCACTGATTGTGCTGCGGCCTTCTCAATCGATGGCAATTTGTGCGCCTCCTTGCACTCACACAGACATGGAATTTTTTCTCTTCTAGGGGCTTGAAAGTAAGACCTTTCTATTTCCCAGCTACTGTTGGGTGTAAAGAACACAAGCCTTTATTCTGTTTCCATTATTCCTCAGTGTGGCCACACGCCCACAAGATGGCATTACATAAGCACTAGAGTTTCAGTCACGATCCTAAGCAACTTTTAAAAAGGCCATCCATCCCCATTTCCTGAAGTCTGATTTGACGTTTTGTAGCACGAAATTGCCAATACAGCAGAACAATGTGGAATGTTCTGGAAAGTAAATCATAAAGCTGTCCAAAAGCATGGTAAGTCCAAGTGAAATGTGTAATTTATTATCTGAGCATGTAAAAAGCATGGTGAACATTAGATCTATCAAGAGAAACATTATAGATGGGGATATTATTAAAATGACTGAAATTGAGTTTTATCCACATGTATTAGGTTGCCACCCCCAATAAAACAGGCCTGACAGTTGTTCAATATAGTGAAGATATGAGACCCTTAGCAGGTGGTAAAAGAGGAGCATGTTGCATATTATTGTTGTGTACAAAGAAAACCCACAATTTTAAATATACCTCAGACTGTGTTAGAAGATGCTAAGAAAATACGTTTGTTGTGTTTTGGCGGGGAGGATTCCTTACATTCAAATGGATATAATTTACCATATCATAGACTTCCAATTTCCCGGTGTCAGGATTAAATATACAAATTGTTATTGCTACACATGGGATGGGAAATATGAGCTGTACAGTAATGTACTTGCAACATGAATGTAAAATTTACTTTGAAAAGCAATGTAAAGCAAAAAAAAAAAAAAATGTAAGTTTGAAACCAATAAACAGTATAAGATAAATCCCAGAATACATTTTATTTTATTTAATGAGGGGAAGCTTGGTGTTCATATGATTAGTATTTTAACATAAGAGTCAAGAACTGTTTTTGCTTCTAGTTTTGTCTTGTACATGGTATGAATTTAACAGTGAATTTTAATAAAACATATTACCAATTTAATACTCTAGAAAGAGGCTAGGTGCATAACAAAATAGTGAAGGGAAGCAATATTTTACAAGACAGTTCAATACTGCATTTTGAGGCCATGAAATATATATTTATATTAGTGAAAAATCAATCAATCCTTTATGGCATAACTGTAAATTACAATGAAGTGTAAAGCTGTCTTAGAATACATTTTAAATCAAATTGGTATATTGTATAAATCTGACTAGAAAAGTTAGTATTAAAAGTAGTTTTTTTTTTAATTCAATGCCAAAAATAAAAAATCCACCAGTTTTGTTTCTAAAATTTTCCAGAATATAATATTTGCATATGAAACCATGCATTTTTTATTCCTTACTCAAAACCAGAAAAAAGCCAATCATGTAAATCAAAGTAAAGCAGACATTATGTATCTTTTTGTTGGAAACAGACACACACATATATCATACGGTAACTAAAAACATGGCATGATACTTCATACCACATTTTTAACGTAAAACAGATTAAAGTCAAAAAGGCACAGTTTTGCAATTGGCACTGTTATTTTATTAGTACGAGTATACTGAAACAATAAACTTGTACTGGTATACAGACAATTTCTATTTTTTTTCTTTTTTTTAAAACAAATTTGTTCAAATCATGAATCAAATATTGTTTTATTATTCATAATAATGAAATAATTTCTAACTAGAAAACCTGCAAGCACCATCAAAGAAAGGGACCATAAAATCCAATAAACAGACTTGAGTGTATCCTACAAATAGACACACCACGATTAGAAAATAGAATTTGAATTCTTCCATTTTTTATATTTGTTTTTAAAAAAGCTAGTGCAAGTACAATATTTTACACTGAAATTACAGAGAGTATGCACGCATATGGAAACAAACAAGAAAAAAAAAACTCCTTTCACAATAAAAGCTCTGAACTATATCTGTATGCAGTTAAAATTGTTTCTCCTCTTACCAATAAGGTGCAAAACATTTTATGCCCTCATCCATGATCCCCTCTATGCTACTGGCCAGATCCAATTGTATCACCTCTGTCCAATCGTAAGCAAAAAGAGATGTGAAACACAACCTCCATTTTTCTCCTGATGGAAGACGTAATCTCATCATGAATATTTCACCATCTGCACATCTGTAATGAATAGCCTTGGGCTCCTGTTGTATTTTTTCTGTACATGACTTTTAAAAGACCCCATACTTCCTCTGAAAGTGTCATCATCCTGTTTCATACAATACATCACGTCTCTCTTCCCATGTCTGAAGGTACTTAGAACCAAAGGAAAAAAAGAAATGAAGAAAAAGAAAAAATAACAACAGACTGGAAATGCGTGCATTTTTTTTTTCTCCCCAATAATTTATAACCCATGTAACCCGCTTAACCCAGCTTGGTCTTGACTTTAAGTTCACGTTTGCTTAGTTTGCACACTTGGGAGCATAGAGGTTCTTGCCTTGAGTGTTCAAAATTAAAACAGAAAAACGTGTCACTGTGTGTCAAAAGATAGCTAAAAATTAGTGCTAATAAAATACACATACTCATATTGATTTATGACCATGAAGTTCATTGCTGGGTTCAGGTGTTCATTCACTAGAGAAGAGCGGAGTGGGTAAGGGGGTTATTTAAGACTGGACAGCACAAGGTCAGAAACACCCTGTGGAGTTCCGATTGATAATATAGAGAAGAGTACAGGATTTTCTGCCCATTTCTTATAGATATGTCAAGTTTTCTAAAGAAATGTAGTTATAAAAATATCAAATAGGATTCTATTGATAAATACATATACGGACATGAGTTTTCTATGGAAAATTCTAAAACGTTCTATGGGTTTTATAAATATCTGTTGATTTCTGTGGATCTGTTGTGAGGTTCAAGTCTAGCATTGCTCCCTTCTTTTCTGCCAACCAACCTAATTCTGCTTCAAAAGAAGAAAATCAGGGGTATAATAGCATCAGAAAGACATGGTTGAGTTTGACAAGCATGATAACGCAGAATAAACCACTGAATTCAATAACGGGGTTAAAATTGTGTCTGTCTTAAGGTATTATTGTTGTTCAAACAGCATCTGAGAAAGGAATGACTTGAAATGTCTCAGTGGATAGAAAAACCTAAACATGTGAAGCACACTTTAGGAAACCTATTTTCTGGAAATACCACAGTCTGGTTTTGTTGGAAGGGGGGGTCTGAAATGGGAGCATTAACACATAAAAATCAATTGGATAAAACAAAACAAAAACAACAACAACCATCTTAAAAGGTTTTCAGTTATCCCACAGTTTGGTTGACCAATAAACAAGGGTTCACAGATTAGTTGCTCATTACATATCATTTTACAAACGGGAAGGCTGAGCTCCAATACTTTTCACTGCAGTGTGGTCAAATATATATGGTGGACCATTTGCCATTTCCAGCATAGATACTAATTCTTAATCATCATTAAAAAAACAATAATAATTATTATCATTATAAAAATAAAACCCAAATTAAACAGCCCACAAACAATAATTTAACGAAAATGCTTAGTGGGTTTGTCATATTTTCTCAGCCTGAGAGTGATTTCTGGCAGTTGCCTATAACATTGACAAGACGTCAACAACAGTCACAAGTTTAACAGAGTAATCCTTTGATTTGTATTCTTTTTCTTTTCTTCTTTCAAACAAGGTGCCAAATTCATTGCAAATTTCAAACAAACAAAAAAAAAGGCTTTTTTTCTCCAAATACTGAAACTCGCACCAACATTCAAATTTATTTTTTGTGCAATTAAAATAAAAACAAACAAACAAAAACAGAAAAAAACATCACCTGTACTCCTCAATGAGAGTGCTTTCAAATAGCTCTTCAGCCACTCAAGTTAGTTAAAACATTTTAAAAACAGGTTTATATGTCCCTACTAAAAGGTTATAGTGCTACAAAGAAAATAATAATAAAAAAAAAATCCTATCAGTAAGGTAACACATTTGAAGCGAGGTCTATTACAAAATCAAAACAAAAAATAGAAAGTAAGCCCGAGAGTAAAGGTGTCCAATTTTACTTTGAATTATGTAACCAACTGTCCATCACACCTCTTCACAAACTGACCTAATGTCTTGGCTCACTAGACCCAGTAATGAGCTAAAAGGAAGGCTGTTTCAATGAAAAGGTGAGAAACACTTCCATATCTTGGCTGTCCTGCTTGAAAACAATAAGTGCAGACCACACTTCTCTGAATCTCCCCTTTCTTTCTCTGAAATGAATGTTAGGCCTTGAAAGAGCCAAGCCTCCAGAACAACAGGCATGACCCTTCTTGGCTTCAAAAAGTGCATAAACAGTATTATTATTATTACCCTAAAAAAGGACTAAGTGTGCATTTTTTTAAAATAAAGTGGTCCCCACTTTATGAGGTTATTTATTTCAATACTATCACTCATTATGTTTCATGATAGTAGCATACAATACCACCTGGACAAGTAGTCATTGTGATTAACGACAATAGCAACAACAACGACGACAACAAAACGACAGTCACAAGTCTGAGAAGTGTTATCTATCTCTCATGAAGGTCCTGCACATTGATAAGTGTCCTAAACACCGTTGAGGTCTGTTGTTTGGGAGGAAAATTCAAAGAGTGGCCAGTCCAGAGGCTGGTTGAGAAAGGTTAGGCAATCCAAATGTTTATCCCATTTCTGTTGGGGGTCAGAGTGGCTGAGGAACACCTCTGCTCGCGGGCAATGAAAGTGCTGCTTCTGGTCACATCAGTGTACCACACACGCACACGCACACGCAGGCACGCACACACACGCACACGCACACATACGCGCACAAGTGCACATGCATACACCAACCCCCATCCCTGAGAAAGAGCTATGAAAGGTTTTCTTTTTGGCCTTCGATAGGGAGCAAGAAATGATGTCACTTGCAAGGGCCTCTGCCTTTCTGGGGAAAACAAAATACAGGAAAATATTTCTTTATAAAAAAAACAACAACAAAAAAACAACTCCAGGGCACTTGTAAGTCAGAAGGGGTAAGGGGGAGAGGACGCTTAAGTTTGAATCCATGAGACTTGTATTAACAGACAGATCTAGAAGCATAGGACCTACCAGAGCCTGCGGGAAGGACTCAGTTCCTTAATGGGCAGGGACAAAGTTACATGCTCCTTATGACACATCCACTTTCTCTCATTTTAGAGTGAGGCACTCAGAAAGAAAGAACAAACCTCAATGAATAAAAGCTTTAACAGGTGACATCATTTGCCAAATCCCCATGAAGTGACCCAGACAAAACGCAAAAACCAATTTCTAAGTACAACTCTTGCCAGGAACAGTCATGTTTCTTTTTTTTTCTTTTTTCTTTTTTTATATAACATACTGTACAGACTTCCCCTCTGATTGAGGAATGCATCCTGACGATTTGACTTAGAAACAAATTGTCTGGAAACAGTCGACAGAAAAAGCCTGTGTTCAGTTCCTTAGAAGGTCATATAAATATATACGTATGTGTATATATTATATACATATACATATATATACATATATATATATATATATATATACATATACATACACATATATACATATATATATATATATATATATATATATATATACACATATACATATACATATATATATATATAAACATATTGCAAGCTGGACATTGTACAGAGGCACATTGCTAAACTGGTAAGGTTCACTCTCTATCTGCATATTCTCCAGTTTGAGGCAAAAGCTTGTTGGGCAGACCAAAACTTTTAAAATATATGTAAAAATACAATGGGGGGGAAATAAAACACAAGGCAAGAAACAACTGGAAAAATAACGGGTAAAAACAAGGTAACGAAGCTACACTAGCTGTTATGAGTTGGCACAAACGAAAAACAAAATATACAGGTATTGCACATACTAAGCCAAAACAAAAAGGGTGAATTGATGCCTAGATAGAGATAATCTTACTACCCGGGATTTCCTTTTGAATTATATATTATTACACTGTTGGAAATGAGAAGAAAATACAAAAAATGAAATCACACTATGTGTAATCACGCTCACTCCTTTTTTTAATAGTGTCAAATTCAATCCAGTCAGTTACTTTTTTCCCCTGCATTCATACTGTATCAACAGACTCTCCTGTTGCTTCACCAGTGGTACTTGCTTGAGCCACCGTCTTCGTACATTAACTGCACTTTCTCGCCAGGCTAAAATATGCCTCTCTCTCCCCATCCCAGTTTAAAAACAGAAAGCTCTGAGAATGAGAGTGCCCTGAGTAGAGAATACGGAAGAACTGAGTGTGTGACACAGAGTGAAATAAAAACACCTTGTAATATGCAGAGAAGAACACAACACGGTAGAATATGGCAAGACACACGTTTGAGCCGCACCATCACAGAAATTCTACTATATGCTTTTATTTGTGTGTGTGTGCACGGCAAGAAGAATGCTGACAGTTATTCTGATTATTGGGGGAATATAAAAAAATAAAGTGTTTTTATTTTCAGGAAAAGAGATTTCTGGTACAAAAGGTCACATTTGATGGTGTCTAAAATGGGTCTGTCCAGCTTTGTGTGAAAACACAGGCTGGCATAAGGACCCCAGTATAAAACAGCATAATATACGTGTGCTTGAACCTGGAAATGCAGTTTGAGAAGGAAGGTCTGGGGTTGCATTGTGAGCGAAGGATGAACACCTGGGGAACTGCACAGTAGCTCCACTTGAACAGTGAGTGGTTTGTATGGGTGAATGGACTCAGTTTGCTTTTTTATTGACTAGACTTCAGGAGTCAAACTGGTTACTTGTGGGTACCTGAAATAAGCGGAGGAAAACAAATGCCTCTGCCATGTTACAAGAGAGAAATACACCCAATTGAAGCAGGCATTGATGGACATTACCGCATATTCTTGTGGGAATGGCTTCTAACCTCTCCCAAAACGCTTAATGGAGGCAAAATAAAATGAAACAAAACTGCTGACAATCTCTCAGTCTGTCATTGATATTGGATTATACGTGATGGTTTTGGTTCTAGTGCTCATATGGATATTAAGTGATATTAAGTGAGGTCAAGGTTGTGGTCAGTTCAGAACCCTTTATTTGAATATTTGTGAAGCCGATAATTCAGCATCTCTAGGTAAGACTTTGTAGGTTCTTCTCTTGAAAGTCACGCACACAGCTTTGACTGCCATTTACTGTACAGCTATTCAAAAACTTTGTCTGTGTGTGTGTGTGTGTGTACATGTGATTAATCTTTCATTTACCTTTTTTAATATGCTGCTCTTAAACTTGGGGCACTTGTGAAGCAACAATGAACATCGCTGACTGATGTGTGGTTTTAATGTAAGTGTGCCTCAAAAGAATATATATTAAACTTTTAACACAAATGCAACTGAGGTTTTTTAATAATACAGTTTTGCCCATAGTGTAGGTCAAGCATCATACATCTTGTAGATTGTATGCTGCTCACATTTTTAAAGTAACAAAAAAAACTACAATTCAGTTTTAGAACCTCACTTGTAACCCCCATCCCTCTTCCAGCCCCTTCTCTAGGTCTAAATGAAAGAAAAAGCACTAGAGTGGTGTTCATCTAAGAAACCCTGTTTTTATTATACAAAAATAAAGCATTTCAGATCTGTATGGGTACATCCCACCCCCACTGCAACATCCCTAGCTAACAGACTCCGAATTGAGAACCTAACACCTGAAGGAGGCTGTTGCCTCGTGGCCAATCAGAAAGTCTTACAGGCAAGTGCAGTTTGACCGGTGGCTCTCCTGTGACCAACTGCTGTCACTGCTCTACACAGATATGCTGAAGATCCAAAGTCTGGTTGGAAAAAACAAAAGAGTAGGAGAGTAGACCTAGGGCCTAGAAGTTAGGCAGACTTGTTAAGTAACTGCTACATTTGAGTCATAGATTTTCAGCTTCCCCATATTTACAGCTGAAAAAAATGTTACTAACTCTCCGGATGTGCAAATCGCAAGATTCTTTAAAGTATAACTTTAAACAGAAAACACTGGACAAGTTATAGAGCTATATACACTACAAAACATTGATTTCACCCCTCTCCCTCCAATCAATCAGGTTGCAAGAAAGGGTAATTTCAACGCTGTGTGGAATATATGTGTGTCTGCATGTATAAATATACATATTTTGTGTGTGTATATGTATATATAAATATATACAAATTCATATATATATATATATTATATGTAAATGTATATAGTCACACATACATATATATATATATATATATATATATATATATATATTTGTTTTTTTTATAGAGGTATACCCCGCTTTGCATGACTGCTCTATGCATGGATTCATCATAGCATGAATGTATTGCCCTAATTAATTTCAAAATTACATCTTAAAAATCATTAAAATATCAAACGTTATCAAAATTGAAATGCAACACTCGCTTGCATAGATAGATGGCATAGCTGTTCAATACATGTTGAGTTCATATTCAGTAATTTAATTCATATTTGAATCCAGTGTGTAAAAACAAAGCGCATGCTCCTTAACTGCAGTCAGACTAACCCCCCCCCACACTTGAATCAAGTGTTGAAAACAGCAGAAATCCGTGTAGCTTAATTATTGTTATTATTATTTATTTTTTTAAGAAATAAACTTTAAAAAATAATATATAATAATAATTAAGGGCCCAAAACATGCTGGAAGTGAAAGTTAAAATCAAGTGAAAAAGCATCAATTAGGAACCTCTGTGGATTAAAACTAAAATGTCATGAAATTATATAAATATATATTTATATTTATGACCCCGTTTAGCACGAATTGATCTTGAAACTCTCTCTCGTTCAAAGCGAGGTATACCTGTATATCTATATCTATAAATAATCATACATTCATACATACATACATGTGATAAAGACTTATAACACTTCAACATTCTCATTCATCACAATATAAGACACTTTCACTACAACTGCACATGTACATCCCTTGTGGACACTGAAAGATATTGCTTTTCCCATCATTACATTTACATTCCGTTCTACAGAGTGAATCGAAGTCTTGTGCACCCACAGTGATCCTAATGTGACATTCTTCAAAAGACCGTCAAAACAAACGTTAACGGCCACACAACTTTGAAGTGTTTCACTGTTTTCGTTTACCATTCTCAGGCCTTTGTGCTCTTATCAAGAGAGCACCACAAATTCAAAGTGCCTCTTCCAAAGCAGTCCACCTTGGGACTTGAAACAAAATAAAAAAATAAAGCTTTCCACTATCATATACTACTTCAGTATCACATTCATCCCTTTTATACCACATGCAACCCATCACATGTCATTTCTGTAGGTAACAGTGTTACTGAAGGTTGTTTTCTCTGTGTTATTTAAGCTAAAACTGATGAATAACATACAGTACTTGTTGAATGTTGAGACCAATTTTATATATATATATATATATATATATATATATATATATATATATATATATATAATTTTCAGTAAATAAGTTTGACAGATATTTTAAGTGCTTAAAGACAATCACCTGTCTCACCTCCACTAACCTTGTGTCACACATTATTTTTCTGTTAGCCTTGACACAGAGGTTAAGGTGGCAGTAGTTTCTAATTTTAAGGATTGCGTTTTGCTATCGTCTCCCTCCTATCATGTTTAGAACGCCATATGCCCATTTTAAGCACAATATAATCCACTGAAGTGACTCCTTCTGCCACTCAGGTTGTGAACGGTCATTAAAACAAACCCTGCCCATCAGTTACAATAGTCCAAAAACACAACAGGAAAAAAGCAAACAAAAAAGAAAGAAAAAAACACTGCTAGAGCTTTATAGAATAAAGCAGATTCTATTTTTCTCAAAACTATTAAAAAAGCTCCCTTTCCTTTCTTAAGGGACGAATGGCACTGCTTGATATAATATCTGACTGGTCTGATTGTCTCATGCTGCAGGCTGTGACACCTAGTCTACTCTAGCTAGAACTTTACCTTTCTCTGAGTGAGGTAAGTTGATTGAACAAGGGTGAGGCAATGTTTTCATTTATTTTTCTTTTTTTACTCCAAAGGCCTTGAGACACTTTGGATTGCACGCTCTCCTTTACTGCCCCTGCCACTGCAACTCACTCAGGGGAGTTTGAAACATGCCCTTTGAACCTCCTCCGGAGATTAAGACTATTGCAGCCAATGTGGGGCCCCTAAACTGTGATCCATTACAATCACTAAGTCTCTCACCAGAATTCTGTGCACCAATCTTGATCGACTCCCCGTATTTAGACATTTCACATGAGAGAGATGTATCTTCTTAAATGAGAGCATTCCCTCATTGCTAAATATTGCTGCATAACCAGGACTTCGAGGAAAAAAGAAAAAAAAGTTCTGTCATCGGATGAGAGCATTGGGCACGTTTTTAAAATGGGATTATAATCAGAAAACCTATCTGTGAAGTTATCTGAAATTACAACACTCCGAAATCCTGAGGTCAAGACAATATACTACAGATGCCTGAAGACTTATCCCTGTTGTTTTTAATTTCATTGCTAATCCTTGGGTGTGTCTTTGTAATTTCTAGCGGTGACAGTTCTCAAAGCCTTGTGCTCCAATGCACAGCGGCAAAATTGTGCAAGACAAACTGAGCATTGCTTTTTTTTTTCACTACTAGGTAAAAAGGCTTAGTATGTTTAGTGGACTGCATTACCAAACTAAATGTTCAAAGATAATATTGAACTAAATATTGAACTTTTCAAACTTAAATACAAACCTTATATATAACTTTGACCATATATTCACATAATGTACATCTCTTAAGTGTGCTTTAGAAGGTACTGTTTCTAACAGAGAAACAGTGTCTTAATTCGGGATGAGCCAGATGGGCATAAATAAAAAGCAAATGTAAACAGCTTAAAGCATGTAAAGCTCTTCAACACATATTCATCAGGACTGTTTCCCTTTAAAATAACTTTAAGTCAGTCTTTGGGGTGCGATACAGACGGTGATTGGAGTTAAAAGCGTTCCAAATCATTTATAAAAGTGCCACTGTTACTGAGTGTGTGATTCTCAAAAATGATTTGGGAGGTGTCATTATAAAGGGTCTAGTACTACAATTTTCGAATGCATGGGTTGGGTTTCATTATTTCTGATCCACTTCCACTTCAGGGTCTTGAATCATGAGTTTACACTCCTCAATGTTTCACGCTCACTGTACAGCTTAAAACCAAATCATGTATGCAACTGCAAGGTGTTTACTGTTTATAGACTGGAGAACACATAAGGTATATGGTATATACTTTTCTTTTCAGGAAACATAAAAAATGGAGCCCGAACACACACACACACATATATAGATATATATATATATATATATATACACACACACACACATACATACATGTATGTGTGTATATATACATATATATATATATACATATATATATATATATACACATATATATATACATATATATATATACACACACAATATATATATATCGAAAATACACAAGAATTTGCTGAAACAACCAAAATATGTATCGTATCTAAAAAAAAAAAGAAAAAAAAAGAAAACAACGAGATCAAGTGCCAGGGGTGGCTGACATCATGTCAACCCCTACCAGCGATCTTGTCACCTCGGTAATGAGATGTAGGGGAGTGATTCCGTCCTGCCACCCCATGCATCGAAACCCTACATTGGAAAGTGCTGATATTCTACATTCTGAACCAACAGCACAAACATCTCAAGTAAAAGCCCACATGACCACATTGCGAAGGCTTCGTCAAGTACAAAAGGTTGTTTCTCAATATAAAGGTGCAAATGACCCCCCTCCCCTCAAAAAGCTACATCTTGGGATGAAGTCAACAAGCGTGACACTGTTTAGCTATCTCTCCTGCTGACGTTCCTTGGCTTGCTACTTTCAACTGGGCCTTTATTACTGTAATTCTCTTTTGCAATGTACCTCCTGAATCTCACTGGACCTACATTATGAGGGAAGTTAACTCTTTAAAGCAATTTTTAGGAGGAAGCCACAGACCAGCCTGTCTTGTCACATTCCTGGTAGAGTCAAGCAGTGCACAAGCGCCCGTGTGTTGTGTGTGTGTGTGTGTATATATACAGACATATATATATATATATATATATATATATATACACACACACATACATACAGACACACATATATATTCCCTCTCATAACTTCCCAAGAATGTGGAACAAACAACTGCGCCAATTGCCTGTGTAATACCAAATGCAACTATTACAAGGTTATAACATGAACCTAAAGTAGGATGATAAATGTAAATACTGGGTTATTTAGCCTACAGTACAGTAATCTGGATAGATAACAAAGGAAAAACTAAAAAAAAAAACGTTATGAAGGGAAGTTATTTTCTTCCACATTATAAAAAGTCCCCCATTAGCCTTCACTTGCCTATATTCGACCTGCCTTCGATGCAGATTTTAACCTCCTGAGGGATAAAAGAGGGCTTGGGCAGAGTCAATGGAGGCTCCTCTTCCGTTTTCTCCACTTTGCGTCCCTCTGGGGCTGACCACCTTCTCTTCCTTGTCGTTGGCTTGCTGCCGGCTTCTGTTTTAGGGGGCAGGGGCCTGCAGGTGTCAGGAAGGGTCTTGTCCAGAAACTTCAGTTCCCCATTCTCAGAGACGGCCTGCGGACCGATGGTGCCCGCCCCGCCGGCCCGCTGCCCCAGTCCATTCTCCTGCTCAATGTAGCGGCCCCGCCCACTGTACAGCCCCTCTCCTTTGGGGGATTTCAGCAGGAGCCCGCTGCTGCCGTCCGGGCCCTGGCTCTTCTTCAGGGAGCCGTTCCTCAGGTTCTTCAGGGTGAGCGAGATGCACACATCGCCCACGGACAGCTTCGCGCAGGCCAGCTCAAACAGTTGGGTGGTCCTCTCTGGGCAGCAGGAGGACCAGCCCTGGCCGAAAACGAAGAAGGGGTACTCCACTAAAACCTCCACGCTTACCTGTGGAATAAGCAACATTAACAAGTCTCCTAATTGTCAATTACAGGCCCCAGCTAGCAACAGTAATGATTCGTATTGTTATGACTGAGAAGGGATTTTTTTTTCTAAAAGGCTTAGTTGGGGAAAAAAAATATATATATATTTGGTATCATTATTTGATACACTGAAAATAAGAATGTTAACTCATGTGTTACTCTCCTGAAACCATTAAAGAGGTTTAGAGAGGTTTTGAAGAAGACATCTTAAGCTGATAGTAACAGTACATGAAAACAAATAATAGGTGAAACAAAGTTGATGTTTTTAAAGTAACCATGAATCCTCCATTTTGAATATTATTACTTTTGAAAGTGACTCTAGGAAGATGCAAAGTCTCTCAGCCTAACAGACTAAACAGATTAAGGTCTTTAAACACAGTCTTCTATATGAAACAGCAAAGAATTTTGGCTGTGAACTGCATGCTTTTCCATCAGCTTGATGCCTTTTGGCTTCATATCCTCCACAAACCACACCAAATCTGGACATAACAGTGTATCTGTGGGGTGTATCTGTGGTATGGAGAGGATTGCAGAGCTTGCACGAGTTCTGGATATAATAAAATTCCTACGCACTGAGTTGGTTGCAAATATTTATAAATCTCTCTTCATTCTTTACATTGCAAATTCAAACTTGTTTGCTTCAAATTGCATTGGTCAGGACCACATAGGACATCTTGGTTTAAATCGACATATTAATTTGGGATTGAAAAAGTTTTAATTCATTGATATTAAAAATATTTCTTTAAAAATATTGGTGACATGCACATTTATTCTTACCTTTTTGGAAGCACATGGCTTCAATCACAAGTAACTTAATTAAGGTTACAATATGGTTATCACTGACCTAATGACTTGTTTAGTAACACTTACTAAACAATCTTATTTACAAACACACAACAAGGTCCACTGCTGAAACTGACCCATTTCTGTTCAAATTATTGTAAATTTCAACTGTTCAGTATTGTTGATTGTCCACAAAATCATGACCAACACACAAAGACAAGATTGTGAGCGTAGATGAAAAACCTCACCTGAGCTCGATGCTCTCCAACCGCAAACTGGATGATGGCAAAGTTGGGTGTCTGGCTGCCCTCGATCCGCTCTACTGTGCTGGAGTCGATCTTCAGGTCGTTGCTGATCTCCGCACTCTGGATGAAGTCCTCGGTCTTAAGGTCCTCCACTCTTTTGAGCTCACCGTCTGCCAGTTGGATAATAGAGCCCTTCATGAAGTAGGGGGGCAGTGAAGGAGAGGAGGAGGCTGGGGGAGGAGGCAGTACGTTAGCAGGGGCACTAGCAGGGACTATGGGTAAGTGGAGCTGGGCCTGCACCACAGCAGCAGTGTGGTAAGTGGATGGGGACTGTGGCTCGCTAGACACGAAAGGCTCACACTTAGGGACTGTCGTGGCAACAAAGGTGTGAGGCACTGCTGCGAACTGCTGGGACGACGTGACGATTGAATGGCCGGATTCCAGCTCCCCACCGCTGCTGCTCACAGGGATGAGCAAGGGCTGGTTCCCGGGAATGACCAAGTGCTGGGGCAGGTTAGTATGGTACCCGACGGAGGTCTGCTGCTGCCCACTTCCTGTGATGTAGCCGATGATGGGCGGCTGGGCGGTGGTGGGGTAGAAATTGGTAGCAGGGAGGCCCAGGGAGAGCTGCTCGGTGGCATTGTGAGTGGTGTGGATAACGGTGTGAGGAGAGAGAGTGGTGACTGCCGCTTTCAAACTGTCCGCACCAAGCTGCGAGGAAGAGAAGGTGAACGAGGAAGCCCTGGACACAGGCTTCCCCATGCAGAGGCCTCCTGCCTTCTCGTTGTGGCTGCCGGAGGATGGTGATTTCTCCCTGGTCATCTCTAAGTCGGCACTGCTGGTCGCGTGGCTGTTGGGCACCAGCATCAGTGAGGTCCGTAGCCCTGAGGTTTCATGTGTGCTGTAGTCGGGAGGGAGCATGACGTGCCGGGCCTCATAGTGGTGCTGTTGCTGCTGGTGGTGGTGGTGATGGTGCTGCTGGCTGGAGGCTCCTTTAGCACCACTGCTGGCCTTGGCCATCTCAGGGGACAGGCCATAGCGCCGTCCCTTCTCCAGCTCACCATTCAGCATCTCTCTCGTCCGGCCGTCCTCTTTCTTCGCCGAAGGCCCGTCTGCATATTGGACCACCACCTGTGGGGGGCCGCCGAGGGTCAAGGCATGAGGGATGACAGCCTGATGGGAGTGGAGGTGCAGTGGGAGGTGGGTAGGAGGAGAGGAGACGCTCAAAGGGGAGCTGGCAATCTGGACGTACTGATTGGTCGGCTGGACAGAAGGGGGCGGTGGAGGGGTACCCCCGGCAGCTACCAGTCCAGGTGACCGGCCTAACTGGTGGTGCTGGTCGACTTTGGAGGCCTGAGAGATCACAGCGGCTGTGTAGGCCTCCAAATGGGTGCGCTGGGAAGATGGTGTGGGTGCTGTAGTGGCAGTAGGGGAGATGAGCTGTGAGGGGATGTAGCCAGTGTACGGCCCTGTGTAGGTGAACTGGAGATTTGGCGGTAACTGGGTGTACTGGATGGTCCCGCCTGGCTGTGAGAGGGGTGGGTAGACTGCTGCAGGAAGAGTCGTGACAGTGGCCCCCGGCTTTGAGACTCTGGATGAGGACAAATACTCCACCGTGGTCGGGAGCTGCTTGTATACAGAGCTTTCCTGCGTCAAACCTACTTCAGATGGCATGCTGCTGTGCCGCCCAGTGCTGTTTTGTCTGCTGGCCACGTTAGCAAGCCAAGTTAGGTTCTCTCCTCGCTGGCTCTCACTAGCAGGGGCCACAACTACAGGCTTCTCATCGGAGGGCAGGTTACTTGCCGGGATTTCTCGCTTTTTAGGCGGAAGGCATTCATTGCTACGTTCCTGGTTGGACTTCATGGTTCTGCAGTTGGCTCTATTGTTCTCTTTCTCTGTTTTCTCTCCCTCTTTCTCTCTGTTTCTTTCTGTTTCTTCTCTCTCTCTCGCTCTCTGTACGGGGTTCCTCCCACCCGCTGGTTATCTGTGCTGGAGGGCTTTCTTCAGTGTCTGACCAGCATGGATCTCAGTCTAAGGCTTGGAAAGTCACGCCTGCTCTCAGAAAGTGATCCATGGACTTCATGAGGAATCATTTCCCACTGCCCCAAAGACTCCACAACTGCTCCAGGAATCTGCAGACAAACCAGAAGTAAAGATCAGGTAGTGTGTACACAGAAATATGTGTTAGTTTAATGGTTGTACTAAGCTAGTCTAGCCGTCTCTGTGTTTTTCAAATTTCAAGACCTTCTCACCCTTGCAATGTTCTGACTTTTAAGATGCTGTGTTCTGCTCTGATCTGGCTGATCTAAAGATAAGGGTAATTCTCCCAAAACATGTATCCATCCGTGAGTGAGAGCACAGATCTATGTTTCAAGCAGTTGCCCAGAGTCCTCTGGTGAACCATTTGTGTAGCCTTAACAAGGGCACAATCTTGACATCTTATTAATAATGCACTGTGAGTTTGGTGTTCAGTTCCCTGCCCTGCGCCTCTATCAGTAAAAGAAAATGTTAAACCCTGTTCACAGAATGTGCAACAGGCGTAACACGCTGGACACATCTGAAAACCAGCAAAATAAAAGATAATGATGATGTTGGTCTCTACAGCACAGAGAGAAATAAATGTAAAAAACAACCAGCACACCTTGCTTTGTTGTTCACTATGACATTAACCCTGGAATATGAGCACCCAATCCAAAGCAAAACTGCATTGCCTTTCATGTCTTAAATAGCTAGAGTAGTACATATATGAGATTTGATCAGCCCATATAAGCAACACCAAAAAATACTGGTATATAGTAAGTAGCAAAATGAATGTATATAAATATATCATCTATTTGAAATATTCAGTTGGCAAAAAACTGCAATTGTATGCTGAATAAAAGTGTGTCTAATCAATGCCTATAACAAATACAATGCCTTTTTATTTTAAATGTCTTTCTTTGCATGCATGCATGTATGGTTTTGTAATATGGAAAGCTTGTCTCCAAAGCTCTATCTAAGCACGTAGCAAGGTTTTCCGCATCAAACGAACCCAGGGAGATAACCACAGGCGCCACACAGCTTCTTAGTTAATGTGACCTCAATTATAAGTCATAGGTGCACTGTGTCATTGTTCCGACATACAGGCAGAGGGCTTTGCCTAATTGATAGCCTGGACTATGAGCCATTTGTGAAAGGAATGTAATGTATCTTATACTTACCAGAGAAATCTAATGTAATGTAAAATTCAGATGCACTGGCACGTTCTGTCAAATTGTTTGATATGAGAAACTGACTAGACTGGAAATAGTATTCTGCAAAATATATCCCACGGCAGAAGGGAATGAGTCAGAGTAAGACAGCATTTAAGCAACAACTACATCAACACATCAAAACCAAAAACTCGTCTGTTACTGAGCTCAAGTTTAAAGCAGAGCGGATTATAATAGAAGTGTCTTAGAGAAGATCTAACACTCACATATGTAGTTGGGATATTTCCCTATTGTGTAAGAAAATGGCCATCTCTCTTCTCTCCAGGACCACTAATCCCATGTTTCCAAAGTGCTGTGATGACAGAGTTGTGCAGAAGGCCGAGACAGGACATTTTACTAATCATTTATCCAGGCGGATTAAGCAGAGGAAAATAAAACACTACCTCGTATGGGCTAGAGAGTGACAGAAAGCCATGCTGCCCCACATTGAGCAGTGGCAGTGGCTGCTGATTTACTGAGTGAGTGCTACAGCCTGAGAGGAAGCACAGGCTGGCAAACCCTGACCTGGCTTTTCACAGAATGTGTGGAATTATCACGTAATACAAGCAAGTGTGTTGCTGGGCGATATCACAACGTGTCGCCTGACTTTTAGAGGAACAAAGCTGAGTCACTGCACAAGCTTTAGAGCTGCCAATTCACAGTTCTGCAACTGGGTTGGTGAAAACATACTCGAGAGTTACTGCATAATTGACAGTTTTTTATAGTTTTACAGTCGAAAGTCAAACTTTGCTAACCGTTTCCTCATTCAGACGAACAAAAGCAAATAGATTTGTGATGTATTCACGTCTGATCAGGTTCAAAATCCCATCCACTGTAATGCCCAAGTTATAATTTGAGACAACCCATTTAAGTGCATAGGAACGTGCATGTTAAAGTATTTTTTAGCCCTGGTTCAGAGCCCTGAATCTAACTGTGGTGTGTGACTACATATTAAAGCCTCCATTGCTGCATTTCACACAGGCCTGGTACTGGGAGAAGTAGCAAATACACATTTCTTCATTAAGTTCGGACTGGAGAGTCTGGAATGCAGGACCAGATATGGTGAATCCCATGTTGTTGTTTTAAAAATGTTTGCATGGAGACTCAAGCCTTGCATAAATGCGAATGGCAGGGCTTTCATCGAAGACTGTTTTGATTGAAAAGGACAGGAATTGAAACCATCATTACTACAGAGGTGTTTTTAGTGATGCTATATTTGGAAGGGATTTTTTTTTTTTTTTAAGTACAGGCTGTGCCATTAAATGAACAATTCCTTTTCAGTTTTTTTTTAATGAACAACTGATTTATTTAATTCAGATTAAAGTAGACTAAACCCAAGAGGAAGTTTATATCCAGTGCTTACAGGAAGTATCCACCACCCTTGGACTTTCACATTTTGTTGTGTTACAACCTGAAATTGTGATACATTTAAATAGATTGTTTCCCCATTGATTAACACAACCCACTGCACGCTTTCAATGTGGGGAAAAAACACGCGTTGCCAATAAAAAAATTATAAGGGAGGTAAATACGCCCAATTAGAGTGATAATCACTACTTAGCTAGATTCTAGACTCATTCCACTGTGAAAAAGCAACTCCTTACAATACGGTTATATTCCAGGAAAATATTTTGCTCACATAGTAAAGTATATGAAACCACCAAAGCTACAGTCTAAATCAAGTGTCACGTTTCATTGTGTTCTACTTTTGCTTTTAATGCGCATTAATACCGTAAGCGACAGCATGGAAATTGAGATCTGTTTATGTGTGTGTGTTCCGGTTGTCAGGGTTATCTGCAGACTACTCTTCAGAGACAAATGTGAGTAGTACACAGAGACATTTACAATGTATTCTTTGTATACAACAAGTTTCCTCAGCAATAGCTCATACACCGGGATTTGTTCTTTTATACAACGATATAATAAATGCTAATAAT
Organism: Amia ocellicauda; assembly: GCF_036373705.1. Classification (NCBI taxonomy): domain Eukaryota; kingdom Metazoa; phylum Chordata; class Actinopteri; order Amiiformes; family Amiidae; genus Amia; species Amia ocellicauda. Next base: position 30,520,954 of record NC_089859.1, read on the forward strand.
AAACTAGTACACATTATATCTTGCACACACCCAGACTAATACAGGACGAACAGAGATGGTGGAAGTATAGGAAATGTCTTTCACTACACTAATTTGTACTCAAGGGCCACTTCTGCAATTGAGTACTTTATGCTGTCTGGAAGATAGGAAAGGTTATCCTAGGTTAGTCTTCAAAGTTAATCACAAAAATCAAATCAAACAAGATGCTCACTGCTCAAGACTAATCTAGACCATCAGCAACCCAGAATGCATCAGTCAGATCAATTAACTTCTCAGAGAAAACAAACATTACTCTTTTTCCTTTTTAACAAGATACAGTAAGATAGGGAAAAATAATACTGCCGGCAAACAGATTTCTGTTTTGTCTATGGAGAAGAAAGGAAAAATAAAAAATAAAAAACCTTGTGTTTTTCCAGTTATGTCAGCAAGAACTATAGCATGATGAAAAAAAGAAAAAAGGGTAGGTTACTCTCGCACTTCTCGTAATGAAATCAGTGTAATAGTACTGTTATGCAACTGTTTTGAAGCTTTAAAAGCAACAAACATACAAACAGTCTGGCCCTGTATGAAGCACTGGCTAATGTGGAAAGAGGGATCAACCCACAAGCATGCCCTCAAGGAATTCACCTTGTCATCTGAATCTTTTAATAGATTTACAATGCCCTGTTCATGTGTACACAGTCCTGCAACTTCGCTGCACTAGTACTACATCACCTGACATTTGAACATATTGTCGTTTACAAATGATTTAGAGATGAGTAAACTATTTCCTGAAGGCTTTTAGGAAATAATAATAACAAGCACACAAACAGAGAATGAATAAGTAAAACACAGGGAGTGGACTAGAAACGCGTCAGCACTTAAAATACCTCTGGCTGTAACACTAAATTAAATATGCTACATGCAAATCTTAAATCATAATATATGTATAAATTATACAATGTAAAGGAACAACAAGTCTAAATAATGTTGTACGCTAAGCTGCAGACATCAAGATCTGCGAACAAGTCTTGCGATACAACAAGATTATAGTGCGGCGACTGAAAGAACTCCCAGTCAATGAAATCCAAATGCCAGCCAGAGCAACCTTAATACCTGTAGCACAAGCCCTAATTCGAGACTGTGATATTCTGCAGCTAATTTTAGCCCTAGAGAGTCTAGTATCTGTGGCAGGCTCACCACCATCCCAAGAGCCCCAATCGCCTGCTTGTCCTACACTGTTGGCGTGTTCCCCTTTAAGAGGCAGACCAGAGATCTCAGCCAGACGTCTAGCACAAACACCGGCGTCGTTGTCTCCACAATGACTCAAGGCTTCTGCACCCTTGTTTCCAAAGCACGGACAATGCAGAACGCCGAGCGAGAGCAAGAGAGAGATTCAGAGAGAGAGAGAGCGGGAGCGGGAGGGAGGGAAGGAGTGATATGTTTAGGAATGGGGGAGCACATCCACAAAAGCTCCATCCATGACTTGCAGTTTTCTGTCCCAGAAGGGTCTCAGAGGTAATTAAAAGACGAGAGTTTGTTTCGAAATCCCAGGGGACTGAGGTTGTGGAGGAGACGGTGAGAAAACACCTTGAAAGAAAAAATTAAAAAAGGCAACACCACCACCACCACCACCACCACCACAACAACAACAACAACAACATGAAAACACCTGATTTGAAATGAAGACAGAGGGGAGTGGGTAAGGTTTCTGGGGATTGCTGGAATTGCTTACCAATCTCTCTCGAGTCCCTGCTTGCTTAGCATTTTAAAAGCCACCTCTTGGTCTCTCCTCTCTGCGTATTCCCTGAGACAGAGCCTGAAGTCAGGAATGGCCTCTTTCACTTTCTCCTCCCACCCTCCCCTTTTTGCACCTTTTAACCTTTTAATTTTTTTTTTAAATAAATAAAGAATAAAAAAATATGCCCCTCTTTTTTTTCCCAGACCCTGGTTTTCCCCCTCTTAAGCCATTGCAAAGGGCTGGCGCAAAAGGAAGTCCCCCTCTTCCCTCTGCTCACATGAAGCCCTGCGTGCAATGCTCCAACGTGTGTTATGCAAGGGCACTAGGCTGCCAGATCTCCCCACAGTACTCCACTGTCATCGCTCCTCCCTCCCTCCGCTCGCTTCATTTACTTCATCAGGTATTCATTCAAAAAACACACACTCCAGCTGGCAGTCTGCCCAGACTACGCTCACGAGGAGAGAGAGGGAGGGAGAGGGAGGGTGGAGAGAGAGAGCGAGAGAGAGAGAGAGAGATACGCACACACTCACACGCAGACAGGAAAAAAATCCTCCAGGGAGACGCTTTGCTTTTTTCTTTTTACCTTTCTCTTCTCTCTCTTTTTTTTCCAATGCTGAGCTGGGGTTGTTCTTCTCCATGGGGATAGGAGAGAATTCCCTGTCTTTTTCACTTCATTTTATTTTCTCAGCCTCGTGCTGGGGTGGCACATTGCTTACCCAAGCTCCTGCCTTGCACGGTGGCAAAAACGCCTGTCCTAAAATAACCTCCTTGCTGAAGAATGATCACCCCGCAGCGGCTCCTAATACACTGAGAAAAACAACACCATGCCGAGCACAGCCTGTGAGGGGGGCTGCTTCCTTATTCATTATTAAAAAATGTAGAATAATAAAAAGAAAATGACTCCCTTTACAAATCAGACCTCTTACATAACTCTTCCCATATCAAAGCTCATATGTCTTATCACGGCAACTAGTATTCACTCAGAGAGGGGTGTACAGTGCAGCAAAGATGGGATGCACGTATATGATAAGGCAAAGGCAACAATCTTATCTTTAGGGAATTGAATCGATTTCAGAGTTCGCGCGAGAACGAAGCATCCAAAACAACATGTTGGGATATCTGCTTGTGACAGAAGCAGGCCAAGGAACAATTAGGTGTCAATATGTGGCTTATCCACTAATTTCTTTATTTAACTGCACAATTTGTAGACACAGATTGTAATAAGATCTCAGATGGCACGGATTACAAAGCGTTGCACCTCGAGGAAGCCTTTGCCTGCCAGACAGACAATTTAAAACATTCACTTACACGATTAAGGAAAGATATTGACTTCAATTCTTGCTAAAGGGAGAATGGATGACTCCTTGAGTAATGCCTCAGAGTGTGACAGTGTGTAAATCAATTTGTAGCCATGTAAGGGGAGGGTGTAAAGAATTAAGTGGACAACGATTTGAGGAAAAGGAGTCTCTAAGTGGATATAGCAGAAGAAGCATGTTGTCCCAAGTTGTTTTACAGTTCATGGATAACAGATCCCTTTGAGTAGAAGACCTTAACAATAATGTTTTTAAAAACCTGGAAGGATGTGTTAACACTACATTAAGGATGTTGTTGGATGTCAGAGTTGACAGGGTGCAGGAAGGGAATCTCTTGAACAGATGAGATTGAAGAGATTGAATTAGAATATCCTGAAAGGTTTTAAGAAAAAAAAGCTCAAGACTAGTTGAAGGACAGGATATTTTTAAACAAAGAGTTGTGGGGGTCTGGAACACTACCACTGCAGTGCAAGCTCTAGGTTCTCCAGGACTGATTAACTACTGGAGACTGAACAAACAAGATGGCCCAAATGCCATCCAAAATTCAATGCAGACCCTCCAGGAATTTGACAATGCTGCTACAGAGGGACAAATGTAATTCCTGCACCCCTCTCCACATTGGCCCCTAGAGGTCAGTGTAGACTGTTTCAGACATCCTCAGTACTACAGAGCTTGGAGGTTTGTTTAACTGTCCCAGATCCCCTGAATGTTTTATATTTTCTCATTTGAAATGCTAGTGGAAATGTGTGGTTACTTGTCTGCCATGATAAGTGTATATCTAAGAACAACCAGAGTTTGGGAATGGTGTCATTTCTATTACAGTAAACAAGTGCAGGCCGCAGTACTGGGTCCAGTCTTTCTGATGAAACTTTTCCTGTTTTTGTTAGGCTTCATTCTTGAAAAATGTTCACCACTGCTTTGGGAGACATCTTTAAGGAAGACTACACTGTTTCCTGTTTTGGCTGTCTTCTCTATTTAAAACCCCTATCTACTTTAAAGCTCATGGTAGGCTATGGATTCCTGCAGGCTCTGGTTTTATCTAGAGCACACGATTAACTAAAAACTGGTCCGAAAGAGTCCAGCAATACATAGACTTTTGGCTGGATTTGAAGGATGCCTTTCAATTGATTTACCCTTGTGCTACATTTCAAACCCTAAACTGGTCAAGAGTCCCTGGACTTCAAGAACTGTGGTCAAAAATTGATTAACTGCAATATTCAAAACACTAGTTTCAGTAAATGGAACCAACACTAGCAAAAAAAAAAAACCTGTGGAACAAATAAATAAATAAACAACAACAACAAAAACATACAAAACTATGACTCAGTGGCTGGAATTAGTTTGTGGTTTAAAGAGACTAAATAAAAACTAAAAAAAAAAAAGTAAGGTTTTGATCTAAATGCCCCAGTCTAGGTACTTAAGTCAGTTCTAATTATCATCATTGCCAGCATAACCTACAAAATGAATACTTCTGTGTGTGTGTAAGATAACAACTACCCGCATTTACTTATGTGCTCTCTTTGAATAGTGAGAGCATCACCTCCGAGAAAATGTTTTCAAAGCCATTCAGAACAGCAGAAGAGACTCTTCAGAGGGAAAAAGAACAGTTAAGTTCACTGTAAGTAGCTTTAGTATAATGTGTACTTGTCTGCAATTTACCTAATACACTCAGATTGAGGGACAGTGTTTCACCATTTTTTTTGTGATACTGCTACTCTAGTAGTTTTCAACTGACTATGATATTTTGTCATCCCCCCATCATAGAGTCTACTTAAGCCTGCCACAGTGCTGAAACATTATCATCTTGGCCGAAACCGACTCACGAAACGGGAACAACAACCAAAACCCACAAATCAGACAAAACAAAACTACTCAGATTATATTGCCATAGAGGAATACATTTTTAATTACACATGCCATTTTTTTTTTTTTTTTAAGTATACTTGCAAAGAAGCTGTACTAATTAAACCAAAGGGAATGTTGAGAAAAGCACCTTGGAATCACACAGCACTGTCACAATGAGATTTTGATAACTTGGCAGATTTGTTGGAAAAGTGGAAACACAGACCTGTATGACCTGCAACATCACTTTCTGGAAACAGCCATCTTCTTTTTTTGGAAGATGATGTGTGCATGTTAATTATGGCAACTAACCAGGCGATCAATTTTCCTTCTCAGTAAGGGTATAAGCCCACTAAGATTTTTTTTTTTTTTTCTTGGCAAAGACGCATAGAAGAAAAGAAAACAAACAAACAGAACAAAAAATAAATAAATAAAGATCCACAGACTATTAATTAGTGTTTCAATCTACAAAGAAATCCCTTGGGGCTACTGTTAAATTATTTAGGGACAGCCAAAATAAATACAGCTCAATTAAGGAATTTCAGAGACTTCTGGAGTAGTGCACATGATCAGCAAACATTGCACTGACCCAGAAAACAAGGTCAGACATTCAGGGCTAATTATCTTTCCTTTTCTTTTTTTCTTCTATCCCGGTCTGACCTTTACTGGAGCTTCAATTAAACACTGGCAGATTCATTAACACCCTGTGCAGAGCAGACTACCAGGAAATGAGGACTCAAGGTCAATTATTGATTAGTTGATGCCTGCTTCTGAGATGCTACACAATGTACATCTCTAATTAAAAATAATAAAAATGAAGTTGAGGTAAATAAAAAGTAAAAAAAAAAAAAATCCTTATGTAAGTTTATGTAGATAAATGTACTTTAGGATTTTCACACATGGTTTTGCTGTGGTTATACAACAGTTTTTAGAGTGATTTCCTATAGGTTCAACAAGTGATCACTGTCTTACTACACTTATCATGTGTTAACTATACTCTACTACAGCAAACATGCCTTACAAACATTTACCATGCTATACCACAGCATTCCCATGGTCCAGTCTAGTAAAGCACTTTACGGCATGTTAAAAGTCCAAAAGGTAAACTTGCATGAGAAATGGGTGGCCTGATTATGTTTTTAACCCAACTATTATTAATTTATTTATTAATTAAACTCATGAACTGTGCATTATTTAAACTTCTGGTTAAAATTTCAAGTGAACAGTTTTCTTTTCCCCTCTGCAGAATTGAACTTGGCTTTAATTCGACAAAGACATTTGAACACAAACGCAGAATATATTTTCCAAACTAGCTTATTCCAAAAGACCGTTGTGCGCTGGAAAAACATTAAAAACAAACAGCATCATCAAGTGGAAAGAAGTAAAGGAACGTTTCTGCCAAGCCCATTTGCCAAGTTGGCCTGCTGTGTCATGCACTGTAGCGTCGGCAACCTTTTTTAAGAAAACCTGTTTCTGAGCAAGTTCAGAAATATCTGCCAACATTGTACTTAGAAATTAAGGTGATTAATACAGTACTGTATAGCTGAGCAAAACGCACTAATCAACAGTTGTATGACAACAGCAAAAAGTAGTTGTTTTTAGAAACTATGAAACAAGCAAGTCTGTTCTTCCTGTTTTTATCTTTTTACCAACAGTTGTTCATGTCATAAACTTCTCAAGTCCTTGTACACAGTCAAAAATAAAGACAAAAAGCAAACAGCATAGAATATCAGCATTCTCCAAACAACAAAATTGTGAGGCTTTGTATAATTTACAGCGCTTCTATTAATCTGGACTATTTTTATTTTATTTCTTTAACATTCACTTTTTACTTTTGAGAGGTTGTTGAAATACAAAAAGGAATCACCAAGAAGATGTAATAAAAGAGAACAGAGTACAATATAGATCCGACTGTATGCCCACACACCCATCAATTCATCTCAGATATGGAGGAGCAGAAGCAATGCCTTCCCCAGCTCAAGTCTCAACTTTAAAGTTAATGTACAAAGGAAGCCAATGAATATAATATTGTTTAATTGCATGACATGACAGGAGATTAAAGAAACGACTGACAGTGGAGCTCCTTATACTTGTCAAAAGAGCATTTATTCTGTTCACAATAAGGAACAAATGTGAAACTTTCCTATTTTAAAGTGATCCAACTGCCATTGTCACAGAATGATGAGGTATTGCTGGATTCAGAATTTAAAAAAGGATCAATGTAATCAAGTATGTTTGAAGTTTTTTTTCTTTGTTTTTTTTCCTGAATGTTTCATGAAAAGCCCTTACTTCACAGGCAGCCTACATCCTACAAATCCTCATTAAGATACCATGCTAAAACATAAATTAATCAGGAAGCTATGACAAGTCATCAGAAAACATCACAGTGCAATAATACCAACTGCTGCTGTTCAGCTCCCCACTGTGTATTTTCTCCACTTACAGAACAATGATTCAAACTGACTAACATGCAACAATGGCGTCTGGGGACCTGTACTTTAACGGTGCATGTGTCTGCCTGTCTTTGCATTTGTCATGAAGGGTTAAACAATGTAATCTATTAAGTTTCCTTGGGGATGGATGCAAACGCAAAAACTACGATTCCCAGGCCAATTAAAACAAACAAACAAACAAACTTATTTTCTTGCAGCTCCGGCACATGTAAGATAAATCGTAGAGGTACGTCTGCACCTACATCTTGGCCTCCCAGCTAAAAGCAAACAAGCTGGGGTCGGTTGTGGGGAGTTTATGGATAGATTTGTATAGCAGGAACACAAGCCTCTTGGGGTCTCTCCCATTGCATTGAGATCACTCCATAGCCATGCAAATCAGCAGATGAATATTCACTCAGTCTTGAATAATTGTGACAAAAGAGCAACAGCTACCAAAAACAATTTTATATATTTTTAGAAGCGAACCCCCACTTTCTGTGCACCTGGATTTCCAGCTCATATCGCGTGAAAAACTAAACTGAGGCAAGCGACCTGACAGCTGAAGTTTATCGACATCATTAACTCACAGATGCTTGTTTTGTCTGTTTTCTTTGTGTTTGTCATTGAAAAATGCATAGTAATGTCCCAGCACTCAAGATAAAAAAATACCAGTACATGAAATACAGCAAAAATAAGAAATGGGATCTGTTTTCTCTGTAGAATTACACGGTACGCCCTCAGCAGAGACTTAAAACCAACCCAAACCTAAAAAAACTAATAAATCAGACTTAGAGATGTAGGTTGATGTAAAATCACATTGGGAGTGATTATATCAAACCTCAGGGGGATTGTTCCCTATACTTTATGTTAATGTGGTACATAAGGTTCTTCTTCACCTACCAGTATAACCGTCTGCTAATCGTACTTTCCAGAAACCTGTACATATTTTTATTGATTGTTGAGATAAAACATGAAATTGTCAAAGTGGCACAGGACATATTCATATTTAGAATATCTCACCCCTTCAATGTAACAATAATTTCAATAATTTCTACTTTCTACTACACGAGACCTCAGAAAAGTGTGTTGCATAAAAATGAGTTTCAGGATACATTTGTTTAGAAGCAAACACATTCTTCTGCTAACGACAGCGTTCTTGGCCTTTGAGGGTTAAATAACAAAGGGAAAGAAGAACAAAAGTTTTCAGTTTTTTTAATCATATATGTACGTAACAATTACTGGTATACAAAAATTGTGGAAGAGTAAGGTCAGTAACATCAAGCACATAAACGTTTGAAAAAAGGGTCTGTATAATAGTCTAATTCTGATATATTTTTAGGGGAATGAAACATTTGACAAACTGACAAAAGCTCGCCTGATAAATCCCATGGAAATTCTAAGTGAAACTTCAATATTTATAATGTATATAGACACAGATAGATGATCTTTCGGTTTCAAACTCATTTAAAAACAAACGCCATTTTACCTTCGCAACATCCCACACAACTGTAAATACAAGTCCCTCCGGAGTCATGGAGTAGATACCCAACAATACAGTGAAAGGTGTTCGAGCTTCAATGACAACAAAACAAATCAATTTTCAGATAACACTGCAAATCCTCCTACTCACATCCCTCCTATGAAAGAATGAAAGAATGCAGAGCTTTAAGCCAGCTAGCACAGGAGCAAGGCCTCATGAGGTCACTTTGGACATTTTATACTCATTATTCTCTTTATTAAAGCAATATATTCCTGCTTTGCACTGAAACTGGCTTAGTGCAGCCATTACTCCTATCTGAGCTCATCATTATCTGGGCTGCAGCTGCCTCAGTTGTTGTTGTTCTTTGATACACAACACTTTGAGCCACCATAACACTAAGTTATAGTACACCTACATAGGCTGCGAGTTATCCAGTCCTAGCCCTGCCCACGCGGAGGAAACTTTACTAGGGATTTACAGCAAACCAACAATTCTCCTTTCGTGTGGAGGTGGAGTTTGAAGCCGGCAGCACAACACCTAGGTCCCATCTCTAGAGTCAAGTCCTTTTTTTCCCAGCTTTGGCCTCACCGATTACACAACCAGATATATGTGGCTGTTGTCTTTGGCGATCAGTTGCATTGCTAATGGGCTCCTGTGACTTCCACATCCAGGACCAAAGCGCAAGGCACTGCTCGAAGGAATAGGCTTATTAGCGTTATTTTGCCCTTTGTAAGACACAGCATTGGTGAGGCCCACTAGAGTGGGATGCAATAAAACACACTGTTGAAGGCAAAGGGAAATTAATGCAATTCCACAATTAACTGAAATCTCAAAAAAATTCTGTGCATTACAGTATCCAGCAGAATTTCCCACACTAAAGCAGTGGTAGTAAAGCTATACGAAAAGCTATTTGTTTCCTGCAGTGTCTGTACACACTTTCATACCTTAGCATATGTACACCTTACTGACACTGCCTGACATTTTTACAATATCTTCCTACCTACCTTCACTTCAAGATGACATCTAGCTTTCCCCTTCCTGTTCACTGAACCTATAATCTTTTCCTCTCAATCCTAACAGCGCATAGAACATTGTTTCACATTCACATTTGTCTCATTATATTTCCTGGTGGACAGATGCAGTGAACTACTCCTTTATGCTCCTCATTGCTAAAGAAGAAAATATATATCAACAACAAAGAACATGCCCAGACAAGTTGAGACAGATTTGGCAGCCAGCTATACACTATAGTAGACTTACACACATGAAATGTCACAGTATAAGCATTCATTCAGACTCCCCGTAGGTATTTGTCCTGACACGCAATTATAAGGGTGTTATGTAAAATGCACAAGGAACATTAATATACAATGTTCAGTTCTTTAGATAGCAGAAAACCACATCCTTCGCAGGGCGATTCACAACAGTATGTCAACTACAGCAAAGGATCTCCCTCTGTACGCTCAGCACAAAACTGCGATCTGACCCTTTTTAAATTAAGAACAGCTCACAGTGAAGTTGACCCTTGCCCTGTCTGACTTGTGTATGATGAGACAGCAGACACAGTCGACACGGCACGAAACATTCTCGTATAGAGGAAGAAACCTAATACGTGGCCGACGGAATGGGAATCTCAGATGTGAGAGAGGGGTGCTTTTCTGTAAAAGGTTTTTCTCCTGTGCATAATATTGAAAAACCTCCACATCAAAGACAAAATATATATTTTTACTGTTTTAAAAAGTGAAAGGACTTTGTTTTAATACGGTTCACAGATATCTCTGATTTCTGTCTCCACACGTTTGAGGGCTTCGGCTCAGTTGGAAACCGGGTCAGATTCCAAACCTACAGAAGGGGTTGTTACGCAAGACTGTGAGAGCAACAGCAGCTGCTTCGTAGTGTGAGAGTGTGCTGGGGAGGATTACCGAGTGAGATAGATAGACGTGCAAAGAAAAATCCCTTCTGTTACTCTATAATCCAGGAGGGCAGGGCCTACACACATGGCATGCAGGCTACTACTCGAACACCCTCCCCCTCTTCAGGGACTGCCTTACTCATCTATAATTGCTGGTGCAGGCAATCCTGTACCTGCGTTTGTTTCTAGTGTGTGTGGGTGCGTCAGCGTGCGACGGCAGGAGAAATAAGACAGAAATAACTCCTGAAATGATCGTCCCCTATCTCCTAACTTCTGCCATCATATAAAAGACACTGCCTCGGACCCGGAAAGGAGATTATCAGACACATCTGGAAAGATCAAGTGCCACATTTCAATCTCAGTAATAAAAGCCCTGATTGCATGAGACTGTGAAGACCCAACGTGAGGTCCTCGGGAAACAAGATAATGCTGAACTTCTCAGGCACCGGTGTAAGTTCGAAATCCCTTCCAGGTGGTAAAAAAAACGTCCATCTAAAGGTCTGACACAAGACCTTGAGGATTTCTAGGTTAAAACCACAAACCTACTAGGATCATGACCTGAGCCGGGTACAGAGATGAAGATCTTAAGGGAACATGAATTAATCTGTAACACTGCTACCTATCTGCTTAACCATGAAGTCACTGCCCAGCCGTCTATCCAACTGTTTTCCGTTCTGTAGGTTCTTATGTCTGCTGGTTCGTCTGTAGATTGGGTTTTCCATTTGCAGAAAATCTCAGCCTTTAAGCAGACCAATAGATAAGCACTTAATCAAAATACAAGGTCTCTCCAAACATCAACTTACTATGAAAGATACAGTAGAGACCTCCACAAGGTGATATTTTTTCTCTCTACTTGTAAAAAGTGCAGTCTAAGAAAACAAAGCTGCATACCGTACCTCCTGTCCATTACCCTCACAGATACACCAGAGAGAAGCCCTGTTATAAATCAAATGCTTATACCATGCACCCCCTCCACCCTTTCCCTTCATTTTTTCATTCATTCACTGGAAAGAACTGCAAATTAAACTCTTGCTACAGAGGTCAGTGTGCTGACCCACATAGGATAATGTTTTTTTCACAGCAGTCTCCAATGCTAGCTGAATGACGTTCAGGGACATTAGCATGTGGCATTCTGGGAGAGAGGCAGGGTGGACAAAGCAGATTTAATGCACCTGACTATTTAGAAATTACATGGAAGAGACCCCCCACCCCTCCAACATACTACCAGTTGCTGGGAAGAGCCTTACATTAGAGATTTTTGAGCTTGAAAATGCTCTTGATTCACTGTAATATTTCATTAAAGGTGCTGGAAAGCTCTCGATGGGGAACCGTTTCAGCATGTGAAACAAGACTCAGTGAGTAGGTGTGTCTGACAGAACAATTTGAGAGCCCTCTTCCTCACTGCCTGCTGTGGTAACATAACTGACAATCTTTTCATAAGATGTAACCAGTCAACTTTGAACATGGTGGAAACACAAGAGAATGAACATGGCAACCAGGAATCACACAAACAAAACAAAATATATCCCGTTCTGACTTTACTTTGATAATATTCACTCAATGTCACTGGTAAAGCTTACCAAACACTCTATTATGGTTTAAACCAAACAGCAGGATTTGTGAGTAAGTGCATCTTTATCCTGCATCATCCATAAGTTAATGTAGGTTTATTCCAACTCAGCAATAATTCGGAGTTACTATCAGGATTGCCCCAAAATCACTATACTGGTTTGTTTTGCTTGTCAATACAGGGATTTGTTCGCATTAACTTCACACATTACTGTTTCAGTGTCCAAGTCAATAAAATATAGTCACTTAATGGCAATAGCTTCTCAATTTAGGCAGGTAATTGTGAAGTCTACATAATTTGTCTCGAAAAAGAAAATTAACTTTACTTCTAATTCTTATGTGGGTTTTGAGTGTGAAAACGCTGCTTTTCCACACAAAATGCATGTGATTTCTGATGTCTGAAGTAAAAAATTATAATACAAAATACAAAAAACCCTTACAGCTTCTATGTCATCTGAATATTTGTTTGTATTCATTTTAAGTTTTATGGCAATAACATTACACTAAGGAGCTTTGTGTTCTTTTCAATGATACAGCACTTTGAATGTGTATGTCTTGGTCTATGTGGCGTGGGGGGTATCTATATAAATACAAAAAGAAAGGTTTACGTAATGTAAGCACAGAATTCATTGTCTGTTATGATTTTGTATTTTCTATTTTGTATTGTCCTAAAACAGAAAAATGTATTTTGGTTTTAGACAGCAGTTAAGAAAACAGTTATGTAACGTCTGTGGTATTTTGAAGGACAACTAATTCAAAAGCTTCATTCGAAGGTATTCTGTGCAAGGTACATTGAAACTTTGCAATAGTTACCTTGTACAAAGTTGGTTATTTATTGATGTTTTTCTAAAAGGACAGGATGTTCTCAAGTCTGAATGCACTGGTTTTCTAATTCAAGCTCCCAAAGAATGATGAAAGAAACAACAAAACCATCAAAATAAACAAACAAAAAAGTCAAAACCAATTATTAGTGTATCTTCATTACTTTTCCCATAATCTTCATAATCCTGTGGAAGTTTCTAGGTCATTCTCTGTGTGTTGTTAAAATGTAGGCCCTACACAAGTTTGATTTCTGCAGTTAAAACAACCCTTCCCTTATGCAAATGTGCCTTGATAAACTTATCATAGGATGTTTGCTCTAAATATTCTTACACTCACCAAGACGTTGAGGTTTGGTGTGACTTTAAAAACATGCAACAGCAAAAATGCCTCTGAGAGGAGTCAAACGGTTAAGTGGGAAGCACAGGGTTAACTAAACCCCTGATTTGTTTAACTGCAGAATGAGTGCATTAACCAGAATTGTTGCAGGTTTTAAAGTGTGGTAATCAAGCTCACTGTGAAGAAATGGAAAATAGCAGTGTATCCTCACACGTGTGAAAAGATGTGATGTGGGCAAGCTCGTGTGGGGGAAATTCTCACATTCCATCCCCATCACATTCCCAGTCACTTTGAAACCTTTTAAAAACGGTCTGGCTTTTTATGACTCCTTGGTGAGTAGTTCATAGACGTCTGAAACACAGTGGAAGGGAGTAAAATATATTGTAAATATAACCTCTGACAAAAAATGGGCAGATACGTCTGTATACAATGCCAATGTGCACTGTCAACATCAATGCTTAATTCTTATACTGTGGGTCAAGCTGAAATGTAACAAGTCTGCGTGGCAAACGAGAGGGGCAAGAATAAAAACATGAATTAACAAAACAGTCCAAACTAAAATGGAGAGCTTGACTATTTTTAGTGGACGTCTGAACATTCAATCTTTTATTGTTTAAATCTATAATGGTCATAACTCTATATATATAACCCTAACTCATAATAATCTAGCTGTGGGGACCTGATTCTGTTTTTAAAACCCCTTGTGATTTGCAAAATCAAAATGTGGGAGTAATTACAGTGGCTTTGCTGGTACAACACATTAGAGATTGTTAAAAACACAAATGATTCCTGAGTGAGAAGTAATGGACACCAAAAGGTCAAGGCAGTGCGTATGCATATGGTATGCAATACATTTATTTAATGTTTAATGAGAGTCATACTCTAGTCGCAGGCTATAAACTCCAAGAGAGAAACCATGCAGTGTCTTGTCCATGGAGTTTTTCTGGTTAAGAATGATGTCCAAAACCCTAATGGTTTGTTCAATCTAGAAAACCCAAGGATGAATGCAAGTACAGGGGATAAGCACTCTGTTGATAAACCTGAATTAATTACTATAATCCCAAACCATCCCTACAGAAAATCTTTTAAAAAATCACCTCACAAATGCAGCAGCATATTTCAAACAAGCACCAATTAAAAATGCATTCCTTCATATTCCAATCATTACTCAAGCCACAATACCAATATGCATTCCAAAGCAAAGCACATACATTACCCAAGCCCAAAAGGAAATTAATTCATATTATATTAATGGATAAATTAACTTTCATTAAAAACACCAAACCATCCTCTCTCTCTGTGGTTTGTGCTATTCATAGGAGCCTTCAGATCTACAGATTCCATTAACAAAAGCAACAGTGCCAACTAGATTGAAACGCTTTGAAGAAAAATAAAAAAAGTAAGTGAAAAACAACAGCATGAAAATCAAGGGAAAATGGGACAGCTGGAGGAAGACTACAGTAGAATAATACACAAAGAATCACAGGAATTGTGGGACAGGAGTATAATCAATTGAATCTACTTTAAAGGGACGTGTGAAGATGTTGATGTCGGTTTGACACACTTTATCACCCTGGGCATTTTCCAGACAATCCTTGAATGAAGTGCAGATCTCAAGACTGTTGACAGGGTACATCTGCACACAAACATATTGGATAATCAAAAGCTAAGAGGCTGCAAAGAGCTCCAAAAGGTGTTTTTTCTTCAAAAAGACCAAAAAGGTTGTCTTCTGCTAACACAAAGAGAGAGAGCTGATTTAAGCCTCAAAAGAGAAACTGACACGATTACAGCTGGGGATTTACTATACTATTAAATGTGTTATTTGATAAAGATGTGTTTCCCACAGGTCTGAGGCTCAGTGTCGCTGTCTTTGGACCCCAAGTCACCACCCCAAGTCATGCTCTTGCAGAACGGCAAATTTGTACTGAACCCTGAAAGCAAGATGGCTTTCAAGAATAGCATTTCTTATTAGGATACAAAGAGGCCCTGCTGTTGCCACCTGTAGCAGTATATCAAGTTTGCCTTGCAATAAAGTAGCAGTTTAGGACACATACTAAGCTTATATTAAATGTTACCCAACCACAGGTTACAGATGGTCACCTAAATTATAAGAGATTACAGGCAGATGGGATATACCTGATCAAACCTGCATATTCACAGTGCATGTGAGATCAGCCCCGTGCATTAATTCAACATGTAGTCGGGTTTGTCTTGATGAACCCTATATAACACTAGTTTCAAGGCTATGCTCATGCAAAACACTTTCCGGGAAATCACTGACTATGAACCCATTCTAACAATCTATACTTGAGCTTATATGATCTGTATTCGTTTTTTTTATGATGTCATTGCCTCCTTGCAGAATTATGATATCACATGCATGCTGTCTGACTTTCTATTGCTATTTCTCCTTGGGCTCATATGTGACTTGCATTTGTAGTGCTACTGTCAGATGCAGACAGATTTGGTTGTTGTTGTCATGGCGTGTCTGAAGCAGTTACGACTTAAATGTGCTAAACTAAATTTTTACCTCAAATCCTGGTGTAAGTCATTACGAAACTTCTACAGAATACAAATCGCACTCCCCTTTAAAGCAGTCTGTAGAATATGCATAAGAATAACAATGAGGTGTTTAACTACTTCAGTCATTTTGCTGAAAACTAGAGGTGAATGTAAGAATCAATGGTAACACTTTCCAATGTCTCCCTAATTACAATGTATTAACATAGCAGGTACTCAGTAACTACATCTTAGTTACTCATAAGAACAGCGTAATTATGCAATTATTAGCATGTACTTAATGTGTAAAATGTGAGCCATGTCCATTGCATCCTTACCAGACAAATGTGTACTTATATATACCGTTAATCATTTTTACACATTCAGTACATATTAACAAATGCATAATTACACTATTCTTATTAGTAACTAAGATGTAGTTACTGAGTACCTACTATGTTAATACACTTTAACTACGGAGACCTATTGTAAAGTGTTACCGAATCGATTTTATGCAGAAAGCTTCTAAATGGGCTTCTCACATTTCATTGCCAGGAACTGTGCAGACAAAAGTAAGTGCTGGCTAATCCATATCCAGAGAGTATATTCTGTTTTGTATGAGGTAGACTGAAAGCTAAATAGAAGTGTAAGAAGCACCTCAGTGTTGTTCCCTTAAGACTCCCAAGGCAAGGCATCATTTGAACCTGTGCCACACTGATATTCTTCCCTTTACGCATTTCTCTACTTCTATCATAAAACAATAAATTCCTATGAAGGAACAGCTCATTTCAGGGAAGAGTTAGTCCTAAACCTAACATTTGTAGCTCACATTCTGGATTATGTGATTAGGAAACATCCACAGAAAAAAAAAAAAACTTTAATTTAAACCAGAAGTCAAACCTCAGTCGTAATTGCAATAAAATAAACATGTCATTACTGAGCTCATAATGAAATGACCCTTAGAGGATACATTTGAAATTGCCATTACTTTTATTCATTATGATGAGATTACTATTTTGTGAGTTAGTCCTTCGATCCTCTAAAATGGGTCCTGTCCTATTAAGGCTGGGGCAGAAGGAGGACACATGAAAACACGGCTGATTAGTGGGGAAAACTAACAAACGTGGTGCAAGGGTGGACAGGGCTAATCAAGCTGTGGCTCAAAGGGAGACCGGTGCTTGTGTGAAAGGTGTAGACGAATGCCCCTTTCCATCCCTACCCTGACGAAGCCTCAGCACCTCTAATGGCTCAGATGAATTATGAGTGTACTATGTACTCTTGGAAATGTGCGCCGAGAATACTAAAGCGCCGGATGCCATGGCAACAGGGCCACTCCACTGTTCCATAGTCCCCATTAAGAAAGATTTCTGCTGCTCGGCGACTACGTTATGAGGTCATGCAAAGTAACTAAGTGAAAGAGCCCATTGAGCAGCCTTAAATTCCAACAGGAATGAAAGAACAGATACCCAAAACCAAGGCCTCAGGTGTCAGCAACCTTACACATCAATTCATGGTTTACTTTAAGTGGCTGGAATGTTTTGTATGTCTTAAATTATATTAAATTGAAAACTTAAGTCCTCTTATTCCTTCATCCTGACCCCACAGTGGTGAATTTGGAGATTGTGTGGGTTTCGGTGTGTGTGTGTATTAATCTTTAATAATTAATGCTGTGGATTTTCATTTCAGGTTCACTATTTTATGTTTTATACTGGAATCTTATTCAACAGTAGGAAAGCAAAGGGTGCTCATACACTTGTCCTAATTAGAAAAAAATAAAATAATGGAATTATATGTATCATCACCAACAGTACATATAAATCCACTGGTGGATGAAGACCACCCCCCCCCCCACGATGTTTCCACTTGCTTTGATATACATATGTATCTATTCATTTCATTTTTATATTTGCATTGTAATAATTTGCATTGTTTGTTTTTTCACTACTTACAATATTTTTGCAGACATTTTATCATCTTTTAACATCTTTATTTTATGTTACTTTTCCTTTATTTTATAGCTAATCCTAGACTGGGAAACAGAAACAGAAAAGTTAAAAACTTACATTCAACCATTGCACCAAAAGTTTTTCACAGATTATATGGTGAATTCGTTCTATTGCTTCAAATGGGGCTATAGCTTGATTTGCTCTATTCTTACTGCAGTGACATGGTCTTGTCACAAATGTTTTTTATGAGACATTTTTGTCTTAATCTTTAATTAAGAAAAATAACATAATAAGTTATCTTTTTTTTTCTATGGAACCTTCCAGAAATCCAGAAAACATGACAAGACACTACAATTTGTTTGACATAAATAAATACTTCATTCATGGATTATGAGAATGTGCCTTATGAAAAATACCTAATGGCTCTTGGTATTAAATATCCTTATTTGCATATTAACTGCAGAGCCCTCAAAAATATAAATGTATTTATTTATTTGTTTTGTAAATCTGGTGTTTGCCAATGCTCAAATGCCTAAAATTAAAAAAGAAAAAAACAACAACTGTAAAGTTAACCATACAACAGAATAAAATGGAACATGTTTTTTGGTAATAAAGAATGCTACTTCATGTGCCATTAAAATTAAGAACAAAAAGATTCAGTTCCAGCCTTGCTGAGATTAAAAAAACATTTTCCAGATGGCTAAGGAAAAAAAACTTCCAACTTGAATGCCAAAGAAGAACAAGTTTCACATCTTTGAACAGAACATACATGTCTTTGAACATTTTGCCTGTTCTAATACTAACTCCGTTTCTGAGAAGCTTGCAGGCAAGAAAAACAGAGCTGAACAAATACATCTAAGGATGTACATCTTCAGCCTTGAAGCAAACTTCGGTTTTATGCACTTCGGGCTGTCCTAAGTTTAAAATTGGATGCAAGATTTAAGAAGGAAAAAAGATCATGGCAAATGAATAGATCAAAAGGACCTTCTTAGTGAAGAGAGATCTCAGGTTAAGTCAATGTGAAAGCTGGTTTACCGTGAGACAAATTGGTATCTTTCTGAATGGATTTAATAATAGTTTTCACCACCTCTACCATTAAACTTGATGCGTACATAAAGCTGCTATTGGGTCTAGACTTTCAGGGTTTTCTGTAATTTCATGCGTCACCTGTTCATTGTCCTGCTATTGCAGCCGTTCTCAGCATACAGCAGTAGTGAACCAGACAAGAGTCTCAGAGCTAGACTCAAGGAAAGATGAGGAAAAATCATGCAAAGTACTTTGAGGATACCCCGACACTATAATGAAAAACTACGCGTTTCAATGTCCTAGCTTATCCCCACACAGAGAAATAGATAGAGAGAGACAGACAGACAGACGGGGCAGACACATTACAGTAAAAGTGTGCTTTCTGAATTCAGTTCAATTGAATCTGTTAATAGATTCACCACTCAAATACACGTGACTCAGCAAAAACTCAAGTGCTCAGTGGCATGGCGCTAACAAGATAATGCACTCTCTCTCCCTCTCACACACATTTTTTGTTTTCTCCTTGAAATCTTAAGGAGGACTGTGTAAGAGAAATAAATATAGGAGTCTGTTGACTGACATCCAGGTTTAGTGAAGTACATTTGTGAGGAAACAAGAAACCCTTAGGGGACCTTTAAAAGACTTGACTAGGCTACTGACGAAAATAACAAAGCTTAAATTCTAACTGCACATTTTTTAAATATTTTAAGGTATGCATATAGAACTACCAGTAATATTCCTTATTTCCTCATCCTAGTTAAACTTCTGTTTATAATAATTCAGCGGTTTCAGCTTTAAAATTCAAGGAACGAACGTCAGCTTTTAAAAACTTGAACGTAACCAGCTGTCAATGCATGTTTCATTTTTACTGTAACCAACATAATGCGGTTTTATCTGAAAATGAGTTTCCTCAACCACTTTCAGCTTTGCTGCAAACACTGCTCTTTTGGACTTATAAAGGATTCATTTTGGTAATGTGACATGAATAGAAATATTGCTCATGGTATTTAATTCCAGACATAGTCGGATAATGAAGAGCCATATCGACTTTTTATTTGATTTCGCATCTACAAAGGACACAATACATCATTGCATACTATGACATGGAGTCATTATTTAGATTTACATTTCAAAATCCCCTATTTAGGATTCTTTAGCATTAACACTATATTAGCTGGGCCTTTAATTTAAACTGGGACTTTAATTTTGAGTGAAAAAATGTTACTATGGACAAGGACTGGCATTGATCTAACATCTGGGACAAGACTGTTAAACTATTGACTTTTAACAGTTTTGTAGACTGAAGTTTGATAACAAAGGCAGGGATATTTATTTTTAGTGTTGGGCGGGCTGCATAATCAAGATAAACCTTAAAAGATTAATAACACTGTACTTTTCTTAACTTCAAGTAGGTCCTCTTATACCACAGCTTTCCTCAAAATGTAAAAAGTGGAGATCAAAATAAAATACAAAGCATGTTACATACTGACTTTATCTTAGGTGAAAAGGTGAATTAGACAGTGAAAAATGTACAGCCTCCTTGGTCCATTTCCAGACATTTACCTGCTTTTCAAATATGTGTTTAGTACACAAGTATTATCTGATATACTGGGCAGGGCTCGGTGTGTCTCCCAACCCTGCTCCCTTCCTCCATGTCACTTTAAACAGCCTGCTATCTCTTAGATTTGACCTGCTCACTTAAAGACAAATGGAAAGATTCGCACAATTTACTGAACTTGCATCACAATCACATGGCAGATGAAGTTCAATGACTGCCAGCCCCCTCCCCCCCCGGCTCCACAATACACACCCAACCCATGAAGCAAGTCATTGAGTTCAAATTTTTCTTACTCACATCAATATCTGAATGGAAGCCTGCCAGTTGAGCCTCTTGGCTGGTGTTCAGACATGCTGAGGTTCTTTGGATTCTAGACTGTCAAACAAAGCCACCCAGCCGCCAGTGAGAAAGGCTACAGAGCTAATTTGTGCCGAGGCTGAATTTTGCCTGCTGCAGTCAGACGCTGTAAAAACGTGTGAGTGTGTGTGTTTGTGTGTGTGTGTGTGTGCGTGTGTGTGTGAGTGTGTGTGTTTGTGTGTACAAATCCCTCTCTCTTCTACAAGGGAAGCCTGCTTAAGCCAAGATACTGCGGCCGAAACCTTTCTCTGCTTTAATTGGCCTTAACAGTAGAGATGAGGCACAATGGGGCACTGGGTCTGCCCAAGCCAAACCAGTTTTTCCCATGTGCTGAGGGGCCAAAGCTGGCTCAATTCAGCCATGAATAGTTTCAGATGCAGGCACTAAGGTAGGGGAGATGGAGAGGGGGGTTGGGTGACATCATAATCAAAAAAGGGCAGAGAGACCAGATGCCTTTTTTCCAATATTTGGTTCCATTCTGGCCGAGCTGCAGGAATTCTGAAAGCTGCGGTTTACTGGGTTCAGATTCCAGACTGCTTGTTTGGGAGTTTGGCACGAAAAATCTATGCAAATGGCAAGCTGGACCTTTTTCATCAGCTCTTTAAGACAACAGGTTCTGCTCAGTAACAAACACCAGGGCAAAAACAAAGCTTGCAAGAAAAGAATGTCCGATGATGGCCTAGACAGAAAATACAGGCCTGAGAAGACAAACCAGGGAACTGTTCCTCCCTAACAAACTCTTCGACATGACCCAAAAACGTTACCGCTTACAACAAAAGCTTGGGAACTTTTGAAGTCTTGCATTATATATTTGTCTGAAAGGCAAGACTAGAACTTTCTCAGTGTTGTGTCCATTAAATTTGGATAACTTTGACCTTTGCAAATGCAGTGCATCCAATCTACAGGGGGCAGAGGCTGGTAGAAGCACTGACAAAATTAGGTCTGAGCTCCTCTAATGAGCATTCCTCAGTCCTGACCCCAGCGCCCCTGCCACCCAGGCCTATGCCAAACAGGACTCTTGAATTGTGATAAATTGTGTGTTAATTTGTGTCATAGGCATTCCAAACTCTGTTATATCTTAAAGCCCAAGGAAAAAAGGCATCACATAAATCTGTTCTACTTTCTGTAATAGTTTATATAGTTGTTTTTTATGCTCCTTTGATAGAAAAATATTTTTTCACAGTGTCACAGGTTTACAAATCTCTGCACAACCCTTGCACAATTCCATAGTTTGCCGTAGATTTGTGTTGCTTCATGATTCATGTCATTCACACAATCATGCTCAGATATACACTCACCTAAAGGATTATTAGGAACACCTGTTCAATTTCTCATTAATGCAATTATCTAACCAACCAATCACATGGCAGTTGCTTCAATGCATTTAGGGGTGTGGTCCTGGTCAAGACAATCTCCTGAACTCCAAACTGAATGTCTGAATGGGAAAGAAAGGTGATTTAAGCAATTTTGACCGTGGCATGGTTGTTGGTGCCAGACGGGCCGGTCTGAGTATTTCACAATCTGCTCAGTTACTGGGATTTTCACGCACAACCATTTCTAGGGTTTACAAAGAATGGTGTGAAAAGGGAAAAACATCCAGTATGCGGCAGTCCTGTGGGCGAAAATGCCTTGTTGATGCTAGAGCTCAGAGGAGAATGGGCCGACTGATTCAAGCTGATAGAAGAGCAACTTTGACTGAAATAACCACTCGTTACAACCGAGGTATGCAGCAAAGCTGGAAACAGCTGATTTGTAATGGAATATCTACAATGCGTACAGAGGCCCATTATCAGCAACCATCAGTCCTGTGTTCCAATGGCACGTTGTGTTTGCTAATCCAAGTTTATCATTTTAAAAGGCTAATTGATCATTAGAAAACCATTTTCCAGCTGATTAAAGAAGCAATAAAACTGGCCTTCTTTAGACTAGTTGAGTATCTGGAGCATCAGCAATTGTGGGTTCGATTACAGGCTCAAAATGGCCAGAAACAAAGAATTTTCTTCTGAAACTCATCAGTCTATTCTTGTTGTGAGAAATTAAGGCTATTCCATGCGAGAGATTGCCAAGAAACTGACGCCATGCCATACCCTGTGGATGGCGCTTGATTGGAGCCAATTTCCTCCTACAACATGACAATGACCCAAAGCACAGCTCCAAACTGCAAGAACTATTTAGGGAAGAAGCAGTCGGCTGGTATTCTGTCTATAATGGAGTGGCCAGCACAGTCACCGGATCTCAACCCTATTGAGCTGTTGTGGGAGCAGCTTGACCGTATGGTACGTAAGAAGTGTCCATCAAGCCAATCCAATTTGTGAGAGGTGCTTCAGGAAGCATGGGGTGAAATCTCTTCAGATTACCTCAACAAATTGACAACTAGAATGCCAAGGTCTGCAAGGCTGTAATTCCTGCAAATGGAGGATTCTTTAACGAAAGCAAAGTTTGAAGGACACAATTATTATTTCAATTGAAAATCATTATTTCTAACCTTGTCAGTGACTATATTTCCTATTTTTTTTGCTATATTTCCTATTCAAACTCATTTCATGTATGTTTTCATGGAAAACAAGGACATTTCTAAGTGACCCCAAACTTTTGTGTATACCAAACGCCCTCTGAACCACAAGTCTGCTGAACTCCAATGCACGAGCATTCCTGGAAGCCTTATTTGCTACAGATTTGTTATTTACGTAAAACGAGCCAAAAATAAATCCTCCCACAATGCCCTTTTAACACAGGCCTTCTGCATGACACGTCAGCAGGTACCATTTTTTTAAATAACCACCCAGTCAAGGGTTTTTCACACTAAATGACTGCTTTTGAACGGCATTAACGTCAAAGTTGTGAGCAAAAATAGAAGCATAGTAAATCTGAATGTGCCTTTAGTGCACAAGTGTAGGATGCAGAATAGAAGACTATATATATGTAGTTCACTATGGTTTTAGATGAAGGCTTCTGTAATTATTCTACATTAAGCTTTTTTGTTCTGTTCCTTTTGCTGCTTTCCGCATGTTAGTACAATGTGCTTCGAAGCAGATGGTTTAATGCCTGTCTGACTGTGGCACTACTAGATCCCAGCAATCACCAATTGAGAATGCACTGTACTGTAAGACTGATGACATCTGCTGGAGAGAGGCTCTTGAGGAGACAAGCTGAAACGCTGGGTTTCTGTGGGTCTCCCAGTACCTCTTTATCTACTGTACGGTGCCAGAAGGGGGCACCAGAGCTGCAGGTTTCCCCGGCCTAATATAAACCACTACTACTAAAGCTCAGAGCCCATCGGAGAGAAAACAAAACGTTTTTTTTTTTTTTGGAGATATGTTCCCACAGAGGTCTTTTGGAAGAAGAAGCACCGTAACTCTCAAAGAAGGCCATGTTTGACAAATAAAAGACACTTCTGTGGAAATCATTCTGTGAATAAATGAATTAATAAAAAATAAATACATAAAACTTTAACATTCAGAAATGTTTAACTTAAACTATGAGATTAGTTATTTCTCTACATAAGTTTACTTTGGGAAGTAAACTAACCTCATGGCTGTTTAGTTATGCTATGATTTAGAAAAAATTGGCATTCAGAGAACATATTTCTGTAAAACATCTGAAAGTATGCTCATTTATTTGCATTAATTTGTCCTCATCTAATTCACAACCAGTCAAAGCCCCAATACTGATTATGATCAGACTGCAGTGCTGATTCTGAGAGTTTAATCTTCAAAGCTTCTGACATCCCATGAAGTGTGTTGAACATGAACAAAGAAAAAGCTGTACTGGCAATGGCATAAACTAAGTGATCAAAGTAGAATAATAAAAAAAAACAGGACACTTGATGCCTTCAGATATAGTAATAATAATGGATATTATTATACATGTTAAACTATTAAATCTACCAGCAAAATGTGTATTTCTCTCGAGTACAAATATTTACATCAAATTTGTTGTTTCCACAGAACAAAAAACCCTGTTACGATTTAATAAATTAGTAACAGTAACATTATTCTATGGTCACTGCATACACAGTGGTCCTACTACTGAAAAAAAACATCAGACCTACAAAAATCCCCAAGTGGAAAAAAAAAAACTTTGTTACTTTAAGTGTTTACAAGTCTAGTTCACAGAGACCCAAATGCACACGTGAGGGAAAAGTAGTGGATGTAATCAGTCTGGTATTGCGTTACGGTGTCAGAGTTACATCGTCAAACTGCAAATCATACGGGCAGCCCAATGCAGAACGTACATCCCGACTGTGCTCCGTGTAACAGGACAGGACTAGTTCAAGCACACTACTGTAAAAGAAGGACAGAAGTGATGTGTACATCAACAGCCCTTGATGGTTTATTAATGCTCTTAAATGTTTGCCATACCCAGATGACACCTCTTCAGTGAAACATTCCTTAGCTGGTGAAAACTGGCACGTACTCTCTCAGAAGGCAGGGGAAAATGCCATGGACGGTCTACACCACTTATACACCTTGGAGAATGTTATCCATAAACCCAAGGTAGTAGGAGACCTGCTGCGTCTTCTTCCATCGAGTTAAAAGTGGAATGAAAGGGATCCGGGGAAGTTTCACCATTGAGTAGTGAAGTTTAGTGCTGATGCTACGTTAAGCAGTTTTAAAGCAGGGAAGTGAAAATGCAAAAGGAAAAAGAAAAGGCTGGCTTTTAATAAGATGGGTATAAGCAGCGGTCCAACAGAACCAATTACGTGGTAGAAGCTTTAAAGTATAAAATATTTGAATTGTTATAGTTTTATACAGATTGTTGTGAAGACATAATAGGAAACCCCTTTGTATTGAGACTAGGTCATGGGTTTTCTAGGAGATTTACACCGGGGGAAAAATGTGTGCTATGAAGAAGCAGAAACAAAATAAATGAATAAACTACAGACAGCATTCTCTTTCAAGATGTAATTAAGTAAAAAAAAAAACGTTTTACATCTTCAGGGGAGCTTGTTTTTGAATAATTAATATGATTAATTGACTTTAGCTCATCCATTACTTGAAATACTCTGATAGTGTATTTGGAACAAACTCGTTAGTAAAACAAGGTCTGTTAACAAACCCCACCTCACTTTCAAAACCAGCACTATAAAATGCAATAACACAACAAAACAACCCACACTTTCCGTACCGGCTGAAGAAAAGCCTTGAGAAGTACTGCACTAATTATTGGCAGAATGCATTTTCCCCCTCACATACTTGACTCATTAAAGCTGAAATCCTTAAAAACAAGAGAGGAAAAAAAAAACTAAATATACATGTCCTTCATTCTAACACAGTGTGGGAAAATCGTTACTGTATTTTCCAAAAAAAAGAAAACTTGTATTGAAATGCAGAAAGCAAGTGTTATGGTGTTCGGTAAACAAAGAAGCTGTTTCCAGGCAGTCTTTCCTTCACTTCTTTTCTCTCTTTCTGCCAATTAGGGTTGAAGCAACATGAGCACAGAAAGACTTTCCAGAAGGCCTGAGCTAGCTTTGGAGCTGAAACAATGGTCAAATACTTAATATTTCTAGCTGAGATTAAATTTACCAGGAACACACAAAGCCTAAAAGACAAACAAAAACTGATGTATAATAAACTAGAGCAAATGTAACTTAAGGTAAATGCAAAGAATCACAAATATTCATGCACAATCATCAAATAAGATGCATCACTGGATTACATTTTCAAAAGGAATAGACCACAGAAAACAACAGAATCACAAAACAATAGACCTGGAGTATCATCCCACTTATTCACAGGCCCTGATTAGCACGACACCTGGACTACCTGTACTGAAATAACATTGGGGGGTACCAGATTAGTGGTAATATGAGTGTGAAACTATCCTGCTCCGATAAGGCCACAATTATTCAAATGTTGACCTTTTCCTTTTAAGAGATTTACCACATTGCATTCTTGAAACATTGTGCTCTTAAAAGCACTTTCAGCCTTACAAAATAGAACAAAATTACTTAATTAATATACTTTTGTGTTACTTGAATGGTCCAGGATGGATTGCATTGATAGGCATCCCAAGTATTTTTATACGTTTTTCAGCATTGCTACGGATACTTAAGATTAAACCGCATGCACGCCAACCATAAGCAAACATTTTTCATGCACTTTTGTCTTCAGAATTTCTTATCTACCCTTGCGGTCTATCTTCGTGCCTTCACCATTATGACAGTGCTGCATACCTTTAAAACACGAAGCCCACACAATCCCCCAAAACTCTCTTACAACAAAGATCAAAGCTTTTCCCTCCAGTTTCCGAATGCAACTTCAAATGAAATCTGTACAAATTCCCAAAGCTGTGTGTAAAATGAGAATTAAAAAGAAAGAAAGATATTTTGTGGGTAATCGAAATACCAGAATACCCACAAGTAGGTAAGTCACCAAAGTGTCTAGTGTTTCCTGTGTATTCGGCTGTGTGGCCACTGTATGTGTATTTCAACTGAGCGTCACATCTCACACAGAGGAAAAAAAGCCTACCACATTCACTCTTGTTGCTCTGGTGGCCTCCCTCAATTTCGACTGGCAGGGCAGGGCTGGTGGAATGGGCCCATCAGATTCCACACTGGTGATCGCGTCTCTTAGTTACAGAGCAGGAGTGAAACCTGAGACAGGAGGAAGAGAAATAGGGAATTTAACCTCGAACTGAAGATAATCACACACAGTTCCCCTCTAGCCGTGCATACCAACATCTGCACATCCACCTCACATGAGCAACACCTCCTTTGCACGGCCTACTTTTCCACTCACTGCTAGTTAGAAACAGGGGGAATAAGCTTCAACCACCAGACTGAAGCTTATTTATTAGTACTACATCTATAGGAACAACAGCAAACTATTGAAACCAAACCAAAATACTAGTCCCCAAGTGGAAAAAGACACTGTACCCAGTGTCAGGTCCTTTGGCTCACATTTGTTGTGCAACACCATCCAAGTCATCTTATAACTGCTTCATGGTCATATTTGAAGGAAAATACATTGAGTTCATCTCTTATGTCACCTATACAATGTACTTCCTCCTTGGTGTAACAGTAGTCTAATAATCAGGAGAAAGTAGGGTTCCACCATTTTGTAGAAGTGGTTGAAGGCCATATACAAATTAGGGGAATGCTCCATTTCAAGACCAGAGTGAGAGCTACTGAACATCTACGCTAATGTGCAGAGCAGTTATTTGAATTATATATACGTATAGTATTTGAAAGCTTCCTATCTCACTGTATGTAGCACAATTAGCCTAACAGTTTCTTTCATGCTAATCTTAATAAAAAGATAATGGGATTGTTTTATGCCTTTGGTACGTTCGGGTCTGTTTGGAGGGAAGAAAACAACAAAAACAAGGCCAAGAAAAACAAGCCATGATTTCAACCTCACTACTTGGGGCAGGAAAACAATTTCAAACAAAAATCGAAAGAAAAGGCAGTAATTAACCTCTTGAAAACTCAAACAAACAAACACACACACTCGGCTGTAGATAGTGTAGTTTGAGAATGGAAGAGGTAAACACCTGGGCACCTGGAGCAATGCCTACTGGGAACTCTCTCTTGATTCATTATTGGGGAAATGGGAGTCGGGTTTATAACATCTCAAACATGATACCCTGACTGTGGTATTGGTGTTTTGTTCACCCATCACCACAATCCATTTAAGAAGAGATCAAATGCTCAGTACAATACCCTTTGCGAGGAAGAGAAGCAGTGATTTCAACAAGCAAGGAAAACTGAGAGGTCATTTGAGTTAAAGTTTTTTGTTATTTTTCCCTCTCTGTGTTTGTCACCTCCCTGCGCCCTTTGAGAAGTATTCTGTCACATGGCTCTGATCCTGCTGTGCTTCCTTATTTGATTGGTACAGTACAATCAATATTCCTATCATAACACCTCACAAGCTGAGAAATGTCACAAGCACTCTCTCGCTGCTCTGATACCAAGAAACTACTAAGACAGACACATAAAAGGCACAATAAAGGAAGACACACAATTTGATGAGGATCTGTATGTTATGTGAAATGTACCGTGACTGTTCAAAGGATTTAAGTCAGAAGGTGGGCTGCAAGGGAAAATGTTTTTTTGCTTTGATATGTATGACTGAAGCAAAGCTCTCGCTCTCTCTCTCTATATATAGTTTTCTTTTTAACAATACAACTCAAGATTCTACATTTTTCAACACCATCGACAAATTAAAAAACAGGTATTGAGAGAAAGTGAGGGCTAAACTAAAATACGCCTGTAGTGAATCGTAGTGTCTAAATTAATGTGCAATGCCTCTTAATTGAGGAATGGATTACAGTTTAATTGTGGGTTTACGTGGGTGAGAGATCCTGGTTTGACCACTAACCAAGATTTCTACAGTGAAGATCTCTAATGCAAGGTTTATGTTCAGTTCCTTACATAAACAAACGGTAATTTTCTCTGGCCAGCAATACAGCAATTTTAGAAAATCAGTCCTGGAACCTCTGCAGTCATTCATGACATTATCATGATCATCACAAGTAGCAGTTGCAGAGAGTGAATTTTAACGACCAGAAAGATAAAATTAGAACTCAATGTGTCTCCCATTTAAATTATGTGTAGGACTCTTTTGCATCTTGTTCATGAAAACTCAGTTTTTCAGGAAAAGGGGGAAAAAAAGATCTACCACAGTGCCGATAGCTGTGCCAGAGTGTATGAATACAGCCTTCAGTTTTCCACGCCAAGTTCCCCTGACCAAACTGCCTTGACTCAAAATTGCCGCTCTCACTTCTCGGTGGGCTGAATGGCCACAGCTTTTCACAAGCCTGGTGTGCTGCTGTATTTATAAGCAAAGAGGGTCTTTTTTCAGAGGGGGCCAGAATGGAGCAGTTGGGGTGAGTTTAATGGTTTCAGTTCCCCGAGCGTCAGAAAATTTGAACAGACTGATACTAATTTAGGAGTCTACAAGCCCAATATTGTCCAAGTCAGAGCATGCTGTAAAATATTTTGTTTGGCCTTCAGGAAGAGTCTTACAAGCCAAGATGTAGCTTGTGCAAATCTGGGCATGGCCACTCCATGACTGAGGACTGGAGACCCTATAATAAAAGTAAAGCCATCACACACTATTTAAAATAAGCACCTCATAACAACTCATCATCTCTTACCGCACCTAACTTAGGGATTCTCTGTCGTTGCTTCTTTAGAGGTGGATATTTGCTATTCTAACTAGGTCTTCCAACACCAAACACCTGCTGAAAAGATGATGCACAACTTGCATATGAGGACAGGAGTTCAGTATATATACCAGAGATTGATTCTGCAAGCAATGTGAACAGGTTTCCCCACCGCATTTCCTCACAGGCAGCATTTGAGAAGCTATTTGTATCCAAGAACATTTAGTAAGCAGAGCAAATAAGGATGTGAGCAGATACAACATAGAACAGCCGTAAGAAGGGAACGCAGACAAGTGAGAAAAAAAACACGAAGGAGAAATTACTATCACTGAATTCTACGCCAGGAAGACACAGGGTTTAAAAATCGATCCAAAGGTGAAAATGCAAATGATCATTGTATCCTATAACGAATACTACTTCATAAAAGACTGTTACTTGTAAAAGAAACAGCAGCAGATTTATTAGGTGTGCAGAAGGGATTTAAGAGATACAAGATAAAAATTCCAACTCAGTCCTGGGATTAGGCTACTGGGCACCCAGTGGCAATGCATCAATCATTAGATATTAAACTGCAGCCAGGAAAAAGAAAGAAAAAAAAACATAAATAGAGTGCAGCTGACTATAGTGTAGAGCAGAGAAGGGGTTTCATCCTTTAAAAGAAAACTATCACAGATTCACTTATAAACCAGACGCTGCTGTTTCTTAGCAACTTGGAGCATAAAGTTGATATGTGTTTAGATTTTCAGTCAGGACTTGTCCACTGTCTGAAACGCAATTTGTGGGGCAACAGCTTTCAAAGTCAAAGAGTGGAGGCCATTATTCACAGAGGAGCAATATATCAAAGCACTGCACCGGAGGGCAAGTTATAAACAGTTATATGCCCCATCACTCAAAGACATTGAAAACCCACAGCTCCTATCAATGTCAGATTTGAAAGCAACAAAACCACAACACTGGCTTTAGTTAAATGCTTAAGGTTTTTACAGGTTTCCTGAGCAACAAAACTTGGTATTCCCTTCAAAAGTCAGAAAAACTGAGGGAAAAGTAAAACTGGCAAATTATCAGGATTTTGACTTAAGGAGAAAGACGAGACAAACTCACAACAGTATTTCAAACAGACAAAATAATTTAAGAACACATTAATATATAAAATGCTAGAGAGATAGAAGGACATTTCACCTGTTTTGTTTCACTGGTAGCAGGTATTTAACACAAGAATATCATCAAACAGTTTTTGAAGGAGCCCAGGAAACACCCAGAACACTCCAGTTAAACAATATGCACATTGTGATTTTTGGTGCTTGTTTCAATTTGAGATTGATTCACGTTTTCAGGTTGATGGTCTTCTACATGGACTCCTCACTTTCCCCATCAAAACAACTTGGGGAAGCAAATACAAAATGCAAACACAATGTTAGGGTATATTGTCAGAAGTGTAGAATTGAGAACAAGGGCAGTAATGTTCAGACTGTACAATGCACTAGTTAGAGCTCATCTGGATACTGTGTACAGTTCTGGGCTCTACACTTCAAGAAAGATATCGCTGCTCTAGAGGCAGTTCAGAGGAGAGCAACCAGACTTATTCCAGGCCTGAAGGGAAAGTCCTACTGAGAGACTGAGGAACTGAACCTTTTCACCCTGGAACAGAGGAGACTACATGGGGACTTGATTCAAGTCTTCAAAATCATGAAGGCAGCGACCACATCAAACCAGAGGAGCTTTTCCAGATCAGCAGGGACACATGCACCCGGGGACACAAATGGAAATTGGGCTTCAAGGCATTCAAGACAGAAAACGGGAGACACTTCTTCACACAGAGAGTCGTCACAATCTGGAACAAACTCCCCAGCGATGTGGCTGAAGCTGAAAATTTGGGAACATTTAAAAATACACTGGATAGGATCCTTGGATCACTTCGTTATTAATGGACACCAAACGAGCACGATGGGTCTAATTGTATCCTCTAATTTCTAAACTTTCTGATGTTATTATGGTGTCATGACTTAGACTATTTGAATGGTGAAGAAAAGACAGAAACTGCCTATATTGTGTCCAAGCTTTTGAGAAAACATAACAGCGATTCATAATAAACATTATTACTTTTGGTACAGCCTGGGAAATAACGCATCCCTTGTAAAAGCCTCCTCGCCAGGGTTTTGTGCAAGAACACATGGCCATTTCTCAGGACCAGGAATAACATCAGCCGATTGTTTATACTCTCCTCACGTCAACACTCTCGAAGGTAGCTCACAAACACGAGAACAACACGACTCAACAGGTTTTCCTCAAGGCGCTTGTGCTAAAATTATATTCCTGTATCCTTTCTTCTTGTACAGGAGAACATGAGTCTTTACAAATTTAGCAAATCAATCATACACAGTACACTAGCCTGCAGAACCAGATTCTTGTACCAAATAAATACAAAATGTGGAGGCTACATAACTACTAGGACTATTGATATAGAGACGAGATAATATTCCTGCTGTAATATATATCTTTTTTAACCATACCAACATGCATTCACATAATGCACACAATTGGTTTCGTTATTATGTTAGTCAAATGGATAGTCAATAAAAGTGTGGTAATTGGGAGTGTTAAACTGGCATGTAAACACTTCTGGACTTACTGGCAGAAGGTTGGTCTTTCAATGGGAGATTCATACAATTCTTTGAATACTAAAGAGGTAGCCTCATAAAAGGACATGAAAACAGGCTGGCTTTTTATTTTTTTTAAAGAAAATAACACGTCTATATTCTGCAGAAATCTGTAGCGATGAAGGATTGGGAGGTTGCCAGTATTTGCTTGCTCCATTCACTGACAGTGGGAACCCTGGTGAATACATGCTGGATCTGTTATAGCAATTAGCTGTCAGAGAGTGATCAATAAGCCACTATTGTGTTTGGAAAATGAATACTGCAGGCCTCTATTTTATTTCTTTCCCCCCAAGAAAGACAGCTTGTGAATGTGCTGGGAAGAAATCTGCAGATATGAAGCAGAAAATGGTGACACAGCTGATTGGGGGCCACGTGTAATCAATTTAATTATGTAACCTGGAAATCAAACCAATGTGTGAATGAAGTGCACAGATGTAATTGCTAGAGTCATTTGCTTAAGTGCCTTTAATGTACTGACATGACATGTTTTGCTAAAAATGGAGCAGGAATGCTTGTTTACAACACTAATAGGCACATCAGTTAACAATCTGCACTAGGTGAGAACAAAAGCAAATTAAAATGGTTTTAATGTCCACTTCACTGATATTATATAAGACAACAGCATTCTTCAGAGGGTTCGAGGTAGAATTTACTGGAGTGTGTTTCTTTGGTGAGAGTAAAGCCCAAAACAACCATCTTTGAATCAACTCAAACGCTTTACCTCTGTTGACCTAACTTGTGTCAAATAAGTGATTCCATGTACAAGAGGAAGAATAAATATTTACTGCCAATTCAACTGACAAAACATTTAAGTAAATTGAAAGTAATGAAACTGGGAACAAGCTGTGCTCACAAAATAACTAAAAAAGATGTAAAGCAGAGGTTCTGCAGCACTGGACACTTTATTAAAGCGCCATACAGAATTCAAATCTATTCATCAAAGGTCGTTTAAAGGACTTTATCAGCTTAATGTGAAATTGCCCCCCCATGTCCACTTAGATGTATGGTTTATTTAATTCAGTAATGTCAGGAACAAGTAATGCACTATAATCACCTATAATTACCTCATGTTAAACAGCCCATTAACTTGTTAACTATTTGTACAATTTTGGGGAATGCGCCAAACAGTCCTTATAGAGTAGTGGAGCTTTGCACAGGGTTAAAAGCTATTTCATATATTTTGAACTAAAACAAGTTATCTAAATCTGAGCTGAAGTTTCCCATGCACCTCTGGTTTCTTAGCAACCAGCATCCCTAATATAAATATAGATCTCAACGCCACATCTTATTTCTCCCATGGAGCGGCCTTATTTATAAACATGGGCGCTGAAAACCAAATGCTCTCTCACAGCACACCAAATCTCAGGCCTACATTAAAGAACAAATATAGGCAAACAGAAACTCAGCAGGCAACAACTTTCTTTATTCTATTATTTTAACAACATTAGTACTAAGTGTTTTCTCTTCTCATTTCATAAAACTGGTTTTGATTGTCACCAGAACCACACATATCTTATACATATATATGTTCTGAATCTGATTTCATCCTTATTGTCATAACAAATTCATTCCATACAGTGAGTGTGTGAATTAAGTAGTGGGATTGCTTAAGGAGGCTTAAGGAAAAATCCATGTTCTGAGAAATAGTGTCAGGCTGAATTTATGAAAACACCACTTTTTCTTGCTTCCAACTCCATCCCACACAGCGAAAACTACTAACTGCCAAAAATTCCATTCACTTATTTCAATTGCCCCCTCCTGCTGCTTTTAATGATTGCTTGTCTTTTCTGGGGTATTATTTTTCAAAAACATACTTTTAGCCTTTTCCAGATTCAGAAAACGCACCATCATGAGAAAAAAAAAAAACACAGAAAAGTAAAAATATATCATAGGAAAAGATTATTTAAACCAAAAAAATACTTAGTACAAAGAAAGGAGTCAAAAACAACAGAAAATATTGAGGTTTAAAACTTTTTTTTAATAAAAGCTTTTCTTGTTAAAAAAATAAACTGTCTTAATTTAAAATGCAGAAACAACTCTCAGAGAAACAGAATTAATTTTTGAGAAAAAATATCTATATGCAATACAATACAATTGTGGTAATGGTGCCAGTATGAATAAATGCATTTGCCCTTGGAAAGAAAGGAGTTTTTGCTCATATACCACAAGCTGACTTTGCTTCAGTTGTGCTATGATTATTTATGATTCCAGTGTTTCAATTCAGGTGCAGAAATTTGCTAATTTGCCCTTTGGCCCATGTGAATAAATGCTAATTTCCTTAAATTGTATTTAAACAGATGTGTTATTTTTTTTCGTGAGTGCCAATTACAATTATTATTAGATTGTTTTGCATTTACTGAATTAACAACCTTTAATATATATTATTTTTCCAGTTGAATAATGTAGAACACTCAAGGAGGTAAATGCCAGTGCCAAATTACCAATTATGAGATTTTACAGTTACCCAAAACACTGCTTGATGTTAATTAAACCAAGTTTTTTTATGTAAGCACTTCACTGTTTAAGAAAAGTCTTAATGGTAGACTTTTACATCACAACATCTGTACATCGCTTTCTTGTTTTTTCTGTGCTCGAGTTACAGACATACAGTTAGGTCCATAAATAATTGGACAGTGATACAATTGTCATCATTTAGGATTGGAAAGGAAACAATCAAGATGTGCTTTAAGTGTAGACTTTCATCTTTAATCTGAGGGTAGTTACATCCAAATTGGGTGAACGGTGTAGGAATTACACCCATTTTTATAGGTGGTCCCCCCAATTTTAGGGGCTCAAAAGTATTTGGACAAACTAACATAATCATGAATTAAATTGTGAGTTTCAATACTTGGTTGCAAATCCTTTGCAGTCAACGACTTCCTGAAGTCTGGAACCCATAGACATCACCAGATGCTGGGTTTCTTCCCTGGTGATGCTCTGCCAGGCCTGCACTGCAGCTGTCTTTAGTTCCTGCTTGTTCCTGGGGTGTTTTACTTTTGAGACCCTACAATTGGGGGGAACACATATAAAAATTGGTGTAATTCCTACACTGTTCACCCAATTTGGATGTAACTACCCTCAATTTAAAGATGAAAGTCTACACTTAAAGCACACATTGATTCCTTTCAAATCCATCATGGTGGCGTACAGAGCAAAAATGATGACAATTGTGTCACTATCCAAATATGTATGGACTTAACTGTGTTTTTCTAAAGGTATTAACACACTCAATTTTTCACTTGATTTTAAGCTGTTGATAGCCGTCTTTTATTTTGTCAGGGCTGAACTGTTCTGTACCCTTTGTCTCATCACACATTGCTCCCAACCTATTCAGTTTACATTCCCACCTGTCTACATCTGCTGGGAAAACGATCTCCTCCACATTCAAATGTATACTTGATGTAACGCTTCCTGATTAGAAACAGGAGGGCCTCAGCAGTGACATTTTCAAGTTCTACTAGACATATGGAAGCGTTCTGACATTAACAAAGTCGCACTTTTTCTCATGTGTAAAGGTCATGTAATGATTTTCTTTCAGCTTGTAGGAAAGATACATATAAAGCTCTGACCATTGGAAAAATATCTTCCAGAGAGTATCATTACTATGTAATGTGGGGAGGATGTGGGGAAAGGAAAGCAAAAATCACATTTGAAAAGACATTTGATATCTTTATTCACAAAAAACAATAACATTCCTACAGTGTTTTTTTAAGACAGATAGATAGATAGATAGATAGATAGACAACAGGTAGATAGACAGACAGATACGTTTTGAAAAAAGAACATTAACCATGTCCCATTTTCAAACAGGCAGTCAATAGAAAGGGGAGGGACTTTAACAAAGCAATCCTGTTGTAAGATGAAAATCCGTGTCCCCTTCCAAATAAGAGCAGTGTGCAAGAAACCTGAAGCTGTCTGTGAAAGCCATGACCTCTTCATACTATTTCATTCTAGTTCTGTGAACCAAAACATGGATTTTCTGTTATTAGGAGGGCTGTCTACTCGTTATGCTTCAATAAACTCAGGTAAGGATTTCTCAAATATGAAATGCACAAAAAAAATGTCCATGAATCATGAAAGTGACTTAATTAATGTACAATCCGCAGCTCAATTCAAATTGTCGCATCTTTTAGACTATTGCTTTGTGGAAGCATTCCTGCTGTCGCCCTGCAGGGGTCACTCTTACCATTCCCTCTCCTCTATTAGACTTGAAAGTATACATCACTGTCTAGGGTAGTGTGAGTCTGATATTAATGAACTGCACCACACAGTGGGATCATTGTGGAAGTTGGGATGATGTTCTCCATGGATATTCCCATTCTCATCCCTGTATTAGACTTTTCATGGAAGTGCAGAGGTTACACAAACTTTCTATAAGAATGGCACCATGCGATGCACCATTATTTCACCACAGAGTGGCACAATATAATGTTTTTTTTGTATTATTATTTATTTAAGAAGTTTTAATTTGAAGACTATAACTTTGGCACGATGCAGCAGCTCAAAGACACCCACTGGTTCACACCTGCAGGTAACCCCCCATGTAGAGCAATGCTGAGTTGAATGTAGAAATCATGAGAAACCAAGTGAGGGCTTAGATTTACATTTTAGCCTTCATACCCAGAGAGATTTCACTTCTGAGGAGCACCACTCAGCTATGACCCGGTTTGTCAGATTCCTGATGTGTGCATGGCAGGTATAGCACAGGCAGCGCCGGGACCCTCACTCACAATCCTTCTCCACACCACTGCAAGTCCAAGTTTCTCGCAAGCTGCTTTGAATATTGTTCTGCACACATCCGTATGAAAGGCATAGTGCTTGTACCGGTCCTTCAAACGACTGACAGCCAGTAATACTCTGTCTAAGCCGTTGTTTTGTTTTACCGGTTTAAAATCATAAGAATGTGACAAGGATTTTACAGTGCACATGACAGAGCTGGGTCTCCATTGATGCTAGGATGAAATAACAACCAGTATTTCAAGTATCTTTCTGTATTTTTATGTATCCTTCAGAGTTTGTTTTGATTTTGGGGGGGCATACAAATTGATTTCAGTGATGACAAACTATTCATGATCCTTTTCAGTTCTAAGTTATATTACTGAGATTCCTAAAAATAGACCTCCAAGAAACACAACCAAGCTTGAATTAATGGGAACTGTTCATCACAAACAAGAAGGGATTAAAAAAATGCAATAACCATGGAATGCATTAGGAGTAGTGTAGCAATGCTCAGGAGTGGGTACAGTAGTTTTAAGGAATACACAAACCCTTTATGTCTCTTCTGTTTTTTGTTTTCTTTTGTTTTTTAGAAAGACACAAAACAGACATTGCTGTGTGCATTTCATAACCACAGATAGTAAACAATATATTATTCCAGGGTCTCTTTGTAAAAGCCTGATACATGTTTGCCAACCTTGCTAAACATTTTCCTGGAAGCTTTTCATGAAATGTTACAATTTCTACTTTAGAAATGCAAACAAACTGTACTTTCCAAATATGAAGTTTTCTGTATTCCAGGACAGGCAGAGAAAGACACAGACACTTCGTGTTTCAATATTTGTGAATGGCATTGAAAAGCAGTTTGGTTAATTTGCAAGCATTTGCCCTGTCTTGATGATTCTCAGGCACATTATAACCAGTGTTACAATCACTTCAGTTTCTAAAGTCAGTTAAAGAAACATTTTTGTTTAAAGTATTCTTTAAGTTCTTCCAGGTAGTAAAATGTTAGCACATAGTAAAAGTACATAGTTATTATGACTGATCAGAGTAATCTGTTCTAGATAAATATGCAACTTGCAACTTGGCCTACAGCAGATGTTTATTTTAAATATATCGTCTAATATCATCAGTGAATTGTTACATCAGAGAAATACTAAGAAATGAGTAATAAGTCTTTCACCAGCTGTCTTACAATATTGTACAACTATGTTATCCATTCCCTACCCTATTTTCACTAGTTAACTAAGGCAGAGTGAAAAGAGAATTCTGGATTTTTTTTTTATAGTATTATCCCCAAAAGCAATTACAATTTAGCAATCACGAAATTGCAAAACATGTAGTTCCCAGATTTAAACTTCCACATATTTCTATAGATTTATCATACTCAAATAGTTTTTTGGGGAAAAAGTTATGGAACACTACCAAATCTGACAAAACTCAAGAAATCCGCAGTGAAAAAAAGGGGGGAAGTTAACTTGCAGGTTTGAGTGTGGATGAAGAAAACATAATTGGCAACACTAATTGTATTTTAATGATACTGGCACGTGGAAAACACTAGCATAGCCTATTATGAATACATGGTTTTTGTAACAAAGACCTTAATACCACAGATATTACAATTACAAATTGAACAGATCCAAAGATTCCAGTGACTATGGTGCCTGGCTGGAAAAAAAGTCTATTGTGTTTGGTAAAGCACTGAAAGATGAGATACTAGGAGGATCTGACCTCCACAGCCCTGCAGCTTCAGGCTATACATTAAGACACTCAACATTAAATATCAAGGAAGGCTTCTATCTTCATTATACCACAGAGTTTCATTTCAGATTAGACCAGCAGGCCATAGATTACTATTTAATAATGACAGGAATCGATCAAAAGCGTGCAGGGCCTTTGAATGAGTCACATTACAGGCCCCTTCCTGTCTTCGTCTCCATGCAAAATACATCAAAAGAAAAAAACAAATCAATGGAAGGCGCTTTAAAGTAACGGGGCGTCTCTCTCACACATTGCGAGGCTTGGAGCAGCACACTATTGGGAACATGAAGCGGATGGAATGTACCGTTAAATTTCCGACTCCCCCCAAATCTTCAGCTGTGGTCAGACGTTAACGGTTAGTGAAATGAAAAGCTTTTAAATGGAATGAACAGCACACACAGAAAACGCTATTGGATTACAAAATACCTTTGGTTAAAATCCTATTATTTGATTTGAATCCATCTTTGTGTGTGTGCTTTTTTAACTCTATAAGTATATATTCATATTTATTGGTGACAGCAGGACGTGTCCAAAATGTATTTTTGAAAATGTGAAAAAAACATAAGCAAACCTAATACAGAAGTGTATGTAGAGGCCAATGAGTCATTCCTATTCTCCAGAAGCAGCATGCATCTCATATAAAACTAATTAAATTCAATTTTGTGATTTGAGTAAAGGGGAAAAATTCCTATAGAGGTCATTAACAGAAGTCAAGCATTACATTTGCTACAATGTATAACATTAGGGGTTTGTTCCCTTCATTGTAGCTGACAATTTAAAAAAGCTGGCAAACTAATTTGCAAACCCA
Organism: Amia ocellicauda; assembly: GCF_036373705.1. Classification (NCBI taxonomy): domain Eukaryota; kingdom Metazoa; phylum Chordata; class Actinopteri; order Amiiformes; family Amiidae; genus Amia; species Amia ocellicauda. The sequence goes on from NC_089859.1 coordinate 30,560,816, forward strand.
CCAAACCCACCATCTTTTTCTTTTCTTTTTTTTTTTTTGGTATCTGCAGAGGAAACACAACATGCCAACTTGCCGACTGCAAAATCAGTCCTCTTTGCTTTACAAAAGAATGCATCCTTATGGAAAATATATGTGCACTATTTAATACTTCTGTTTCTGTTATTGAGAAGTGTATAATGTGACTTTGGAGTCAACAAATACTTTTAATTCTATTATTGTATGTTGCTGCAATTTGAAATATGAATCGCCATAATATTTCAATTCTATATATTTCATAATATAATAATTCTCTGAGAAAAAAATAAATAAAAGCATTTTCTGTAAATATCAGACATGGTATTGCTACAGAGAGTTAATATATGAAGCACTTTTGGTCTACAACATCTGTCTGTTCTCATGAGCTCTGAAAGGCCGGCGTCAGAAATTGCCTTCCCTGCTTGTCACGTAAATGGTTAGTTGGAGAACATATTCTGCAATAAACAGAGGCATGACATTGGACCAAAACTGCTAAGTTAGATATGGTGAATTATAATCTTAATCAATTACTGTACCAAATAAATATTTTATTGTTTAAGGTCAAACCATTTTCGTTTCCAGTTCTTTAGAAAACCAAAAAGCTTGTTATAAAAAAAATGTCTCACTATGTGAATATTTCAATATATTTATTTATATGTATTTATTTATAAAACAGAAACCAAGCCGTGTCATGTGCTACAGTGTCAATTAATTTAGGGTAGATATTGTAATTGATAATATAATATACAATTCAAAGGAAATCACACATATATAAACAAACTGTCCAACATCTACCGAGGGTTATGGTTGTTTACTTTGATTGTCATGCTAGGAAAAAAAAGATTAAGATGAATTATTTTTCTTTCTTCTTCCCTTCAAAACTGGGCACACCATTAAAGCGTGGCATAGCTTGAAAGAGTGACAGCATACTCACTGGGTGAATCATGGCTCAGTACATCTGACAGAAGTGCCGAGTCCCAGCTTCATTGGAAACCTGTGGAATCGAAGACAAAGTTCAGGCCAAACAGTTACTTAGTTGTGGAATGCAAGTTCTGTATTTTTAACTGGTATTACTCTGAAAGGAAACACATGATAAAACATTTCAAAACTTCTACAAGAGACACACAGAGGACAGAAGTGACAACAACAACTATGTACAATCTGTGCTAATGGGAAGTTGCTCCTAAGAGTCGAAAAGTTTGTGTTTCTCTCAACTGCAACAAAACTGAAGCAAACCGCTTTGGCAGCTCCATAGCAAACATTTGTAGAATATTGACGATGATTTGCCAGTTACATTCTTCTGACTTTCTTAACCTTGTATAGTTGGCCCACTGCCCTCACTGGAACAGTTTCAGCGCACACAGAGATTCAGAGTTTCCAAGAAATTGGATTTAACATTAAAAATCGATTAGGTGATAAAATGCTTGAGTTTCCATCCAAGTTGGCTACGAAAAGCCGCAGCCACCTCTGTACTGTGAATTAGACTCAATCATTACCGCTGAGACTATTCAGGGTTTCTACAGACCGTACCCCGCACACACACACACACACACACACACACACACACAGGCACTCCTAAAGAATACATTTGAAAAAACACAGAGATCACTCAGAAATACTGGGTTAGATGAATCTGGAGTTACATCTAGAGAAATCTAGGTGAATAAACTTCAACTATCTGGACATTTTTATTTATAAAAACATGCCTGCTTTATTTTAAAGACAAGTTGCTAAAAATGCAGTGTTTTATATGCCCACTTGTTGCTACAAGTGTTTCAGTAACATGCCTATTTTTTTTTTTCACTTTTTACAGCCTGAAGGGTTTGTTTTGAGTGAGAAAGTTCTCAAACTGAATGCAGTCACTCTCTGGTTGTCAGACAGTAGTGTAGATTGAGTGATATCACATAGATGCAACAGACCTAAGCAAACTTCTTGCTGCATGGCATTTTAGCTCCATTAGAACTGCCTTTTTGGAGTACACTAGACTTTAAGCTAAGCAAGGCTTTTCTCGGGAGGCAACTGTCTTGTCCCATTTATGTTTTTTTTGTCCCAAATCATTTGCGGTGTGTTTCTACCACCTACTATTGGAGAAGAGCTGTCTACTGTACTGCATATTATTTTATGAATGTGTTGCATGTTAAAGTTTAGATTCTTTCTATCTCCATTCATTATTTTAAATGGCTAACACATTCATTATCAGATTATGATAAATTTCCAATGTACACTCACCTAAAGGATTATTAGGAACACCATACTAATACTGTGTTTGACCCCCTTTCGCCTTCAGAACTGCCTTAATTCTACGTGGCCTTGATTCAACAAGGTGCTGAAAGCATTCTTTAGAAATGTTGGCCCATATTGATAGGATAGCATCTTGCAGTTGATGGAGATCTGTGGGATGCACATCCAGGGCACGAAGCTCCCGTTCCACCACATCCCAAAGATGCTCTATTGGGTTGAGATCTGGTGACTGTGGGGGCCAGTTTAGTACAGTGAACTCATTGTCATGTTCAAGAAACCAATTTGAAATGATTCGACCTTTGTGACATGGTGCATTATCCTGCTGGAAGTAGCCATCAGAGGATGGGTACATGGTGGTCATAAAGGGATGGACATGGTGAGAAACAATGCTCAGGTAGGCCGTGGCATTTAAACGATGTCCAATTGGCACTAAGGGGCCTAAAGTGTGCCAAGAAAACATCCCCCACACCATTACACCACCACCACCAGCCTGCACAGTGGTAACAAGGCATGATGGATCCATGTTCTCATTCTGTTTACACCAAATTCTGACTCTACCATCTGAATGTCTCAACAGAAATCGAGACTCATCAGACCAGGCAACATTTTTCCAGTCTTCAACTGTCCAATTTTGGTGAGCTTGTGCAAATTGTAGCCTCTTTTTCCTATTTGTAGTGGAGATGAGTGGTACCCGGTGGGGTTTTCTGCTGTTGTAGCCCATCCGCCTCAAGGTTGTACGTGTTGTGGCTTCACAAATGCTTTGCTGCATACCTCGGTTGTAACGAGTGGTTATTTCAGTCAAAGTTGCTCAGGAGATTGTCTTGACCAGGACCACACCCCTAAATGCATTGAAGCAACTGCCATGTGATTGGTTGGTTAGATAATTGCATTAATGAGAAATTGAACAGGTGTTCCTAATAATCCTTTAGGTGAGTGTATGTATTGTTAATGCTCCCTTATTTGAATATGGATATTGGTTATTGGCTTCTCTTCCTTAAAATCTCCAATCACCTGTAATCACTTTAAAACTGGATCCTTACTTGTTCAGCATTAGGCTCAAGCTACAGATTGAACACATTAGTAATTATCACCATTCTCTTGCATTTTAATTAAGAAACTGCGTCGTCTCTGGTGAATAAACAAAATAGTTAACCAATGACATGAAAAATCTTTGCTAAACTGTGCTCGTAAAAACAAAAGGACAACCTTTATACTTTACTGAAGGTCAATTTTGTTCATAAATGAGCACATTACCAGCTCAATACAAGATGAATGGCTCTGGATAGATTGTTTCCATTTGATATGTTTGCGTGTGGTGGATGCACAGCTTTGTTATCCTGTCTAACTGGGATGTTTCATTCCAGCTTCTGGGTAGGTGTTCAAGACAGGTCAGCAGAAGCATTAAAAGGGCAATTTGAAGCATTTACTTCAGAGTCCTGTCTTGTGTGATCACAGCTCTCTGCTGGGGACTCAAGAGACTTGTCTATTTCTCTTTTATTGTTGCCAATGTTTAAGTTATTGACAGTGTCCACTGACTGTGATCCATTGGCATTGATTTAGAGACCCACGTTATTATAAAAAAGAAAAATTAAAACTTAAAACACAATGCATATATTAATGTTGGCACTGTTAGCCACTGGGATCCATTGTGCATTTTAATCTGCCTAATGTCATCTACTGGGATCTGCCATGGTGAAAGCATAGACACTGACCGTCCTCCACCAGTCCTACTCAGCAACACATGACTCTGCTAATCAGTCACTAATTACTACTGTTTCCCTCGAACAAAGTCAGTCTTGAAAGCTGGGCTGAATCAAGGTCATTTAGGAAGCCGCTCAGTTGCAATGACATCATTACTACTGCAGGACAGTTATATCACCGATCAATTGAGAAGAGCTGCGCACAATGCCAATGAGCTCATTTAAACAGCGCAGCCCATGAGCCTAACAGACTTGAATTACAGCCTGCACTGTAGCTGAAACTGCAGTAGCCTCCTGCACTGGACACTCTCAACAATGCCCAGTCTGCTGGCGAACACACAGCCAGACAAATTGGTGTCGGCTATAGCGGCTACGACATTCTGCCCCTATGAACCAATACAGATGCTTAAACCGTTTTAATTAAACTAATTCCGCTCAGCACACTAAATCAAACATGCTTAAATGGTTCGTTTTTCTTTTTTTCCAGCACAAAAAGGAAGTGAAACATATTCAGGAGTGACCGAGAATTTTTACTCACACCTCCTCAGAACTGATTAGCACTATCCAGAAGTCTTTGCCTTCAGGGAGCCAAAAACTATAAGGTGAGAGGAATACTCAGCTCTGTCTCTCATTTGCAGCCTTAAAACGTGACTGATGGTTCATTCCGCAGTGTCGGTATGTTGTCTGTGTGTGAGTGGACCTTAAAGTGGTCCTGCTTGTTATAAATACTCAATGAGGCCTTGTGGTTTGAAAGCAACTTGCTGTTATTAGTTCTCAGAAGTTGGAAGTGGCTCATTTGTTAAAAAGCCAGCTTGGAGACTATAGGATGGAATGGATGGATGTGTAGATTCTCTAGATGTTGGTAATGGAAAGCATCCTGCACTGCACTGAAGACAAACTGCTAATATTCTACCAGGTTTTCTATTGTGGTTCCTTCAACAGTATCTGCTCCAAATAACCTGTAAAGGTGCATTAAAGTGTGTTGCAGTCCAAAGAAAATAAGGCCATATGCACAAAACCTTGCATCAAGTGGGGGGTTATGGATATTTAGATATGCTGCAACTTCGAACAGTAAAAGTGATATAGAGCCAGCGTTTGTAGTCATTTTACACCTAATCCAAATTGATTTATTTTAAGTCCCAGGGAGCAATGGAAAAGACCAAAGCTATCCTTCACAATCTATGTCACTGAATCTTTGCTAAGGTAGCAGTAGCTGTATTAGTATTTAGTGTGACATATCTGTCAAATAAGGCAATAAATTGATTATGTTGTCCGGCAAAAAACAGACTTTTTTTCCGCCCATTCTCCTCCCACAAACCATGCCTAGTTACAAAGATTTTCATTGTCTTATATATGCAGTTTTGTCATATACCATTAGTCACCATAAAGCTTCTTTAAACATTACAGTTCAGAGAATGATTATTTCTTAATTAATGCACTGTAGATTTCGGTCCACACAGTTAAGATTTCAGAGCTTTCAAATTGGTCAAGATATAAGCTAAAAGTAGGCATCCACCAGAACAACTTCCATGTTTCACTACAGTTCATTAAAAACCATTTCAGCCCTTCCTTCTCTCTAGTGATTTTTTAATATCCACACTTGTACTCCCAGGAGTCAGAAGGTTAATTATCGACCACGTGGAGCCTGGAGGTGCCGTTTCCATTTGTCAAGCTGCCAACCTGGGGCTCAAGGTCTGCAGGGAGCATTGGAGTGTCTTAAACAGATCGTTTTCATCATCTGTAGAGGGGTATTCTACTTGCTGAATGTCCTACGGTGTGTGTGTGATTCTTTGCTGTCATTAACTTGAGTCTGTTACTTCTCCCCCTAAACAAACTGACTGATTGACTGACTGACTAACTGACCAGAAACATTTCCCAAGCATTCTCTGCAGTAACAGTTAGGAGGAATAGCTAATAATGATCCCACATAAGACCCACAAACAGCAGGGCCACGAAAACACAGATGATAAGCTACTAAAAAAGTAAAAAATAAATAAGAGGAAGCAATTAGATAGTATACAATAACCATTTTAATTGCTTTGGGAGAGCAAAAACATTTGGCTGTGGTTTACTGGTACTCACTCTGTTCCAACTTACCACCTAATAAGCGAGGACTGAAGTTGTGAATATTGTTAAAATCAGAAGATTTTTCCCATCAGGATGCATAAAAACAAATCGACAAACGACACTATGATTTAATGTAATTTTAATGACAACTGCCCATTACTAGGTCACACAAGGTTACCGTGGTACAACCGCCTCCAATCGAATATCCGATCTCTGCTAGTAAGATGAAAAAAAATAAGAAGACACGACTGCAGATTACATCCAAAACATCTCAGCTGCTGTTGACACAGACACAGGCAGACGACCCCCCACTCCCAGCGACAGTGAACGTATGATGAGGAACACCCCTTCATGCCAAGCTATTAATAGACCGCTACACTCACACCCATGGGAAGACACCCGAAGGCAAGATATATTCACAAGCCATATTGACTTAATCAAACTCTACTCAACAAGGAAATAGCAGACAGAAAGAGAAACAGATAGAGCTGTTCGCATTTTTTTCTTATGAACTGTCCAGGCTCTGTTTTCTGTCCCTACTGAGGACTATTTAAATAGTTCCCCTTGTGTGCGGTTTGTTCTAATCTTTGCAAATACCTTTCGTGCAAGACTTCCAAAGCGGGTTGCACGGAGCTATGGTTCAAGTCATATCTATCTGGTTTCCCAGGCCTATGGACTACTGGAGCAAAATAGATGCTTTCAGAAGAAAAATAAACAAGGAAAGTCTGGATGTTTTTGGCACACGTGTATTTGCTTGACTCTGGCACTCCAGTGTGTCTGGCAACCAGACAACAATGTCACACTTACACAATGCTGTTCCTCTATCAAATCCTCCTGTGGTATCATTATCCTTTCTTTCAGTCCTAACTGAATCAATAAATCCCCAGCTCTGCTAGAACTGCCAGAAGACCCAACAAAGTTTCCTCTATTTATACATCTTACGCCATTTGATTGTACAGTTAACAAGAATATGAACACGCACAAGAAAATAATAATGAATGCAAGGAGGCATTTTTAACAAGAAACATGGAGAAACTTCCCAACAGTTTCACCCTTTATATTCTCCGGTGTCATTTTCCCACATGCAAAAAAGTCAAAGTCCTTGGAGAAACCAGCACTGCTAAGAACTCTGTTTTGTAAGACTAATATCAAGACTTGTTTATGCTGCAAGAAGAGGTAACAGCATTGATGAGAAACTGTGGCCTAGTGAAAAAGTCTAGCAGTATTGTACATTAATCTCTCCCATTAATAGCCTTCCTCTGTTTTCCATTCAGAGAATACCCAGGTTTTAGGTTACATTATTATGTTGGATGAAGGAAAGGAAAGGAAAATACTGACATGTGAAATATTTGCATGACAGCTATACAAATTATCCATCTACCTACTGTCAGAAATGCTGCAGTGATCATGTTTGTAAACTGGCCCATATCTGAATCACTCAACGCTTTTTCTTAATATGAACTGTCGATTCACTGCCAGATTAAGGCCTCCCTAAGAAGTTTCCTATTATTTTGATCAATACACACACACACACTATATATATATATATATATATACACACACTCACCTAAAGGATTATTAGGAACACCTGTTCAATTTCTCATTAATGCAATTATCTAACCAACCAATCACATGGCAGTTGCTTCAATGCATTTAGGGGTGTGGTCCTGGTCAAGACAATCTCCTGAACTCCAAACTGAATGTCTGAATGGGAAAGAAAGGTGATTTAAGCAATTTTGACCGTGGCATGGTTGTTGGTGCCAGACGGGCCGGTCTGAGTATTTCACAATCTGCTCAGTTACTGGGATTTTCACGCACAACCATTTCTAGGGTTTACAAAGAATGGTGTGAAAAGGGAAAAACATCCAGTATGCGGCAGTCCTGTGGGCGAAAATGCTTTGTTGATGCTAGAGGTCAGAGGAGAATGGGCCGACTGATTCAAGCTGATAGAAGAGCAACTTTGACTGAAATAACCACTCGTTACAACCGAGGTATGCAGCAAAGCATTTGTGAAGCCACAACACGTACAACCTTGAGGCGGATGGGCTACAACAGCAGAAGACCCCACCGGGTACCACTCATCTCCACTACAGATAGGAAAAAGAGGCTACAATTTGCACAAGCTCACCAAAATGGGACAGTTGAAGACTGGAAAAATGTTGCCTGTTCTGATGAGTCTCGATTTCTGTTGAGACATTCAGATGGTAGAGTCAGAATTTGGCATAAACAGAATGAGACCATGGATCCATCATGCCTTGTTACCACTGTGCAGGCTGGTGGTGGTGGTGTAATGGTGTGGGGGATGTTTTCTTGGCACACTTTAGGCCCCTTAGTGCCAATTGGGCATCATTTAAATGCCACGGCCTACCTGAGCATTGTTTCTGACCATGTCCATCCCTTTATGACCAGCATGTACCCATCCTCTGATGGCTACTTCCAGCAGGATAATGCACCATGTCACAAAGGTCGAATCATTTCAAATTGGTTTCTTGAACATGACAATGAGTTCACTGTACTAAACTGGCCCCCACAGTCACCAGATCTCAACCCAATAGAGCATCTTTGGGATGTGGTGGAACGGGAGCTTCGTGCCCTGGATGTGCATCCCACAAATCTCCATCAACTGCAAGATGCTATCCTATCAATATGGGCCAACATTTCTAAAGAATGCTTTCAGCACCTTGTTGAATCAATGCCACGTAGAATTAAGGCAGTTCTGAAGGTGAAAGGGGGTCAAACACAGTATTAGTATGGTGTTCCTAATAATCCTTTAGGTGAGTGTATATATATATATATATATATACACTCACCTAAAGGATTATTAGGAACACCTGTTCAATTTCTCATTAATGCAATTATCTAACCAACCAATCACATGGCAGTTGCTTCAATGCATTTAGGGGTGTGGTCCTGGTCAAGACAATCTCCTGAACTCCAAACTGAATGTCTGAATGGAAAAGAAAGGTGATTTAAGCAATTTTGAGCGTGGCATGGTTGTTGGTGCCAGACGGGCCGGTCTGAGTATTTCACAATCTGCTCAGTTACTGGGATTTTCACGCACAACCATTTCTAGGGTTTACAAAGAATGGTGTGAAAAGGGAAAAACATCCAGTATGCGGCAGTCCTGTGGGCAAAAATGCCTTGTTGATGCTAGAGGTCAGAGGAGAATGGGCCGACTGATTGAAGCTGATAGAAGAGCAACTTTGACAGAAATAACCACTCGTTACAACCGAGGTATGCAGCATTTGTGAAGCCACAACACGTACAACCTTGAGGCGGATGGGCTACAACAGCAGAAGACCCCACCGGGTACCACTCATCTCCACTACAAATAGGAAAAAGAGGCTACAATTTGCACAAGCTCACCAAAACTGGACAGTTGAAGACTGGAAAAATGTTGCCTGGTCTGATGAGTCTCGATTTCTGTTGAGACATTCAGATGGTAGAGTCAGAATTTGGCGTAAACAGAATGAGAACATGGATCCATCATGCCTTGTTACCACTGTGCAGGCTGCTGGTGGTGGTGTAATGGTGTGGGGGATGTTTTCTTGGCACACTTTAGGCCCCTTATTGCCAATTGGGCATCGTTTAAATGCCACGGTCTACCTGAGCATTGTTTCTGACCATGTCCATCCCTTTATGACCACCATGTACCCATCCTCTGATGGCTACTTCCAGCAGGATAATGCACCATGTCACAAAGGTCCAATCATTTCAAATTGGTTTCTTGAACATGACAATGAGTTCACTGTACTAAACTGGCCCCCACAGTCACCAGATGTCAACCCAATAGAGCATCTTTGGGATGTGGTGGAACGGGAGCTTCGTGCCCTGGATGTGCATCCCACAAATCTCCATCAACTGCAAGATGCTATCCTATCAATATGGGCCAACATTTCTAAAGAATGCTTTCAGCACCTTGTTGAATCAATGCCACGTAGAATTAAGGCAGTTCTGAAGGCGAAAGGGGGTCAAACACAGTATTAGTATGGTGTTCCTAATAATCCTTTAGGTGAGTGTATATATATAGTGATGCCACACCGGGCTGCACTGAAAGAGACTGCCCCCAGCTGAGCTACCCTCGCCCAGACCCGCTGTTCCCTGTGTGACTGGCTCCCCACCGTTATAATACAAGGACGTACTGACTTCCTGTTGCAGTAAGGCACTACTAATGCTAAACAAAATCATCAGGATTTGAAGAATTAAAAGTAAATGATCAGCTGAAGAGCGCTTGAGATAACGAGTGCAAAACTGTTTTAAAACATTTGTTTTGAACATTTATGGAATCTTAAATACATGACTGGAGTGAACTGAGAGCATGGACAGGCTGTAATGACTGGTTTATTGATCCACCTTAAACCCAGGCTTAATTGATGGCAATATAGATGCTCCCGTTGTGGCCAAATTGGAACTGGTGTGTGGAGATGGGGGGGTGTAGCACCAGCTACTCTAGTGCACGACTAAGCCACCTTGTGTTAAATGAGGACAAGGACCTCAAACTCAATTTAGGGTTCCCCAAGTTTGCTGCCTTCAAGTCCCTGCTGATGATAAACATCCCTGTACCATGATGCTGCCACCACCATGCTTTATAGTGGGGATGTTGTTCTTTGGGTGATGTAGAACGTTTTTAGGCCAGAGAGTGGCTTTTTTGAGGGAGAGAGTGTAATGGGGCTCATCAGATATATCTGAGTTGTTACAAGTAACGTAACCTCTCTGTAAAATCATTACAGTGATAAACCTCCTGGTCTGGAACCTAAAATCTAAGTCTATTTTTATAGAAATAGGAGAACACTTAATACACAGCAGAAACCTAGCTGAAATCAGACAATGACCTTAATATACTGTAGACAACCATTACAAGAAAAATGTTCCAGACAATAATAATGAAAAGCAAAAATTATAAGGATCACTTCAAAACTCATCATCCCCTACGGACCATTAATGAGATGGTGGGGCAATTTTGCATCAATTCAATTTTCATCAAAGCTTCACTCAAATCTTAGGGGACACCAGGCTTTGCATGTCTGTATCTTTAAAGTCCAATAATGTTCAAGTACCAGCTAGTTCATATTGTTCATTTTCTCAACAACCACAATAAACAGTTCAATAGAATAGATTCCAGATTTAATTTTATCATTACAACCAGACGATGATTAGCCACATATATTCAGTACCTACAAGGAAGGGGACATATTGATTTAAAAAGTACATGGAAACAAACCAAACAAAATTAAATCAATTTCTATTTTCATAGAGGCTTTATTGGAAGAAAAAAAATAGAAAGAAAATTGAGTAGTCCTAATGTCTAATGAGGAGCAGTATGTTGATAGTTATCATCTCTTCTTCGGTGAAGTCCAAGTGTGACTTAACATTTTCCTGCCGTGAGATCTGCAAAAGTCACTCCACAGGGAGCGGTGCAGTGAGTCTGGGCCATCTGTCCCTGTCGAGAACTCCTCCCAGTTAGTGGGTCTAATGCTTTAACCCCATTTAATAAAGCCGCAAAAAGCCACTTGCAGAACTTGGGAAAGTGACAGCATGTTCAAATAAAAGAGAGATGTGACCATTCACTAGCCAGCCTAACTTAATTAGTAATATGTTCAGACTATCAGGTGCATTCTTTAAAAAATGACCTTGATAATGTTTTCCTGAGCAATCATAGAGATACTCTCACAACACGCCAGTAAACAAGTTTATATATAAACCAGGATGTGATGCCACACACGGGCCATAGAGCACCATTACAGCCCTGCCCATGGGAAGAGAAGCTAGTAATGAAGACTTGACCACACACAAAATACAAAAAGCAAAGTAAGCAAAGATAAGGAAAGTTCAATGCAAACGGACCTTACACCATGTATTAACTTAATATTTGCATTGTAGCGGCTGACACAAAGCAAACTAAAACAAGCGTACACAGCAAAGACAAGAGTATGAAATGTAGAATGCAAATCCACCAGAAACAAGCATGTAGTATGTGGTAAATGCATGCACTGTTTCATCTGTCATTAAACCTCCTCAGGAGATCAAATAAGAAATGGTAAACCCCATCCCAAAACTGTGCTGGCTTTAAAGAGATGAGCAAAACCACATTAATATCAAAGAACATGGCCACGGTTAAGCCTGCACAATTTTGAAGAACAAATTTGAAATCTCTCGGCAACGTGACTGTTTCTAATGATGTGCAGCACTGGTTCTGTGCATGTGTTAGTCATTACTGAGGAGGAAATTTCAAACACATGGGCCCACACCACACAATTCTGAAAAAGAGAGTGCAGGACCAGTGAGAATATTTTCTTTTGCATCTCCAAATATTTTAATTGCGTAGCTGGGTCGCCCAGGAAGGGCAAGAAGAGTGGTCAGTCATGGGGAACTAAATGCAGCCTACAGCATCCGGATGAGATCAGTAGGCCGGGCTTCCGGAGTTTTCTGCAGGCACTGCACTGATATCTAGTGCAGCAGCCACTTCAAAATGTTAATTAACAAATTAACAAACACGACAGGGACAACAATAACAAAAAAAAACATAAGTGGAGGAAGGCTTCAGCCATAAATGCTTAATGAAAACCAAAACCAAACCAACAATAAGTAGAATCTGGAATGGATTTTTTTGTGGATGTCTAGGCCCGGTGTTTTTCCTGGATTTTGTCCTTTTAAGAGGTTAAGCAGGTTTTCCCTCTTCCCTTAAGGCCCAAAAGTTATTGAACTATGAGTTGGTTTTGTTCCAAAATACAAAATATATGTGTATCTTAATTCCACAGCAATAAAAAAAAACATTGTGTGGTTGTTGCTTTTTTGTGTTTAATTTTTTTTTCTTTTTTTTTTTTTACTACTCAGAGTTGCTTGCACTTGCTGCTCTCATGAAAATGAGAAAAATTATATCTTATTAAGAGGATATTAATAATAAATAAATCATATTTCCCAATTTACATTCAGTTACATTTCAAATACTCTGAGTTGTTAGTTGTTGTCCTGTAGTTGGTTTTTTGGGTGTGAATGAGTTTCACACTTCATATTTTCTGTCTCTCACAATGCTGCTCCAAACTGCAAGACAATTTCATGTTTTTTTAGATACTGAGTCAAAGTTTTACTCTCTGAGATCTAGAGCCCTTTACTTTTTTTCATTGTGCACTTCCACTGTGTAAATTCAGCTGTTAAAAAGGCAGGTGATAGGATATTAAAATATGCAATGACCCGATAAAACTAGAGAGCTGGATTTGTTTCTCTCCTCATCATTCACAAATGTGAGGTTTTCATATTTTTTCCCTGAGATTCATTACATCCCTTGGTACTATTTTAATGCTGCATGGATTAACACATAAACGAATCTACATAAATCACACATTCCACTTGCTCTATTAGGTGAAAAGGACTCCCTGAAGACAGAATCACAGAGATTGAGAGTTCAATTAAAACCTCTCCAAGGTAGTTTCACTGAGACACCCTAAAAGCTGGCAAGCCACTTGTCTGAGCTACGCAACCAGCCCCTTACCCAACTTCTCAGCTGGGCTCCATTGGAGAAAAACACTGGCTGTTGGATGATGATTTTTTCTCATTCATTATCCAGTAACCATAACTGAAGTAGCTTCCCAATCACCATTAAGAAATTAAAGTGTTGTCCAATCAGTGCACAATGACAATCCCTTTACAAAAGCAAATACAGTACAGTAAAGTAAGAAAGAAAGGAATATCTACTGTGATTGTTCCCACACCAGATGTTCAGTTATTTTCACTCTGAAATGCCAGTCCAGTCAGCGTCTTCAGAAAAATAAATGCACACTGGTGTGTTGACATCAAGAGAAAAGGTCAGTAAATATTTTGCTGAAACCACTGGTGCTCGTACTGAATTTAAACATTAAAATTGAATTGAACAGCACAAAAATTCACTGTGCACAAAACAAACAAAAGAAAAAGAGCACTGGCTTTACTTTGCCTAATCGCGTGCATTAACATCCTCTATGATCGCGTTTTAGCTTTGCACCTTACTCAAAACACGGCCCCAAGAGTCACTCCGTCACTTTGATATTCCGATTTATTTCATTTCGGATGCCTTGGATGGAGACTATTAAATTATCAGCAGCTGATTAAATCAGACTGCCTCACAGTCAGAAGACAAGATGATTCAGCCTGTTGGCAGTGTAAATACCATCCAGTCTCTCTTAGGAAAGCCCTATTTATGGAACGCAGAGTTACAGCTAATTTCAAATGCAGGTTTGATAAGCAGAGACCACAGTGGAGGTAGTGTAATATTAAAACACAATTTAATTTCTGGAAGGAAATCCACCCACACATCTGCACTATGTTACCATAACTCCCGACGATCTAAGCGCTATCGCAAGGACAATTTAGAAAAATGTCAAGACAGCATAAAAGGCCAGGCAAACACAGTTAAAAAGCAGGATGGCGAACTGAACATGAGAGAACACACGTACATTTGCGGTCGTAAACCTTCATGATGGTTTCTGTGACGATAACATCTAATAAAAAAAGATATAGTAGCATAGCAACTCCTTCCAGCACCAGCCTTCAACCCATACTGTACTGCTGCCAAGGCCTTCACTACCAGAAGAATACAGCTAGAAAGATTGTCAAGCAATAGAGTAATAAGTGCTTCTCTCATCATCCTACATATATGCAAGCATACAAAAGGAAGTAGTAAAAGCACACTGGATCACACAATCTGAAATGCAGGTATATAGTACATCCAAGTCCCTCTTTCAACTTTTGCTCTGGTTCAAATTCTTCTTCCTGAAGAGACAAAACTCAGTAGGTAATTGTTGTTCTTACAAGTATGCTACAATTTGCAAGGATAGTTATCAAGAATTGGCAATGCCATTTCTAGATAAATTAGCACAACACACATCTCTCGTGCATTGATTTTCTCATAAAGATGTGAAACTGCTACAAACATGCAAGAATCCCAGCGGTATGCACTCTCAACTATCACGTTTTCCAAAGCAGAACAGTAAGAATCCAAATTCATAAATAGAGAGAAAAAGAGAAACCCTGACACGAACATTTGTCTAATCTATTTTATTTCTGCAATCAATCTCAAAAAAGAGGGATTTCATTATCTCAACGCTGACGATGACACTCATTTAGATACCTGCAATTCAAATAAAGAGTCATTTAATTTGAAAATATTTTCTTTCCTCCCTTGAAGAAGCAATTCAAGGCTAAACCCAGCCTAGGAGGCTGATATCTGTAACCTTTGTATGATCACTGTAATACTAGTTATAGCCAGATTTATTCATCTGACTATTACAGCCAACACATGTTCTTGAATGCATATTAATTTTTTGCTTTTTACAAGGTTTATTATTATTTCTAATGATATGACTTATGGGTACTTTGGTTCCAGTGTGTTTTTACTGGTTTCCATAAATGCAGTATGTGCCTGTATTATGTCAGTTTAAATATATGGTAGTCTTAATACGAGAAGACATTTTTGTAAAGGTTTTGGATCCACATACAGTACATGCAGGAGGCAAACAATTCTTGAAGCAAGCTCAAAAGTTGTATGCTTTCATGATATAGTGCTGAAATAAATTCTATATTAATGGAAAAACTAGAAGTTATGCATTATCACTACTCACATTTGAATACTCCTTATGATGTTTAGTGACATGTTGGCATTATATCACTGGATTTAATAAAAGCCTCCAGAATAAACAACATAATGGGAGTCTCTGAGGGACAGTCCAGCTGTCCAGACACACATTATAAGAATTGAAGCGTGAAGAGAATCATGGTCTAACTACCTGTTGCATTCTTGTTGATAAAATGGTCGGTTTTTAGCGACCACAGTGCAGCTCCCAACAAAATTGTCCACAACTCATTGTCATAGCAAACTGTGACCTTAGGATGGCCTATGCTGCAGCAGCACAGAGTTGGTTTAGTGATAAGAAGCAGATGGCCTAACACTGTACATATTGAGGACATGTGTATGCCGTCTTTATCACTCGAGCCCCATGGCCACGGACTGCTGGCTGCATTATAAAATTCTGCACCTACTTTCTAATCTGCTTTCAGAGTTTGTCTGCCACTGTGCCAAGATCAACCGAGTCACTGCATTCAGAAAGTAATGCCCACACAACTTCTTTTGTCAATATCAAGAAAGGTATTTTTCGGTAAAGCGAGAAATGAATGTGCTATGAACCTTTCTAAAGTGTAAACTGGAGTCTCACAATTTATAGGTAACACTGTCAGTCCAACGAGAGGACATAGGTGAAATATTTTCATTTAGAAAATTGCAAACATGAATTCTAAATGCTTCAAGAACAACCTCTCAAGTAGAGAGGGTGGATAAATGCCCACTGGCAACATTACTTTGTATCAGTTATAATTGATTAAAGGTGGGAGTAGAAATACAGTTTTACTGATACCTTGATATTCAGCAAATTCTTTCCGTCCAATATTCAGGCCAAAAAAGGAGACGCACAACTTTCATGAGTGTACAACAAGGGAAAAAAAAGTCCTTTTGTTTCTTGAATAACAATATAAGAGGGGAGAATGGGTTTGCTTGGTTCCCAACAATGAAATCATGGGGAATATGTATAGTTTTGGTGGTCATGCATCAATTGTGGGCTTGAACTATCAAATGTGCAACGAAAACGTGGACATTTTATCAAATGCATCAATTTTAAATGTCAAACTTTCTAATCTATTTATTAATTGTCCTTAGCTGGTCTCCTAACCAGACTCTGTGGTAGTGGTTTAAATGAGAAATTGGTTTTAAATATTTAAGTTTTAAGGCTGAAAGCCATATAATTTAGTGCAATGTAAATGGAATCACTGGTGGAACACATCCACTGTGCCTATTATTATCATCTTGATCAATCATGCCATACAATGAATTAAATAAGAAGGGGGAGAAGGACATGCTGAAAAAAATGTAAAAGCACAAATCTGGAGATAAAGAGAAGATATGCAGAAGTAAAATCAAACAACCAAAAAACAAACAACCTCCATCTGTTTTAGACTTAATTATTCCTTTCCCTGTAGACTCTATTTACTAAACCTGGCATACATGTCTCTCTATCATTGCATTCACCAGTGCACTCTCTGCACTCTCTTTGTATGCTACTGAACTACAAATATAGACTCGTTACTGGTTTCTGTAGTACCACGGATTTCTCAACCCTACCCAGACATTTACTGTCGAACACAGGCTTTAACAGTGCCAACATGTATTTACGGAAGCTTGTGTCGAGTTTCACACATCCTGTATCTCAAATGCAGACCAGCATGATCACTGCAGCTACTGAAAAGGGAAGTTGTACTAATTATAGAATAGCAGCTTTAAGCACCAACTTCATGAGAGAAATAAAAAAAAAAAAAAAAATTCAGATTGTCTAGAGAGAATTGATTTGGCCACATTGCACAGCAAAATAAATGTAACCATTTCCCAAGATGTATAGTGCCTTCCATGTGTTGCATGTGTTTTTTTTTAGTAAAAGAAAAAAAATGGTATGTTCCCATTTCCATCGCCATTTTTCTACAAAATTATTTTGCATCGTCTTGGAAAGTCAACACAGCCCATTCTGTGTGATTGTCTGATTACGTGTCTAGTCAGCTCATTATTTGTTATGCTAGGTAGGTCATAATGAAACAAACAAAACTGTGTTCACCTCAGGTTTGCACCAAAACCAATGACAGTTGGCTGTTGTGAATGAAGCCATATTCTATGAGCCAAAAATAAACCAAAATCCTGCAATACATGATGGTACACTACTGGGTCAAAGTAGATATTAAATGGGTATAGCAAGCAATATTATAACGGTAAAGTGAGATATTTTTCCTAAAACAGTATACAATATCCCAAAAAACAACTACTGATTTAAACTAGTAGGAAATGTTATTTGTTAAATGCAACCTGATGTGCTAGACTCAAGGTACATGTGGAGAACAATTGTCAGGTACAGTTGTTTTCTTTATTTTGCATATTCTGCCTATACTATCCCAGACCACATTAATCAAGCGATGACCTTCCATCTCTGCAGCTAATCTCCTATCACCTAGAAAACGCACCCATGGGACTCTCTGTTTGCAAAGCACTAAGCTCAGGATATGCTATAGTGTTTGTCAAACACCCATGCGTTGCCATAGACACGCACGGTGTTGTGCATGGTGTAGGAACTCCTCCCTGACGATGGAAGCAGCTCCTCACCAGGTTCTTCCTGTAGCAGCTGGGGTGGCAGTTCAAAAAAGTGTAGTCAGGAGAATATGATAAAAACAACAACAAAAACAATTTGTATGAAGTTTTATTTCAACAGCTTTCAGGAGCAAGCAAACAGTTCAAGTAACTAAAGTGATATCTTCATTATGCTACCGTCTGAAAGTATTACACAGAGTAAAGTAGGGTTTCCCTCAAAACGTCCATTAATTAAAGAGGCCTTCTGCTAGCTGCACACCACCCCAGAGTTCAAGAGCAAGGTAATTAATCTGCCTGCCATATCAAACAGTGACTCATCGTTGTCGTTGTCCTCACACTGCTCTCTCTCTCTCTCTCGAGCGTTCACCTGCTTGCAGCTGAAAATGGAGCAGGCTGTGGTCAGGGCATAAAGGGGTTAAAGCAGGAGGAAGTTACATCACTGCTTGCTAACGAGTACAGTGCATGCAAATGAAGTGTGAGCAATGTGTGAGGCTACACACAAACTGGAGACCTCAAAGACAGAGACTAAAAATAGCGGAGTAACAGCCTGAGTGAACTCAGCACTTTTAAAGAGGCAGACGTACGTTTTGGTTCATTTTTTTGGTAGACCACAAGACATAATTCGGACTGGGTCTTTAATTACTCTGTGTATACAGGTGGTTCTGCACATTCTGCCTTATTCCGTGTCCACCAAAGGTCAACAAAGCCCTTAACAGTCTAACCCTTTAAAGGAAAATGTGGCATGAAACAGAGAACAACTGGAATCAATTTGGAATCGATGGAATCATTTTTAGTTTTTTGCTCCATAAATGGTCAGAAGCAATGACAATAATAGATCGAGGAATACTTTTACTCCCATAAGAGAAGATTATGAATGGCTTCCTAAACCTTCGGCAGCAGATGTACAATTCTGTCAGGACCGGCCTTCATGTGGCAAGGCCTAACTATGTTTCCACTCTGAATTAAAAGTCTAGTTTCTACCGCATATGTGTAATTTTCACTTCATTGCGCTGGTAGACCTTGGTTTACAGTGTAAACATAACTGTGCACCCACACACAAATAACGCTGGCTGGAAAACCTCTTAAATCACTCAACAGAAAAGGTTAAGGACTGCCGTGCTATTGCATTGCTCTTGGCAAAATGAGAAACACCAAATGCATTTTTCCCCATGGAGTAAAATGCAAATTTGGAAAAATCTACATATTAAAAAGACATGGAAAAGAGCCCGAGGATGTATTCGTTAAGCGAGTCTGCAAATACTGCAGAGGGCCGGCGCAACACAGTGACATTCGCTGAAAACAAGCTTTGATATGTTAATGGAAAATTGATCATTTGATCAAACCTGATACGGTACAGTAAGTTAGAAAGCACTGGTGCAACATACACATATTGGCTAAGCTTACAGCATAATTATGTACACACTGCATTCATCTTTCAAAAGGAATCAGACAGCACATTTGATGTAACTATTCCTTGAACACCTAATAGCTCACGCAGTAGTATAGCAAAATCTAATGACCCTGAAAAACCTAATAGAGTCCATTTCACTGTTAGTACTCATTTACTACAATATGACTTGAAGCACAACTAGAAGAAAAAAAGCATATAATAACCTTTTAATAAAGCCTGGGATATTCTGTGTGAATTCTGAGAACGTGTCATATATTTGGGCATATGTTGGCAAGTCTGTTAAAGGGATTTACCCCTGTTTAAAAAAAGAAGCCCCCACACTCTGAACTTGTCCAATGTGGTTAGTAAAAATATTTTAAGACTGGCTGAAGGCAAACTGATACATTAAAAAAGGGTTACACAAACTAAAGAAGTATTTTTCTTCAATGTATACATTTGTCTAATTTTCACCGAGACGTTCCTAAAGCGTGTTGAAAAATCACAATGCCGCCTCAGTACAGATCTGGCTTGCTTTGGCCCTGGTGAAACAGAAGGTAATACAGTATGCACAGTGTCACAGCTGACTGCACTAATCTAATTTGAGTTTAGTGTACTATATAAGGTGGCTATTCACACAGATAAAAGGTTAGCTGGGGGTTAGCATTCAGACACTGCAGACAACCAAGGCCTGAACTTCGGAAATGCAATCCAATTTCAGAGAAGAGGAGAAGCAATATATCACCCTTGTTCAGCACAGAGTGAAAAAAAAACACTTGAAATGTTGCCACTTGTATGAAGATTGCTTTGTGAAAAGTATTACTGTCATTCAATTATAGACAGTTTACCCTTTACAAAAACAAAATCGACAGCTAAAAGCCACCAAACTTTTCTGAATCCTTTAACACGCCGTCTTGACAGAAATAGGTCCAAATGATGGATATGTGTGTACAGCAAAAATGTGACAGACTGCAACAGATTTGGGGGATTTCTCATTGTCAAAGTCTTTTTAAGATCATTTTTAAACAATTGCACATCATTCAATTCTCAGTTCTCAGCACCATCAAAATACCATCAGTCCTATTTATACACTTGTGGAAATTTAAGCCAAGAGACAAATATATGCAGTTCAAAAGCGAACAATACAGCTGTAGAAAAAAAAACTTTTTAATTTGACATTTGTACTTCCATCATTTCCTGCTTTGCAGACAATGCCATGCCATACTTTCTTGGTTGTATACATCTTTTGTCACACATCACACATGCACATTAACAAGATTGTGAATATACTGCTTCCCAATATCTAAATAATCCAGATTATTCTTTGCATACCAACATCTTAATTTGGGCAGACTAACTCCACTGCTAAATGTAACAAATTCAGCTCGAGGTTCAGGCTGCCGCCATGCCAAGACCCTTCCTGACACCAGGCCAAGCTTCATTTTCCCATCACTTCAGAGCTGACAAGGCCCAGCGTTTGTAATTTTTTCACTCTCCTGCTTCAGCCAATGGATAAATAAATAAATAAATCGCTCCCAAATAACATTGCATGACAGGGTGCATTTATAAAGAGGCAATGGCAGCACTTAGCAAGACATGCAGCGCAAGAGAGATTTAAAGACTGACAATTACTGCCTCCATAGTCAAAAGCACTCAGCAGCCATCAAACACTCAGCCACCTTGCCCTGTTCATTGAAACTGTTTACTGGTGCAATTCAAGGACTGGCTTCCACTGAACACCAATGCGCTCAGTTTAACCTGAGAAATGATCAACCACCGCAGGCTGAAACCAGTGCGGGGAAAGCAACTCTATAGGGTGGTAACTGTGGGAAAACGCAAGCAAGTCAGAGTAGTGGTTTAAAATTATTCTACCATTTCACAGGTACAAATATACTTAATTGACTGACTTTATACAATTATACGGTCCAGGTGTTATGATATGCCAGGATAGGGCTACTTTCTCTATGGATGTGTGGACATTCTCGTCAATGTCTTTATTTGTATTCATTGTCATGTTTCAAATTAATTGTGGGCTGTGTATCAGGTCCAAATAGTGGGTAGGCCTCACTTGCAACAGAGGTTTTGATCTCAATGTGACTTTCTGTTAAACTACAGGTAAAAAAAAAAAAATGTAATTTCTGCTACAGAGTTTTACTAGACTGGTATGATCTATTATGTATCGGTCTATTTTATGATCTAATTGGTTAAATATCACACTATTTTCCACATCCACTGTAATGTAATACAATTATTAAATATGGAAATTTACAAGCACGTGTATGAACACAATACAAGACATTCTACCTGTATGGATAAACATGAAATGACAAGGCAACTGACTACGTCTATAGACATAAGGTGAGTACAGGTCATTTTGCTAACATTTAATTGAGACTTATTTCTAACTTTAAGCCCCAAGCTTCAGCATTTGCATGCAACCTATCAGATGTCAGCACTGATGTTGTAGTCTGTCAACATTTGAACAATACATAAACAGATGTAATTCCAGGATTATGATCCGTCAACAACTATCATCATCAGAGCAATTAGAGTGACAGTGTCGACACCCCAGAGAGTCAGTGAGTTGGATGGTTCTCACTTTTCACAGGGCATTTCTGTTGTCATGATGAGCACTGAACTGTAGGTCACAGGTTCTCCTCTCAAGGCATATCAGAGAATGGATCTAAATGAATCAGGGCTGGCAAAATTGAGAGCTCAGATAAGGGTAGAAGAGGTCCTATACTGATAGTATTGTAAGTTTCAAATCAATCAAAGAATGAGCACACAGCACCAAGAATAATTCACTATTGATCAGAATCTCACTTAATATAATACTGAATGAAGCAGAGTGGATACCAGCTTTAGACACTTTGTTAGACTTGACCTGAAGGCCAGATAAAATAATAGGTTCAGAAAGAGCTGACCACAAGCTGAGCCAACGCACTCTGCAATGAAAGCTTATTGTAAGTGGATCAAACCTGACCACACATCCTTTCATTCATGTTGTTACTACAGTACGTCCTGTTGCAAATATAACAGGGATCAGAATCAACAGCAAAACAAGAGTATTATTTTCAATATGAAACCTACGTGTTGCCTCTAATCTATCAAGAGTTTAAATTCCTCTTTCGCAACATGATCCACGCACAAGCGTAAGAGTCCAGGCACTGCTGCATGTAGAACAAATGTGGCCATACCTCAGCATTGGCCCAAGACGTAACGCTTGTATACTTTACAGCTCAACCCAAATCTAGCAGCCAAACCGAAGACTAACAGAACAGAGCTGATAGGAGGCTCAGGGGAGATCCCTGACCACAATGTTTTCCAAACACACAACCTTCCTGTTACTTTTATCTTCTGCTTCTCTCTCACTTGCTCACTTGGGTTATACATCCCTCTCTCTCCCTCTCTCTCTCTCTCTCTCTCTCTCTCTCTTCGAAAGCCAGGGAGAGCAATTAGCAGGATTTTAACTAACACAGCAGGAGAAAAGTGACGCCTGGACAATCCCCATCATTGCTGCTTTTGATTTGTCTAAGTGAAAGCCAACTAAACTGATCTAATGGACACCGACAACAAAGCAAAGTGCTTTACGCAATAAATAACTGCGGCAGTTTGCCTCGGGTGTCACAGCCATTTTACATACAATCATTTAAATGGGCCAATTTCTGCTAGGAAATGATAAAAGGGTTGCTTTAAAATATAGATATGATAGTTCAGAGTGTGTATGGAAGATGACATTAGATTCTAAGTTGAATTTTTCAATCTAACAAGAGCACAACATGGCTAAATAATATTTTTTCTGGATAAAATGCAGAACAAATATAGGTTTCGTTTAGAACTGTAAACAAGTTCTGTGAAGAACACTAAAAGTTCCCTACAATCCACAGACCACACAAAATACAGTGCTGCATTTTAGATACAGTGTCATTGTAGAGTATTCAGAGGTCTGTGCAACAGTAGTGTTACATATTGTGGGGGAAGTCAATTATTAATGCAGTTCATGAGGACTTTTAAATAGTAAGGAAATACCTGAAGAGCAAAACACAGGGAACTGAAAACTTGATTGCAGTCAGAGGGATATAAAGTGCTTGCAGATCTTTTACTACAGCAGTCAGCAGGTCTAGCAACTTCTCTACTATCTTGCTCATCTTTCACACAACCTAATATGTACTGCAATTACACAGAGAGAGAGGGAAAAAAAAGGACTAAATATAATCCTCAGAAAAGTTGCACTGCTCAGCAATAGAGCACTCTGGTTTCCTGGAAACCCAAAAAGATTATGGTTAGAATACTTATTCTGCTTAACCTGCTCCTTTGACAGTAAAGTGCAGCTCTTTTTACAAACCAGGTCAACTTGATACAACTGCTTTATAAATTATGAAGTAAAGAATGGCACATATTGTGATAAATACATAAAGGGTTTATTTATTTCACTAAGTATGAGTTTCCATTCCAAAAGTAACTGACTGCTACTGCTTAACGAGAAGAAATTGAGATATAAAAACACATTAGTGAAGATAGTTTTTTAAATGATTCCTTTCTCCAGTGTAATGTTATTTCTTCAATAGTTGTAATTAGTGTTTGCCTTACAGCGTTAACATGAAGATAAGATTGAAAACTACAGTCCCAAGATTATTTGAAGAACAGGGATGCAGAATACAGAAATAGTAATTACTTCTAGGCACACACTATAAACAGGCTGTCCTACTTTTCAAACTTGTCAGCTGATTTATTAGTAACTTTCATTCATCTCACATCAGAATAGAACCATATCTTCTAATTTCATTGATTGGACTATATAAAATAATATATCTCCATGTTACATTTTAGGTATGGGAATAAGACAGATTTGTTTAATTTCATTTTTTCACACAAGACAGTTCCTCTTTTAGTTAGTGTTTTAACTTTCACAAGGTCTGTAAGTTTCACAACTGACAGTTCACTTCTGAGCCCTGACAGAAACCACATCAAGAGGAAACACTCACTGTAAGTCCTAGCGTTCCCAACAATCCTGGTTCAGGGACTGTGGTCATAAGTCTGGGGTCAAGTTATACAGCGTATGCATTACAACTACTCTCATTTTTCCAAGCAATTTTACTCTAATTTCTCCGGTTTTGACCTTTGTTTTCATCCATTCAATTTGTCAGCTCCTTACATTTGTTGTAGAAATGCGTTTTTTTGATACGTTACCTCTCACTCATCGTATACTATTATATTCATTGGCTTTCATTTTCCTTTGTTGGATCAGCTTACGTTTCTTTTTGTCATGATAACTACAGTAACTGCTCTGGTCAAAAGCAGGCACTGATGAAGAATTTCTCTAAAGTTTGGAAACACTACAGGAACCTCAGTCTCACTCAGACTTGAATAATCTTTATTGATGTTAACTGATTTCAATTAACAAAACATGTTTTTGGAGAGTCACCAGAAACAAACTCTATGGGACACCGGCATTTAATAACATGAAACTGCAAATTATATAAACTAGCCCTCTAAGGCTTACTTTCCTAGTCTGTATTTACCATTATTACTTCACAGAGATACTTTCATTTGAATTCTCTCAGCTGGAGCCCACAGTCAATTTGATAATTCAGTGAAATAAAAGTGGCTTGGCATGTAACAGAGTTAGATTACTTATTTGTATACAAATATAGATACACGCTTTCTGTAACCAGCTCTAAAACCTCCCTGACAAAACATTTAAAGTGAAGCAAGCTAAACACTATGGTATACCCTTGAGTGCTGAAAATAACCAAAGGACAGAGCAGTCAGATCAACTGTGGTGCATTACTGGCAGTGAAAGTTTGGGCAGCCTTGAGGGTTTCTATATACAAAATAGTGCGAACAGTGCAACAGTAGTGAGAAAGCAAAAATACATGGTCTACGTGTAAGATAACTCTTCAAAAATGAACTTGCAGCCCTTCAGAAGTCCTCTCAAACTGCCACAACATCGATCGGTGCCCTTAGCTTGCATCTTGTCAAATACTGCAAACACTTGCATTCTCCTCTATTTGCTCTGCCTGTGTAACCCGCCTGGCACTGCCACTGCAATATGTTACTGTCTGGAAGCTGCCTAGGCAACAACAGATCTCCACTTAGAGCTTAAAACATGCGGTCTTTTTCCCCCCCTCAATAATTATTTTAATTACTTTTAACAGTTGTGGTCTGATACACTACAGAAGCTATACGTTCCATTTTGTTAATTATGTAGTTTTCTCTCCGTCTCAAGTGATTTGGGTTCTAATTACGGCCTAGCTTTAGAGGGAGGTGAATTTAACAGCCGTAGAGAGGGAAGCCATCAAATGCTTCTGTTCGAGTCGGATCCAAGTGCCGAAAGAGAGGACAGTCATGGGATGGTTCCCTCACAGCAGTCCTGTGCTGTTTTACAATGATTTATGGTTGCAACTGAATGGTTTAGGACATATGAATAGGTCTATGTATTTGTGTAGAATATCTATCAGATTATATAAACCTTCCTCTGTCAGAGATGCATTATTCAATCTACACCAAGCAGTTTGGGAACTATTGCCTAATTTGTAAGATATAATGAATTCTTTTTTGCTATACCAGTAAAAAATATACTAGCAATGTCTTTAAAAAAAAAACATGGTGTGAAATTCTGTAATATCTAGCTGTACGTGTGAATGGTGGCATTGGGAGATTTCAAGTTACACATCGTAGAAGTTGATCTTAAATGGGGGAATTAGACTATACTTTCTGCTTCCTACTGCCTGACATTTTATCAATAGTGTGTTTCGGTTCACTTGAGCACAGTGGATTAGAACCAACAAGCACAGTATGATAGGCTACCCCACAGTCAGGATGTCTGAACTAAATGAAAGAAAGTTGTGCTCAACCACTGCATCAGCCCTCAGACTTACACTGTTGCATCAAGTACACTGGCACCAATCATGTGTTACCAATTTATAGTCTTGTCTGTTAGCAAGTGGAACACCTGTTTATTTTGTCATGGCATGACAGTAGTTGGGGAAGCAGTCCCTTCTCAGAGTTCCCCCCTCCTAAACCATGCAAATTTGCATCATTCATTTGTACCTGAAATATCTCATACACTAGCTTCAGACTGGTTATTTATTGCAAAACCCTACTTCATATTAAGAATCACAGTATCTGTTGTTATTATTCTTTGAAAGCAAAAAAACATAAAAGGCTGTTAACGGGGTCTCGTGGAGAAGGATGGTTCAAAAGGTCTTTAGAAATTGAATAACAGAGAAGGAAAAAGTATGAAAAGCAACAAGTGAAAAGTTGAATAGCTAATAAGTTTACTATAAAAGCTTGACAAACTACAGTAGCAGGCTCTAGGCGGGAAAATCCAGAAAATACAACCAGAGACAACCATCAGATTTATCCAGCTACCGCAGAGAAGTACTGGCACGAGTTCAGCGCTTGTGTTAATGGCGTACCTTATGTTGTGTTCGGTTTCTCAGAACTGTAAATCATGGTTTTTCATTCCAGAAGATAAGGTGTAAATTTGTGTAAAGGTGTATTTTGTACACAGCCTACACACTACTTTACTGATGAAAGGTATCAAAACACATCAAACCAGCAAGATTACTAAACATCCTCACTGCCAAATTCATAACTTTCCAGGGATGTGTAATGCTGAAAACATTACTTAAAAAAATAAGAAATTCATTCACATTATGTATTACTCCTGTGTGCATGCAGCAATTATAAAACAGCTGTTTGTGTGGCCAGGGATAAAACAATATATATATTATATATATATATAATGAAGAGATCATAGAAAAACATCTGAACCTGAACGTATAAAGTGGTTTGTACTATAAGAAACTATCGGACAATATTGGAAATCCTGGGAAAGGCACTGAGAAAAGTCATGTGACTGTGCTTTTCTATATTAAAGTACTTACAGATAATGCTATAAAAATAACTCTGAGGCCTTGATTCTGTTAACATCTATTATTTAGAATAAACAACAGCTTCTTATCGTAGCCAAAATCCTCTACGTATACAAAACCCCTTTCTGTGTCTGCTGCAATGATGCGTCAGTGATTTCTTCAGCTGCAGCAAGAAAGTGTGTTTTTTAAAGTAAGAATTGTGTGGACACTGACCCCCCCCCCCCCCCCCGAGGGTTCTACAGTCCAAGGTATATTCTGGGCCTGTCTGCCACAAGCCCCTGCAGAAGGAGATCAAATGACACCCTTCGAAGTGAAAGATCCCAATCACCCTTCCTATTAGTGTTCCCATAATATCAGCTGGCCTCCATTAAAGGGTCGGACAGAGGGGACTTCAAGACTTTCTCTTTTCCATAAACCACACTTGTCCAAGTGTCTTTCTGCAAAGCTCTATTGTGATGCAACAAACATTTGAATTTCAGATATTGACCCCATTCGTTTGGTGTCAAGGTTCTCCAGTTGTAGAATTTCTTATGGATATGCTAATGTGATGGATATATATGACAATGGGATGACATTTGCATTTGCATACATGAAACTAAACATGACAGTATTATTTCAATATTTCAACGTGTGCTCTTCTGTCTAACACATGTCACAAAGTGACACCAAAGTTTAAGCAAATCATAGGGTATCTACATAAGAAGAGACAGCTTTAACCATTTAGTCTGTCAGTGTGGGAAGGCAATCTCATCCATTTGCCCCTGGTTTGGTTTCATAATGGGGAAAGTGTGCTGTTGCAGATTAAGTAACATATATAAATATTTAATATATTCATTTTTAGATATGAAAGTGATATATAAAAGCACAACGAGGTTTAAATGACTATTATATTATGGTATTATATGGAACTCATTTGTTGGGACTTGATGTCTATTACTCTCTGAAATAACTTTCAAAGCTATTACCATTAAATGTTACAATACTAATCACATTTTACTGAAGAGTGAATATTCTCAAAGCAGATTTTTATGTGTAATAATAATGGATGTTGAATGGGAACATTTTGTGTCACAGAATTCATACGGGTGTATGTAAAATGTGTGCATCTTCATTTTTATGGACAGTATTATTCAGACACTTTGTTTTTAACAGTCACATGAAATAGAATAAGAATAAATTCACTTCAATAAAATGTTTTCTAGTTTTGGTTCAGTTCTGCAATGTTCAATGTAAACTACTCAGAAAAGTTAACCATGTATCCATTTCATACATACATGCCAAAGATCGGGATTGAGTGTTACAATTCTTACATATTACATTTTTTGGGAGCAGGAGGACTGAGGTTTTTAGCAATGGAACCAAGGAAAAATGCATTAGCATAGCTTTCTAGCCAACAGACAATAGCTCATAATGGGCCAGACACAGCAAACTTGATTGTTACTTGAAAGGCAGAAAAGCAGTTGACTTATTGAACAACACCTGCTGTGAGGTGGACAATGCTGAACTCTTAAGTAGATAGAAAATACATTTAAAAGG
The DNA here is from genome assembly GCF_036373705.1 of Amia ocellicauda. Classification (NCBI taxonomy): domain Eukaryota; kingdom Metazoa; phylum Chordata; class Actinopteri; order Amiiformes; family Amiidae; genus Amia; species Amia ocellicauda. Next base: position 30,589,793 of record NC_089859.1, read on the forward strand.
GTTCCCATGTAATATGAAGGATTAGATTTCAAATTAAATAAACCAATCATAATTGGATTAAGAAAACAGTAGGACTTGATACAGCTTTGAAGGACACAAATACTTAAAACGATCATTTAAAAGGACTTGTGTGAAGTTTAACTTCAAGGCCAGCAATGAAATTCACAAGGATAACGGCGCTGAACGCAATAGAAATTTACTCTTTTGAGGTGACGATTTTAAACACATCTGGGAAGATTGAAATTATCTTACCTATCGTTACTCCTATGTGCCTGGGTAATTAAAACTAAGGCAGAGTTTAATTAATCCAGCATGCTCTGTCCAGTAAATTGAATCATCGTGAGCTGACGGCAGCCCAGATACTGCAGAGAACAGTATTCACAGAGATTGGAGTTGAAATACGTAGGTTGGATGTTTTCCTTCAGGGTCAAAGATGAAGTGCTTCTTTTCAAAGAATTTCTATTTAATTACAGACAATGGCTTTTAAGGAGTAACAGGCCTGAAATTGGTTTTGAGACACTTCCCCTGAACAGATTCATTACCTGGCAGTTCCAGACTTGGGTATTCGACAAGCAGCAAAAGATTATAAAAGCTTGGTTACTTTTTCAGTGTAAATGTTGCCAATTGAGTTTTGACATGTATATATAATATTTATTTGTTTGTTTGTTTGTGTGTTTGTTTAGTAGTCACCCACACCACCACCACCAAAATGTATACTTTTAAATTACAATCTGTAAATACTACAGACATTTTGTTTTAACTCAAATTGTTATTACAAATTGTATTTAAAATGCTTTCAACATACAGTTTGGCCTTGCTCGATGTTCAACGTTTCCCTCTCAAAGGAAGCAAAGGAGCATAAAGGATCAAATTCCTCTTGTTAAGATGCACAAAGCCTAGTTTCTTATTTATTTGTAGCAAACTATGTCTTTCTCTAGATTTGGCAAGCAACACAGAAGTAATAAAATAAAAACATAAGCATGCCCACTGAGACCTTTAGGATACAACACCAACAAAATTAGCATATTCAGTAATTCTTATTCAGATCTGAATAACCCTAACCTGACCCTTCTAAAAAGTCCCAGCTTGCAAACTTGCACAGACACTTTCCAGCACCTTAGAAATCGGGTTATGTTCATAATTTACCAACCTTTAACACCAGATCCCTCTCTGCTCTTTGCCTCAAAATGTCGAACATCCAAGGAGGATATTAACAAGATCCGACAAATAGACAAATGCACACTCCGTCCCCTTTAAGAGTCCACTATGCTGCGAGGAGGAAGGGGGAGGTCAGTAAGGACACAGGCCCGAAGCCTGAGCCAGGCACCGCTTTCAGTTTCTGACTCCTCCACAGGGCAATGTTCACTAGCAACTGCTCACACAGAGAGATCACAGGGGAGAGCATAGTGTGACAGCGCAGGCAGCCTTTCTCAGACCACAAAGAATGAGTCAGCAGCAGATAAAGTAAGGTGATAAGGAAAAACAGATGTAGTCTAGTTTTTCATGTAAAAACAAGCCTCTTTGACTAGCGGAGGGGAGAGATGACACTATCTCGTTTTAGCCTTTCCCTTTCTCAGATAGTAAAATAACAATGACACACTTTTTGTCAAGGAATATACAGCAAACGTGCCAGTGTTTGACAGAGAATTGACATGCCAGTGGTAGCATATGATATATGATACTTAAAAACATAGCTTTGGTGGTTTGATTTATCTGAAAGAGCACAGTACTGACATCCTTTGCTTTGTGCTCACATTATACTTGCTAAACATTGTAGATTAAATGCATTCATTCTACAAATTATGATAATGTATACAAATACTTTTTCCTTTGTAAACTCGGATATCCTAATACTTCTAATGCATTATTTGTTTATTTCAGATCCAGCAAGATTCATGCCCATTTGTCTCCTTCTGGCAGGAGGAAGAGTCCTTTGTTTTACTGAGTTGGCAACAGTAGGACAGTCTGGCTTGCAACACATCAAGCAGGTTTGTTTAAGGCAAAAAGGAGGGAAATCTATACTTTAAGAAATCATAATGTTCTCTATAACAAGAGAACATTATGCTTAATTAAAAAACTATAATTATCATTTTAATTTGTTTTGATTAGGTGTGTCAAAGCAGAAGTTTGTATTCATTAAAAAATGTGTAGCAAAGAATAGAAGGGGGGAAACTTTTTTTAGACTAAAGATAACTGGATGGAACTCACTCAAACACCACAAGGGTCAAGGGCTGAGATTTCTTAGCTAGTGAAGGAATGACAGGGATGACAACCACTCTTCTGGAAAACCAGTTTTAATCTTTATATATAGACATATACACACACACTGATCAGTCATAACATTATGACCACCTGCCTAATATTGTGTAGGTCCCCCTTTTGCCACCAAAACAGCCCTGACCCGTCGAGGCATGGAGTCCTCTAGACCTCTGAAGGTGTGCTGTGGTATCTGGCACCAAGACGTTAGCAGCAGATCCTTTAAGTCCTGTAAGTTGCGAGGTGGGGCCTCCATGGATCGGACTTGTTTGTCCAGCACATCCCACAGATGCTCGATTGGATTGAGATCTGGGGAATTTGGAGGCCAAGTCAACACCTTGAACTTGGTCCAGTTCTGTGGTCCAGTTCTGATGCTCACGTCCCCATTGTGTGCGTTTTCGGCAGTGGACAGGGGTCAGCATGGGCACCCCAACTGGTCTGAGGCTACACAGCCCCATACGCAACAAACTGCGATGCACTGTGTGTTCTGACACCTTTCTATCAGAACCAGCATTAACTTTTTCAGCAATTTGAGCTACAGTAGCTCGTCTGTTGGATCGGACCACACGGGCCAGCCTTCGCTCCCCACGTGCATCAATGAGGCTTGGCCGCCCATGACCCTGTCGCCAGTTCACCGCTTTTCCTTCCTTGGACCACTTTTGATAGGTACTGACCACTGCAGACCGGGAACACCCCACAAGAGCTGCAGTTTTGGAGATGCTCTGACCCAGTCGTCTAGCCATCACAATTTGGCCCTTGTCAAAGTCGCTCAGATCCTTACGCTTGCCCATTTTTCCTGCTTCTAACGTATCAACTTTGAGGAAAAAATATTCACTTGCTGCCTAAAATATCCCACCCACTGACAGGTGCCATGATAACGAGATTATCAGTGTTATTCACTTCACCTGTCAGTGGTCATAATGTTATTGCTGATCGGTGTATATATATATATATATATATATATATATATATAAAATGTATGTTTAGGAAGACTAGCAGTAAGACCACATCCTGAACATAAAATTAAACAACATAAATTAATGTGGTTCATAATATCCAGTTGCTTTTTACAAGCATTTGCTGTTTTTAACAATGCTCAACATGTGTCAGTTTATATAATAATGCTGTATTTCATCTACAAATAAAGAAAATGGGTTAATATATTATATCTTGGACATGCAATACTGGAAAAACAAACCTCAAGACCAGATGTAGAAGAATTGATGATTTACAGAACAAAGCCTGAAATGTATTTTAAAAATGAATGCTTTGAAGGTAGGATTACACTCAAATTATCTCCTGTTTATTTTGCCACTATAAAATAATTCTCAGCAGATGCTGATGGGGAAAAATTTAAATAAACTTTTTCATTCTAAACAGACCTATTCTAAACTCTTTGGGGGTGTTGTTTTACTGGTAATTAAAAAAGAAAAATAAATGTTCTTAATGCTATTGGAAAAATGTATTCATAAATTAGATACCAATATGTTTGGTATATATTTCTAAGCTTACCTTAAAAAAATCAAGGTCTTGGACATATATAGGATCTCATTTGAAGAAAGGTTTCCAATCTGTTGCACAATCAGTGTTTCGTCTCAGCCTCCTCAATGGAAATCTGAAGGGGTCGTCTGCAATTCTGGTTCTTATTATCCAAGTCCTGAATCCTCTGGGAGCTTTCACCATTCCCTGAAAAGGCAAAAGGTGCTTTAAAAAAGTTTTTCTTTAGAAACTAGAATCTCAGAAAAATGCAAAGTAGAAGTGTGCAACAACAACAAAATGTGACTGGTGACAGGTAGGTGTTGACGTTCCTCAGTACAACACAAAGCTGAGTAAACTGAACTGAGGGCGTCTTAACAAATCCCAGGGCAGGTCAAATAGACAAGGTTGGTATGAACTAAGAGTGATACAATATGACAGAGATATGGAGATAAAATCACTTCAAGAAGGCAAAGAAGGTAATAGTGACGGGACCGTTTAAGGAACTTGGCCCAGTGTTCTGTTCAGTAGAGCATATTTCCTTTGGTATTCATATTATTCTTTGTGTGTCTGAATTCCTGTAGTGTAAACAAACCAGAAGAATACATATTTATTGCTAATCGAGACTGCACTCAGCTTCCCCAGCATTTCAGTATTGTTCACCAAACTTTCTCAAGGGAGCAAGCTTTTGAAAGCAAACAGTGGAACTATTTATAGATGCCTATTGGCATGGTAACCCTTCTGTTTGTTTGAGTTAGAAACTATTTCTGGTTTTACCAAAATAATAGGGGTTTCACTTCTCAAGATGAATTTGATTTGCACAGAGTTTGAACTGGATGCTCCAGACGCCGATAGTTTCACCTTGGACTCTGCTTCCCTGAGACTTTACTTTGAGGCTGGACTTCAAAACTAAGGCCTATGATTTTCATGCCACAGATATCAGTGTGACTAGTGTTTCAAGTCACTTTTTTTCAGTTGCTTGATTGTATTTTCCCCTTGTTGTAGAAAACTAGGAATTCCTTAGTAACAAACTTACCTGTCTTGTGGTGACTCCATAGACACCATCATTTGAAACTAGATCTTTCCACATGATATCCCATAAATGCTCACACCAAACATTTGAGGCATGTCAGCATAGGGGCACATCAAAGTATTCAAATCCCTATGCCATTAACAACTGGTGTCCTGTCCTTCCCAAACGCCAGAGAGAATTAGATCAGGACTGCAGTGCTGTGTGATAGTCTTGCAAGGTTTAAAGCACACACTGACAAAGCGTTCTCCTACAGAACACATAAAGGCGGGCGGCAAGAGGAGGCTGTTTGGCCATGTGACCTAATACGTCAGTACTCTAAAAGCAGCACACTGGAAATGTTTTTAAAGGACCCTTTGCCTTCTAGCTACTGCTGAAACACACTGCATGTATCAATGCATTTATTCAGACCGATTCAAAACTGCACCGTCTCTGGCAACACCCACCTCCCTCCACTAGAGGCATCAGTCACTTCATTTCAAAAGCTTGGCAACCCACTTGTGTCAAATATTCACTCACTTCAATACAAACCAAAAGACAGCCTCTTTGAAGTGACATGAGATCTGAATGCACAGTACTGGTTTATCAACAGATTCTTTACAGTGATTATCAGCGACCCTGTTTGAAATTTGCAAATAAAGATGCCAACATGATGCCATGATGTCATAACTGAAGCCAACGAAGACATGCACAGAGGGAGAACTCGCTTATGAAGAGTACATAACCTCCTTCAATCTGCACCAATATGACGTCTGCATTGTAGTATTTGTGGTGCAATATAAGAGAGCAAAATGATTCAAAACAAACGTATTAAATCCAGGACATAATGATCTCTAAAGGCACAGAGAGCAAACTGATAATGACATCACCACTTTGGAAAAAGCAATCCTTTAGGACCGGCCAGGAACAGGTGTTAATGACTTGATTCAAGACCAGCTGCTCTGAGTCAGAGAGTGGCTGTTCCAAAGAGGGAACATCAATAGTCTACAATCGAGACACGTGAAAAACATGCACGGCTCTGTACTGCTTTTTTTTTTCCCAGACAGACAGGATGTGGTTAGGAAGCTCATTAATAAAAATCCTTTATTTTCTCAAATTCCACTCAAATGGCTCCTAACCTCCCAGACAAAGTATTTCTCTTGGGTTTCCCACCAAAACAGGACAATTAAAATACTAGACTGCAGTTTGTTTACTACTTTATATGGCATTCTCTCTGCAGATTGATATGCTAACTCGGTAAACTCAACCACTTACCAGGAAAGAAAACAATAATCACGTATTGTGTGTATGAACTATGGACATGGTTATGTCAGTCTAGATGCCAGACAGCCTACTGAAGCTTAAACAATTTATCGCAAATTCTGAAAGCCAAGGGTTGTGGCTCCCTTGGCTGGAGAGTTCAGGCAGGTCATTTACCTTCCCTTGCCTAGAATAGCATTTGGTTTAATAATCTACATGAACTCCGCACAGTACAGCAAGGAAAAAATAAAGGCAGTCTTGCTCCAGACTTTGCAGAATGTTCTCAAGCCCTAGAAGCATGTATCGCAACCCAACACAACTGCAGAAAATTCCCCTCTGCCGCTTTAATAGTAACAACGTGTAGAGGTCAAAATTCCTCATAGTACAGTAGCCCAGCCAAACAAATGACACAATATAAAGTTACTGGAATTCCAGTTTTTTTTTTTTTCTTCATACATTCCAAGCATCATACGTGCAAGTTTACCTTAGGTCTTTAATTAATACCTAACCAGTTTATTGGGTCCTATTCAAGAGTTATTCCAAGACCCATCGCTGCTGAGCCGTACAGACTGAGCAAAGCAAAACCTCTGTCCAGTCATGGAAGGAGTAGGTCAATGAAGCCATCTCTGCGTATTGGACGAGAGAAGAGTGGGAGTGCTTTTTGGTTTGCTTTTGTTTGCTTGTTTGTTTGTTTGCGTGTTTCAATGAGGTGAACTCACTGATCTTCTAGCAGAAAGACGTGACTGGCAAGCTAGTCTCCCAAACCGGACAGCTGGACTGAAATTTAACCTCTGCCTCTGACTAAAGCGGTACTGTAATGAAGACCAAGGGAACCCCCAGAGGAGATTTATTTGGATGACTATCTCATGGCTGAATTCCCAACCAAACAACACAGTGGGTCTGCATAGTGCACTGCGCCTTTGTTCTATGACAAGCCCCATCTTTCAGACTCCACTGAGATCAGAGTGAGAGAGAGACAGAAAAAAGACCCTGGAGGAGAAAGACACGGGGGTTTCTCATGGACTTTTTATCCAGTCAGATTCACTCGCTTTAAATTTAACATCCGTCAAACATTTGATTGCCAAACCTGTGCAAAGCTGAAAAGGGACACTCTGCAGTGCCCTGCACAGTTTTCTTTTCTTTTCTTTGGTTGCAAGCCAAAGCATACTTTCTTTTTGAGGAACTGAAAAAAAAGTTACATGCTAAACCAAGAATAGTTGAGCTTAAAAAAGTTCGATTTGTTCAGTTCTTCAAGATACTGAACAATTTGGCCTCTTCATGTCACTTAAAAAAGGCCTCCTGCTTCTCTGGTACCAAGGCAGAGAAAATACAGAAAGAAAGTACAGAAAGGAGGCAGCGAAAAAAAGGCAAGGGAAACCTATTATTCATTCCCACCTGGTTAGTTCAATAACTTGCTGCAACCATATATTGTAATATAACAGAACAAACTGGACCAAAGGGAAGGGATCACTTGCAATAATACCCTTAACTGTAACCTTCTCCACATATACACGGCTTCTGCAAAAACTAATGAGAGTAAATGAAGGCCAAGTAGGACCTTTAGAAACATCACATTTCCTTACCACCCGCACTCCCCCAGCTTTAAAGTACATTTGTGCTTATTTTTTTTAATACATTTCTTTATTTATTCTTTTTTTTTCAGTGTGGGAAACTTGACTGACCTCTTTTCCCTTGTTGACTTCTATCAATTACCGTCTCCTTTCTGTGCCCGTTCAAAGAAGAGTTTCCCATTTTAGTTTTTATGAATCTTTTATTAGGTGCGTTTCATTTTTGGGAGGCGTTTCATCTTTCGGCACAGAGATTAGTCAACCCTCAGCAAAAACCTTTTTGCATTTGAGAAATCGCATGGCATTAAAGGCACAGAGAATCGCCCGCATCACGAAGTGCCTCAAGTTCCCTCAGTATTACAGAAGATTCAGGACTGAGTTGAAAATTAGGAACGGTTGTTGAAGCAAATTGCATAAATCTTTAAGAGACCAATTTTGCTTTTGGGCACATTGTTATGCCATTTATCTGTCATATATACTCCAGGATTCATTAGAAATTAGGTTCCTAGAGGCAACATTGTAAACTTTTGTTTCTTATCACTGAAGAAAAAACAGAAGCAGTCTTAAGGAATTAAACTATTTTAAAAAACTAGACAGCAGATGTTTTTCTTTGACTTTGTGTGTGTGTGAATGAATAATATACCTTCATGCATGGTGACTACCATTAAAAATAGCATCATAATATATTATAAAAAGTGTTACATTCTGCAGAAGTTAAACAGAACAGTGCTTAAAAAAAAAAGAATAAAATGTAATTCTTCACAGCACATGATCTGACAGATTACATACCGAAAACAACTAGAAGAACTAAGATTTATTTTTAATATATGAATATTTAAATTATACCCACAACAAAAAAAGAAGAAGTTAAAAAAAAAGCTATATTTCTCGACAGGGTCTTGAAAAACTGACACATTTATAGGGAACTTCTGCAAAAAAAAAAAGTTTTAAATTATTTACTTTTATTATGTAAAATATGGCTCTTGGCATAATGTGGTTTTATCCAAAAGTCTCCAACTTAAAAACAGATCAGCCTTGAAAACTTTGAGCTAAATACAATAATTTGCAAATATTGATGACAAGACAATCTGCTGAAAGTTGGCATTATCTGAAGACATTAAAGTTCTTGCAAAAGGGTTTTCTTTACAATGGAAAAGAGAAAAATAGAACTGATAATTTTGACTCTTGCCAGATTACACCTTGACACTCTCCAGAAACAAGTAACAAATATTGCTCTAGAACAATACGATCCTGTAAGTTCAGAGAGTCTGTTTAATATTAAACCATCACTCACTCGACTATCACAGCTTTCCAAATTCAGATCACTTCTGCAGCCCAGTTCTGAGCATCGCCACAACAAGACACATCTGTGCCTTCTACGAATTTTATTTTAAGAATTTCTCCCTGAATTTTGCTTCACGGAATTAGTGGAGCAAAGTCTACACTTTCAAAATAGTCTGGAAAACCAAAGTCTGGCTTACACTGTGGAGTCACACATTTTCTTATGCAACACAAAAGCAGCGCTCTGTGAAGACTCAAAGTTCACCTCTAGATCATAACAGTGAACTACCTTGCCAGGGTTGAGTGGTTGAGGTATGTCCAATATTGTTGTTGTTTTCTTATATAAAAGTAAATAAAAGGCCCAGACCTTGAATTTATGCTTTAACACAATCTAGAGCCATCAACAGTCAGAACAATATCAAATTAAAATGTAAGTGAGACAGAGTCATTTTAAAGCACTCTGAAAGTACACGTGATACTCAGTACCAACCCTAAATCATTCAGGGCCATTTGTAAGGGAAATCTTTGTTGAAGTGTGTTCTCCAGCAGGAGATGACAGAAGTATGGTCTTGTTCAACATCTGGTCACTGGGGAGGATGGGCTAGATGTAGGAACCTGACCATGTTCTTAAAATTAGATGGGTCTAGTAGTTCAAATTGTTCAGATACTTGTCCTTAAAAGGAATAACAGGGCTCCCTTGATGTCGGACAATTATGAGTGTAACAACCCTTCCAAATTGCCCAAGCAATGCAGAACCAAAAGAAGAGCCAATTCAACACAGCTAAAATGCAACTGGAACAAAATGGAAGTTCTCAGGAATGTAAGAGTTTTAAAAAATACATAAATGAGGGGAAAAACACCCAAGAACAAAGAAATGTTCTCTTATAAATTTACAATTTGTCCTAGGCTGAATTACAAATGTAAGCCTATTCATTTGAATTCCCCATATTGGTGCATTAGGTAAGAATGAAGACCAACAACTGAGCTCCTACTGTAAATGGCTCTGCCTCCTTAAATTGTTCTGTATTAAAGCATCTGCTAAATGCCTAAAGATTGTTATAATTTATGTATTTCACATTTACATATTAATTTCTGTATTATTAGCAGTAGTATTGTTACTAATAATAATAACATTCATTAAAATTAAAAAAAATCATCAATACTAAACCAGCACAGGATCATATAAATATCTGAGAAGTTTCTACAGGGTTAAAAATGCAGAGAGATTACATGCAATTGTTTCTACACATAATCCAACTCCCACGCAATAGAAACACCAACCTCCTGTTGATGTGCAAGTGCAGATTGGCAGATTGGTTTCAGCTCTGAAAAGAAGACAGCCACGGACCCCCCCCACCACCACCCGCAATCACCACAACACACACACAAACACACTGTCCATGGGGCTTAGTATTAACCTCCCAAGCAGCTTTATGGAAATCCCCCCCACCCCATCGCACCAACTACATTTCCTCATACTACCACAGGCTTGTCTCTCATCTATCAATTCAATGGGCTCAGATCCGGAGCCCAGAGCCACACAGACATCCCTGAAAGAACGAGAAAAGAAATTGTGCTGCTGTCTGCACAGACAATGCCTACCATTTAATCATAAAGAGAATACATTCTAACAACAATGAAAGAATAAGAAAAATCTTGCAAGGATGAAAGGATGAAGAGATCTTAGCGCTCCAACAAATGTATGGGTAGCAACACTACAATGAGGCAGACAAGAGCCAGTCAATCAGAAGCGGTGAGTTTGTAGAACTGCCAAAGGTAAATAGCGGCCTACAGCTGGACAGCAGGGATGGTCAGTCTACTTCCGTGGGATGTCCAGGCAGTGACTCACTGTCTGACAATGGAAGCAAATGGTTTTAGGTTGGAGGGTACAAGAATTTGACTGAAAAAAGAAAAAGACAGAAAGAATGTTAATGTTCTTTCTCATTGTCTCTGCACAAATAATAAAAAAAAAGAATTATTGTTTTAGGTCTTACAATCTGTCAGCCATTTTTTTCCAACACTAAGATGACAGTTCTGAAAATATACATGATTTAATTAAGATACTATTCAGCGATTGTTTTGAACTTCAAATATGGTTTCATACTAATTGTCAAATTTTAAGTGGTGGGGAAAAAAAAGACATTGTAACCCCAATTTTTCAGTTGTGAATATTAATGCTGCAACTTTGGAGAGTTGCACTTTTTAATAATATAGGCTTAATGGTGTTTATATCAATACAATTCTCTAAATCTGAAAACTATATTAAGGTGTCTGTAGTAAAAAATGTAGGAAGCTTGGAGTAGTGTATGGGCAGTGCCATTGTTGAAATCTAAATGAGTTCATCATCTCAGATTTCCTAATCTACACTACAATGATGTGATTTATAAAATCAACAAAAACAATTTGATACAACGTTTAATAGGATTTATAGATTTCCTCTGCAGTTTACCCCAGTAGAACATCATTGTACCTTGTATTTAAGAATACATTTGTTATCGCTTGTTAACAGAAGCTGTGAAGCCATTGAGAAGCAGACTGGAGGAAAAATTGGCCTATAGACAATCTAAAGATAGCACTATATGGAGTACTAGCAAATTGCCTCATGCTGTCGTAACCAGGACTTTGGCTTGGAGACTGGAATGCATACATAAAACCTTATCTTGGTTAAGATATAATGAATACATAATTCTGTGTCTTTAATAAATAAATGAATAAATAATTCTGGGTTATTTTAGCATGACATATAAAGGCAGCACTAGCTGTTGTGCATGGCCCATTACAGTCCACACTGCTGCAAAAAATACAATCCTATAGACAGCTGCTGAATAACAAGCACAATACTTTACCTGGGTGTGTCAGATTGTTTGAATAACAAATACCCTAGCTGAAGTGTATAACAGCAAATCCACAACACAAAGCAGAGCACATCCCTACACAGTGGGAATTCTGGCACATTTAATTTCTGATTAAAAGGTATACGACACCCCCCGGATCTAAGATGAGGATTAATAAAACATATGATACATTGGGAATTTAAAAAATGGCCCCAAGTCTAGCGGAGTTATGAGAAAGGGCACAGTTGAGAAGGACCAAAAAAACCTGCATTCACTAGTCTGTTTATTCACGTAATTGTGTACATTAAGTGAATTACAAAAGCATCCAACAAACTTGCTTGCCAAAGATGAAAAAATCAATGTGAGTTTACACATCCCACGCATCTGCTAATTTAAGGTATTGTTTCTGACTGAGGGTTTAGTGCCCAGGAAAAGACAAATGCTTTGGAACTGGTTAAATATTAAATTACATGTGAAGCTTCTTATTGGACACAACAATCTGGGTTTACCTTGGAGAGTGAGAAAAATGGCGGTATGACCCAATGGACCGCTACAGCTTTTCAGTGTCATTTTGATCATTGTTCACAACATCCTGACAGCTTTTTTAATAAAGGATATAAAACTGCATCACATACTTGTCCTTCAAGGTGCCAACGTGCATGGAGCAGTAGTTCAATGTGTCAGGGGTGTATTCCTGATGCCCGTGTCATCCCTCCAGGCTCAGAGAGAAACAGTTTAATTCAAACCATGGATGAACAGAGGTTTTACATATGTGGTGATGTACAGTGCCATGGTTTCACAACACAGTTACTCACTCTTTAAATGCTACATTGGTTTATTATGGGCTCCATAGAAATCGTTAAGTAGTGTAGCCTTCTCGCAGCATGGCCAAAACTAATTCTACCCAGCAGGCACACTGGTCAATACAGAGCAGGTACAAGATGCAAATTGATGTAACCATACAAGATAAACACTGTCAAACACAGTCTCACAGTTCAGTAACATTCAATTTGATAGAACGCCCACTTTATCTCCCTAGGTCATATAGAGTGAAGATGAAAACAATTACAGTAAAATGTAGTCACCGATTAGGCTACTTTACCAAAGACAAGAACTGCAGGATGCTTTATTGAGGCAAGAAGGATTTTATCAATCAAATTGTTACTAGTGGATCTATTCCCATCTTCTGATCTTATTCTTAATAATACATGTCTGTTCTGCAAGAACTGAAAAACAGTCAACCAAAAGATTTCCTCTTGATTGAATTTCAAAGTGACATCTGGAAGGGTACTGAACATACGAGCTGCTGGGCGGCTAAACCATGCACAGGAACATGACTTGATCTAAACTAAAAGAGACGGGCAGAAACAAAATCCTGGGAATGCTGCAGAAAAAAAGGACACAAATGCGATGTAGCAATGGCTAATTAAAACATCCAAAAGTGGGCCTCCATTTTGCCACTTTATTCAATTCTCAATTCAGAATTACTCTTAAAGGGAAACGTGCATGATTACCAAAGGGAATGGTTTTATGTCTCTTTATGCATTGACAGTGTTTAAATAAGATATAAACCACTCTTCCAGATCAATTCTAGCACATAAGCAACTTTTAAAAACTGAAAATTAAAAGATTACCAAATAATGGCAGATGTCAGTTTTGGAAAGTGTTGTGTCATAATTCCCTGGATAGCAGGAAAAACTACAAAAGTACCAGATCGGTCTTCCATGTGGCAACTGGAGTCCTTACTATCTTGTCAACCGAGTGTTGGCCTTTTATGGTCATTCCTAATAGTAATTATATTTTCAGTAGACAACATGTTCGAACATAAAGTGAGCTGCAGATTTTCTTTCCCAAGAGAATTTCTCTATTAAACATCCTAACTTCTCTTGGCAGATCTTCCAGTATAAAACAAAATATGTTTGTTCTTAAACTGTTCTTGTACTATGCTCTTATGATTATCAAGGATACTCCAGAACTTTCGAGTACTACAACTGTGAATATTCCTTTTGAAAGCCATTAGGTTGCGTCCTAACCGGCAGCTCCCGAACCTTGTGAAGACAGTGAACTCATCTCAGGGCCGGAGAACACCTCCTGAGCTGAAATTGATTAAGCTCATTTCAAACACGGAGAGAGCTTATCGATCCATGTTCTCTCTGCACCGACCGACTTCACTTGATCATCCTATCAGCCGCATAAAACAGGACACACAAGCTGCGAGCCATGAAAACACAATCGCCTTCTACAGTTAAGTGCGAGTTTCCTGGCTAGGAGAAACACTTCCAATTACTTTGGCGTGAGCAGCAGCTATCCTGACTCCGTTGGTCACTTCATTCCACTCGCATAACTTTCCATGAGTTACTGAAAAATATATTATACATTTTGAGTAGTTTTTTCATCTTCTAGTGCTCTTTTGGCTCGTATGACCAAAACATTTATTGTATTTTGTAGTGTTCAGACCAGCTATTCCCTGTATCTGGAAGGCACACTAAATGAATTTGGTGATGGATCATTGTATCTGAGAAGAAAATAAACCTTTTAGTGCCATCTCATACAAATTATGGCTATGTGTCTTTGTTTTGCCAGGTATTGTACATTTTCATTTGCTGCAGCAGCTTTCTCACTGTTTACTTCTAATTAATTTGCTTTACTACCTCACATTGTGTGTTGTTTTCATTCATCTGCACCAGCCTTCCTCCGCAAACAATCACTCTCTTTTTTTAGTACTCATTTTCAAACAATGGCCTCGCCTGTCAACTCTGATTGGTTACAAAACATATGCTGAGTGAAGGTAGCTGACGAAACGCAACAACGCAACTGCCAATCATTGCTTTTCGAGGCTTATATATAGGGTTCGAATTGTATTGCTTGCCGGGAGTGAAATAATTCACTTTGCAGTCAAGGAAGGCTGGCTAGAGCTTCTTCAATTGAACTACACTGTGGTCATACCAGCAATCCCAACTGAAAAGGCCTGGGAGAAGCCTGTCAGCTCTCCAAAATTAATGAAGCCATTGTCTCATTACCAAGATATAGGGCTAAATCTGTAATTTACCAACAAAAAGACTCCACGACCATCTTAAGGTCAAAGCTATGTCTCCAATCACTAATTTAATCTAGTGTTCTTTAACATGTCACTCCTCGGTTAATCAGATGAAAGATGTCAGCTAGAAAACTCATAGGGGGATGCTTTCAGGGATGTAATTTTTACTGGGGATGAGGAGTACTGTTTTTTTTGCTTATTTGCGTATATAAACATAATGGATTTACCAAGAACACACATCTTGCCCTGCAATGGCTTGTGGGACTGAAACAGGGGACAACCTTTTATAATCCTCAGGGAGGGAAGGTAAAGGTCCTCTTTCATTGTGTGCTTCTGGAATACAATATCAAAGCTAAAAAACTGTTCAAAAGAGACAAAAAAACAGCACTTCGGGACAGCCGCTGTAATCTTTTTTTCATTGAGGCGTTTCCTGTAGAAGGCTGGGTCAGATACAATCCCTCATATAATATGCTCTCTACA
Source organism: Amia ocellicauda (assembly GCF_036373705.1). Lineage (NCBI taxonomy): Eukaryota > Metazoa > Chordata > Actinopteri > Amiiformes > Amiidae > Amia > Amia ocellicauda. Next base: position 30,604,994 of record NC_089859.1, read on the forward strand.
AACTGTAGACTCAATTGTCCTCATTTTGTACAGTACAGGATCAAAGGTGGGGTACCAAATTTAACCCCCATGCTTTATCTAATAGAGAGACAAACTATTTAAAGATTGCAGGTGGGGTGGGGGAAGCAGGATTTCCTAACACTAAACTAAACGTGAAATTCTAATGTCTGTAATGTTTAAAGTTCTGCTCATGGGTGTCTTACTAGCTTCAAAATCATTTGAAACATGGCCTATAGGATTGTACCAGGGATCTAAAGAATCCAAGCAGAAAAGAAGAGCTAAGCATCACATGAAACACACATAATAGGATGTAGAAAAGGAATCTTGATTAAAGGAAAATGCAGACAACCAAAAAGTATTTAACATTTTAGATTTTCAGAGGACAGAAATTAAATCAGATGGCAGATCAGAGAAATGGCCAAGATTAATTGAAATAATGCTGAATTAAAAACAAAAACAACTTTTTAACATTTTTCTGACCTAAATATATTGGACTTTTACCAACCAAAACATCTGAAATCTGGGAATTAGTGGAACTTTTCCATGTCTGATAGGACCATTTTGCTCTGAAAAAGAAAGCTTTACAAATCACATTACTGGGCAAATGTATTGTAAAGCATGTTTTTCCAGGCTGAATAATGTTGAATTCAGTCTCAATGGTCTTATGATTTCTGATCATTAATATGTAAATTAGCTAACAGATCAAATTATGAAACAAGTTTAATACTTGTCATGGAAGAAATTATGCTCAGCGCTCGATGAAAGCAGGGGTTTGTTAATTGTGGAACACCAGCTGTTCTCTCTTCTTTCTGTGTCCTCCGCTACCCCTCAAACTGCCCCACTGCCCCAGAGTCGCATCATGCAGGACAGGGTGGGGGAACTGGCTTTCCACTATTGCCCCTCTCGGTTTTCCTTGCTATTTCCTCCTTGTCGGTCAATATTTCTGACTTTCACACTGTGGATCTGAACTAACCTTGGAAATTCCTCTGTTTGACTTTCTTTCCGAATGAGCTTGACTGCTTTCATTCAAAAATCTGGGATCCTTCATGTTTGACTCTTTCTCCTTTCCACTCTTTCCTTGACAGGGCAGGCTGATAGGTCATCCGCGTTTCTCCCCTCCATCCCATTCCTTGTCATCTTGTACCACAACCTCCACTCCCCTTCTCCACCTAGCCTCCTCACCTCGTTCCCCCCATTGACTCATTCTCCGAGCACTCAGCCGTTTCCTCCAGCACTCCTCCAGCTGCTGCGGTCTCATCTTCCAGGGATGGTCTTCCTCCCCTCAGCCCATACTAAACTGTACTGTGCTCAGATGAAGTGGAAGCATTTCTCCTGACCTGTACATCTCCACTCTCCCATCTTATCTCATCTCTGTTAAACCAAAGTATCCATCTCTCCTTACATAATACCACCTCCCCCTCCTTTTCTGCCTCCTTCTACTGCTCCTATACCTGATGTTTTCCAGCTCTTTCGCAGTCCTGACTCCCACATCCCACTACCCTCTCTATCTCCATACTGCGCTCTCATTCTATCCCTCATTCCTCCTTGACTGCCTCCTCCCCCCTTTCTTCTCCTATTTCACCTTTACACCTGTGGGTCCTATATTCCCTTTGCTTTGCAACCTACTATCAGTTCTCGCCACAGAACTATTTGACTCCACCCACTACAGAAGATCAACAACTCAACTCGCTGTGCTACTGCATGTACACCATTCAACATTACTGTATTGTAACTCTGTACCTTACTTGCTACCAATTTAGATACTATATCTTGTTCTGCGTTTCTCTTCCACTGCATTTTTATTACCCTCTCTTTTTGATTCCCATAACCTGTATTTTGCTTTATTTGCGATCATTCCAGCCTTTTCACCTCACACACACATTCTTTTAAGACAAAGGTGACACATCCACTGGCAAAGGCATGGTATTAATATTAAATTTGTGTGTGCCATGCATACAGAGAACCTTAAAGGGACCTCAGAGAAATAGAGAACACAACCATTGCATAGCAGGTACATTTTCTTCACTTTTTACCGGCTGCAGGCTCTTGTACTAATTGTCCCGAAGGAAAGCAGAAGACCAATACATTTAATGTTGTTTTATCTTTGGACATCTATGCGAATGTCCTGAAAGTAAAATTACAGGCTACATCCAGCGATCCGACTTGGCATGCAAGAACCTGCCACTGGAAAAACCTTGAATAAAGAAAACTGCTATGCATTATGAATCTTATCTGTTTCTTATCTTATCTGGACTCATATACGTCTCTCCTTGAGTTTTCCATTTGCAGCAGAATAATTATAAAATGCAACTTTGCACAGAAACAAGTTCTCCCTCCAGGGGATGTTCCATTCAAAATGTCCATAATAACATGAAATCCATGCTGACAGCATCATAATAATAATAATAATAATAATAATAATAAAAAAAAAATAAACAGAGACCCTCTTACACCAATTAGCACCTAAGTTCTTTGTTATTCCCATTGCCACCACTGAATAACAGAAACACAAGGAGAAAGAATAACCAAAAGGGAATACGTGAGTGACTGCATACTGCAATGGCACTGATCGCACACCGCACCGAGTGACACAGCCTCTCTCCCACACATACACAGAATTACACTACCAGGAAGGTTTCTACAACTCTTTCCAAGTTGCTACTATTTTACTGCCAGCTTATCAGCAACTGACACGTAGGGCTTTACGAATGTTGTCCCGGCTCTTTTGTGAACAATGAAACATCTAGAAGAGGCAAGCTCAGAATAAGACAGCAGGAATGTGTGACATAGTACTTTCATTCATTTATTTTACAGAATGTATTTAAGTTAAAGAGAAATATGACCCTGTTCATTTGCTGGAATATTCTGTCCTTAAAGATATAGCCAGCTATCAAGGTTGATTCCAGTTATCCCCATATAAAGTGGCAGTGAAGTGCCATTCTAAAACTGATATGTACAGTATAGGTTGGAAAGGAGAGAGGATGTTACTGCAGCTGCATCACACTGTGTGAGGGTCTGTAAAGGTGATCGTTGTCTGAGACAGCATTTTTCCCAAGGTGATCTGCAGTGGCCTTTTCATATATCAGTTTCAGTGATTCTTGGCATTCAAACAACTAGCTGACTGGGTCCTAATTTACGAAATAAATAAATAAATAATGTGGAGAATATGGCAGATTTGAAAATGGCACAGAAATTACTATAATAACAGTAACGAAAGATAAATAAATTGCTTTTCAACTTGAATGCTGAACAATTAAAGTCTCTCCTCAAGGGTGCAGAAAATAAAAAGACAAACCAGCTGTAATAAAACAAGATGTTAATGATAAAGCTTGTTTGTTTTTTGTTTACCAAACGGAATGACTTTCAAATGAAAACCGATAAAATACTTGTTTTAATCATTCTCCTTAATCTTTTAAAAAAATTCAATTTGTTTATATCCTTTTTCTGTGTGTTGCAACCGGGACCACACACATAAAACTGACATAAAAAGATGCTGTCAAGAAAGTGGTTAATTTATCCTGTGTGTCTGTGTTTGAGTCTCTCTTTCAAAATACTTTGTAAACTCTATTAAGCTAAATTTCACTCACATACTGTAAAAGACCCTCTAGGATTAAATTCAGAAGTCAACCCCAGAAATCAGCCCCCTCAAGTCGGATGTGTTAATGTATTCCAGAAACACAAACAGCGCAAAGACGATATATGCAGTCAACCGATTTTTGAAACTCAAAAACGTCCTATAGTGCTATAAAGTTTCCAAAATGTAACATACACAGGGTTAATGATATTTTCCCCTGACAAGAACACACCCATTCAGTCACACATCAAAGATCTTTAGAGTCTGTAACTCCTCTGAGGCTAAAACAGGTACATGGTACTTTGTAGCAAGGTGCTATGACAACCTAATGTAGGCTACAAATCCCTGTCATCTCTGAGGCCTCGTTATTCTGCATTTTCCATCACGTAACTACTACAAAACAGTTTGAAAGCAGCTACTACTTCAAAGCAAACAAGGCCCAGACCAGGCCTACTTCAGGCTCCTATAGTAAATTTGATCAACAGAAATATAAAACTGAACAACCTTAGATTACCTAATACATATCATATGAAAGTCAACTAGTTCTATTATATTCTTAACCGTGAAGTTAACTTCCCTACAGGAAAGGAGGGGAATTATGTGTGTTTGGCGTCTCCGCTCTGATGTAATCTCGTACACTAGATGCACTGTCTGAATTTAGATTTCACTGTATCAACAAAGCCAGACACAAAATATCTGATGGTGGTCCTCTGCAGGTTGTGTATTTTGTACTCATCTCAAGAGAAAGATGTTTTTAAAAGACTTATAGGACACAAAACATTATTATAAATATTATTTTTTTCCCTATTTATAATGGAAAAGGGATCCCTCTGGTCACGTGTGCATCTAAGTATTTTTTTTATGTCACTGTGTGCATGAGTGAACATTAATCAGAGAGAAATAAGAACTGGAACTTAACATGTGTAACAAACTACTAGATTTGTGTCACGATACTAAATATTTATTTAAAAGGAGTTTCCAGGCCTTGACATGAAAATCCTAGATTCACACTGCATGTTTACACACAATCTAAATCAAAATAACTATGCCCTCCTGTGTGCGTGTGTGTGTGTGTGTGTGTGTGTGTGTGTGTGTTCAAGGTGTAATGAGTACTACATTGTAATCCATCTATGTTTTCTGCAAAATATTGACAGGCAAGACACGTCACACACCACTGAAATACAGGCCCTGTTCTCAAGCCCTATTTGCCCTGTAAAAAATATATTAGTAAAGCAACCACAGATTGTAGTTATGGATTTGTTATCATTATTATATTCTTTAATTGGACAATTGCCTGGATTCAGTCTAATAAACAATTACGCAAAAGGCTGTCATTTGAGGATACTGGCCCTTGGGGGCTGTGAAGCAATTTATTGAGTTCGTAATCTGTTTTTAATCTGACTCAAATATTGGGCATTTGCAAGTTAGTGTCTTCTCTAACTAACAGATTTGACCATATCTGGCATTAACTGAGCAAATGGCTAATTATTACTCAAGTGACCCAGGGGCAGGAGTGTCAAATGGTGCATTTTATTCAACGAGGAGAACTACTGCATCATTACTGCACTACATTCAATTTGACTGCAGATTCAAAACAATCCAGAAGTAGCACATATTCCAAGGTAAAATGACACAAATGGGCGATGTAATACTGAAGCACCACCAAGTTAGAAATGTAACATCTTCACATACAGGAAATTAGCTGGTCTTCTCATACGAACATCTCATTTGCCTTACCAGGAATCTCTCTCCCTTTTGTGCATCATCCTTTTGATTCAACTTCAACTTCCTTCAGACTTGGCAGTGGACAATTTCACACTCGCATGTTCTCTGTCATTAATACCAGCCCGACTTCTGTTTTGTATTTTAGCACTTCAGTCGTGTCAGACCTGAACTCACAGCAGATTATTTAAATGGAGCTTCATTCCAGGAAATGACATTCACATTACAGTTTAATTACAGCCAGTAGTACACTCCACAATTATGCCCAAGTGACAGCACATTCCATAGTACTAATGTAAGTGGTGGAGTAATATAGGACAATAACAAATCTGTATGTGGCTCTAAGCACTTCATAGTAAAATACAGGTTAAATAATAGAACCGGTTGTACAAAGCCAAAAATAAGTCCTGGGAGTGTTCTAACCATTCAGAGTATTGTTACTTATTTTCCTGTTATTTGATTCCTTACTACAATCCTGGTCGTTGACATATCCTGAATCCTTTGGGATGTTGAGCTCTTAATGATACAGCTTCATTCAGCGTTTTTAATTGAACTATTTCCTGGGTGAGACATTTCTAAACTCACTTTTACAAGGTTTATGATAACTCTATGACAAGTAAACAGGTTGAGAAATCCCCCTGAATAATCGGTTTCAATGACTAGATGTCTGGAATTTAGGCCCCACGCAGAAATAAGATGCTTTAGAATAAGAGTGTTTGACACAGTGTAACTCTCACCATTAATTTGTGATTTATTAAAGGGTGTTAGGACAGCCACAGGAGAGAAAAAATGTATTCCGCAAACCTAAGGAAAGATTGAACCTACTAAGTAAATACCTTGCCAACTATACACCTAATGAAAGCAGATTTTTAAATAAAGGACTGGGAGCAGGCAGGGAATAATTAAAACAGTTCTAATTAAGAAAACTACTCAATTAAAGGATTCATTAGCCTCAGTAATTAAGAACTTGGTCTGAGGGAAAAATACCTTATATGCTTCTATGTGTATCGTTCGTGTCTTTATTGATGATGCTATGGTTTTCGGTTGTATATTGGCTAGTGGTCACTTGTTATTGTGAATTTATCAAGCTATGCAGGTAATGGCCTAAATGGCTGGGAATCCATCAAGAACCCAAAACCCACTGACAAGCACACACTTACATTCATCACGTCCATAATGAAAACTCTGTAGAATCTACATAACCATAATTGTAGACTGTAATTTATGACCAGTTTCAGAGGCTTTTTCGTGTGATTCATTGCGAGTAGAGGTTTTGCACTTGAAATTAAAATGCTGCTTAACAAGTTATTTTGCTTGAAGAAAAGCTATTGAATGTGGGAACAATATGACACACTGTCAGCAATTAAGGAGCTGAAAGGCAGAAACAGATGGAATATTATGAACCCCAACATGCCCACAGAGTAGGCCTTTATTTGCTTAATTGTGGGGGTTTAGATTTGGTCATTCATCAAAAACGACAGCAGAACACCACCACCTGATCAGGCTAAAATGATAATAAAATAACTGTCGAAAAATTGATGTCTGCGAGGAAAAGGACTTTATTCGGCAAAGGAAAATGTTTGATAATTGGGGTGTTTGATTTTCTTCATTGTGAGTGGGGTTGTTTGTTTTGTTGTTGTTGTTCCGTTTATGGATTTAAATAACTGTCACTGAGCATGTTGTATCGGTTGAATATTTGCATTCGGTTAGCTTCTGTCGTTGTGGAAGAAAATCCAAGAACTCGATTTCAGCTTGTAGAAAATCAGTTTCTTTGGATCAACAAGCCTGGTGCAAATTCTGCCTGCTCCATGCAATGAACCTGTGGCACGATAAACTCTTTCAATCAGTTTCTACTTTCTTAGTAATGCACAAGTGCTCCAAGCATATCAAACCAGAAATTACTCAGGTTACTGTGTGCAGTACAATTTAAAGAAAACATCTCACTACACTCGTATCTGAAAGAGGCTCTAATTCAGTACCAGTAGCCTGTCACAAAGTGAAGTGGAAAAAAAAGACCAGCCGACTATAAAAACTAAGTTTAATCTGAAGGGTTTCACAGCCACTGCTGTGTTTTTACCAGGCCCCTAGTGTTACACAACTCCTTGTAATCCCTTTGAGATGTTGTTCACCACTAAAACATGGTCTACAGTTTTCAAAGAAATTGACATATGTTTCTTTACCACTCTCATTTACTTATTAGAGCAAATTACTTCCATATGAAACAATGTAAACATTGATTCCAGCATGGATGCGTATGGCGAGTTAAAAATACCAGCACAACCTACAGTAAAGCAGCTTTTCAGACATGTATAGTAATTTTTGTATTTTAAAGTATTTCCCTTAGTACTGATCAGTCTTATAGCATCACCTTGCCTTGTTTAGACTGCCTCTGGGCTCTCATGTTAAATACTATTGGTATTATTCCTTCTAATGTTTATTTGGAGCCTCCGTTGTGCACTATCATCTGTTAAATTGTTGGCAATCCCCAAATATAAGCTTCTGATTATAAATTGGAACAAGGGATTTTCCTAGCTGTCATCTGCTTAAAAATGTACATAACTTAAACATGCAAAAGGGAATGCAAAAAGACTTGACTGGCAACAAGGTCAGGTTTCGGATAGTATGTATGCTAAACGATGAAAGAATTTTGTAAACAGATGCAGATGAGCTGCAGTTTAGTGTCACATTAAACCAAGTTGTGGGCCTAGATACAGCACTTGCAAACCGTTTCCACTTAGATTCTGGATAAGGGTTTATCACTATCCATCATTTAAAAAAACACAACTCATTCATGCCAGTTCGGCTAAATAAATTAAAAAGCAGAGGCATGTTTTTAATCTTGATTAGGCAGGTTGAGTGGGGTAAACACAGAAGGAACGTGGGTGAAAAGGAAGATGAAAAAGTAGCAAATAAAGAACTAGAAACCACAGTATTCTCGACTCTCTCACACACACTGCATGATTTCATATCCAAAGAGGAAAGAATTGCGTCCAACAACAAATAATGCAGTATGATTCCATCCAAACACCAAACTCCATAAGGGGGAATTCACTTCAAAAAGTACCAGAATTAACCAAACATTTTTTTGACATATATGTAGTAGTTCCTCCCTATGCGTCATACTTTTTAAATCAATTATTCCCTTTTGACTGGGCTTCTGGAAGGCTTTCAATATGGTTAAGATAATTTGCCACTTGAATTCATGAACAGCAGTTTGACTTTGCTCTGTAGATAGATACATTGGTGCAGGCCTTTGGTCAGAGAGAGAAAAAAATATGTTTTGCTTACTCTTAAACAGAGACCATTTTCTTTTCAACTCAAATTCAATCAGCATCCATTTATGCCCAAGTTTAAAACTTTTCCCCCAAAATATACCCATAATCGACTGCTTTTTTCCCAAAATAAGTGAAAGAGCACTGTGTTAAATGCTTCAGAGAGCAGTGCAGCACAAATAAGTGGGAAGAAAAGCTTATTATAACAAAAAAACTCTCAGTCTTCACAGCCAGAAGGCCACATCACAGACTTGGGAAGACAATGTGACTCTTTATTGAAATATGAAGTTTGTAACCTGAGGTTGAGGTGTGTCCCTGCAGTCTTACACTCTCGGACAAACAATTAGAAAGATCGTTATACGGGCCTGTCAATAACTCGGAGGGAAACATAATACTAATACCTGGGCTGTAGCATGCAGGTTTGATAGCCTACCTAGCAGTTCTCGATGCAATGCGGGGATACTGGTATCAGCCAAGAAAATTAAGGAAAAGGAAGTTAAGGAAAATTGCTAAAACACCTTTGGAAAAATAAACATTTGAGTCCAATGAAGTTAATTTGCTGAAATTAATATTTATTGTGCCTGGGCTGGGGGGTATTACAGCTGAAATATACTTCACAGTTCACAATGGCATACGTTTACAGCAATTTTAACCACACTCCGCGTGTCTGTTTATAGGGGTAAAGTAAATAGTAGAAGAATGACGATTTTTATCATTCAGCTGCACATTATAGCTGCACGCAGAATTCCTTTATCATGTTATTCTGAAGTAACCAACTTTGGCACTTAAAAAGCACAAATAATATATATTATGAAAATTCATCTATTCTGCATTTCAATTTCCATATTGAAGCATTATACAACTCGTAAACAAATCATATCTTGGGCACTTAGCTCTTGGGGAATTGTGAAACTCATAGTCGTGTGTGTGTGTGTGTGTGTGTGTGTGTGTGTGTGTGTGTGTGTGTGTGTGTGAATGTGACATGTTTAGACCAAATTAGAAACAGCTATTTCCTGACTTCTATGAAAAAACAACTCTTCTACTTCATGTTAAATGTATGAAATTGATACAAAACTATCTGTAAAACAGAGACAGTCTATGGTAGTAGTGGTCGTAGTAGTAGTAGTAGTAGTAGTAGTAACAGTAGCAGTAGCAATAACATCTGCACTTGTAGTAGTTGCAACTGAAAAAAACTAATCAGGTAGACTGCAAAAGAAACGTGGAAAAACTGAACCCGGCAAGAATTACTATGCAGTGCCCGTGTAAGTGGAGGATGGAAACAGCACTGGCTCGTTCATAAGGCCAGCACACCTGAATGGACAAATAAAAACTGTCTGTTGCCATGGCAGCGCGCCTTAATTGCTTGATTGATCACGGCGAGTCTGCGCACAGCCGGACTGCCAGACTGCGGCTCAGCGCTGCCGGGGCCGGGGCAGGCAACTTTCAACTGCCTCTGAACAGCTCCTTGTCAATCACTGATCAGCCGGGACCGTGCAAATAGTCCCTTTAGTTCAAGAAAAAAGCACTTGGGGTATTGCAACTATGCAACTATATGTGTGTGCATGCATGCAAACATACAGTATACACACACACACACACACATATATAATACTAATCACCATAACAGTGATTCTAATAAGATACAATGATCAATAACTGCACTCAAACGGGCAAGCATGGCAATGAATGAGGAAGGCATTCTGCAAATGAATCCCAGCGTTAATCGCGACGTAAATACTGTCAGCTGGGCTAACAGTGTAGCATATTACGAAACACTTGCTGAAACTGACTACTACAGCGTGCATACGAGGGGAAACGAAAGGGGAAATTGGGCATGCTGCGCCGCGTCCTGGGACAGCTCCAGCGCTCACGCAATCGCACGCAATGGTCATGTATGCGAGCTGTAGTAGTTTTGCAAGGAAACCCGGCTGCGCACAGCCATCCCTCACTGTAAACACAGTCCAAATAGCAGCCCATTATATAACTAGCACCGCCGGGCTGGGATGACATCACGGGCAGACGGGCGGAAAAGTGTGCTTTAAACACCGCCAGACGGGCCGGGGTTATGTGTAGTAAAATGCACCTTCAACTTGTATATACATGCATTCGGTTTTGGTTTTGGTTTTGGTTTTGCATGTTAGCAATCAACCTCATAGACGCATATGTTATGGTTAAAATACACACACCGTACATGCTATGAGTGGTGAGCGTAATAATGACACACAACACGATTCATGGTCCATCTTTCTTTTTAAATTGCTTTTCAACTTCTATCTGCTGCTTCCTTATCAGCTCACCTGGCCGTCACGGCTAATAAAAAGAGTTGCGACTGAATAAGCAGTGCCAGCAATGACAGAAAAACGCATTTGTTTGACAGCGGGATGGACTGCACTACACACACTCTGCAAGCGGCGATTAGGAAGTAAGCCGTGCAGTGCAGCGCGCAGCCGCTAGAGGAGGGTGCAGTGGCGCAGTAAGGAGCGGGCTTGTCCTACAGCAGCCCCGGCTGAGTGCGCTCCGATTCCGGCTACACTTCCCCGCAACACCCGCTCTCCCTCTCCCCCCTCTGGGCTGCCCTGCCGCGACGAGACCGACAGACAACCCTGCACGACAAGCCCGGCTTCACCTCTCCTCCGCCCCCCGAGCCACTCGAAAGTGCGCCTTTATTCTCATAAAAAAAAAACCCGCACAGACGAGCGCCGGGAGCCACTGCGTCCCTTCCGACTTGCACACACAGCCATCCCTGTCACTTCGGGACTCGCGTCGTCCGTGCTGCCCGGGCGAAGGGATGTGTGCGAATGAACCCCGAGGACTTACTGTGCGGTGCGACGGCTGAGACAGCGGTGGCTTTTCCGGCTGCCAGGGCTCTCTTTCCTGCAGGGACGAGCGGTCCGTCTCCCCTCCGCTACTAGAGTGATGTCTGCAGCAAAGCTCGCTGGCTCTTCCCACCTCCCTCCTCCCTCTCTCTCTCCCTCTCTCTCTCTCTCTCTCTGTGAATGTGTAAGAGAAGCCAAATATGGAGCAGTTGGCCGCCTCTGCAATAGCTCAAGGATCCTACAACACTATGCAAGAAGGGGATGGAGGCAAGGCAACTCGCTGGCAAGCCTCCAAGAGTCACGGATTAAGGCATACCCACACCACACGAAGTTACAGCCGGGCTTAACTCCTTCACACCTGGAGCTTTTTCTTTTTGTTATTTTGTGGGGGGGGGGGTTTGGTTTTTTTTTTGTAGCTGTTGTTGATGTCGTCGTGCTGACAGCTGCGGCTTGTCCACACGGATCAAGCCCAAGCCGTTAATGAAGTTCCTCTCCTGCTGGGTGCTAAAGCAAACTTTGCTGTTTTATTCCTAGGAGGGACAATAGTGCAGCAAATGACAAATGAGGGCTGGGGTGCACATGTATGCGCTTTATATTGCAATTGCAGTTGTGCATGGAAGAATGGAGCTGTCATGAACATGTGAAAAGCCTGGTTGGGTGTTTTTGCAAATGCATGTACCAAATTGCTTATTTTAGGTGATCTATTTTTAGGGAAGCAACTCAGAAGAGAAAAGCATCTTAACTGAGTGTGTTGGGTGATGGTGATTTGGCCACCATTGAATAAATTCATATAAATACCCTTCTTTGTTTATTTGAGGATCTTCAGCAAAAGCAATTGTATTTTTAGTTGTGCGACATAGTTAAAAATATATATAATAAAAGAGATTTGAGATTTGTTTATCAGTAAGCATCATAAAAAGTGCATTGATTTGCACACTTAACAGTCATGGAAAGAATATATTTTATCGTTATGTGTGAATTAACTAGTGGTATACAACCAACATCTGTCCAGCTGAAGAAAAGTAGTCTATGTGTTTAAGCACCTCCAAAGGGGCTGCAATTCTCAAGTAACACCATATGCACAACACAAAGGGAATACAACATTAACAAAAAGGTTATTGTACAGTGTCCGGTTTACTTTGGTGAAGGGGCTTTACAAAACACCTAGGCGTTAAAATTCTCAGATTCCCATATGGAAATGCCTTTCTTGGAAACTATTTTCATGAGATTAGAGAGTCGATAGCATTGTGTAGGAGGGAAGGAGTCAGTGCATACACACATATGGACACATACTAGACAATGGGTGTGGTGCTGAAATCTGCACTCTTTGACGCTGTAAGGGGAGAATTCAACAACGGGAAATACCATTGAAAACGAACTCCAAACTCAACAGAGAAAAACAAGACAAAACATAAATTCCAGTGAAGGCAATTCACTACAGTAGTTGCTGGCTGTCTTCAAAGTCAATAGTAATACTAAGTTCACTGTTGGGGCAAATAAAGGCCATCTTTAAACCACATACTTAAAAAGGAGATTCCTCTGGGGGAGATAGCTGCTGACAATCATATTTATTGTTCATAAAAGTGAAGTATTACAGTGTTGTTTTTCATTGGTGCAAAGACAAAAAAATCTAACAGGGTTCAGCTAATTTATTGGGAGGTTTTTCAAAAGTGATGGCACAAGTTGCATAGTCTAAAGCCAATTCTCCAAGTAGTGCTTAAAGATGTTCGACAGACAGATTTGGCCTCCGACAGCAAAGCTAGTCAGTACCCAGCTGCTATCATAACTTGTCATCTGTTACTGCAATATTTTCCCACTCTATTTTTTTAAAGAATACACAAAATTTCAAATTGATTACAAATGGATAGATGCTTGAGTTTGAAGGTTTTTGTTCATTAAAAGCACTACTGTGTGCTTATGAGTTGATCAAACCCTAGTAAGTTTCACATATTTCAGAGTCAGCTTGGATTTTAAATTTAAACAACTCCTTATTTTGAGAACTATACAATTTCTGTATCTCTATTTCACAGCTGTATCATAATGGGATATATAAGTCTTCAGAAAGGATATATACTAAAGCTGGCAATGTCATGGTCTATAATAAACAAACACATACAAACGCTTTTACATATCTAATCAATTGTTTTAGTCAGCTTTTGTACCATTGTAATGCACATGTTTGTGAAATCGCTTATCACATGTGACATTAATACTCACCTTGAAAACAAAGGAACACACAATCACTTGATCTTTGGGCTCATGTAAGTTGGAACCAACCCAATCTCAAAATGAAAAAAAACAAGGTGCAGCCTCTTTACTGTTGTATATTTGGCATTGTTTTCAGTTCCCTGTATAAACTTCAATTAATTCTGCCATTAAAGTACAGAAGATAAGATATGAGGTTTGCTGCTGCACTCTTTTTAGTTTTCTATTGGCTTCCCAGACCAAAAATGCCCCACACCCGCAGACTTCTTGGAGTTCTCAATGCTCCCCCTACTGGCTAGTTGGAGCCACTACTACAATATTTAGAGAACAGCTGAAAGCAGTTCTGATGGATATAATTACGTAATGGCACACTTGTAAATCAACTAAATAAAATAAGCATTTTAATATACTTTATTCCCCATACACACACATCCATATACTCACAGACACAATTCTGAAAATGCCAGATGTTGTATACAGGAGACTGGGGGGGACTGGAGAATATTATTTATGTATTAAATCAGAAATCATGGAATGATTAGAAAGTCCGGTCTTAAAACCTTTGTGTTTTTATAAGTAATAAACTACACAGTTAGGGTGGGTGGGTGTAGCTGGATGAATCCGCCTAGGGTCCTTATTTGTGGGGGGTTTTCTAATTATCGTCAAAGTTGTAAAACACTGCATATAAAACAATACAATAAAACTGAAATATGGTCTACATATTTCATTAATGTAACAGTAAAAGATTATGTTTAAAATCATACGTGATATTTTCCAATGTTTCTACATTTCAGGGAAAGACTGCTCATAAAAAGAGTTGCGAAAGGAGACTATCAGTGTAGAGATTCTGCATGTTATCGACTGTAAGATGATTTATTGGGTGATACAACCACCCTCCCCAGTACTCCTTTACTTTTTTCACTTTTAAGGCATGTACTGTAGAAACCTAAAGAGGGAGTCAGTTTTATTGTCTGGGTGATGGAAAAGAGGACTGGAAGAAGGTGAACAAACAAGTATTCTTCTTGCCTCTCAAAAGCTGGAAGCCTTTCAAAAGAGCAAGGGAAGAAACCCACAATGCACTCAAGAGCGGAGACAAAGGGTTATACCAATATTAAAAGGGTGTATATGAAGTGTTGAAGCCATATGTCAGCACTATGGATTACAAAGCATGTACAGCACAAGCAGTGTGTCCTCAAATGACACTCCCAGCCTGCAGACTCCGGCAAGGAAGGGAAAATCACTCCGGGGCTTGTTGATACGGAAACTTTGCTTGTGTGTGTGTGAGTGAGTGCAAGTGTTGGGTGTGTGTGTTGCAGTTTGTAAATCCCCATTCCAATTGTTACACTCAAAGCAGTTGTTTGGTGCTGCTTTATTTGAACAATGCTCTATGCAGCCCTCTATACAGTCCAAAGAGGGTACACAACACACCACAGAAAAATGCATCATCTCCTAAAACATCTTTTGAACCCACATAACATCCGCCCATGTACTCCCAAAAGTTCATAACATTTACTGTAGAATTTATAATATATGACATAACCAGGCAGGCCAAATAAAAAAGAATCCGAACCCTAACCGAATTCTTGTGTAATGAGTGACTTTGCACAAGAATAAAAAGTAAAAAAAGATTCGAAGAGTGATGTTTTGGGGCATGTAAGACTGATTAAAAAACAAAACAAAAATTTTCTTTTTCTCCAACACAAGTAATTGCTATGAAAGGTGTTTTTTGGCTATACAGTGAACTATTTTCTATATTTTGAAGACTCATATAATTAGGATATAATTGTATTAAATAATCGCTAGCTGATGTTAATTTGCAAATAAATGTGCATCCCGTTTATAGCTGGCTATTAATATTTTGTAAAAACAGGAGGCTACAGACTATACAGGCAAAGAAAGGTGTCTATATTAGCTTATAGAGGCTAAAGTGTTGTACAGCAAAGAAAAAAATATGACTTTCTCGCTGACAGACTGAATGCCCTTTCCATTTCTCCTACATCCAGAGACAAGGGAAATGAAAAACGCAGATTAGTTGTGGTGAGTTAATAATCTCTGTGTTACCAAAAACCAATTTAATTAGCTGCTTCCATGTAGACAGAATAACACTAATCTCACACTGCCTAACGTGATAGCAAGCAAGTTGAGCCCTAATTAGAGAATGGAAATGCAACAGAAGAAATTGAATCAGCAAGAAATCATTAGGAAGCTTTTAGAGACATGCAAATAAAAACAGAATACAGCAATTAATGGAAAGGATAGATCTTTTCTAGATAGATAGATAGATAGATAGACAATTTTCATCTTCTGCGGCACATAAAATCAGAGACGCTTTTACAGGCAAGCACAAACACATCATAGGGCGCTATACAGCTGGCACGAGGGTCTGCCGAATAATAGGAGCATGAGCAAAACGCGCATGAAATACACTTCAAAAGAAATACAAACAGGCAGAGTAAACAGAGATCGAGAGACAGGCTTCAACAAAACATTTCCCCCCCTTTTTATATGTATATCCCTTTGCAGATCGGTTTGAAAGAATGGCTGGAGACAGGGTTGTCTGCCATGTTTGTTTGAGAGGGGACACAATAAGTTATCCTCAGCTGACTCAAGGTTATTATTTAATGATGCTGGGCCTATAGGAGTGGTACTCTTCTGCGGAGAGCTTGCTTATATGTGTCTGTCAGTCTGTCAGTTTTATCCAAGTTCCAGCATTTTGTAATTAGCCTGGCCCTCACTTTGAAGATTCAAATAAAAACATTCTTACTATGATTTAAAGAGTAACCTCTAGAGACCAATTTACCCAATAGTGAGTCCAAGTCTTTGGCCTCAGGGAAATACTGGAAAGATCTAAGAGTGACCCCTGTCATTTCCTGGGCATCTGTGAGCCTGCAGTGGTATCAAAGAGAACTACATTAGATTTGCTGTTAGTATCATGTGCTCAGTGTGAAACAAGGCCTGATGTTAGACAACACAAGTATGACTTAATGAGGTCTTTTGTGCTGATTCAAGAGTTATAGCTGTGACTCCTGATGGTAAACTATTTCAGTTGGAGGGGGAAGGGTATCTCCACAACTGGAATCAATTTTAATGGCTCACACAAAGTTTGAAACTCTACATGCATCCATTCCATCCATGTTTTAAATTGGTCTTCTCCAACAGAGACGTATTCAAGGCCTCCAAACATGCTCTGGGTTTGCTGATATTCAGTTTGCACAAATCCATTTACCACAGCATTCATGAGGAAACAGTCAAGTACTCTTCAAAAGGAACGCACCAGGGGACTCGATGATTAATATCTGCGAGTGATAAATAATGTAAATCTATTCAGGTCATAGTAATATTTTCTTTCAATTACATAGGAAGGAAAATTGAATTAAAATGCAGGCACTGCTGTCCAGGAGACAAGAAAACAGGTTGTTATGTAACCCCAGCAGATCTGTGAAGGAAGCTCTTGCCAAACACAATCATAGAAATTATCCTAGTCAGGAGCTACACAATATTCAATAGTAATACAGAATCGCTTCCACTCAAAATACCAGTCTTTCACTTATTGCTTGAGAGGAATCTGGTTTGCAGTATTAAACCTCAAAGGTTGGCCAGTGTGGGAGGAGGATTGCATTCTGAATACATTTTTTTGGTTATCAATGTGTCTCTCTTCCTCTGAAGTTATTGTCTGCATGTCAGATAGTCCTGCCTTGCCCATGCACTGCAGTTCCCATGCCCACACTGTGGTAGATCGAGTAACGCCAATCATCATTTCCTGCTCCGTCTGAAAACTAATTTCTTCAGACACTTATGGATCCCACGATATAAACTCCTGAACTCTGCTATGCAAACTACCACCCGTAGGAATTTTTTTATTGTTATTTTTTTAAATTTAATTGTACACAAGGGCTAGGCTTATTGGTTTGACCAGCAATCAAAGCTCATCAGTCCTCTTGTTTTATCCAGAAGTATTACCTCCATCTCTAAAAGCAGTGCTTCAGACATTGCGGTCACTGCTCCCTTGGTAGCTATCAGTGGCACTATTTGAAAGCCTTGCTCAATGTCTTTCAATCACTGATGGAGATAAATTGCACATCTCCCTCAACCATTAGAAAACGTCTCTCTTTTAAATGTACCCAAAGGTCTGACACTGATAGCAGTGAAGACAGACACCCTTCCCCATCAATCCATTTTGGTAGCACCAAAACAGCAGCTCCAGCCACACTCAAATGATCCGTGCTGGCCTGCTATGTGTCACACGTATGTCAAAGGGCAACATATGGAGACCAGAAACTTCTTCAGCCGCTTTATGCACGGAACCCCTAACACTGTTTGGCCACAGGGATATACTGTCTTCAGCACTGCAGCTGAAGAGTATGTTCAGTCAGAGACGTTCATATTTGCCCTGAAAGCGACAGCACTTATACTTCTGCTGCTTTGGCCGACACATCTGACCAAAGTGACATGGATTTTAATTTGTCGACTTTAATAACTGGACCTCTTGTGAACATGAATCACATTTCCTTTCCAATCAATGTTCTCAATTAGAACAGGGCAGCTTGCAGAATGCAGAGGGAACAGCATAAAAAGAAAGCCAAAAGAGCAGCTAATGAATATATTAATACATTTCTCTCACATTGTTTTCCCCAGGATGTGATGATATTAGAGCCTGTCAGCGCACAATATCTGCCTACACTTACACCAAGGGGGGTGGAAAACCTCTTTTTATCCCTCAAAATACATTTCCGACTTATTAATAAAAAGACCCAGGGTGTAAAAGGGCTTAGCAGCACAGAATAATCATGTAATACTGCTGAAAATCACAGAGGGCCAGAGAATAGTATGTTGAATGTAGTGCTAGGCTCAGGGAACTTTGATCAAATTAATGAAGTGTGTTTAGTGCTAAAACTGGTGTAATTAAATAGACCATTTCAACAATTTCCAGGTGGTGTGCTTTTTAAATATGAGCATGACATAGGATTCATTGTTTTGTCGTGCTGTTTATTTCATTTGTTTAAAATGAAAAACCTACTACAAAGCAGCCCAGTCTGCAGATGTATTGTTTCCTTCTTGGAATATAATAGAGCTTGAAGGTGTTTGAATTGAAATGCAAGTTATTTATGCTAGTAAGAGAGAAAACAATATCTAAATAGAATCAGAGAATCGTGCAAAATGAAATAAAAATGAAATGATATGCAATAAGTGCATAATATAAACTATTATTTTAACTTTACAGATATGCTTTGACAGTTTTTTACATTATGGCGTTGATAGGAAAGCCTTCCACCTAAAGCTGACTGTCTGCCTCAACCAAAGAGAATAATGCGTACAGTGACAATTAAGGGGAACTATCGCAGGCCCTAATATGATTGGTTTGTACTGATGTGTTAGTAGGATGATATTTTGTTTCTGTCTGACTTTTCTAGGTCAGTTTTGGGATTTTGTCAGCTTTGCTAACCTCAGAAGCCATTCCTTTGCATGAACACGCTGCATGCGTCTACTTGGGGGAAGCTGAAATACCTTTTTATTTAAATTGCACTGTGTAATCTTATTAAAGAGAGGAAAAACAAAGCAAAGCATAACCAACACCTCTACAGTATTTTAATTAATTTAGTATCCATCTCATATCAGTGTGTATCTCTCTTTCTTAAATAAGTAAAAGTCCCTTAGGAAAAAAAGGACTGCATTTGAAGAAAACCTCCCAGTTATTACTTCACAGTTACCGAGCAAACTGACTATTAAACCTGCATTTTAATATAGACACTTTTTCCCCTGGAATGCCTGTCTCCTCCAATTTGGTGAAAATTGTCTCACTACTTAAAGGTGTCGAACATTTTCCTTTCGAGTGCAATAAATGGAAAGTTGTATTCATATTTCAGCTGTCTTTCCTTCGCATTCTTAGGTGCAAGATGTTTTAATTTTCATTCGTCAGTTGACTGGAATATTCCAGTGGAACCTGTCAGTATTCCTGTTTTTGCATTTCACATTTTAAAGAATTGGTGTAGAATATGATGTTTAGCAGCATTGTAAGCTAGAAAAAGGATGTCAACCCCAGTCTTGGAGAATTATTGTTTCTAATTTTCCTTCCAATACATCATCAAGTTAATAACAGGTTGGTGGGGGCAACAATACAGTTTCAGGGCACCTTCTTCCATGTAAGTCCATGTATTTCAATTAGGGGTTTGCAGGGCTAATCCAAAACCAAGGTTAAAAACAATATATATAGAGAAAAACTGTATTAGATTCCAGAGAATGCTCTAGCAGTCTTGGGTTCTTGGTGATCCTAGAGAAAAGCGGAGCAATGAGGGCTGCTGAATAATTGACAGCTTTGGTTTGGTGTCTTCATAATTCTTTTTTCATATTCCTAAAAACAAAGTAAAAGAAAATGAATAAAAAATGGGTGGGGTCAAAAAGAAATCAGCTTAATTATGGATGAATGTAAACAGCCCCAACAGGCACTTCTCCATTATGAAGTGAAAAGGGTTTGTTGGGGCTCAGCAGCTTCAAAACAGGCATGCTTGGCTGTTTGTGTTCTGGTTAATTGAAAGTGTCATGCTGGAGGCTCGGTGCACTACACCTCCCCTGTCAAGGGACGGGAAGGAGCCGCCACTGTATTAATTGAAGTACGCCGGAGCTCTGAGCAAGCAGTGTCTGAGCGACTGTGGGCCCCTCATGAAAAGAACATGGCGCACACCTGCAAAACACAAGGATTGAGCCATGTAAGACACCGCCATTCATCAAGGTAGATCTGCTTGTTATCTGTACCGAATGCCGTGATATTTATGTCACCTTTGAAAGCCACCCATCTAATTCTTTAGAGACGACATGCGCTGGTGCGTAATTAGATTTTAATTCGGTGAGGCTTCGTTATTAGCGCCCCTGACAAAAATGTAAATCTGCTGCCTGCTAAATCAAGCCATCTAAATCCTCAGTGAAACCTGCTTTGCCTCACAAGTGAGAATTGCCTGTCTGCAGGAGTCACTGCCATTACGGATTCAGATCTAGATAATCAGATATAATCTAAACTTTTACTGGGTTTGTGGTTTTTTAAAAAGAAAATAAAAATATAAAAATAAGGAATGTGCAACGTCTGTTCATTTTTGTTCAGTTCACTTTTTGTACAGATCTTTAGCTATGTCCCTTATTTAGAAACATAATATAGTAATACCTACTACAATTCAATTATAATTATTTGTGTAACGTTTAAATGTTAATTAGAAAAGACAATTAGCAAAGGACATTCTCCAGACAGACACAGACAAAGTTAGACGCAGACTATGATAATGCAGCACAGTTGCTCAGTGAGGCAATACGTATTATTTTCTCATTTTATAAATTTGGTTTCATTTTACTATACAAATTGATGACTATCTGAAACAAATTCATATCGCATGGTTGTTTAGCCAGAGGTTACAGAATGCACTCAAAGTAAGGAAATTGAATTTGAAAAAAGTAAAAACAATCTTATTTAACACAATCAAACCTTTCAAGCTTTAATATTATTGTTTTAAATGTGTTATGAAAAAACTACTACACATCACATTATGGATTTTCATTCACGTTTTGAGTCATAATATAAAAATGCCAATACATTTTTTGTTAAAACTGAACATTATAAATACAGTAATTGTGACTGTATAAGTCAAGGGGGACAGAAACCTTGCTTATATCAGGAATGTTTATTCTCTTTCCACAATAATATTATCCCTCAGGTTGTAAAAGTTAGAAATAATTAACGTGTGATAAGAAAAAAGACAACAAAGAAAAGTATTTTAGCATCTCCAACTTAACTTGCTCTTCTCTATATGCCGGCATTTCGACACCAGCAAGTTTCCACCTCGGGACCTGTTGATCAGTGCAAAACTTGGATGTTGAAAAAGCTTTGTTTTTAACTGGTTTTGAAAGGGGTCCTTTTTGTATTACTACTATCACCTACCACACACACAGAAAAAAGGTCTTTCAACACATTTTGCTTTGTGTTGCATTTTGAGATTGTATACAGGCAAAAAGGAGAAGCAGCATCAGAGTGGATTCCCCTATTTAATGTGAAAACGTATTTCCTTTTATTTCATTTCATAATTGTCTACTTCTATTTCTTACAAAGAGACAGAGATTCTCTCTACTTTATGTATTTATATTTATAAAAAAGCTCCAATTATACACTGCCACTCCACTAGATTGCTCAGCACAGTTGAGTTTGTGTACAGCTTTTAAGCTGTAGCTTTTTTATTTCTAGGTCAAGGGCTCTCCCTATGGCAGTGTGCCAGTTGTATCCATGGTCTCACATAATCCACTGAAATAAATCAACTTTCCACTGAAATTCCCCAGTTACCAGATCCAGTTCAAACACAAATGCACCATCCCACAGTTCAACTCTCTCTGTTCACTTTCCTCTGTCGGGTGGAGTGTTTGCGTGTGTGTGTGTAGTGTAAGGGGGGTGTACACAAACAATGAATTCAGAGTAAGCCCTGACTCTGTTCCTAGTAATCCAGTTGTGTAACACGCCATGCGAAAATGAACTTTTCCTGTGTAGTATTCTCTGGCAAAGTCTTGCTATTGCATGAAATGTTTCTGCCGGGCTGATCAGCAACATTGATATTTCTGTGAAAAGGGAGAGAGAGAAAAATAAGATGTTTTGGGAAACTGGACTGTTAGTAACAGTTTTTCCAAGAAAAGTGCTCCTACGTGCTAAAAAGGAGCCAATATTTTGAACAGGGAGAAAACCATAGTATATCAAACTTTATTTATTTTAGTTTTTTTTCTGGTGTTGATATTTTAAACAAAGGCCAAATGTAAACTGTGTTGGGGAATTCAACAGTTCAATAATTATACTTTCATTGCTAGGCAAAGCTAAACGTTTCAAACAAGACACTTCATTCAGCTATCGAGAAGTCAGGGTATCTGTGCCTTCAAAGCTGTGGGATGTTGTTAAGTTGTAAATGTGTCACAGGACCCATTTAAAGGTCTATAAAAAGACCTGTAAATGACTCCTCCTTCTCCAGTGACTTTAGTCCAGTGTGTTACAGCCAATGACCTCTCAGATAAAGGTTGCCTGAAATGTTCTCACGCTCATACAAACTGAGATGGCTGGGCTTTTGAAAAGGAACCTTTTCTAAAAGTGGGATTATATTACCTGCATACAGTTGTAATCCCCTTATGTTATCACAAGTGTAACATTTCTTTCAAAATCAAAGTGCATTGTTAAGTGCCAGAGAATATGTTATGTAGCATAGACACTTTTATACTAAAAGCTTTTCAATGTTTAAAAATAAACAAAATAACATGAATAATTTACTTTTAATGACTGGAAATAATTAAGTAAACAATAATGCAATTGCTGTTTAACAGTCCCCATTTACCTACTGTAGTTTTTCAACTTTAACTCTGCTTAAACACTCTATTGAGAAATATCTTTGTACCAGATGCAAACATTATTAAATTACATTATTAAACTGCAGCTAATACAGCAGTGCAAAATAATGGGAATTACACACAAAAATTATAATCTACTAAATAAACATTTAAATGATTGCTTTGGGACTCTTCTTAATGAGGTGCAAACATACTGAGCTACTGTACTTAAAAAAGTGAAGTTCAGTTTCTTCCTGTATTCACCCGCATAATCATAGCTTAGATAACCTTTCATCAAAATGAAAAGTCAACATCCCCCCCCAAGATAAATGAAATAAACATAAACACAAACAACCATAAATAAGAAACTTTTGTAAGTAAGACACTTCTGTTGCTTTTAGAAAGAAAAAAGACTTGGAATCAGTGAACTAATGTAAACACACTCCGGCAAGGTTACTCATGAACCTTTTCCACGTTTACGAAATGTCTAATGTTCAGGGAAACTAGCAGTGTTTATTGTAAAATTATCAGATGCTCGGCCTTTGCTTCTGGTTATTATCTGAGCTGAGCAATAGAACCAACCCCCAGCTCCTCTCCCCCCTCCCTCCTGCACTTATGCTTGACACAGCTATTTTTATATATCCCATGGTGCACTGCCAGCCGTGAATGCATGTTGTCAGTCAGCCAGAGCAGAGATGAATTTGTTTGTGTACCGTCTGTGATTGCACATATTTTATCTAACAACTGGATAATAGCCCAGAGCTTTTAGAAACCACGTTGGAAGGCCCTTGTAAATAACGTCAAGATATTATTTACCCGTGAAAGCAGATCCATGGTACTGACCTCGAAAACAATCTGGAGATGGAGGGGTTTTCTAGGAAGATTCCCTCCCATTGGTACTCCCGATGACACTCAAGGCATTTTCATTGAATTTATTCATCGATGCTTGTGACGCATGACTCACACTCACAGACACCCTGAAGGCCCTCACTCTGCACCCCGGAGAGTGGCTTTTAACTCCAAACACAAAAACGGTCAATAATGTAAACACTTTACATGTTAGACTTACTTTTTCAGTCTGCACTCAAATGAAAGCTGGCTACGACTCTTTCCTATTCGAAAACAGGAGTTAGAAGAACTGGTGCTGGAGATCTGCATGAGTCCTTGAGCCACATGCTAAACCTACTGCTAAAAAGTTGCATGAACCCGGCAGACACACACTTCTACTATGCCAACAGAGCCAGCCTCATTACTTAGGCGACACATAAGTGGTTTAAGCACCATTCTTCTCATTCTTCCTCTGGTCAGACAAACCTCAAAGAGGCACAATTCCAGCCACAATTCCATCTGTCTGAGACATGTGCAGATGTAACAAAGCACATTGTGTATACAATAGCCTCTTATGGTAACATCACTCCCTCTTAAGAGTACAAATCCCATGCACTCTGGGACTGGTCTTTTGACATAGCGCTTATTCATTCCCTCTGGCTGGCTCGGACGGTGGTTTAAACTGGGGGTCCGAATGCATACGCTACACAGAGACATACTATGCTAAGCAACGGGAGTACATTCTACAGTGACTCCATTTGACATGGAGGGATGAGTTTGTTTATCCAAGATGAGGCTGCTTCTTTGAGTCCTAGGTTGGTAAAAAAATCTCCACTTCTCCACCGGACTCCAATAAACACACATTGCTGCCACCCACAATGACTCGAAACTCCCTGGCAGAGAAGTGGAGACCTACTTTAGGAAAGTGCTTTGTAGTTCAACCAGAACAGTGTTTAGGAAGGAACGGAGGCTGCTCTGCTTCAGTCCAGGAGGTCTGGACATAACACAGATAAAAGAAAAATAAAGAGCATTCTGAAAGAAAATACATTTAAAAAATACCTCCCAAAGGCATTGGATTTCCCCGTCGCTTTTTGTGTTTGCAACCAGGGTGTATCCAATGAATGGCCTGTAGGGAAAAGTCATTGTTCTCTTAGCTGAAGTTAAGTTTGTTATGAATGCCTATGAAACATCTGGGTCCGAATCATAGACACAGCTGCAGAAAGCTCAGTGGTCTCAGCTTAGTGGATATGAGAGAACATCACTTACATAAAATGTGCACAATATGGCTCTTGTCAGCATTTTGTCAATTAACAGACAGATAAATATTCAACAACGAGGAAAAAAAGAAGAACAAACAACAGGTAACAGATGGGTAGATGGAGAAGGTCCATGTTTTCTTGACACCAATATTTCTCATTCAACCCCAGGTATTCATATGCTCACAACAGGCTTTTAAATCACTCAGCGGAAGAAGAGTTGTGCAAACAGGCCCCACAATCTTGCCAGTTTTGCTACATTTTACAACCTTGTACGTTTTCTTTTCGTTATCATAAAACATTTCTACCTCTTTGCCACAGTCAGCTGCTTGTTTATGGAAATACAGGGTAACTTCCCTGTGGTTTTTAGAGCTCCTTAGACGAAATAACAACAACCTAATCAGTAGTTCATATGGTGAGTGTGTGTGCGTGTGTCTAGTTCTATGTAAACAGCACTGCAAGTTGTCTTATTTTTTCCACTAAGGCAACTGATATGCTAACCACCAGCCCTCTTTGACCTCTTAGTTTTGGCAATATCACAGGATGTCTAGACTGTATCGTAATGATTGCAGACTGGTCCTAATCAAGTTTTTTAGATCAGAGCCAGTGACTAAGGTCAGGCAGTACTGACACTCAAAACCCAGTCAGTACCACAACCGAGCATTTAAACAGAGGGAGAGCTCCACTTCAAAGGTTTGCTTTCATGCCTCTTTTGTTTTTTCTTTCGTGTCACCATGGTGCACCTTGGCCACTTCTAAAAATGATGTTTTCCAGCCTTCCTGACTGATTGAGCTTGCTACAGTATTTCAAGGCTTAAACTGAATTCCTTACAAAGAAAGTAGAGGTTGTACCCTTTTCTATATGACAATAAAGTATACTGCCAGGCTTAAAATACACCCACAGACACACACTTAATGCATAAACAGCACCACTGACTTTGACCCCACACTACTGATAATACTACAAGGCTGCAACTGACAGCACATTCCTCAGTATTACTACTTCAGATGTTTTTGACAGCACAAGGATGTGGCCCCCGGAGCTCTCTGTTTGGAGGGTGAGGCTCTGATTCAGCAGGGAGAGGTAGCCAATGAAGACATGGCTCTGCATAGCACAAAGATAGGTCTATAGTAAATCAACATTTTGTCTAAAAAAAGCAAGCTGCAGCTGCAGACATTTCAAAGAAAATCTCACATTGGTCGAGCTGAGGCTCAGTGTAAAGTCATCGCCACAGAACCACAGTTGTTTGTCGAGCATTTGGTTTTACACCATTTACAAACTAGGTCATACTCACTCTCTCTCTCTCTCTCTCTCTCTCTCACACACACACACACATGCTCACTCACACACAGACCAATACTATCTGCTTCTCAGCTGAGCGAGAGCAACATACCGTCAGCAACAGCCACCAAGACTGCTGGGCGGGCTCCAATCTGTAGCCAATCAGATTCCTGGGGAAATGTAATAGCATAAGTGTCATGGAGTTGCACGCTCACAGACGGGGCTGCAGTGAAATCCCTGTCTTGCTCGAACAGCTGACAGACAAGCTTGGGCAGACTCAGTCTCTTACTCAGCCTTTTACAGCCGCACCAAGAACAAATGTTTCTTCTTCATCTACTGCCAATATGCAAAATGTTTAAAATCATAAAGTGCACGGCTAAAAAAAAAAAAAACACAAATATATTTTTTTCCCATACAATAAAGGCCATGGTAGGAAAGTAAAGGTAATGAAAGTGACGTTAACAGCTGTGTTTAAACTTGTAATGGAGTACAGCTTCCTCCCTTTTTTTGTGGGGGGTGGTTAATAATTCAGTTGATGCTTTATTTAACTATTTCAGTAGGTATGAAATATATAACCATATGTGCTGGTTTGTGTGGTTCTAAACAAGTGTGTGAGTGCGTGACCTCTGGCAATGTTTGAGCAGGCACTGGGTTTTGGAGAGTATACTTTTCTCAATGAGTTAATATGCCCGTTTGCAAATGTTTATTAGTGCGTTTGCTTTGCCAGAGTGCGGGTTGTCAGGAGCAAATACAACAGCTCTTTAACATGCAAGGAGTGATTTATTTTTAGCTGGAAGCTCTAAAGTCAAGGATTGGTTGTTCCTGAAGTTTCCACGAATGCACAGTATTTGTTTACTGATAATGTCTGCCAAGAATTTTGTTATATATCAACCAGGAGCAGCCGAGAGACTTGTTTCAGCATTAATAAGCCTGACCAAAATGGTACAAACCCACATATTCGCAAGGGCTGCATGTCAGGGTACTGTTCCCCAGCGGCACAGAACGTGTATTATTTGCATGTAGTAAAAAATGTAGAAATCATATCAAAGGCAGACATGTTCAAATTATACAATGCACTAGAAAGACCTAATTGGGAATACTGTGTGCAATTGTGGTCACAAGTTAACCCCAGGGACTACTTCAAGCAAAATAATTAAACAAGGAAAATCTGTCTCTTGTCCGTAACCTTTCTTCTTTCCTTATATATGATCTTACTACCACTCAGAAGCGTACAGAGATTCCATGCCGTATCTCTGTCATGATGGCATTTATGAAAAAAAAAAACACATACAAGCATGGAGGCCATACTCATTAAAACAAAAAACACCTTGAATGGCAGGACAGATATTCTCATCAGGAGGGACCAAACAGAGTGGAGTAAAGGTCTTCAGTGGCATGTTCTTTAAATAAGAAGAGTTCATGGAAAATTATGCTAGAAAGGTCTCTACAGGACCCCAATCACTCTGGATTGTACATAATCAAAGCTGGAACCTTGATCTATGAGACGTAGGTATTATTATGCAATTTGCCACTGGAATGGTTAAGCTGGAGGCCACCAGGCAACTACTGCTACATTTCAAAGCACATTGCCTGTATTGAATTATTTCAGCCGTGATGAAAGGCCTTTCAAATTGTATCCTTTTATTGCAGGCACTGTGTCACAAGGTGATGTTCAGGCAAAGGAGGTCAGATGTAATACTGTCGCTGAAACAATACAATTGATTTTCAATTCCGGCCGTGTGTCCAAAAGGCGTGTAACCATGGTAATGAAGAGAACAAATAAATTGATGGAATGTTGGGCACTCAATCTTCCACCGGCACATTTATCTGCAGAAACTGGAAACATGGGTGTGAGCAATTCTACTGCCTTGAAGAACAGATAGCAGGGTTCTGAAAAGTACAGTGTCATTCATAGCTACTATTCTATTAAACTCATAAAAACCCAATTTAGTTTTAGTGTAAAATCAATGATAAAAAGAAGATTGCAAAACTGTGGGTCTGTGTTTCTGTTTGCATGAATTTAAATATAGAATGAGATTTTGCAAACAGAACCTTTTTGGGATTTCATATAACTCACTTGATGTGGGCTTGGAAATCCTTTTATATGGTTTTCACACATCACTATTAAAACACCCCAGCAGGAACCCTGAAATATTGCCAATGGACATGCTTATACAGAAGAGAAAACAATGCTGATTGTTAGTAAAGAATTAGATAGACAAGTGTGTAGCATGCATTAAGTAATCTGAACATAAAGGCTATTCAACCTCAATAATTCCCCAAGAAATAATTAAGTCCAAGCAATCCCAAAGCCAGTGTGTCCTTGAAAGATACCAGAACATCAGAATTAACATATAGAAATTAGTCCCACCACAACATCCATCAGTTCTTCTGTGGAAAGGTATTTTTATCTCATGATGTTGGCGAGCGGAGGAAGTGAAAAATAATTAAAAGGTGAATTAGAAGAGTCATATTGATCGAAGTATCTTGAACATCACAAGGGAGATAAAGTCATTGGTCAAACTGATTTCTCGCCATTTTGTTGGTTTTAAATATTTAACTGCACTGTTAATGTCTGAAGAAGATGATGACGACCATTTTTGTATCTTCATACTGTATCAAACTGCAGGAGGAATTATGATGCTGGAACTTTTTTCTTGTTAAGGAACCTTAGTTTCTCAACAGCTACCTAAGAGTAGTGCTTTGCTTTGGAGAGAGAGAGGAAAAAAAAGCAAATAATTAATATCACCTGGAGTATGGAAAAACTAAACTGCCCATTGGCTTGTCTGGTATGATTTGTATCCGTATATTTTTTGAAGAAAGTATGAATGCATAAAACAAATGGAAAATATTAAGTAATTGGCTTTTCCCTGAAATTGGTTCAGCTGTATCACAGATGTGAACAAAGGAAAATTGCTTGCCACGAACTGCTTCCTGTTTGTTGAATGTTACTGGATCCTCCCTTGGATGCTGTAGTTCCTACCAAAGTCTGGTGTCTGGGTTTCCAAGTGCACCTACTCCTTTCAGACACAATACCTTCAACTAAACCAAAGTAATAACCTCCGGACAAGTGACATATCCCAAATATTAATTAGAGGCCAAACACATTAAGAGAAATTAGGAGAGGACCAAATTTCAGGCTGAAGACTAATGAAGGATAAATCTGCTTCACAATAAGCACCAATGAAGAGAGGGTCAGGAAATGTGCATATTACACTGTTCTTACAACTTCAGATTAGACAGATTAATAAAGTTTTGCATTTAAAGCACAACTATTGCAATCCAGACTAAAAGATGTCATGACCTAGGCGGATCAAGACCCTAGTGTTGTCAGTGATGTATGGTGTTATCAGTGAACTTCCTTGATTTATCTCCATCAGATGTAAAACCAACGTCCCATTATAAAACACTCTGCAGGAGCAGATTTTGTTGCATAGTTCATTGCCTAATCTCTTTGAGTTGCTTTGCTTAAAAGCATCTACAAAAAGAATAACAACTACTACAAAAAAAATATGTATATACTGCTGGCCACAACTCTACGTGTAATTACCTACATAATAAAGGAAATTAGTTGTATTGGGATTAAATGCCATTATGATACCAGCAACATTATGAATTCCTCCCTTATTAAACTGGAACATAGAAGTAAGATTTGATGTCACTTATTGGTGCTATCTATATTCCTCTCTGAATATTCTTCATGCAAAGCAAAAACAACTTACAAAGCTCACAAATTCAATCTTTCATCTGATTTATACATCCCTGTCAGTTTTTCTTTATGGCCCAGACTTATTTCCCCATTGCAAAATTTCAACACCTCCCTCAATTCTGATTTTATTCATATTTATTCCACTCCGTTAAAGGAATATTTTACTCAGCCAATACTCAGAAATTGACTGCACTTCTTTCATATTCACTGGACAGAGATATAAGTAAGAGGATTATACATGCTTTCAATAACTTGTGTTGCAGGACTCAAACAAACAACAAATACAGTAAATGCAAGATCTTCATTTAATGAAAACGTCTTATGGAAACTGGAAAATGCAATGGGAAGTGCCCAGATACTTTTCTCTGTAATACATAACAATACTTACTCCTAATATGCAGGACAGTAAAGCTGAACCCAAAATGCTGTAACCAAGGGTCAGAACACAAGCTACTCAATGTATGACATACAATAGAATGATTCAAAATTAATAGATTTATTACTAAGTCATGTGCCATGTAGAAATTGTTTTTATTTTTTAAGGGCTCTGTGCCTGCAGATATTGTTACATTCTGGACAAAAGTGTCTTGCCACCATTGATAAAACAGTGAATTTAGAGGAGGAACTTCTCTCACTGCCCTAGAGACTGCAATTGGAGGAATAGCACCATGATTCTCCAGCCATCTATCAAAAAGATTAAATTTGTCATGAAGGCCAAGGGTAGCCCAGCGCCTTATTAAATACATCGTGAACAGCCGTGTTTTGTTGTTTCTGGTGTCCCACTACATCTGGTAATACTACACACACATACACATAGACAACAGAGAAAGACAGATAGATACATAAATACATAAAATGATAAAAAGGTCAACAGATACATATTAGGTAAAATAAAACATTAACTGCAATGACTTTTGACGTAAATACAAACAAACCGAGGTAGGATGAATCATTTACACGGTGCACTGTGCAGCAGGTTCATTTGGAGGTTAACCAGACTTTAATACTTATTATATAATTCAAAAACGATGTGCTTTTATCCGTTCCCATCAGAAGTCAGTCCAAGCTATCATAAACTGGACTGAGTGAACTGTGCTAGCAGCTGTAGACTAACCAAAAGCTCAAACATTTTAATTTTGTATTTTTTTTCGGCTGGGCAACACATTTTGAGGCAGACAAGGTGAGGTTTATGGGACTGGATCCATGCACCCTCCTTCTGTGGGCAATTACGTACTGGAAACTCATTCTCTCGGGGCATTATTCCCACCCCAGAAGTGGTGCTTGGCTTTCAACTTGGAGTGCACAGCCAAACACACATATGCAGCTCGATATATTAGGAACATTTAACCCAACCCATCTGCTTCTGTCTGTGTTTAAAACAGCACAGAAACACCTGGATTTACAGTTACAGTTCCCAGAATCTGAATCAAAAATTCCCTTTAGATATTTTCTGAGATTTTGTATTCCTATGCAGACCAAGTATCCCCCCACCCCCCCATTTCAGAATGGGATTAAAGAGAAGCACACGGATTTGGTGACATTTTAAGGGTACCAGAGGGGTTTGTCAGATTAAGGGGTTAAAGTTTGTTAAACAAAATGCTTCCATGATTTCTTTTTTATCTCCAATTGTTTATTTGTTCTATGCTTTAATTTCAGAGTACATTGAGACATTAAGCTGCATAAATTTCAATAAAAACTGAAAGAATTTAGGTGTTCTAAAACGTTTAACCGGTAGTTTATATAATATCATATTTTCTCGATTTTCCTTATAAGCAAAGAAAAGGCACCACCAATTCCACAGCAGTCTGTCACAGAATCTAATTTTCTGGTCACTCAACTGAGGTGAGACCTCTGCTATTGATCAGATGTCAGCCACATTGAACGAAGGAAATCTAGTATGCCTCAGAACAACAGATACACTTTAAAAGGAGGAAAATGACCTTTAAGATGTCGGTAGGTGTCCTGCGAGTCAATAGGACGTGATATTCCCAAAATTCATATGCTTCACTTAACCATTTCAATCACCCCAATGTTCATTCCCGCTGAATAGGTGGATTGTCATTAGCTTCCATGCAATTCATCTATGAGAGTATGCTGGATTGAGGAAACAACTTGTATCTAGAGGATACTAACAGGGGTTTTCAAAAGATTGTGTTTCAGGCATATTGCAAGGCACGTTGAATTCCTGTGGGACCATGAAATGAAAGACACAGTGTACAAAGCGTAGTCAACCAAGAACAAACAAGATTTACCCATCCACTATCACACAGTAGCAAGATAATGGGGCATTTTCGAACACATGAGAAAGACAACATTGATTCCCTGAGCAACCACACAGACAGGAAGTAATCATAATTCAGATACAGCCTTCTAAGCAGTTAGAGAAGGGAGATCGATGTTTCCCTAACAAGGTTATTGTAAACACTGTGAAAACTGCAGTAGCTTATATCAATTTTCATACGCTCTGCTATGTTTTAGATCACTAATGAGACACCCTTCAGACATTTTCTATAACATAAGTAAATCGACTCTCTTCTCTGTTCCTGCAGGATGCTTTTACAAATGCAGTTTATTGCGAGTTTGCTGTACTGGAACTTACTGTGGAAGTCAAAAGCTTTATAAGCTGTTTGTGGCAACAGCAGCAAAACAGGGCCATGTAAATGAAAGGAAATATATTTTAGATATATAATAATAAAATTATAGTCCAACACATAAGCAGAAACCAAGTTTAAAACAACAACAAATTAAAGGCAATTAGAAGGTTTCTAACTACTTTACAAAGCCCCACACCTTTGTGTCTCTCTGATCTGTTTTTGATCATCGGCCTATAACTTCATATCCTCTGTTTGAGAATGTGTGGTTGTAATAGTCCAAAGGATCCAGCTGTGAATTGTGGTTTGCTTTGTTTAAAAATGCAACCTCAGGAATGGTAATGATTGTAAAATATCTGTGATTAAAAATGCATTTAGATTAATTGAGGCTCTTTTAAAGTACCACGAAAAGCGGAAAAAGTCCCCAAAGTAAACCGGGATTGTGAAGACTTTTTTTTTACCACATTGAAGTTTCTCAGAAAACATTCTTATTGTCTCATTAACACATTCTAAAACACTACTCTATCAAATCATCAGCAGCAGAATCAAAGATTTCACAAACATCATTTATTTCAGTCTCTGCATGCAATTGTGTCCCTCTGCAGCAGTCCAAACAACAAAAGCTACCATAAAACTGAGGCTGCATGTGTCTTCAGTCAGTTAGTTGACAATGATTAAAAAGTGGCAGTGATAAATAGATAGAGGGACACACACTATTTAAAAAGAATGTGCCCATTAAATATGGTGAACAAACCATATCGTCAATTACTTAAATACCCATGTGTACATGTATTTTAGTGCATTTTATTTCAAACTTCACATAAAGGGAACACAATGCAACATCCAAGTAGGAATGTGCAAACACTCTTAAAGTCTGGCAGAGTCTTTTGGCATCAACTGTCAATATTCAAAGACAAATACGTTTTCTGTAAAGTGTTGCTCAGCTTGCCGAGACAAACAACAGATTTTTATATTAACATACTTTCAGGCAAAAAAAATACTCAGAATATGTAACTGACACATGACGAATTCAGATTTCTTGACTGCATGTGTTGATGATAATTTTCATGTCTTGCAGAGGCCAAGTAAGTACCGAAACCGATATTCTTGATTCTTCAAAAAAAGAGACACGGATTGGTAGTTTGAGCTACATGTAGTTAATCACGGTCAATCAATACACTGGCTAATGAAGTGCACTTCCTGACATGCTTAGGACTGAGAGAGTCCACTCTTCACACAGTGCAACATAGACAGCAGCTGCCTGTAACACATTTGGTCCAACTGAGTGAAAAATAAGATGTCAAGATGTAAAGAGAGCAGGATGGTATCACACTTATAAGGCACTATGTTGGTCTCAGCTACAATCGGTGCAAAATACAATCACATCAGCACAAGTGTCAGTAACTATGAGACAAATCAATTACAAAATACAGTACACAGTTCCCTCCCTGGTGTGTGCAAAAGGTGTGTGATAGCCATTGCAGAAAGATGAATAGTAAGAAATTTGTAGAGTGTAAGTTTCACATTAATAACAAACAGGATGTAGTGTTCCTGTTAAATTCAGCGCTAACAGAGAAATTAATCCAGGGAAAGAGGAATTATAGAAGATGAATTTCAACACATTATCAAGATGTATTACTGGCAGGCTCTCCCATAGATCAGACAAGGAGGGCCCAGTATGCAGTAGCTGAGCTTTGATTCACTTGATCATTCTATTACTGTTCATTTTCATGGTGAGGAAATTCTCTAAAAAAAGATTTGACTTTTAAATCAGGTTTTATCATTCTGGATTTGGAAACTGTATCTGTTTGCAGTTTTACATGAGACGGACAATAATGCAGAAGATTAGCATTCCAGCGTCAATATTTACACTCGTAGTAAGTTCAAAATAAACTCCCGGGTTCAGCTCAGTCAGCAGTGAGACATGAGAAACTTGTGTCTGAGTCTGTCATGCACTCTGTCTCTTGCTCCCTCCCTCCCTCTCTCTCTCTCTTTCTGCCGGGAACTCAGATTACAAAGTAACCAAGAATCACTAGCGATGCAGTACAGTAAACAGGCTTCCCACGTCCAGGATGTGATACTAGCGCAGATAATAATAAATCAATTCAGCTCTGGGCTTTGAAAGTTAATCCTGGTACATCTGCGCCACAGCAAATGTGATATTATAGGAGTATCGTTCAGATGACGAGTGGGGGAGGCACTGAGTCCAAAAAGCAACTCCCTTCACAGACTCCCACCCCCCGGAGCTCTTCTGCAAATGAGTGCTTGTTTTGATTCACTTGTCTCATGGTTTTATTACGAGTTTTTTTCATTAGGCCTCACTCAAATGACCCCTGTGTTTTAGAGGCAGGACTCTTTTGAACATGGGGGAAGAAGGAGTTGATTGTGTGTGATCTCAGTTTAAGACCTAAAAACTGTATTCTTGTAGATATCTGTATGTGACAGTTCTGTAGAACACTTCTATACTCTACCTATGTGTCTAGTGTTCGCATTTGTTTTACTGTGGACCCCAGATTATTTAATCACATCCTATTCAAGAGACGATCAAATATAAAATAACTTCTACTACCAAGTTAATGTCAATTGCCCTTACAAATGCTTTTACATCCTTCTGTGTGTTTTGGCAGCTGTATAGACATCAGAAATATCACTAGATTTGGACAGACTGAACCAACAAATCAAGGTGGACTATAAATAATGAAGTTATACTTAAAACAGGAGACAAGAGTACAAATAGTATTGGTTGACATATTCATTATTTGATTGCATTGTATTTGTTTTAAATGTAATCATCACTAATCTAACAATAATGTAGTTATTGTTTCATACTGTAACAACATTGCAACCTGTATGCTTCCATTAGTACTTTGTAATGCTGATCAATAATTGTTGATTATGTTCCACCCAGTGGACTAATGCAATCACTGCAGTTTTATAGAATGATACCGAAGTTTAGGTTTCTTACATTTTAAAAATGGGTACAAAACTGGTAATTTTAAAAGAAGTACTGAATTATTAATCGACAAAAGTTATCATATGAGAACAACAACCTTTTTGTTTTTAACTGTCAGAATCAATGTCAAATGATGTTCGTTGGACAAATAAACAGCATGCCACCTAATGTAGCAATGTAGTTGATTGACAACACTATTTGACTAAATCTTTCCCATTCACAGGATGAAACATGTCACTATGGAATGAGTTCACTGCAAAAACAGTAAATGAGCCACTGGATAGGAGCTGCAGCTGTGAACTCACAAGCCCTCTTTGGCTCTGATTAGACAAGCTGACAAAACAGATGCAAAATATAACTGGGGGGAAAAAATAGTAAGCAAAACAAAATAAATATCCAGTTCTAAGAAAGAGGACAGGCATCTTGGTGGTTGAGAGTGAGACTAAATTCTTGGAATGAAACCGCAAGCTTTGAAAGCACTTATCTGAATTGTGTGTGTGTTCCCTGACAAGCTGTTGTTGTAAAGGTTTACTCCCACTTCGTCCTTAGTGTGTCCATATACCTAATAGAAACTGTTTTGGAGCAGTACAGCTTGTGTTGGCAGGTGTTCAGTTTTGCCACAAGCAACAAATGGGCACTTCTGTCTTGCCCTGTGGTGGATCCAGGCAAAATGTTATTGAGCAAATGAGTCACACATTTGTGGTAGCAGGACGTGATCTGAAAACTGTCATCAGTGTAACCTCGTCAACCAAAAATACACAGATTATACCAGTGGAAGATACTTCTAGATTTTTTCATTATATTTATAGTACCATTTAATCTCTAATATTCAGCTTCATAGACAGTACATTATACATCAGCCTATCAATATTTTCCCATTCACCAATGTATTATAAGGCTTCAACTGCAGTTTGTACTTTTCATATTTACCTGTCATGCTATCTTTCCCCACAAGGGGCCACTTTAAATTCAATTTCTGTGGCCAAAACTGTAAAACTACTAGTATTTTCTCAGAATTGCATGATGATGGATATTTCCATCATTTGTAGTAATGGGAGCACCTAGCCTTAACATCTCATTGCTACAAGAGTTCATCTCTAATAAAAGACTGCTGAATACAACTTGGTCATAAATTACTGTAGTGACATTAGTACTGTATAAGCAGTGCTGGCATGAGAAGTGGAAAGCAAAAGAGCTTTTCTGCATCTACGAACTACCATAAAGTATATATAAATAGAATTTGTGTGAAGGCTCTAGTGAACATAACAGTGACCTGAGCTACAAGCTACTTTCATGGCCTATACTATAAAAAGAGCTCTTCTCTTTTATTTGTAACAGTCTAGCGGCAACTATTAAAGCTGTAGTATTTTTTTTTTAATCAAATAGAGCAGTTGTATTAGTCACAGTTCAAGTAAAGACTGTAGTAGTAACAGTAGTAGCAGCAACTAGTCCAGACAGCGCATTTGGGTTGAGCAATCTGTAATTTACGTAAGCAACAAAAAAAGAGCTAATGGTAACAAAAATCTAATTGAGTTTTAAAAAATAAAAAACAGTGCTCTACCTGAAGGCGAATAAATTATATTAAATACATTCAATTAAATAAATGCAATGATAAAATGTCATGCAGCTCAGTATGAATTTGGTTCTGTGGCACTAACCCTGAAGGGTCCTGTGCTAATCTTGGTTTCTTGAGTTTCATGCTTTCCTGTTTACTGCAGGCTGTCAACCAGCCTCCTCTGCTGGAACATGCCAGAGATAAACAGCATACTGTACTTGACCTTGGCTCTGATAGACTCTGCCTCTGCCACTACAAATAGCAGGCTGGCTCACTGCGACTCCTATAAAATACCATCCGTTACCAGCATTCTGAGTAGCAGATATTAATGCAGATCGGTCTACAGAGAAAGGTTTCTAAAGACTACAGACACTGTGGCCTCCAAGTCAATGGTCTGATTCTAATATTTGATTAGCTTTTTGTTTGGTTTGGTCTTGCAAAATTATATTTCCAAGGGTCATTGTTTTGCTCACTTTGATTTAAATCCTGTTTCCCAGTATTTCTTTCCCCTTAATTTCATATGTTAAGAGCACTCTAGCAGTTTAACAAATAGATACAATCTAATTAAAAAAATAAACTCATGATATGTTGTTGCCTTTTACTTCTGTCATGTTTTAAAGGCGTATAATTGTTGCATTAGCAGCATGGTGAACTAATTCTCTTCAGCAAACAGCTGCTCTGGAGTTCCTTAGAAATTCACCATATTCGATGCACTCACCGATTGTGATATATCCCAGGTGGTTCCGTATTGAAGCCGCTTCTCACAGGCCCAGTTTTCAAGCCAGACTGGGAAAAGAAAGGGATTTTGAGGAGTTGGTGTAAATTACAGTCCTTTTCCCACTCGAACAAAAAAAACTAAATCTCAATCTTAACCACGATTAATTGAGCAAAATGCATGAAATACAGTATGCCTTATCCAGATTTTTTCATGATGATTCACTGAGCAATTTAGTACGCACTAACTGCATATAATGGCTCTGACTAAGCCTGCCCATTACACGACTCTAAAGATGGATTCATCAGAGAAACCTTCGATTGGTCCTAGCTCCTCTCAAAATTAAAGCGATGAATGTTCAACAAAAGAGAACAATTACAAAGGAACAATTTTACTTCAATTTTAGGTCAGTTAGGGAATATTTACTTCAGTCGACCAGTTTTCTTAAGGTTTTGTGCATTAAGTTACTTAGCTTTTATCAGTGATGTTTTTACTGGTTTTTATTTAAAGACTTATTAAACATACTTAACCCAATTAAATACAAATGTGCTGCTACTATAGAAAAACTAGGACATATTCAATTGAAACGGCTAGAATGATTTTCAATGTGATTTTGCTAAATGGAATGGGCTTCCTTCTCACTCAATACACAGTGGGTGCCCTCTGTTGGCCATAACAGGGCATTGCTTTTTGTTTTGTTCATTAAAAACACCAACATTAGTTTCAGATCACATTTTCTCCGTTTTTTGTTTTAGACCAGCGCATTTTACCCAAAACTCCAATATATGTAACCAAACAAGACATAGATATAGTCAACAGCAATAGCAAATGATAATTTATAATTTACATAATGTTCTTTACTATAATGAGTATGTTACATCGTGTGATTTGCTGTATATTACAATTAAAACAATGGAAAGGATCTCATTTCTGAATCCCTTACATCCCTATCATGTCTGAAATGTCTCTGAAATATGGAAGAAATAAAATTAGCAATATGTGTATACAGCTTGTGACCCATAGGTTTAGGTATCATTAGGTAAGGAAGACTATGAAAAAGTTTTGATCAACCTTACAAACAGCAGAATATTATTTATTAATACCTTAAGAAAACGACATTTTGAAAATTAATCTAATTGTATAGGATATATTTAATTACTAGGCAAGACGGTCTGACATAGAAATCAAATGAAGTAATTGTTATAATTATAACTTATACTTGCCCACAAAATTGAAGCAGACTATTTCAAAAAGTTGTTCTCCTATCATCAACATGTAACCTTGCTTTGTGACATGAACAAACTATTAGCACACAAGTTTACTTTGCTTCCATTTTGACAGTGGTTATGTAGCAGTTTTCTTCCAATTACCAATTTTGACAAGACTCCTGTGGCTGCAGTAACCTTAAAGAACCTCCATCATCAGAACATTCCTGAGGTTTACCATCACCTGACATGGCATCCCGCTTCTTTGGGAACAAACCTGGTTGTTGATTTCCGAGCCATCAATTACCACACAATCCTCTGGGGCTAGAGGCTTTTCTGGAAAAGGACATACATGTATTGATGGGACCTTTTTCAGGTAAGTAATAATGTACTGACTCTCTTGGCATTTACAGGGGCAGTACTGGTGCACCAGGTTTTCTCTGCACATCATCTTTCAAGTTCCCTGTGGTTTTTGTGATGATCCGTATATACATAGTAACTTTTAAGCTTTATCTTTATTATTACAAACAATTAAAAACAATGGTCACATGTGGAAAACATCAAATTGCCTAGAAAATGTATTAAAACCATAAAGATGTTGGTTAAAAGGAGATAAATAGCAAAATGTATGTTTTGGGTACTTTCGCTATTACTACTTGTGACAGAAGAGCTATAAATTAGTAAATTACTAGGAAGACTATTTACATCATACAGATGACTAAAAGGTTCTGACATTTCCACACTTGACACCCTAGTCACAGTGATCTTAACCCCATTTACATGTTATGAGGTAAGCTTGTATTTCATTAAAACATAATTGAAATCATGTTTATGGAAACACATACATACTTTTAAAGATGAGCAATTCATGCAACACACGTCATTAAGAGAGAACAGAAACACAGTTGTTACAATTTGCATTTCCTTTAATTGTTCATAGTGATAATTTAATTGAACGGCAATTAAATAATTTAAACTTTTAAATCTGAAATCCTGAAAAAGAAAAAAGCATGAGTGTCAGCAATTACCAATATTTTGATGTGCAGTCCATTTACATTGCAAATCCCAAAACATGTAGGAAGGCAAAAACATGTTGACAACACTTGCATCTTAGGTTTTGGAATAAAGAGCAGGGGAAGGTCAGCAAGATGCACTATGGCCTTGGACAGTGTATGTAATGCCCTAGCCTGCTTGCATATGTCACACTGCACCCTTCGTGTTTATATATAAAAAAAGCCAACATTGTATGTATGTAAACAAGACCTCAGTCCATTTCTGAGCAAAGGAACAGTTGGGTTAAGTTACATCTACACAGCTGCCATACAAATATCACCTGAGCTAATGTCTTTGCTATGATTCAACAAGGGCGTCATTTATGGACTAGGAAATGGGCAGGAGTGTGGCGTATGAAGCAAAAATGTAGGAATTTCTTGCTTTTGGTGCGACAGTGGTCAACTAATGTGCAGCTCCCAAAGTTAAACTGATTTTGTAAAGTGTAGGGATGTGGAGACTCTACATTCTGACCATCACACTGGGAAGGTAAGGGAATCAGATTAATGTTCGTCTAAGGCTGCGAGATATTCTGCATTCAACGTACAGCACAAACAAACAGTGAGAGTGTGAACAAGACAACCACTTACTCTTCTACTTCAAATTCCCATAATTTCACAGATACCATGCTAACAAATTCACCTTGTCACAGTGGGGTTCTATACATCTGTAGGCCAAATCAGACTATTACTGACACCCAGCCTTTGTTGACTTTGTAATACACATTACTGCAAAGCATGCATTTTGGATACTATCATATGAGGCAAGTCCATATGAACGTTTCTTGACTATCCTTTCAATGCCTGCAGGGCTCAGAAGCACAGTCACAATGAGTACAAATGAAATCAGGAGAAAAATAAATAGAGGAATTTAATGGAAATACTGTAAGGCTGATAATTAGACTTCACACACTTATATACCGCTTTGTTACTATAAAGTTCTTAAGAGAAAATAAAGCTTTTGACTTATTTTTCACCCTAAAGTGTCTTCTGCCCAAATACTGCTGTAACGAATGTTACAGATTCCAAAGTCATACTTTTCTAGAGACATTTCATAGCTTTTTATAGAATTACATTGCCTTCAACTAAACAATCAAAGTCTGACTTGCGGAGAAATCTCATTAAAGCTAAAAGAGGAATTTGATAATGAAAATATAACATCAAAAATGCTGTCTGAGTAATACAAGCATTGAAAATGAAGCACGCACAACTTAAATTCAATGAATGACTGCCACTTGGAAAGTCATTGTAAATCAGTGTTTCTGGGATAGGAGTGAAAATCAGTGAGTGGACAATAGAATTACCCAGGCTATTGAAAACACTTCTATACAGACATGCCAATACAATTGAAGACATGAATGTAGTACAATTTCTTTAATTTCAAACTACAAAAGGAAGAAAATAGAAAGTCACGTATATGGAACAGTGTATTAAATGTTCTGATATGCTGATCATTATATTTGAGGCAATAAAGTTACATTTTAGGATTTTACATTGGAATATAATGCTAGTCATATGCATGCTAAAATTTGGGATATCACTCTTCTCTCGGGGGATATTGCTTCTGGTATTAAACAGTAACATGCCATTTCCCCTGTAATCTAGCTCTGTTACACTTGCATTTTCTCTATAATAAACATGGAATTTCAAATCAAAATATTAGAAGCTGCCAATATAACAAAAAAGGATATGAAGTTTCCTAATGATGAGACAGGTATGACCAATCTTAAAACCACAGAGCTTTAAACCTAGCTTTTAACGACATTCAATGACTCCTTAAATCGCTGAATATAATTTATTGAGTTAGTTAGTTATGTTACAGGTTTAGCCCAATACCCAACTTAACGAAGAACCGAGATAAAACAAAAGTGGTATGTCAACCACAACTGGTTATCCCGTTCCATAACAATGTATTACTTTTTTTTTTTAAATCAAATATCAAACTATTGGGGGTTGTAGAAATATAACTGGTAATTAAACTGGCTACTAATAATTATTTAAGAGAAAAACAATGGATAAGAAATAGACTTCCTCAGAGCTCTGTTAGGTCACATGGTTTGTAGCTGCAGGCAAAGCGAAAAGCCCCTGGACATTTTAATAGTCTTCTTTGGGACCTTAAAGTAAAATACACTGTCTGAATCCTTTACACAGTTATGTTAAGCATTGCACCATGTAAAATTAGACTATTTAGGACATTATACGTTTTCAAACTGATTGCAAAATAAACATAGCACTGCTACTGACAGCAATATGCCCTCCATATTCAATATGACAGGCTGATTGGAAATGAATCAATAAAACAAGATAAATACAACTATCATATCAGGGATACATACATATCTCACTGGAAAAACCTCAGACCATATATTATCTCTGTTATATATTGTAGTTACACTTCAGACATTTTTAATTTAACAATCATTTTTTCAGATTTTCCTTTAAAACCTACTAATGCAGTTTTCTTTACACTCAATCACAATACAGCATTTTTCTGAAAAGTTCCTAATTAAATAACGGAAGCCAATTTCACCAAGGTTTTTCCCTGCATATAGAAACATGGGATAATCTATCACTTCTATTATTCTATACCCTCTGAATTGGATGGTGAAAACTCAAGAGTAGTGTTTTTTTCCCAGGATGTAAACTGGTTGTCCACTTCTTTTCAGAGCAGGCTTTGAAGGAATTGTAGAATTGGTATAGCTCTATTGTTAGGCACTCAGAGTCTCAAGTCAACGGCAAAAACATTTTGGTTCTACTGCATGAGATCACCTGTACGAAGTCAGGATTCCTTTCTGTTGGTTCTTCGCTCTTTCCTTCACCCTCTCTTCGGCTCCTGTGCCCGTACGGTATTCGGGTAATGTGAGAGACAGTTGTGTTCAAACAAGGTACCTACAGTAAACCTCACCATCATTGTGCA
Organism: Amia ocellicauda; assembly: GCF_036373705.1. Taxonomy (NCBI): domain Eukaryota; kingdom Metazoa; phylum Chordata; class Actinopteri; order Amiiformes; family Amiidae; genus Amia; species Amia ocellicauda. The sequence continues at coordinate 30,647,978 of NC_089859.1, forward strand.
CCGAGTCCAGAAGTATCATCTGGCTCCACTGCGTTTGACCACAATCGTGCCGGCTACAATGTCATACACAGTCCTGTTGTGCTGGAAGAACAGCAGGGTGATGAAGGCAGGGAAAAAGAAGGCAATGGAGAAATTTTTGTTCAGAGCTCTCACTGTAGACCTGCAGTATAAAAGAAAATCCAAAAAGGTCACAAGTGACCAAAGATCACAAAAGATGTTTGTCTAAAGTAATGAAACTGGACTGTATTCTTAAAATCAAGAATGATGCTAAAAAAAAATGCTGAAAAACATTCTAAACATAAACACGCTCCAAACAACACTTTTCTTTAAATGTCATATGTGGAAACTTGTTAGAAAGATTTTAAATACAAGCTCCAAAGACCTAATTTGGATATGATCTAAAGTTATGGCTAAGGAATGTGTTACCATATTTACGTTTTTAAATGTGCATAGATATCCTTCGGTAATATTATTTTTATTTATGTTAGAATGGTTTTCATATCTTGTAGAAAAATTGAACACTAAAACAAAATTAAATAAGCAAATGTATCAGCATTTCAAATATATATAGGATACAACTTTCACGCAGTTTCTCTTATGGTAATATGGTTATAGTGAATCACACCAATACAATGTATGTATGCGGATTGAAATTAAGTATTCAAATGTAGACAACCAAACAGATGGAAATTATAAACAAAAGTCTTGTACTTAGTAGGAGTCTTAGTAGGAATGTATTTATTCAAAATGTGTGTTAATTGCCTTGGTATCAATAACTGTACCCAATAGCTCCCAAGAAACAAAGCTGAGAAACATATGCACCAAAATCCATTTCAAAGGGACAGTTAAAATCCATCTTTATATTGAAATGGCACAAAACAGTGAAATCATTACGCCATTAAAGCTGAAATAACTGCCCACATATAGTGCAATTGCATTCTCTAAACTCTGTGCAAACACTCATTTTAGTTAATGATGATTGCTCTAGTTTATGAGGCTGACTGGCCTGCGAGTGGAAAATGGTGACAGAGTTTACAAGATCAAGACAGATGTGAACACACAATGTGACAATTAGGATCACAAAGCCCATAATTCCTCCCCACACCCCCAAATAAAAAGGTAGACAGGGAAAGAAAACGGCACAGGAGAAGCAACTGATGAGAAAAGCACAAGTAACACTACAATATAACAGATGGTGCTTCATTTGGAAAAGGATGGCAGTATTCATAAAGCTTTACTTTGACATTAAATGCCTGGTTAATCTTTCCTTTTATTCAGGGTTGAAAATAAAGTTTCCACACCAAAACCCGGTACCGATTACACGTTTTACTACAAAATAAAATAATGGGTACAAACTGTAGTGGTCCAATACAGTTGACTGGTGCCCCCAGGTAAACAGCTTCAACTGCTATATTCCAAGTTATATTTTCAACCCTGATATTCCTAAAGTTTTATGAACAAAGCCTTTAACTGTTAAAGGAAATCAAAATAAAAAAATAACACATACTGACAGGACAAACTTACAGGGCTTATTTCAGCAGAGAGCCCTGGCAAAAACAAGACAAAGAAAATGCTAAGTTTATCACTAAATGTACAACGCACCATTACAAATCTGCAGCAGGACATTCAAGCAAAGTTGCTAACACACTGGGCTTAATTGCCAGCAATGTCACAAATATAGAATACATTCTTTCCATTTTCTTCTGAACTCTGTCATAATATTGTTACCTCTAATGTCTAATAGAGTGCATACTGTTCTCTTTACAGAATAACACTGATTCAATACTTCAGTGTTTGAAATGATGTGCACTGAACAGAAGGCCTTGCGTGGTCACAGATTTGGCAGCTTACACTAAAGCTAGCCTTGGCAATTGATTTCAATACATAGAACACTCTATATTTGACAAGTGGTACATAGTGCAGAGTATGTCTTTATGCATCTTGATGAGAACAAGACTTTACTATTATTATTTATTTATTATATATATATATATATATATATATATATATATACACTCACCTAAAGGATTATTAGGAACACCATACTAATACTGTGTTTGACCCCCTTTCGCCTTCAGAACTGCCTAAATTCTACGTGGCATTGATTCAACAAGGTGCTGAAAGCATTCTTTAGAAATGTTGGCCCATATTGATAGGATAGCATCTTGCAGTTGATGGAGATTTGTGGGATGCACATCCAGGGCACGAAGCTCCCGTTCCACCACATCCCAAAGATGCTCTATTGGGTTGAGATCTGGTGACTGTGGGGGCCAGTTTAGTACAGTGAACTCATTGTCATGTTCAAGAAACCAATTTGAAATGATTCGACCTTTGTGACATGGTGCATTATCCTGCTGGAAGTAGCCATCAGAGGATGGGTACATGGTGGTCATAAAGGGATGGACATGGTCAGAAACAATGCTCAGGTAGGCCGTGGCATTTAAACGATGCCCAATTGGCACTAAGGGGCCTAAAGTGTGCCAAGAAAACATCCCCCACACCATTACACCACCACCACCAGCCTGCACAGTGGTAACAAGGCATGATGGATCCATGTTCTCATTCTGTTTACGCCAAATTCTGACTCTACCATCTGAATGTCTCAACAGAAATCGAGACTCATCAGACCAGGCAACATTTTTCCAGTTTTCAACTGTCCAATTTTGGTGAGCTTGTGCAAATTGTAGCCTCTTTTTCCTATTTGTAGTGGAGATGAGTGGTACCCGGTGGGGTCTTCTGCTGTTGTAGCCCATCCGCCTCAAGGTTGTACGTGTTGTGGCTTCACAAATGCTTTGCTGCATACCTCGGTTGTAACGAGTGGTTATTTCAGTCAAAGTTGCTCTTCTATCAGCTTGAATCAGTCGGCCCATTCTCCTCTGACCTCTAGCATCAACAAGGCATTTTCGCCCCCACAGGACTGCCGCATACTGGATGTTTTTCCCTTTTCACACCATTCTTTGTAAACTCTAGAAATGGTTGTGCGTGAAAATCCCAGTAACTGAGCAGATTGTGAAATACTCAGACCGGCCCGTCTGGCACCAACAACCATGCCACGCTCAAAATTGCTTAAATCACCTTTCTTTCCCATTCAGACATTCAGTTTGGAGTTCAGGAGATTGTCTTGACCAGGACCACACCCCTAAATGCATTGAAGCAACTGCCATGTGATTGGTTGGTTAGATAATTGCATTCATGAGAAATTGAACAGGTGTTCCTAATAATCCTTTAGGTGAGTGTATATATATATATATATATATAAAAATATGTATCACTGCATTACATTTACACCTGGGCTTCTTCCAAAGAAGTAAGCGATCCATTGAAGCTGAAAGGTGTTACAAAACACTTCCAGAATGCTTATGTAACAGTCGCAGCAGGCATTTTAAACATTTCTTTGCATTTGTAACACTTGGGAGTTTTCTTTTAATAAATTAATAAATAAAGCCATATGCTTTAAGAGATGGAAAACAACATGGTAGTGCAGTGCCTTCTTGGATTTTTAAGGTCTTAGTTGTCCTTAGACAACTTCCTGTAAAATGTGGCAAATATCTGTACAGGTGTTGCACCTTCTTGGCCTCTGGTCCTATGCTGTGGTTAAAGGTGTGAGTGTAACCTGAGAGGGAACAGCACCCCCTACTGAGATTCAAATAACACTGTTTAAATCACCTATTTCGGTGATTGAACCTTACATGACATCTCTCTGCACTTAAACCTCAGACATTACTATGCAGATTTAACCAAGCGAGGAATCCCTTGAGGTTAAACTTCAACTACAGTTTTTAATTAATTAACAGCCTTTTATGGCTGCCACATTTGAAATATCCTGTTTATGAACCACACAAAACAATTCAGGGACGAATGTTCATGATCTACAGAAAAATAAAAGTCAACATGTGGCACAATCACATGACAACCAACAGAAACCACTGGTTTAATGAGTTACAGTAAAGCTGTATTGCTGTATAACAATATCTGTGTCCCATTTCTTCATGTGACTGGTTAGTTTATTGATGCAACAAATAACTGTCAGGCTTTAACTCTACAACATGAAAAATACAGTCCTGTAATTAAAATGAAGTTCTATGGGATTGTTTTCAAATCTTCTGTGACATGATCAAAATGTCCTATTATTTCCTGAAAGTAACTGTAAAAAGGTAAAGGATCAAATGAAAGTAGGAATAGAAAAGGTAACAAAAAAGGTTTTTCAATGAAATATGGTTAAAAAAAATGTCCTGGAAAGTAAGTCACATCTTTAAATTTCAAATTAAGGACTGATCTATACTACGGACATTAAAACGGACTAGGCAATTAATGTATGAAAAATAGAATAGACTCCTATTACTTATTACCAACAGAATTATAGATGTACTATAGATGTACTACTTGCTTTAGCAGCAATAATGATGTTAAGTGTACTTAGAATATATTTAAACAAAATGTTGCAAAACCACAGGTCTTGTGTAAAGTGGCTTTATCATTCTGAAAGTATGATCTTAGTTTTAACCCAATGTACTCTTGGGTGATTTCACTGTTCGTTTTTCCCCTTTTATTTAAATTGAAAAAGCAGAAGCATTACAAACTAAAGTTTCTATTACACAGCTTGCTTCCTGCTAATACAGCAACTCAAACAATACAAAACTTTAAAATCTTTCATCTTAAAAGTTGTTATTTTTATTTATTTTTAAGATGCTCACTTCAACTACCAAGACTGAATTCCTGAGGATAACTAAACAAACAAATAAAGATCATAGCAAAACTATCAAAGCACACTAAAATGAAAGATCACTACAAACAGTGGTTTGAGAAGCAGAAACTCATGCATCATCAATTTTAATGGCGTTGGTGGTATTAAATAATTTTGTAGTAAGGAATACTAGTTAGTGATTGTCTCCAGTAATAAAGCATTAGCAATAACCATGTATACTGAGCAGAAGGTCAGGAGGGACAGGCAAGAGTTTGTTTCCTGTACTTACGCAGATAAAGTGACGTTAGATGCAGGTACCACAAGAACACGGTTGGGCCGAACAAGAACCGATGTGTCACAAGTGACAACGCGAAGCCCAAGCAGAAACTTCCCTGGAGTGGCCCCCCCAGCTCCCCAGATGCAAATGATCTAAGTGGAAAAAAACTATTTTAATTTTGATACATGTGTACCAGTTTAAAGTTGTCAGTCGAGAAAAAAACTATAATTTAAAAACCACTGGGAATGAGTAACATTTTCCTTTTTGAAACCTACAAAAAAATATATTTAAGTTTGATAGTTAAACTTTTTTTTTTTTTTTTTACATAAATGATCACATACATGTATCTTTTTAATAAAAAAAATATATATAATGTTATGTCATGTGAATTGAATATAATTGACCTAGGCCCAAATCTGCAGAAAAGGAAATACAATGAATGTATACAATACAGAAAAGCATAATTCTATTCTAAGACCCACATTTATTTTATAAGACATTTGACTTGGCACTGATTGGAAATATAATGATGTTAGAAAAGGTATAGTGTAATGAAAAGTAGTTGGCAATTAGATCGGTTTGTGAAGGCAACTTTCACCTCATAGAAGCAAACTAAAACCCTGTAGATTAAAGCCACGATCATCATCTTCTGCAGTTCTTCCATGGATGTGTCCTCATCGATTTCTTCCACGATGAAATGCATGGCAAACTTGGAAATGTCCCTGAAACAAGAACAAAATAAAAAATAATCAGATAAAAACACAAGAGAGAAGAGAGAAACTCCTATTTTGTATTAGAGCCAAACTAAAGAAATGACACGACAAAAACAAACAAACAAGATCTTGGTGTAGCTTAATTTATTCAAATGTATTCCAGTGATTAGAAAAAAAGATTTCACTTCATCTAGATCACTGGAGTCTTGAGTATAAAAGACACAATCACCCAACTTCTTGATTGCAGATTTTCAAAACGAGTTTTGCACAGATAGATATGCAAATAATTTCCAATTAGAAACTTGACAAGCAGTATGCACGTATTAACAAAGATCACAAAATCTGAAGACAAAGGAGTCAAGTGAGGTGAACATGAAATCAAACTTTTTTTGTAAGTAGTAGTAGGCCTATTCCTTTATAAGACTCTGCCTTGGACTGCAGTAACATAAAGCTGAAAACCCACTCCAGACAAACACATAAACAGAATAATATGGAGAGAGCAAAAAAACACTTTATAACAATGTTGACAGGTTGACTTACTTCATCCCACTGAAGTGCATGATACTGAGAACAATGGTCGCCTTTATGAAGAAAAGGATGAAGAAGTCCACCATTTCCGCTATGAATCTGTGTAGGGGAGACGGAATAGTATATTCCCGTCCTGCAAAAAAGCACACACACCTGATGTTCACCACACAGTGGAAGTCCTAAACTGGAAAGACTCACGTCTGCACTAATAAAAACAAGCGTCAGCCATGATCTAGAGGCCTGCTATATTTCCCTCAACTACATATTCAACAGTCTTAATTTACTGTAACACAACGCTAAACCTCCATTACTTTATGCAGCCATTTGTTTTCCAATTGATGTCAGATCAATGCTAAAGAAATTCAGCTGGGGATTCGGTTTTTGAGATCACCCAAGATATTCCTTGCTCTCAACTGATATGATGTGTGTGGGCAGTGACAGTCACCATTTATGCTTACAAGTCACAGCCCCGCTGGTGCCAATGAAACTATTTGGCAGTAGGAATCAAGAACTTGAAGATAGAGGGCTTTATTAATTAATTGGTGATTAACTATGTAATGATCAATGCCAAACAGACCTTCTTCAAAGCAAAAGCTGGTCTCATCCAGTAAAATACATAAGGACCCATTTCATATTTTCAAATGACCCCCATAAGTGTGTGTGTGTGTGTCTTACATTTGTAGGTAGTGGCCTGGTCCTCTTTTATGGTTTGAGAGCAGATACATTACCCTACACATTTCCTATTAGCACAGGCTAGGCTAAACTTGAAAGTTTGCATCTGTGCAATTTCGTAATTCTTCCATCAGCCTGGTTATACATGATCAAAAGACAAAATACCATGTATATTCAGTGTGTTTAGATCAAATAACAGCCACAACATATGTTATATAAATATATACACACATGTATATAAAACGAAAGACAAAATATTCCACTGGCAACCATAGAGTTGAAGACAACAACAACAAAAGCACTTATATTTGCTATTCGCTACAGTATACCTGGCTGCTGTGCATTTCCATTTTGCTGTTGCGCTGGCCTGGCCGTGGACCCGGGCGAGGTCCCGGCGGTTACCTGTCCCGTCTGCCCATCGGCAGGAGACGAGGGGACACCCGGGGGGACGGCAAAGTACGGGGGGACGGAGAAAGGAAACTGATTATTATACCAATTGCGCCCGTCTGTCGGGGACTGTCCTGCCACGGTTTGTGACGGGTGGCAAGGCGGAAAGGGGTAAGAAGACATCGCCACCCAGTTGTGCCAGTTCATGTACCCGTAGTAGTACTGCCACATCCATTCCTGCACCTTCTCGCAGTATTCAGCTGCCGTCGGGGTTTTACTCGAGTCCTGCCTGTCTTTAGATGCCAGTTGCTCTGCCCCCATCCTCTCGGTGGTCATGTCTACCCCAGTCCTGTGACCAACGGTGGTGTTTTTATCAAAGATATCTCCCGTAGGTTTATCGGCTACTCCTACCGGATCGGCCATTATGCAAGCTGACACTGAACACCTAGGATTACAGGAAACTCCGGGGCGCCCTTTCCAGTGTCAACAAGCGGAGAATAAATCCATTATGTACAAATTCATACAACTACGGAGTATTTTTATTTTGATACATGTTGCTTATCACAACAGATACACGATAAAAAGTATAAATTGAATGCGACAGAAAAAAGACGCTTATCTTATTTCTAATAAATATGGTACAGGCCACAACCTATACAACCCACAGCAATGCGTCACAACAGGAAGAGGCGCTGTTTGCGACACGCAGACTTCCCTGAGTCTGCGCATTCTTGCAGCTCAGTCGTCCGCAGTATTGCACAGAGCTTTTATATAATTGGTTCAAATGTACACATCTGTGCAGAGTTGCAGAAATCTGCGCTAAATGAACGCCACCATAGAATCATTAGTTAATAGAGCTGTCTAGATTTCCCTTTTCTTCCGTCTTGGGGGAAGCGATGCATTGTGGGATTGCAGGGAGTTTGGGTGGTGTTTTTGTTAATAGGTCTATAATGGAATCCCTGCCTCATATAATATACCAAGTATTCTCTTTTGAAAAAAATTGCATTTTTCAACGCAATGCACCTGGATTGTATTAGAGATAGAGCAGAGGATCTTTGGCTGAGCAACATCTCAAGGGGTACTGTGCTGGAGCAGAGGATGCTCCCGTCTGCCATCTAGCAGTGTTAGAGTCCCAATTGATTGCATACACCAAATGACCTGAGAGTGAGGACTCCTTATTCAAAACATATGTTATTAGTTTGTAATATTGTTTTTAAATACAATTATCCATTTATACAGCTGTGTGTTTTTTTTTTCTTCCCTGGAGCAATCTCAGTACCTCAAGGGTACAACAACAGTTCTGCTTAGGAGTCCAGAGCCCCAACTGCTAATGTTGTATGTTTAATGGTTTTATGTTTTTAAAATTGTGTTGTTGTAATATTTATTGATTGGGGTGGCCCTGTGGTGGCAAGATATATCGTGGGGTGTGGATGTGGTGTGACAGTAATTGTGCATCAGAAGGACATGATACACTGTGTGAAATCCACTATTTTGTTCTGCCTGTGACTTCATTCACACAAAGAGGTGAATGCAGGTTCTTTGCTTATTTCTTTAGGTACCAAGAACCTCCTCATGACGTACAGTTTTATTGTTTATCCTTTCTTACTGTCCTTTCTCAGCTGTATCCTGTCTGTCTGGTCTTACGAATCATTTGATCATACCTAGACCCTAGAAATATACAAGTATATTTTAATCATATGAATTCATAACCTACATCCATGTTTTTTTTAATATTTATTTGATTCACTTCCAAAAATGAGAGATATAGGCTATTATAAAACATGTAAATAATTATTCCCAGTTAACAAAGCATCCATGGTATGAAAGGGAACACGATGAAAAATAATAAAGCTGTGGAATTAAAGCACAAAAACCATAATAACTGTGAAAACACCCCAAAAATGTATTATACAGAAAATAAACATTAATGACCGACAAATGTCATAAGAGAACCAAAGGTAAATACGATCAAAACATTTCATACTGGAGCGTATATTAGAGTTAAAACAGTATATATTGCAGAATATATGGGATGCACATTCTTCTGTTCTTGTTGACTTGGTCATAGCCAATTCTTCATCCCTGGACCAGTTCTTTCTCTGGTTACCCTGAATAACATCAAACAGTCAGGTTAGAAGTATGCATCAGTGACACTGTATGATAATGTAGTTGTATAATATCAGTTATTCACATTATTCTAATAAAATTAAAAGGTTTGACCCTGTACCATAATTCGGATAAGGCCTGCAGGGTTTGGCGTGCTAATTCCAGTCTTCTGGTCTGGTGTGGTACACAGGCTTTTTAAAATATGTATTACCTCTGCTAAAACCTTTTATTTTTTCATTTAACATTTGGACAAGCTAAAATTACATTGATGGTTTGTTTACATGAATACATTTATATATAAAATTATTTGTGGTCAGTCTCATAAGGCTCTGAAGTAAGAAGATAAATGACAATAAGAGGTAAATAAATATCTAAATACGTTTGTGTTAGTTATGGTATTTCTGGGAATACACCACTGGGGGGCAGGCATGGCCCTCACATTGAAATGGCATGATCTCAGAGATGGACCTACTGTTCGGATTGTCATCAATTACAGCATTTTTCTATAAAATCATTGTATTCTGGTCCAAATCAAAGCCTATTAATTGTACCCCATTACATGGTATGGTAGATGAAAATGTTTCTTGATTTTGTATTTGTTGGGTGGAAATTTATGTTTTTCTTGGCCTCAAATAACTTTTTATGTGCAATAGATGAATGTGAAGCAGCTGAAGAAATGTTTACTCTAATGAGTGAAATCATTGTTTTGTCTGTATGGTACTGACAAAATGACCAGACAGAGCATCAGGGTTGTATTTCCGTAGATTACCAGACAAACTCAGTGTTCATGGATTACGACAGTAATTTGCTTTATGTAGTAGGCCTGTAGTATTGTAATATTCAGTTTTACAATGATGTATACTATTTTATAATTTGATCATATTTTATAATAATTTACAGTATTTTCTAGTAATTTGCAGTAATGTATATTTAAATAAAATGTCATTCATAGCATTTGTTTATATCATTTAAATATGTTAGCATTTAAGTAAATTATATTTATATTTAACTAAAAAAATGTTGTTTATCACATGAAATCTATTACAGAATCTATTGATTTCAGACCAGGCAATAAGTTATCAATTGTTAAAGTGTTGAGTTTAATTGTTTATTTACTTGTTAGTTTATTTCCAATTTGCTGACTGGGCTGCATTATCCCTGTGTCTGAGTTGAAAATGGCCTGATGTCTGTGCGGCCTTGTGAATGGAGAATTCCAGGCGGAACATAATCAACCCACAGGGGAGTGATTTTCTCTGACAAGCTGCAGATTGACAGGCCCAAAACAATCAGCAAATAAAAGCAGTTACCAGCAAACGCTGACTTTCATGGAACCACTGACAGGCAGGGATTATGATACTAAAGAGTGAAACATCTGAACTTCAGCAGCCCATCTTTGGCTTCTTGGCCTGCTAATATATGACAGGCATCCTTCAATCATGATGTTACACACTCTTTTGTTTCAGACACCTTTAGCTACCATTTATTTCACTTATTTTACTTTAAGTAAGGTACTTTGAGACACATGAAGCTCTTAAATTGTCCAGTTCAGTGAATCATGATGGGTGAAGGTATCCAATGCTCATTATATAACAGAAATTGTAACATACCTGTCACTCATGTTGTTGAATGAGGTCTGTTGTGTGCCTCACATCTTAAAGCTATGGCTGCAGAGCATTGCGCCTCTAGAGGGCACATCTAATACAGAGCTCTCTGTTCTGGTCTTCATCCATTTTCATGTCTTTGTTTACCACAGAAGCATCATTCATAGTCATCACAGGGCCTGTTTACTCAATACACTTTTGTTTGACTACAACAGAATGAATTAATCTGAACAAGACAGGAATTGCTGTTTCAAAATGACTTTATTGTGGAACAGGGCAATCGCTCTTCTCTTTAATTTATTTTCCTGAAACCCCAAGATGAAAAAAGGCTTAAGGGATTTTGAATCATAAAATCATTGTATGTATACAATATGACAAACAAAACATTCCTTTAGTGCTTATTTCATCATTTTCATCACAAGAAAAACATTGCATTTCACAGCTTTATACACAAATCTGAATCTACTGAATCAAACTTCCTTGTTTGAGAGAATAAGGGAAGATGAACAACATTAAATAAAATCTCATATTCTTTCAAACAGCTAGGTCTTGAAGAGTCGAAGAAATCCAAAGATATATATCCAACCAAAAGGTTTTATTACAATCAGCTGCTCGGAAGAACCGTCTTAGAGAAGTTTTAAACTACAGGCACCTTAATGCAGACCAGACAGGAGAGAAAGATAACAGGCCCCGGATGAGTGCAAGAGTGGATGAGCTCGGTTTCTGACTGACAACTGCTCATATATGGCTAAACGGGAAAATGAAGGCATATGTAATGTTTAATATAAGGGGGGTTTGTATGATGTGTCAAGCCCAAATTCCTGGTGAAAACTGGTTCTTATCAAACAGTAAGACCATGACCTTGTTTACACAGACAGGGAAAGAAATGCAGTTCTTCGGGTCTAATTGTTTTTTCAGTTAACAGTTGAAGAAATACAATGCACAGATTTCTGAAATAAAAGGGTGACCTAAAATCAGAAACTGGCCCTAGAGTGTAAAGGTGTTGTTGATTGATGTCTGGTTTTGTGTTCTGGATTATATAACTACTGCTTGCATGTGTTTTATATGGTAGACTATTTTATGGGCATCCAAGTACAATTTGTGATTAAGTACAGAAACACAATGAGAGCACTGAAATAAAAACACGTGATAGTCTCCACACATTCTGATCCTAGAATCAATTACCAAGTGACCTGAAGACATGGGCAGCATTGCTACGGTGGAAATGGAGAACTAAGTTTAGTGCTGAGTGCCATGTGTAGCTGTTTGATGCTTTGGAGAGGGTAACATTGGCTTTTTGGGAAACCTCTCAGGTCTGTGGAAATTCTCATCAGGGGAAAAACAACTGCTGTTTTCAGTTGCTGTCCTCCAGATACATTTCAAGTCTTTGCTTTCTGCTATTTTACTGCAGTTCACTAATTCAACTGGAGATTAGTGAATAGAGAGCCTGCTTACATTTTATTTGAACTTGCCTATTGTTAGTTACTTTTGAACTGACTACATTGAATGTGTTTCGGTTTAAATTGTACTAGGCAGCTATACACAGTATTGTACATTAAACAAAATTGTTTGAGAACATCCCCTTCAGAGTTAGAGACTGTAAGCAGTCTGAGGATTTTGAAATATCAATAGTGATCCTTTATATTGTTGACTGTGCGTGTGGGGGTGGAGGAGTGTTTTGTGTTGAAGCTCTTAAGCAGCTGTGTGTGGATCACTTAGAAATGTCCTTGTTTTCCATGAAAACATACATTAAATGAGTTTGAATAGGAAATATAGCTAAATGAATAGGAAATATAGTGATTGACAAGGTTAGAAATAATAATTCTTAAATGAAATAATAATTGTGTCCTTCAAACTTTGCTTTCGTTAAAGAATCCTCCATTTGCAGGAATTACAGCCTTGCAGACCTTGGCATTCTAGTTGTCAATTTGTTGAGGTAATCTGAAGAGATTTCACCTCATGCTTCCTGAAGCACCTCCCACAAGTTGGATTGGCTTGATGGGCACTTCTTACGTACCATACAGTAAAGCTGCTCCCACAACAGCTCAATAGGGTTGAGATCCGGTGACTGTGCTGGCCCTCCATTATAGACAGAATACCAGCTGACTGCTTCTTCCCTAAATAGTACTTGCATAGTTTGGAGCTGTGCTTTGGGTCATTGTCCTGTTGTAGGAGGAAATTGGCTCCAATCAAGCGCCGTCCACAGGATATGGCATGGCGTTGCAAAATGCAGTGATAGCCTTCCTTCTTCAAGATCCCTTTTACCCTGTACAGATCTCCCACTTTACCACCACCAAAGCACCCCCAGACCATCACATTGCCTCCACCACGCTTGACAGATGGTGTCAAGTACTACTCCAGCTTCTTTTCATTTGGTCTGCGTGTCACGAATGTTCTTTGTGATCCGAACACCTCAAACTTAAATTCGTCTGTCCATAACACTATTTTCCAATCTTCCTCTGTTCAGTTTCAGTGTTCTTTTGCCCATCTTAATCTTTTCTTTTTATTGGCCAGTCTGAGATATGGCTTTTTCTTTGCAACTCTGCCTAGAAGGCCAGTATCCTGGAGTCGCCTCTTCACTGTTGACGTTGAAACTGGTGTTTTGCAGGTACTATTTAATGAAGCTGCAATTTGAGGACCCGTGAGGCATCTGTTTCTCAAACTAGACACTCTAATGTATTTGTCCTCTTGCTCAGTTGTGCACCGGGCCTCCCACTCCTCTCTCTATTCTGGTTAGAGCCAGTTTGCGCTGTTCTGTGAAGGGAGTGGTACACAGCGTTGTACGAGATCTTCAGTTTCTTGGCAATTTCTCGCATGGAATAGCCTTCATTTCTCAGAACAAGAATAGACTGATGAGTTTCAGAAGAAAGTTATTTGTTTCTGGCCATTTTGAGCCAGTAATTGAACCCACAATTGCTGATGCTCCAGATACTCAACTAGTCTAAAGAAGGCCAGTTTTATTGCTTCTTTAATCAGCACAACAGCACAATTATCTTTACTGAAGCACAGTTATCGGGTGGCAGAGTTGTTAGCAAACTAATTGGATGAGCGATTTATGAAATGACTATATTCTAGCAAGGCTATATATTAGATATATTTAAGATACAAAACAAGGTTGATTTTAATACATGATCATTCAAGCAATAGCATGAAGTAAGGATTCAAGGATTTAATAAAATTATCTGAGCTTAGGATTCCCTCATGTCTTTGAAAACCTTTGCTGTGTTAACATGTTTTGATAGACATCGCATGTTGGACCATTAATTTGGTGTAGGTAACGTTATTAATGGACTAATAAACTAAGTTAGATCTCAGATAGTTATTTGGCCTCATGGTTGATGACAAGCTTAACATTATATTAACTTGCTGCCAGACTCCAACTCTAGCCCTCTCCTTCTGTAACATTATCTGCGTGCCTGTGCGCCTGTGTGAAAGAGAGAAACATTTTGAACATTAGATGATGATTCAATAGGTAGGCCTAGATACTGAGCTGGACTACTGAACACACATTTCATTAGCTACACCTACAACTCTCTAATGGGTTGCTAAATTGAAAACAATTAGCTTGTAAATATTTATTTTCACAAAGCAACATAATATTGACAAATGTTTAATGTAGATATGAGTACTTTACAGTGAGTATGAGTACAACTGGATAAACTTGAAAGGTTAGGCTGATTGCAACACAATGGAAAATATGTGCATGCGGTGTTAACCAACTAACACTAGTCTATGAATTGGCTTTGTATTTCTGTTGTAGCTCATGAAATATCCTAAATGGAACTTGTTGTGCTAGATGTGCTCATTATTAATTAATACAAATTCACATTATTTTTCCTGCCCTAGGTGTCACAGCATGAGGTGGCTGTGTAAAAAATGTAGCTTTGCCTCAAACAAAAGGATTGAACTATTGAAGCACTTGAGACTCAATCATGGAAATGGTGGCCGCAATCAATTATTCCCTTGTCTTTATGCTGATTGTCCTTGTTCGTTTAAGACATTTAATGCCCTTCGGACCCATTTGTCCCCACACCACGCAGAATCAGTCACACCAAGGGAGGTTCTTTAATTTAGTTGTGTAAACATGTATTCTACCTTTGCTATTCATAGGCACAGGAAACACAGTCAACACTCAACTCTTGAAAACATATCCAAATCCCACTGTTTTTAAGTATGATCCAGTGGTCTCTAAGGATGACACTGAACTTTTGGTTGAACCACCTGAGGATTAGTCTGAAGTTATAAAGGGTAAGCTTGGCCACCTTTTTCTGAAGTTGGAGACTTGTTTCAATGTGCCAAACAAGTGCATAGATGAAATTGTAAATGAGCTTCATTTCATATCCTGCTCTGCATCTGGTCCAGTTTTGAGAGATGTTGTTGAGTCCACTTTCAAAAGTGACAACTGTGATTTAGATTCAGCTCTTTTAGAACCACTGTTAATGGATCTTTAAAGCTTTGAGAAAAATGGTCATTTTATTTAGGGAAAGTCCTTAGATTTGGGGGTTCATTCTGTGGCAGGATTTGTTGAAAGCTTCACAGGATCTTATGTTTGCCGGTTTTGTCTGGGAGAATGATCTGAGTTTCAGACTACAGAGGTAAGATCTGGACTTTTTCAGCGGAGAGACAAAGAGCAGCATGCCTTGCATGTTCAGACAGCTTTGTCAAGTCCTACTCACAGTCCTTACTATGGTGTGAAAAATAAATGTGCACTGTCTGAAAAACTGCATTATTTTGATGTAACATCTGGTTACCCTCCAGATGTTTTACATGACATTCTTGAGGGTGTTGTTCCAGTAGAACTGGCTTTGTCATTTCATACCTTCATCAAGAAGAAAATGTTTTCTCTTGTGGATCTCAATAATTTCATTTTCAGTTCCCTTATAAGTGGAGTGACAGAACAAATTACCCAGTCGTGCCAATTTTGCCACAGGAAGATCTGTGAGAGGGAATGCACATGAAAACTGGTGCGTGTTGCGTCTGTTGCCTCTCATAATAAGTTTAAAAGTACCTGAGTATGACCCAGTATGGCAGATGTTAATTAACTTAAAAGAAATCATGGAACTAGTGATGTCCCCAGTTCATACAGAGGAGAGCATTTGCTACCTGGACTGTAAGATCCACCGACACAGATTTCTTGATGTTTTCCCCCAAGAGAAGCTTCTTCCCAAACACCACTTTCTTGAGCACTACCCTGAGCTCATTCTGGAATTCAGTCATTTGGCTGCCTTGTGGACCATGAGATTTGAAGCTAAACACAGCTTCTTTTAGAAAATAGTCAGACAGATGGGCTCTTTCAGGAACATACTGCTGTCCCTTGCAAAAAAACACCAGCTCATGGTTGTATTGCATCTGCATGAATCAAATGTAATCAAGCAATCACTCTCTGTCACTAAAACATCACAGATCTCATTAGATGTACTTAATGATAGCATAAAAGATGTAGTGCAATGCAGGTACCCGAACGTCACGGTGGTACATGTCACAAACAATGTGTGCTTTTTAGGCACCAGCTATGCACCAGGAATGTTTCTATGTTATGGTTCCACTGCAGATTTGCCAGACTTTGCTGAAGTATTACATATTATCTTGGTCTCTGATGAACTAGTCTTTGTTGTCAAACTACTAAATGCATGGTACAATGAGCACCTCAGGAGCTAAGAGTCAGAGGACACGGGCAACATGCAATTACTTGAGCAGAGAGAAATGGTTGATTTGTATCCCTTGGCTGTCTACACTATTGCAGGAAGACGACTTTGAAACACCACATTTGCCTCTCCTTTTACATATGCAATTAAAGTGAATGCAAAACTGTATCTGTAGGAACATTTGTTTTATATCAAATGAATTAATTGCATTCTTCTTTTCTTCCTGCCTGTTAAGATGTGTACTCCAGCAAAGATCTGGATAATTTTTGATGAGCATAAAGTCCACAAATTGGTTCTGCCTTCAGGTATCCCCAGAACTCTACAGAACCTAACAGTCATTATCCAGGAGACATTCAACATTCCAGGTGACTTTACCCTGATGTACCAAGACATGGAGTTTCGGGGAGAGTTTTTCACTTTGATCTCAATAGAAGATGTACAAGACAAGGGTACTCTGAAAGTCGTACAAACTGAACCGGTCATTCTAAATCTCAGTGCAGTGGAAGAATCAGATGTTGATTCACCTCTACCAGTAGAATCTGATTGCAGGTTGTGCACTTCCTTAGCATCTCAGGACACAGTTCTCCTGTCTTCCTCTGATGAAAGTCCCACATCATGCCATTCTCAACCACGGCCAACAAAGTTTGAAATACCCACCTTCTCTTTTGATGTGGAGCTTGTGCTTGAGGCAGGAAACAAAGCCTACCAAAAGGATGGAACCCTCTTGAACAATCCCAAAGTGATAAGCAGCATCCTCGAGAAACTAGCAGAGACAATATTTCATTACACAGCATACCCAACAGGAATCCAATTTATGAAAGTAGTCGAATTCGACAAATTCCCATGCCTCAAAGAACATGGGTCATTTAATGGCATGTACGGATGTCAACAGAGAATCAAGTATAAAATGGGCAATAATCCGGCAAAATTAAGAGGGGGCCATCTTGCTTGTGAACTCTTAAAAAAGAAAGAAGATGAATGATGAGCCCCAAGTCAAAGGCATCAAAAGGCCCAAGAAGGCTGAAGTAAATTATTTGCCACCATTTCCATTTAGGGAAACTGAAGAAACATTAAAAGAGGAGAGAGTTGATCTACTTGGCGAAATTAAAAAGAAGGACAATGACAAGGTTGTTGGTGAGAAAATGGAGAAGATGTTCTTATATCGATGGTTGGAGGTCGTTAACCACTGCCCTCCTGTCCCAGATATCATGGAGAGATGGCCTGACCTGTTCTATGAATCTCAGGTAAACCTCAGTTCTCCTTATGTGCCATGCCTTTATAGTAATGTGTAGATCATTATGTAAGTGGCTGCAAGACTTTTGAAAAGTAATTTCTGTAAGTGTATTTCTATTTCATCAGTGTAGCTTACATGTACATGGTTGACAAGAAAGTAAAATTAAATCATAATAAAAATTGAGCCTGTAACACAACATTCAACATTCAAAGGTCTACAGACATTTCATCATTACATTACATTATTTTTCAATCTTTGTCTTAGGTGAAGGATGAGTTCAGGAGGATAACCACAATCCACCTGGAGCGAACCTTTCTGACAAAGCTGGATTTCTACACTCCAAAACTCCTGACCATTTTTAAGATGAAGGGTGGGGTCGCAGGCACAAAAATAAGACATGTGCTGGATTCATTTAGTCAGGTAAAGTGTTTCTGTACTTTCACATAAAACTCAGGATTTTTTGACACAAGGTAGACTAAGTTATGGGTCATTTGACTTGTGTGACGTCCTGCTGCTTCCTGTCTCTGTTGATACATGTAGAAGCACACAGGTAGTGTTCACGGGAGTAATTCATTTGTGTTTTTCACAGCAACAGGAAGGTAGGCGAGATGCTGTGATCCGCTGCATCATTCAGTTCCTGGGAGAGTCATGTGAGGAGCTCATTAAGGACTACCAGGTAAATTGTAGCGTTTTTCCCATTTCCTTTGTGATTTCAGATAGAAGTTGTGCATTTGCACTGATGTGTGTATTTGGCAGGATGTCAGCGAATACATGATCAAAGATAGCTTTGCCAAGCTTGTGATGAAGATCATTGTACTGGGCAGCGCTGCAGCAGAAGAAGGTGCCACTCCAGCCGATGTGATCATTGTCATTGATGGAACTGAGGTGCTGGATGGATGTAACAATCTCACAAATGCGTGTCTTCTGCTCATGGGGTTCAATTATTCCCTGAACCTCAGCTATCCCCCAAGGCTGAGACATTCAAATAAAAAAATATTGTTTCAAATGTTGTCTGTCAATTCATTTTAGTGGCTTTTGATCATATATATTTATGGAACTCATTGGTATTAACACTTAAGAAAATGTATTCTAGAATGTAAAAATAGAAGTAAGTGAAAAACATTGACATGTTTGTACATTTTAAAAGCCATGGCTTAATGTAGTGCTACATTGTTTGAGTAAAATCTACGAAGACAGAGCAATTAAAATATACTTGAATCAGGGCGTTGCAAAGTAACCTTTACTGAAATATTTATAATTAAAGCCACCAAGAATTACTTGAAGATATGGTCTATTAAATATACTAGCAGTTTTTAAAGTGGAAATTGTTGCCTAGGTTTTTTTAAGTAAACCCTACTCCAATTTTTTTTCAGTGTCCCTGAAATTGCTTGATATCCCTAACCACCAGTAGCAACAGTGTATCACTGATGCTGACGTGCATCGGGTGCTCCCACAATTAAAAATAACTTTATGTGAAGAAGACCAGTTGTGAATTGTTTCAGAATGTTTTGTACCTGTGAATAGTATGGATATACAATTAAAACAAAAACAAATCATAAGAGACACAGTCTGTTTTATTTATGCCTAGTGATCTGTTGTGAAAAGCAATAACATCTCTCAGACACACAGGTCTTCATGAATAACAAACACAATAAGAACAATAACAAAACATATTCAAGAGATGTATAATCAAAAACTCTATGGCCAAAAGTATGATCCAAATCTCTCAATATTGCATCATAGAAGTCTATGAAGTTACAACATGTAACAATCACAATTTTAAAACTATTAACTGTTTTGGTAGTTCTAGGATGTGTAGGCTCCCACAACTACCATAGAAGTTGACAACAGTTTTTAATTTGTGATTATGAGTACATATATTTAAATTCTTTTTCTAAGGATTCAGCTACATTGAAATTAAAGTTTATCTTTAACAGAGACTATTTCAAAATGAGATGGGTCGCACTCGGTAAAGAAGAGCTGGTGAAAATGCGTTGGATTCCAGGCGTGATTAGTCATTCCCTTCAGTCAGATGGCTCTAGCTGTGGAATATTCGTGTTGCAGGTACGCAAGTTGTCACACCTGTCAGCCACAGTTCCTCTGTTCACCAGCAGAGGTCATCATCACCTGAGTACTAACCCTGCAATCTTCCAATTTACATTCCTACCTTCCATGTGCACTTGTCCTGCTAGCCCTCTTCACTCATTGGTTCTCCTCTCTCCACCAGCTCCACGGACTCCACTCTGCTCTGCACTTGAGTCCTGTTTGCCATTCATTCTCTGCTAAGTCTCGTCTCATCCATTGTTGCATTTCTAAGCATTCCCTGTGGTTTTTGACTTTTGACTTTTTTGACTTTTGACTTCACCTTTTTGACCACCCCTTTAGATTACCTGTTTCAGCATGTTTGCCCCATCTATTGGCCCCTGGACTGTCTTTAAACCTCATCTTTTGGATATCCCCTTTGCTTTGTCAGCCGAGCCTCCTCTGTATAAGAGCTTGCACTTGGGTCCACCTCAGCTGTCCTCTGAATCATTACACAAGTCAAATGTTCCATCATGGACAGCTTTTACATCTACTAACATAACATTAGTTACCTGGTTGTGCTACAATGTAAAGAACTAAGAGAGTCTGAAAGATCTGCACAGTAAATAAGACATTTTTTTATACATTCTGAACAGAAATATTCATGAAATAAAAAGGAGATCCATGTGTTGTGAAATTACATCAATCATTGTCTTACAGATGGCTGCTGTTATTTTGGAGGACTTTCCTGAAATTCCAAGCTTCATCAGCATGCAGTCAACCAAATAGGCCATTGACAATGTAAGGAAGAAAATTGCTGAGAGAATTTTGGAAGCCTCAGGTATAGATTTTTTGACATAATTCTACAACTTAAAATGCAAAAGAACAATCTTAATAATGTACTGTTGTGCAACATATAATTCCATGAAAAAGCAAAGTATTAAATAAACTCTTATGCTGAAAAATGTTGACAGTGTGGAGTACTTACTCTTTATTCTTAACCAAATGTTAGCTATAGCCATGAGGAAGGTACCCTACCCATATTGCTACAGAATATCCAACTAAGTAATTGCAACCCCATTAAGTTCCCTTGGATATAATTGACAGAAAAATGAATACCTTGCAATTGTAAAAACTTGCATGCAGCAAGTGTGATGGCCATAATAAACATATGTATTTTATCTATTGCCTTTTCTGCAGAATCATCTAAAAGCATTTTGAATTTAAAAGGTAAAGCATGCAGGAATACAATTATACTGACTTTTATATATCCTTTTATAGTGTCACTAAATGAAGTTTGCATGCTGTGTGGTTGTAAATCAGTGCCAAACAATTCCTGCTGGGTAAGTTAAAAGACAGTTGTTGATGAATGAATGTTGTTCTACACTTTGTATTGTTTTGAAACAGGTTTTGTGCCCCACCCCATATATCAGTAAATATAAAGGAAAAATCACTTTTGGTATACACTATTTTTCAAAAGTTATTTGGATAAAAAGGTAAATAAGTGCTCTGTTAGACATTCTCTTAGTTGATTTGTGGAATACACACACACACACACACACACACAGGAAGAACTTTAAATGACAGGTGTACATACACTCACCTAAAGGATTATTAGGAACACCATACTAATACTGTGTTTGACCCCCTTTCACCTTCAGAACTGCCTTAATTCTACATGGCATTGATTCAACAAGGTGCTGAAAGCATTCTTTAGAAATGTTGGCCCATATTGATAGGATAGCATCTTGCAGTTGATGGAGATTTGTGGGATGCACATCCAGGGCACGAAGCTCCCGTTCCACCACATCCCAAAGATGCTCTAATGGGTTGAGATCTGGTGACTATGGGGGCCAGTTTAGTACAGTGAACTCATTGTCATGTTCAAGAAACCAATTTGAAATGATTTGACCTTTGTGACATGGTGCATTATCCTGCTGGAAGTAGCCATCAGAGGATGGGTACATGGTGGTCATAAAGGGATGGACATGGTCAGAAACAATGCTCAGGTAGGCCGTGGCATTTAAACGATGTCCAATTGGCACTAAGGGGCCTAAAGTGTGCCAAGAAACATCCCCCACACCATTACACCACCACCACCAGCCTGCACAGTGGTAACAAGGCATGATGGATCCATGTTCTCATTCTGTTTACGCCAAATTCTGACTCTACCATCTGAATGTCTCAACAGAAATCGAGACTCACCAGACCAGGCAACATTTTTCCAGTCTTCAACTGTCCAATTTTGGTGAGCTTGTGCAAATTGTAGCCTCTTTTTCCTATTTGTAGTGGAGATGAGTGGTACCCGGTGGGGTTTTCTGCTGTTGTAGCCCATCCGCCTCAAATTTGTACGTGTTGTGGCTTCACAAATGCTTTGCTGCATACCTCGGTTGTAACGAGTGGTTATTTCAGTCAAAGTTGCTCTTCTATCAGCTTGAATCAGTCGGCCCATTCTCCTCTGACCTCTAGCACCAACAAGGCATTTTCGCCCACAGGACTGCCGCATACTGGATGTTTTTCCCTTTTCACACCATTCTTTGTAAACCCTAGAAATGGTTGTGCGTGAAAATCCCAGTAACTGAGCAGATTGTGAAACTCAGACCGGCCCGTCTGGCACCAACAACCATGCCACGCTCAAAATTGCTTAAATCACCTTTCTTTCCCATTCAGACATTCAGTTTGGAGTTCAGGAGATTGTCTTGACCAGGACCACACCCCTAAATGCATTGAAGCAACTGCCATGTGATTGGTTGGTTAGATAATTGCATTAATGAGAAATTGAACAGGTGTTCCTAATAATCCAACAGAAAGACGACTGGTGGTGTCCTGTTTGTTTATAAATAACGACTGGATGCCACCTAGGCATGGTAGCAGTGCAGTGCCACATTACAGATCATTATTTTCAAAGACAAAATGGAAGCTAGCTGTCATGGTCCCCTAGCGCTCCCCCTCTATCCCCACTAGGGGCCGCAATTTCCCTGCCTTCTCCCTGCTTTCTTCACTCTGTCAATTAACATTCCGGTCACCCATGTGCACTCCTGTTCCATCCCTCTGTTCCAATTCGCCCTGCACCTCCCAAACATGGTTCCTGCTCCCCTTTATAAACCCCTCACTGCCTTCACTCAGGGCAAAATTTTGTCAGTCCCCACTGCAATTCCGAGCCCTGTTCCTCCGAGAATCGCCCATGACCATGACCACGACCACGACCACGTCTCAGTCTAGCCTCCATTGCCCTGATCTGCCGGTACCCGACCCACGCCTGTCAGACCATCCCGCGATCCAGCACTGTACTTGGGTCCCCTGTTCCCGAGCCCCCGAGGCAAACGTGACACTAGCTTTTGTGTAATTAAATAATAACCAAATTTTACTCAGTATAAAGTTAATCCTAAATTCCTTGTCAATATGAATCAGATTTTATTTTATGGTTTTATTTAGTAATATATAGTTTTATTTAAATAAATTACTTGCTTTTATTAGGGTTCTATTTATGTTAGGTTTCTTTCAAATGTCTTTGGAAAATATTAGTTGTGTTTACGAATATGTTTTGTTATTGTTCTTGTCTTTGTTATTCATGAAGACCTGTGTGTGTGAGAGATGTTATTGCTTTTCACAACAGATCACTAGGCATAAATAAAACACTGTGAAGTGATTCCCACTGTGTCTCTTATGATTTGTGTTTGTTTTAATTGTATATCCATACTATTCACAGGTACAAAACATTCTGAAACAATTCACAACTGGTCTTCTTCACATAAAGTTATTTTTAATTGTGGGAGCACCCGATGCACGTCAGCATCAGTGATACACTGTTGCTACTGGTGGTTAGGGATATCAAGCAATTTCAGGCATGTCACAGATTATTTTTTGTATTCACAGGTAAAAACAATTCACAATTAGTCTTCTGAGCATTACAGTTGGTTTTGATGTTCTACGTGCTGTGGTTGGGGAGAGAAAATTATTTTAAGCATGTCAGGCTTAGTGTGTGTGTGTGTGTGTGTGTGTATGTTGAATGTTATTTTTTTCACAAATTAGTCACAGGATTTACAGGTAAAACATAGACTGTGAAACAATTCACAATTGGTATTTTTTAAATAGTATATTTTAACCCTGTATCTGCTGTGCTATTTTTTTCAATGATTCACAGAGTTTGGTTGCATATCTGTGATGTTATTGATTTTCACAAATTATTCTTATGATTCACAAGTAAAACAAAGGTTGTGAAAGAATTCACAATTGGTCGTCTTCATCTGAAAGTTGATTTTAAAAGGCCAGCTGTTGTGGTTGGGGAGGTACAGCTCTTTTAATTCATGTCGGGTAGCGCGAGTCGAAAATCAAACTAGTATCAAATGTCAAGCTGACTTTATTGCAGTTACAATGCTCTGTATCCCAGGCCTGACGTCAGGCAGATCGAAATGAACGTTCTATGCCGAAACCACTACTAACAAGCTTTTTTACAATACACCCTTCTATTATAAATGCCTAGATTAGTTGTCTAGAGTTGAAAAATAAACCTAATTAATATATTGTTTAAAAAGCTAAAAGTCTTGTATTACAGCCTATAAAATGTCCCTGTAAGTTAAAATATTACTTAA
Organism: Amia ocellicauda; assembly: GCF_036373705.1. Taxonomy (NCBI): domain Eukaryota; kingdom Metazoa; phylum Chordata; class Actinopteri; order Amiiformes; family Amiidae; genus Amia; species Amia ocellicauda. The sequence goes on from NC_089859.1 coordinate 30,672,439, forward strand.
GCATGCAAGTAAGCTATTCTTTTTATAACTTAAAATTGATAATGTAGACTGTATGAATAAATTGTATAATTTTTTATTGATATTTTGCACACAAATAAATTCTTACAGAACTGTGCAAACACTTTAGGCAGGTGTGAAAAAATGCTGTAAAGTAAGAATGATTTCAAAAATAGACATGTTAATAGATTATATTTATCAATTATCAAAATGCAAAATGCAAAGTGAGTGAACAGAAGAAAAATCTACATCAAATCCATATTTGGTGTGACCACCCTTTGCCTTCAAAACAGCATCAATTCTTCTAGGTACACTTGCACACAGTTTTTGAAGGAACTCGCCAGGTAGGTTGGCCCAAACATCTTGGAGAAATAACCACAGTTCTTCTGTGGATTTAGGCAGCCTCAGTTGCTTCTCTATCTTCATGTAATCCCAGACAGACACGATGATGTTGAGATCAGGGCTCTGTGGGGGCCATACCATCACTTCCAGGACTCCTTGTTCTTCTTTACGCTGAAGATAGGTCTTAATGACTGTTGCTGTATGATTGGGGCCGTTATCATGCTGCAGAATAAATTTGGGGCCAATCAGATGTCTCCCTGATGGTATTGCATGATGGATAAGTATCTGCCTGTACTTCTCAGCACTGAGGAGACCATTCATTCTGACCAAACTCCATTTGCAGAAATACAGCCCCAAACTTGCAAGGAACCTCCACCATGCTTCACTGTTGCCTGCAGACACTCATTCATGTACCACTCTTCCGATTGCGAAGGGAAGTAAGCATGATGTGTCGTTCATCTGCTTCTATGGTCCTCAAAGTTGCCCGTTTCTTTTTGCTTCTTCAAAAGAGCTTGGACAGTACATCTGGAAACCCCTGTCTGCCTTGAAATGTCTGCCTGGGAGAGACCTTGCTGATGCAGTATAACTACCTTGTGTCTTGTTGCTGTGCTCAGTCTTGCCATGGTGTATGACTTTTGACAGTAAACTGTCTTCAGCAACGTCACCTTGTTAGCTGAGTTTGGCTGTTCCTCACCCAGTTTTATTCCTCCTACACAGCGGTTTCTGTTTCAGTTAATTATTGTGTTTCAACCTACATATTGAATTGATGATCATTAGCACCTGTTTAGTATAATTGTTTAATCATACACCTGACTAAATGCCTACAAAATCCCTGACTGTGTGCAAGTGTACCTAGAAGAATTGATGCTTTTTTGAAGGCAAAGGGTGGTCACACCAAATATGGATTTGATGTAGATTTTTTTTCTGTTCACTCACTTTGCATTTTGTTAATTGATAAATATAATCTATTAACATCTCTTTTTGAAAGCATTCTTACTTTACAGCATTTTGCCTGCCTAAACCTTTTGCACAGTACTGTACATTTGAATGTTTATGTCTTTTATTGTATTTACATTTCTGACAAGACTTTAGGTCTTTCAGTCACTCCTGTCGGTCCTCCAAGAGCAAGCGGAAGAGGAACTGCAGAAAAGGGAACAGGAAAATATGACCCTATGCAAGAAGTTAGAATCTAATTTGTGCGGACGGCTGTATGTGTGCATTCATCCCCTATGCGGACACCACCTTATGCTCTGAGGCAGACTGTCATTCCATTGATGACCCACGATGTGCTGTGGCAATCCCACTGTTATTGATGGTGAAGTGCCTCTAGGGGAATATTTTTTTGTTTGTATAATGTTAAAGACAATCGATGCCCTCCTCATGCAGACCTCTTGACTTGAGGGGGACAGACTAGGAGGCAGAGACAGTGGAGCGAGGGACTTTGTAGCACAAATTATTACGCATTTCAGGCATATCAGCAAAGCACAAATTATTATTATTATTATTACAATTGAAAAAAAACTCCAAACAGCACATATCCCCAATGTCCCATTATCACTGATAATTACCTACTCTGGAACCATTGTGCATAACTAGTTTGTTTTCTTTCTTTTTCTTTTTCCCTATATCCTACTTAAACTAAAATATTCGCACCCCCCCCCGCCCCTGTTTTAGTTTCGACCCTGTTGCTAATACCCAGACTCAGTGTGGCTCAGACTCAGACTCACTTCTCCTCCCATTTCCCCACTAGGTATCCCCACCCTCTGTTCCTGTTTAAGTGAGAGCATTCAGGATTTCACCAATTCATTGGGCTCTGTGAGAGCGAGTCCTTCATCCATGTCCCTTCCATTACCCTCCCTCCCCTGCCTTTTATCATTCTACTCTTCACTCAACGTCTCCTTGCCTCTGGCAACTGGAGTTACTCTGATCACTACTCCTCCTTGGTCCTTTCCCCAAACCCCTTCAAGTGTCTTTGCACTCACCGAAACTTGGAACTCACCACACAACATGGCCACCCCTGCTGCCCTCACCTCCTCAGTCATCACTTTCTACCATACCCCGCGCCTGGCTGGTAAAGGTGGAGGTATTGGTCTTCTTACATCCTCCTCCTGGACCCCTGCTTCTTCTCCCGCAAGTATTACCACCTTCCCTTCTTTTGAGTATCAACTCACTTCCTTTACCTTCCCCCACCCCGTTACCTTCCTTGTTATCTAGTGTGCTTCCTCCACATTCTGCGATCACCTTGACTGCCTCCTCTCCTCCCTCTAACCCTTCCATCACCCATTCATTCTCCTGGGAGATTTCAAGCTTCACCTACAATGCTCCCCCATTGTTTCTGCCCTTCTTCCCCTCACCAACTCATATAACCTCCTGCTTCTCCCTTTTCTGCAGTTCCTTTCATCTGTTCCTAATTCCCCCTATACTGATTTTCCCTCCACATCTTATTCTGAACTCTCCTCCATCATTTCCAAGGCCCACCCAACCTCTTCCCCCCTAGATCCCATCCCATCTTTCCTTATACCCCCTTTACTCCTTCTTATCTAGTTTCCCTCTTTAACTCCTCCCTGTCCACCAGTATCTGCCCTGCCACTTTTAAATCAGCTACCATCAGTCCTCTGTTAAAAAAAACCCACCCTCGACCCTGCCTGACCTGCCAACTACCACCCAATCGCTCTCCTTCCTTATTTTTCAAAACTCCTTGAGCGTCTAGTTCACATACGCTTATCACAATAAATTACTCCCTTTACCCCCAATTCCAATCTGGTTCCTGTCCTTCCCATTCTACAGAGACTGCCCTCCTCACTGTCCAGAATCATTTGGCCAACTTTTCCCACGCTGGCTTTTCTTCAATTCTCATTCTCCTTGACCTTTCCTCTGCCTTTGACACAGTTGATTATCCCATCCTTCTCTCCACCCTTTCCAACCTCTGCATTTCTGGAACACCCCTTATCTGGCTACACTCATACCTATCCTCCTGCACCTCTGCTGTTGCTTTCAACAGTCTCACTTCTCCCCCCTCCCCTTTGACTGTTGATTTTCCCCAGGGCTCTGTCCTTGGACCCTTGTTATTCTCTTTGTACACCTCACCTCTTGAAACTTTAATTTCCTCATCTAACGTCCCTCAACATTTCTTTGTTGACGACACTCAGATTAGTTTTTTCTTCCCTTCCTTCACCCCTGAATTTTCTGCCCATATAACTGCTTGCCTAACTGCTATCCAGTCTTGGATGGCACGCCAATACCTCTTCATCAACCCATCAAAATCTGAAATCCTTTTCTTTCCCTCCCCTTCTCTTCCCTCTCCCACAACTACCGTTTTATTTCCTCCCCTGTCCCTCATTCCGACTAATTCTGCCCCCAACCTTGGCATCATCTTTGATGTGACCCTTTCCTTTGCTGATCATATCTTGGCCATTACACGCACCTGCCAATTTCACCTATTTAACATCTGGAAAATACGTTCATGACCCCACGCCTGTTTCTCGACCTTGATTCCTGTCTTTGCCTACATAGTACTGTTCTCCGGTCCTTGACCTCCTGCTAGTCTGACCTGCCTTGTCACTCCACACCTGGGTTCACTAACTCTTCACAAAGAACCTTACACCTGGCTGCTCTTATCACTCACTATGTTCCCTCCCATCCCTTACGCTCTCAAACTCTGTTGTCCCTCTCGGTCCCACCCCTGTGCCAAATCCCATTTCTGTTCTTTCTCCCTCCTGGCTCCCCTTCATTGGAACAAACTCCCACTAAATATAAAGCAGTCCCCTTCACTACGCAGTTTTCACTCCTCCCAAAAAACACATCTTTTCACTCTAGCCTTTCCCACTGCGTGCTCTAGACCCTAATCTTCAGTCAGGACCCTACGTGTTTGCCCATCCCTGCCCTAGCATCTGTTCTCATTGTAGCAACACTCTCTACTTTTTCATCCTTGCCAAATAAATGTACCTTCTTCCTTCAGTCAATTCTCTTAAAAAATTGTCAAAGGCTGTGACAAAACGAGTTACAACACCAGACACACGAACACCCGTATTTTCCTCACTGAATTCTCACAACTCACTATCCCTTATCAGTATATAGTAACCCTGTTTACTTACCGCGCCATATCTGGGTCTGCAGTTTTCTCTCCGGTAATAATAATCCAGCATGGCAGAGGTCTGTGTTGTTTGTGGATGCTCGGCTTCATGGGTGCACACATGGAGTGGAAAACCCGCTAACAAACTTTCCTCTTGCTAACAGCAAGAGGACCTCGGTTGTCTCAAGAGCAGTGGGGAGTCCTTTCATAGGTATAAGCCGGCATGACTTGGAAAACCGATCTATTGCCACCAAGATTGTGGTGTAACCTTGAGAACTGGGAAGATCAGTAACAAAATTGATGGAGATGTGGGACCAGGGATGCTGTGGTATTGGAAGAGTTCCTTCCGAAGTTGGTCCCAAATATTCCATCGTATAGGAGCGACAATGCAGGTGGGTGGCAAGATGGGATCCGAAGATGAGGGTTCATGGGTAGAATCAAACTGGCGAGAGAGTGCATCTGCCTTGATGGTTTTGGATCCTGGGTGATAAGTCAAGGTGAATTGGAAACGGATAAAAAAAGAGAGCCCAGCATGCTTGACGGGGATTGAGACGTTTGGCTGCTTGAATGTATTCTAAATTTCAATGGTCGGTTAGTATCAAAAAGGGACTTTTAGAACCCTCCAGCCAATGTCTCCATTCCTCGAAAGCCAATTTCACTGCCAAGAGTTCTCGGTTTCCGATGTCGTAATTCCTCTCCGCTGGTGATAATTTTCTAGAAACTAAGGCACAAGGATGGAGCTTTCATGGTTGTCCATGTCGTTGTGAAAGTACTGCCCCTACTCTGGTTTCTGAGGCATCCACTTCTACGACAAAAGGAAGATTAGGATCAGGATGTTTGAGGACTGGGGCAGTAGTGAACAGTGATTTGAGTCTCTTGAATGCAGCATCAGTGGCTTCTGTCCAAGGTAGACTGCGAACAGATCCTTTTAATAAAGAGGTTAAAGGAGAGGTAACTGAACTAAAGTTACGGATGAAACGACGGTAGAAGTTTGCGAAACCCAAGAACCGTTGCAACTCTTTAACTGTTTGAGGCTGAGGCCATTCAGTAACTGCTCTCACCTTCTCTGGATCCATATGAACTCCACTCGCATCAATGATGTACCCCAGGAAAGCCATGCATTGACAGTGAAACTCACATTTCTCCGCTTTGACATAGAGCCCATTCTCTAGCAAACATTGCAGTACCAGTCGCACCTGAGAGATACAAAACGGTGAAGATAAGGCCGCAGTACCTCATTGACAAAAGCTTGGAAGACCGAAGGTGCGTTGACCAGGCCGAAGGGCATGACTAAATACTCATAATGTCCAGTGTTAGTAATGAATGCGGTCTTCCACTCATCCCCTTTTCTTATTTGGATTAAATTATAGGCACTGCGCAGGTCCAGTTTCGTGATGTACCGGGCTCCTCGGACTTGTTCCAGGGCAGCCGGAACTAAGGGCAGAGGATAGCGATATTTATCAGTTATGGCGTTGAGCCCCCTGTAATCAATACAAGGTTGCAGACCACCATCCTTTTTTGCTACAAAAAAGAAGCTAGCCGCGGCAGGTGATGTGGATGGATGGATGATGCCCTGCGCCAAAGCTTCCTTGATGTAGTCTTCCATGGCCTCTGCGACTCTGGAAGGGAAAGAGGAAAAATGCAAACCCTGGGAGGAGAAGTGCCTGGAAGGAGGTCAATGGCACAATCCCATGGCCGATGTGGAGGTAGAGAAGAGGGACTTGCTGAACACAGCTGCCAGGTCCTGGTACTCGGGTGGAATCTCGGGCGGCGTAGAGAGGAGTGGACTTTCAACGTGAGTAGCTCTGCAGGGTGAAGACAGACAATGAGAAAAGCAATTGCGACCCCAAAAGACAATGTGACAAAATTACTGGATTATGATGAATAAGCCATGGAAGTCCAAGTATAATGTCATCTCCAAGTGAATTGATTACTAGAAAAGGCAACTGTTCGGTGTGTAATAATCCTATAGATATGGTGATAGACTTGGCCTTCTGGGTAACCGGGCCGGGACCAATGGGTTGATTATTGACAGCTTTGATATTAAGTGGTGGTAAGGATGGTGCAAGTGGAATCTTTAAACGCTCCACAGTTCTTCGGCCTATGAAGTTCCCCGCGGACCCCGAATCTATGAATGCTATCTTGGCCTCATCTGAAGGAAAGGATGTGGGCAGGTGTGCAAAGTATAGAGAGCACTATAGAACAAAACCTTCACAGCGGTCGGGAGAGCAATCGTATTTGTCCGGTATTGCCAAATAAACCGGTCTGTCGGGAACTGCAGGAGCTGATGGGACTGGAGCTGCTTCTGGGGTTGCATCTGCTGAGAGATTGGGTGATCGGATAGGCAGCCTCTTGAGGACTTGATCCAAGGTGGTTTCGATTTGTCTCAGCATTTGGTCGTGTTGACCCAGCAAGGTTCCCTGAACTGACAGGGCAGCAGCCACGTCTGGTAGAGCTGCTGGATCCATTGTAAAGGTGAAGTCTTCTGTAATGACCTCAGGAACTAGGGAGATAGATCCAATTGCAGGCTCTTAAGTTGAAGGGCAGAAAGGCAAACTATCCAAGAGGGGAAATCCAGAAGGGTTAAACAGGTACAGTTCAGGGTCAGTCGATCGGGCAAACAGGCTAAACAGGGAGATCCGAGAGAGGTGGTCAAAGACAGGAATACAGGAGTCAAAACACGGTAATCTAGCGAGGATGAGTGCTCAGAAATTATTCAAGAGAGAATACAAGACTTCGCGATTAGACTGAGAAACAAAGGGGTTTATACACTCACCTAAAGGATTATTAGGAACACCATACTAATACTGTGTTTGACCCACTTTCGCCTTCAGAACTGCCTTAATTCTATGTGGCATTGATTCAACAAGGTGCTGAAAGCATTCTTTAGAAATGTTGGCCCATATTGATAGGATAGCATCTTGCAGTTGATGGAGATTTGTGGGATGCACATCCAGGGCACGAAGCTCCCGTTCCACCACATCCCAAAGATGCTCTATTGGGTTGAGATCTGGTGACTGTGGGGGCCAGTTTAGTACAGTGAACTCATTGTCATGTTCAAGAACCAATTTGAAATGATTCGACCTTTGTGACATGGTGCATTATCCTGCTGGAAGTAGCCATCAGAGGATGGGTACATGGTGGTCATAAAGGGATGGACATGGTCAGAAACAATGCTCAGGTAGGCCGTGGCATTTAAATGATGCCCAATTGGCACTAAGGGGCCTAAAGTGTGCCAAGAAAACATCCCCCACACCATTACACCACCACCACCAGCCTGCACAGTGGTAACAAGGCATGATGGATCCATGTTCTCATTCTGTTTACCCCAAATTCTGACTCTACCATCTGAATGTCTCAACAGAAATCGAGACTTATCAGACCAGGCAACATTTTTCCAGTCTTCAACTGTCCAATTTTGGTGAGCTTGTGCAAATTGTAGCCTCTTTTTCCTATTTGTAGTGGAGATGAGTGGTACCCGGTGGGGTCTTCTGCTGTTGTAGCCCATCTGCCTCAAGGTTGTACGTGTTGTGGCTTCACAAATGCTTTGCTGCATACTTCGGTTGTAACGAGTGGTTATTTCAGTCAAAGTTGCTCTTCCATCAGCTTGAATCAGTCGGCCCATTCTCCTCTGACCTCTAGCATCAACAAGGCATTTTTGCCCACAGGACTGCCACATACTGGATGTTTTTCCCTTTTCACACCATTCTTTGTAAACCCTAGAAATGGTTGTGCGTGAAAATCCCAGTAACTGAGCAGATTGTGAAATACTCAGACCGGCCCGTCTGGCACCAACAACCATGCCACGCTCAAAATTGCTTAAATCACCTTTCTTTCCCATTCAGACATTCAGTTTGGAGTTCAGGAGATTGTCTTGACCAGGACCACACCCCTAAATGCATTGAAGCAACTGCCATGTGATTGGTTGATTAGATAATTGCATTAATGAGAAATTGAACAGGTGTTCCTAATAATCCTTTAGGTGAGTGTATACTGTGTTGAGGGGAAAGCTAAGACTGGGTGAAGGGTGATAGACCAATGGGAAGAGGGGAAAGATGGAACAAGTGCACACGGGTGGAAGGAATGTTAAGTGACTGATTGATCCGGGAAGAGTTAGACACAATGTTTAATATTTGGGAGAGAGAGACCTCTGGTGGTGAACTGAGGGAAGAGCAGGTGAGACTGTGACAGTTACAGTATTCTGCCTGAAGTGTGTGCGGGACACTGTAAATAAAATAACCTTATTTTTTTAACCCTACTTTTGGACTCCGGACATCCCTGTACTTTTCCTTGGCGAACCTGTCGGCCCCTACCCACACAGGTAAACACGCTTGGTGGGGAGTTGTGTGACAAAGGCATTATATAAAAATACATTAATAAATACATAAATAAATCCCTTTTAACCACCCAAACACCGCCCCCTCCTGGGTGGCTTCATTGCCAATGTGAGGTCCAGGATGTGCCCCGAATTGTCTGGTATATTGTCTGCCTATGAAAGCACATGTCCCTCCAGCAGGTAGTCCAGAGCCATTTGGTTCTGGAGGGTTACAGTTCGGATGGCAATCATTTCAGTGGTGATATTGGACAAGGCCTCGGCAGTGTGATTTGCAGTGGCTTCTAGAATGGGTGCAATTGTTCTGAGTGTTTTGAGCCACTCCAAAATTAGGGAACAGAATTAGAAAGACTTGAGTGGTCTTGGATATTTCTCTCATATGTAGGCGTGATCATTATTATTATTATTATTATTATTATTATTATTATTATTATTATTATTTATTTATTGGCAAATGCCCTTATCCAGGGTGACTTACAAAATATAAGCGCAATACAAATTGCAAAAATACAGTGCAGTTCAAGGCATAAAACATTACAAATTCCATTTTACATAATACAGTGCAATTCAAAGCATAATACATAATACAAGTGTATACAATATATGAGGTCTTACATCATGGATTGTAAAAGCTGAGTGCAGACAAGATGTTAGGTCACAGTCACAGTTAGGTCACAGATGTAAGTTTCCCAGTTTTAAAGAATGTCTATTGGCGGGAATGAGATATCCCATATACCATTTCCCTGTGAAATTACAGGGTAGTTTCCAATATGCACGTGTGCCACAAATCCAATAAATCCTGTTCCATGCGCGGTACCTAATTTCACACTCTCCTTGTGTATTATACCCCTTGTGTTTGAAAGTGACAGTAACGTTACATGAGCTGTTTCCTATGAAAGGGTAATCTCGGTGAGGCAAATACTGCCCTTGGGGCTTCCATCTAACTGTAGGAAGGGCATTTTAAAACCTTTCTCTTTTTGCTTCATAGCACAGCAAGTCCACCAACTTGACAACACAGGATTCTGGTCCCCACCCAGGTCGTATTGTTATGCTAACCACCCCTTAATGGCATCGGTAATCTCCGTAGTGTCGCACAGTATTGGGACCTGGATCAAAGGGATCCCCTGTTGGGCAGGGACTGCCTTTCCATTTCCTCTTTGCGAGATTGAACCCTGCTTCATCTACAAAAATTTATTCATGGGACCTTCCCATGGAATCCAATTCAAACACTCTCTATATATAAAAATAGATAAATATAGTTTAGTAAGTGATACAGAAATACAGACTTCTGCAATAGTGTATTTGTATGCACTCCTGATTTACATACACTACAATATACTATAGTTTACAGTAACAGTAGGCTAGTAGCATAGAATTGTACTGTAAGCATCAGCACTGAAAGTGTCTCAGTGTACACTTACTTGCACATACTGAAATCGTAGATCTTCGACCCTTTCCGAGTTGCGCTCAAAGGGTACTCTGTACACTTGCTTCATGCTTACCCTGTTGCGTTGGAGGACACGGTCAGTGGTAGAAAGGCTGACACTGTTGATTCCTTCAAAGTTTACATTGTGTTCAACACCTCTTTGCTGTATTTCACGCAGTTGGATGGCATTGTTTTGAAGGACCATATCAACAATGACAGCCTCTTGCTGTTGGGAGAACATGTGGTAGTCTTGTAATTCTACAAAAAGGGAAAATGCACTTACAAACGTATACATACAGTTAAAATAGTAATGGACATTACTTCTAAACATAAAATGTTGTATGGTAAGAAAGGTTCTGTTTTTTTCCACAGTCCCCTTTCTATGGACAAAGTGATGTACTGAATCAAATGTATACATTAAATTTAATTGACCAAAATAAAAAGAAACAATTACCTGTTCTCTTCTCTGAATGTCCTGATTATGGTGGCCACAGAGAATCTGCTCAAATTGGGTTGTACTCTCTGTCCTGCTTCCCTCATTGTCATTCCATGAACAAGAACATGGTCTATCACAGTTGCCCAAATTTACAGTTCTTCCCAATTGTTTACACACTAAAATTGGAACTTGACATGCAATCACCAAAACCTGAAACTCATGTACCAAATCCCTAAATCAAATCTGAAAAATTGCAAGCACAATTCCTGCTTTACACTCAGTTTCCAATTCTATATCACACTTTTTTCAAAACACTACACACAGTTCTCTACATTAGGCACAACATTCAAAATTAAAATCTCTGTAGTCCCTTTGGAAAGCAACGCCAATCACAATGCCAAGTTCTATACACCAATTGGCAACACCCACTCCTCACAGGTGTAAACACTAGTTGCTGAATTGTTCACTTAGAAATCAGAGCTTTAGCAGTTGTCTCAGATGAGATCAGGGCCACATTGATTGACCATGTGCTCAACCATGGATTGAGTATGAGGGAGGCTGAGCAGAGAGTTCAGCCCAACCTGAGCCACTACGGCTATCATCCGTACATTCAGAAATGAGATCCGGTAAGTTACCTACCATCTTTATGTATGTATACTGTAGTATACTGCAGTCCTATGTATCAGTAGGCCTATGTTACTCAGTGATTGTTGACCAATGTTACAGTAATGTAATTTCATATTGAAAGAAAATTGATTATTTTAGCTTACTGTAACCAATCATATAATATTTGTGGATCTTCTGCAGAACTGAGAAACGGCCAGGCCATGGTGGAAGACACCAGCTGTTCACACCAGATCAGGAGACTGCTATTGTGAACATGGTGGTGGCAAACAATACAATTAGACTACAGGAAATCCAGATCCACATAATTGCAGACAACACAATATTTAATAACATTCACCAGGTGGGCTTGTCTACACTGGACTGTGTATTACAGTGCAACCGAATCCAGATGTAACAGGTCTACAGGGTGCCATTTGAGCGAAACTAAGAGAGGGTTAAAGAACAGCGCTATGAATATGTAAGTAAGTACTATACTGTGAATTTACTATCATATCAGCAGTGTTTAGACACATTACAGTACTGCAATCCAGTGTATTGTACCTATTGTGTCTATTTCACATATTGTTTCAGAGAGTCTTGGAGCTGGATGCCACTGCAATTAAGCACGTTTGTATTTACATTGATGAGGCTGGCTTCAACCTAGCCAAAAGAAAGGGACGGGGACGGAACATTATTGGCCATTGTGAATTTCCCTGGACAGCGTGGAGGGAATATCACCATGTGCGCAGGTGTCCTCCATCACCATGCCAGCCTTGGTCCTTACAACACTGCCCTTCTCATCACAGTCCTGGACACACTACATGGCATTCTTATTCCAGCCGAGCAGAGGGGTGGACCAGAGCAGCCCAGGTATGTTGTCATCTGGGACAACATGAGTTTCCACCAGACTGCTCTGGTCTGCAACTGGTTCATTGACCTCCACAATTTATTGTTCTATACCTCCCACCATATTCCCCATTCCTAAACCCAATTGAAGAGTTTTTTTCGGCATGGCGATGGAAGGTGTATGACCGCCACCCCCTCACACACATGCCTCTTCTTTTGGTGGCTGGATCTGTCACTCCAGAAGATTCTGTCTCCCGATGTTTAGCCAGGGAGAACATTGTTTGTGATGATGAGATGCCAGACCAAACTAGGAGGCGGGATGCAGCCTAATTTATTTTGTTTTACATTTTGCATGTGTTTTTGTCTTTTTGTATTTAGAGTTTTGAAAGAGTGAGCCACTTTCATTTTTTATTTTTACACACAAAACCCTTTACCTTACTGAATGTTTTTCCTGGTTTTCTCCTGTTGGGTTTGGAAAGTGTTACATACAAAACACAAGTGTTCAAAAATACTGCATTTTGGAAATAAATTACAATGTTTTTGTTACTGTATTGCATTTGTGTGTGTTTGTATATATATATATATATATATATATATATATATATATATATATATATATATATATATATATGAGTAGGTATACATTACTGTGACAATCTTTTACAACCAGCTATAGTGTTACACTGAAAATGCAAAAGGCATAAACCTACTGATGGGATATTCATAGTAGTGTTTTGTGTTGAGCACATCAGTGTGTTGTTGGTTGGTAAACAGATCCATTCATATGACGTGTGTGTGTGTCATTTAGATGCCAAAAAAACATTTTGGAAAGAGATAAAACAGTTTTGAATCCAGTGTTTTCTTTTGCTAGAGATTTGTAGAGTTATGCATTTTGTGTTTGTGGTTTGTGTCTTGTGTTTAGAGTTTTGGGAAAATGAGCCAAAGATTCAGCAAACGTGTGTAAACAATTGGGAAAAACTGGAATCTGAAATTACTGTTCTTGGTCTTGCTCTTCCCCATCCTCATACTCTTCCTCCTCGTCCACCACCTCTTACATATACTCTTCCTCCTCTGCCTCTCAGATTGCTTCCATCCATTGTTGGTATCAACATTCAACATGCCTGTGCCACCTGTGCACTCTGAAATGGCTTATATTCTGTACAATTGGTTTGATCACATCATTAGAAACAAGTGTGAACAATTTTGAGTTATTGTGTGTAAACTGCTGATGACAACTGATGACAACTGTTTGTAGTTGTGTTTAATTTTTGCTGCCCATGTTTATCATTTTGCAACACAAGTGCATCACAGTGCGAAATGTGTTTTAGTGAGTGAGAATGTGTTTAGAGTTTTGCAAAAAGAGTGAATGAGATTTGCAAATGGTGTCTAATTACCTGAACTTGTTCAAGGTTTTGCCAAAAGAGTGATTGAATCGACAAACGGGTTTAATTTGATTGAGCTCATGTGGAGGTTGTCCAGGAAAAAATGCTAACACTGAATTTTGTGAAAAACTTTGAGTAAGTTATGGATGGAGTGTAGTAAGGCATATTCATAATACTATATTAGTTATCTTTAAGAATAAGTTCTACCAAGTTAGTTACAATCAGTGAGCTACATATAGGCTGTGACTGTATATTTCATAATGATATGCTAATACAAAAATGGCCACACAGCAGTGGTGCCGCCAAGGGGTGGCCAGGGGGGGCCACGGCCACCCTGGTAAAATCGTTGGCCCCCCCACTGGCCCCCCCTCGTGAGTCGCATCTAATTATGACTGCGGACAAAACACCGTCAACATCCCCCCCACTAGCACCATGGGCAAAACACCGTCAACCACCCCCCCACCCCCCTTTGTGCCGCGGACAAAACACCATCAGCACCCACCACCCTGCTAGCATCGCAGACAGAACACCCCCCTACACCAGCACCGCGGTGAAATTGATGACCCCCCTAATATTACAACTGGCCCCACCCTGCCCCCCCCAACTGAAATGGTCTAGAATTGCCACTGCTACACAGGACAGATTTAAGCAAAACAAACATGCACTTTTATTAATGCAATGCAGTTTAATTATCCCACAGAGAAATACTCATATATTTGGATACTTAACTTATTGTACATGTTACAGTTTTCATGAAATTATACTCCATTTTGTCAAGACACAAAACAGAAAACTCACATCATACTGGCCAAACCGCAGAAGTCTCAATCCAAATGAGACACTCTGTTCAAAAACATGTTATCCTCCATCTAAATGAAAGTGCCTTCAAATGGCACACAATAGCCAAAATCTAATAGACCCTATACTGAACACCCATTACACACAAGTGAGATCAATGAAAAACACTATCATGAAATATGCTTTTTAAGTATTACTCAGTTTATTCAGCCTCAGCATCCTGACTTTGGCTTGGGTTTTGTCTACATCACAGACAGTTTTCCCTGGGAAGGCAGCGGGGGAAATACCCCCTGATATGCCTTATCCCCCCTTGGTAGGACTTCATAGCTATGTCCCCACAAGCCTCCTCCACATCCTGGAGAAGGTTTTCCCGTTCATAGAGATTGCGGTCATAGACTTTCCTCTGCCACGCTGAGAAAAACTCCTCTATGGGGTTAAGGAATGGAGAGTAGGGTGGAAGAAACAGATTAAGGTAACACTAGATCATGAACATGTACAACTAATGTGAACTGGAAAGTCAAGATTGAATGCTTCAGTGCTCTGAAATGGTTCAACCCCAGTTACAGCTGAAAGTTGTATTTCCCATGTCATTAAACATCTACCTTAGGGAATAATTAAGCCTCTTTCTATTCAGTACACATTCATAATGTATGACATACATTATTAGGAGTCTTCTAGATGTGTTCCTTTCCTGAAAACACATGTGGGTGTGTAATTAAACGATGTCACTTCCATCAAATAAATAAGAGTCTAATATATTTTATACCTAATAAAAGAGGCTTCCATTCTTGTTATTCCATTATCCATTTTAATCCTTGGTAGATCTGTAACTATATTTTCTTAGATATCACATTAGATTGAACATGTGTGTTTCTAGTTTTCCTTTGTGATATTCCTAAGTATATCCATGTGTACTTTAGATGCAGAAATTGTGTCATGATTATTATTTTACTGGAGCTGATTACTGAATGGTCACACTGTAGCATTGAAACGCTATCATATAAATCAGTACAATAAGCTGTAGGTGTGGGTGTACAGCCTGGAGCCTTGTGAATGCTCATTAATTAAGAGTTTCGCAGGAAGAAGAAATCTTCAGAAAATCTTCAGACCCATTTATGCAGGGAATTGAAAAAACTGCACAGGAAGCAAACCTTGGACAACATAGTTCTCTTGTTATGTGTTTCCTGTAACAGATACAAAAGGGGGAAATGGCCCCTCAGTTGGCATATTGGATACAGTTTTGTATCCCTATTCTATCCTAAAATTTGACCTCTCAGTCATGCCCACCGGATTTGCTACGTTGATGATTGTGCTGCTGTGTAGTGGAAAAGAATAATGTGAAACCTAAGTTTTCAGGGGCACACAGCTCTCTTCTGTTAGGTCATTAATATTAAATATTAAACCGTCTTTACCCTTAATTCCTGCAATTGCAATGCACCATTCACACGTCAGTCACTCATTTTGATTGGCCTTCACACAGAGAAGGGTGGGGCCAATTTGACCATTTAGGTTTGCTTTCAAAGTTCCCTTTCAAATCGAAAGACAGCCGACCTTCTGCCTTCTGACCTGTCAGTCAGTGAAAATATGTACCAAAGCTGCCCAATAGGGGCCCTGCTGGCAGGAGGGAGACCCGCCCCCGGTGTCTGTGAAAAGTCTCCTCCTGACTGCAGCTGCCTGCCATTTCTTACTTCACCTGTCAGTGAATGTGCTTTACTGCTATTCGCTTGCAATTGCCTTAAAGCTTTGAGAAGTGTGCTCACCTGCTCTTCAGAGTGCGGTTTGAATTCTTGCTTCGTCTTCGGAGTGTATTATAATATTTCTGTCTACGGTCCTCCTTATTATTATTATTATTATTATTATTATTATTATTTGTGCGGTAAGTGTGCGGTAGGAGTCTCGATCAGAGCTGGCCTCGGTCCCTCAACGGAGATCTATCAGATTTTACCTCCTTGTACCATTTTTCTTTCTTAGAGATTTGAGTGGTGTAGGAGAGGACAGAGACTAGAGCAGCCTCCCTATGGCTGGTCAGCGACCGCCTTGCTCTATCCTCTGGATTCTCTCAACCTCTGTCGGCAGATTTTAAACTGCTCGATATGTCCAGAGCAACGCTCAACAAACACCTTGATATAGGCAGGTATCGATATAGGCTACCCTGTTGATCCCTCAACCTATCTGTTGATATAGACCGTGGAATTCGTCCCCGTGTCCATTCTGTGTCGTCCTCCACCAACCTCGTCGACTTTCGTGTCCCTTCGACCTCTCAACAACACGACCTGCTCTCGACCTCTGGACACCCGTGTCAACCTCTTGGACCTCCACGTTGACAACCTCGACTTAAGCATCAAGGGGGACAGTATCAGAGCTGAGGAGTTTGGCGAAGTCCATCTGCCAGAAGAGCTGTCGACCTACTTGTCTAAATGAAGGGGACACAGACACGGATCTGTTAACCGGGATGAACCAAAGGGGGCTTTCCACCGTTGTTCCGGGTGCCAGGGCAAGCTACCCTCGGACGATGGACACAACTCTTGCGTGCGCTGTCTGGGAGAGGAGCATGGACAGAAAGCACTGACGGGAGAAGAGGGCTGAGTGCACTGTGCGGCATTTACATAGGCCACGTGCCAGAAGAGAGCCAAGAAGTCCCCATTGGCCAGCCGCTGCAGCGGAAGCTCCGCCCGCCGCTCTTCTGTGGGCTCGGCTCCGCATGGACCCCCGGCGAGTGTCTCTCCAAGGAGGCGGCGCTCTGAGACCGAGGCGCTCTCGCTCCAGATCTGCCAGACGCTCTGCTCCGTGAACTCCTCTAAGACGCAGGAGACAGGAAGCGGACGGGATTGAGTCTCTGATTAAAACAGTGAGGGAGCTGTCACACAGGCCAGACTTCCAGCAACAGATGCTGCACTCTATGGCGGCGTGACTTCCAGCGGAAGAGGATGCTTCCCATCTCCCTCAGCTGCCACCCCCACCGAAAAAAGCACTGTCCCACGTGGTGTCGCTCTCGGGCATATCTGATCCTTCATCCTTTACAGAGGAGACCGAGGTGGAGAGTTCCGTGTCAGAACATTTTTGGAGTTAAAGCCCTGGTGAGATGTGTGGCTATGGCAGTGGACATTCCCTGGTGCCCCCAGGAAGAGGTTCTAAAAAAACGGCTTATGAGGGAGAAGACCGCTAAGCCTGCAGAGATCCTTCCTTCCAGGAAATGGAATCAGCCGACATCTGCTCCTATGACTTCTAGGCAGGCGGATGCCATGTACGCAACGGTGGGGGCGGAAAAGAAGGGATTGGGATCTTTCCCACCGATAGGAGACTCGGTGTCCAGGCTGGTTCAGGCAAATGCCATATTAAGCAAAGAACCGTTATGCCCTAATAAACAATGCAGAACAACGGATGCTATGCTGAAGAAAGCATATTCTGCGGAAACTTCAGCGGCCCGGGCCAATAAAGCCATCTTAATCCTGTACATGGGTCACCTGACGGGACGCCTGAGGGAGCACCAGTCTATGGCGGATGTGGAGGAGATGAAGCTAGTCAGCGCCTATATGACTGACTTGCTGCTAGAAGAGGCGAAGGCCATGGGGAGATCCCTTGCAGCTATGGTTGCAGCCAGACGTCATCTGTGGCTGACGCAGGCAAAGCTCCAGGACAAGGAGAAGTCTGTACTCCTCGATGCTCCCATCACCCCGGGTCAGACGTTCAGGAGACAGTGGAACTCTCTATCGAGCGGTCGGCGAAGGCAAAGGAGACAGCGTTCAAATATACTGATCTCCAACAGGCTAGACGGCAGCCACAGCAGCGCCTATGGGGATCCCAGCAACCCGTCAGGCCGTGGCCAAGGCAGGGGAGGCCTCAACCCAGGCCGCAACAGTCTAGTGGCTGGCAGCCTGAACAGCACCACAGAAGCCAGCCGCAGGTTTAGGGGGAAAAACAGGTTCTCCAGCTGGAAGCATAAGGGCAAGACAGACGCCCGACAGCCCCCTGCGAAGCTGCATGATCGTCCCAGAAGGGATGCGGCCGCTATTGCCAACCCCACCCCCCCACCAGCAGACCAACCGGACTCGACCAATGGCAAGCCTGCACCCAGGACTCCTGGGTGGGAACAATGATGACCTGCGGATACACCCTCCAATTCCACTCTGCCCCCCCTTCAGAGGGGTGCTGCCCACTTCTGTCGAATGTCCAAAAAGAGCTCAAGCTCTCTCTCAGGAGATCGCTGTGATGCGGGAGAAACAAGCAATACGACTAGTGGCCAACGAAGACTCTCGAGCAGGCTTCTACTCGGGGTACTTCCTGGTGCCAAAGAAGGATGGAGGCTTCCGGCCCATTCTCGATCTGAGGGGCCTCAACATGTTTCTGAAGAAAAGACACTTCCGCATGTTGATGGTGCAGCGTATCCTCCAGTCCGTCCGACCGGGTGACTGGTTCACGTCAATAGACCTCAGGGATGATTATTCCACGTCCCCATCCTCCTGGCGCACAGGAAATATCTACACTTTGCCTTCCAGGACCAGGCGTACGAGTTCAATGTGCTGCCGTTAGGCCTTACACTAGCTCCCCGCACATTCTCGAAGAGCATGGATGCAGCCTTGGCCCCCCTAAGGACAAAGGGGATACCTGGATGGCTGGCTGGTATGCGCTGACTCCAGGTGTCAGGCGGAAGAACACACAGTGGAGGTCATATGTACGTGACTGCACTGGGTGACATTCTCTCCAGGGGAGGTCCAGAGTGGAGACTGAATCCTCAGGTGGTGGAGCAGATCTGGAAGAGGCTGGGACGAGCTCGGGTCGACCTCTTCGCTACACAGGCAATGACCCACTGTCCTCTGTGGTTCTCCCTGTAGATGGGAGGTGGCCCCCTGGATGTGGACACCTTTGCTCACCCATGGCCGCAGGAACTGCTGTATGCCTTCCCCCCACTGCCACTTCTTCCAGTAACACTGGAGAGGATTCGCCAGGAAGGAGCTCAAGTTCTCCTGACCGCCCCCCGGTGGCTGAGACAGTTCGCAACGCTGGCACAGATGATCAGCGCGGATCCATGGCAGATTCCACTTCGACGGGACTTACTGAGTCAGGCAGAAGGACTGTTGTGGCACCCCAACTCAGCACAGCTGCAGTTGTGGGTTTGGCACCTGAAAGGCACCGTCTGATTTCGCTGGGGCTGCCTGTTAATGTTGTGGAAGCCCTGCAATCGCCCAGGGCTCCCTCCACCAGGGCCCAATATACTGTAGCGACCCGGCAAATTGACTGTTAATGGGAGACACAGGGGGTTGTGTGTGTATGTGTGTACTGTGGGTGTATTGGGGGTAGGGTGGTGCTGCGTGTTGTGTTCGTGTGGTGAGCATGCTTGTGTTAGAGCAGGGTTAGTTCCAGGGTTAAGGGTTAGCCCTGTGCGGGGATACGGAAGGCAACGTGATTGGAGGAGTCAGTCACGGGGCCAGAGGGGATAAATAGGGGTGCGCGGAAGAGTAGTGTTAGAGTTGTGTAGAGTGCAGTGTAGAGAGAGTCAGGAAACGGTGTTGCTCCAGCCTGATATTGTACTGTGCTTAAGTTCCTGTTGTTCGAATCCTGTGTCCCCTCCATTATTTGCTGCGACAAACAAGAAACCAGAAGTCGTTACAAAACTTACTAGTGGTCAGTTTTTCAGAACTGGTGTATAGAGAGGCGTGTGGATCCTGTGTCGTGCCCCATATCGACAATCCTGTGCTTCCTGCAACAGCTGCTTGAAGACGGGAAATCGGCATCCACGCTGAAAGTTTATCTGGCTGCCATCTCGGCATGTCATGATAAAATTGACAATGTCTCCCCAGGAGCACATTTCCTGGTGATCCAGTTTCTGAAAGGTGTGAGATGCCTGAGACCACCAATAAAGGACACAATTCCATCCTGGGACTTGGAATAAGTGCTGAATGGACTGAGCAGTGCTCCCTTTGAGCCCATCTCCACAACAGAGCTCCACTTCCTCTCGCTCAAGGTAGCTTTTCTGGTAGCAATAACATCGGCAAGAAGAATTAGTGAAATTCACGCCTTGTCTGTGGATAAAACCTGTCTGACGAACCCGGCCTTCCTGCCCAAGGTTGTGTCGGCGTTCCACATAAACCAGCCTATTGTCCTGGAGTCTTTCCATCCCCCTCCACACGAATCCGATGAGGACCACAGACTACACACACACTGCCCTGTCTGGGCTTTGAGGTGCTATATGCGGAGGACTGCGCAGAGCCACAAATCCGACCAGCTGTTTGTCTGCTACGGTTCCACCACCAGAGGGCGGGCAGTTTCAAAACAAACTGGTGCACTGGGTGGCAGACACGATCTGGCTCACCTATGAGACTGCTAATGTTCCCATGCCACATTTCAGCGCACTCAATGAGGGGACAAGCCACGTCGTGTGCTCTCTTTCACTGTCCACACTTGAAGATCTGTGCAATGCTGCGACTTGGTCCGGACAACAGACCTTCACAAGGTTCTATCGCCTCAATGTGGAGGACCGGCTGTGCCCAGGCTTGGGCACCCAGGTACTTCAAACTGCTGGCCCTCAGGCGCCATGAGGCTCTGCTATCCTTGTCATTGTGAGTTTAGGCTGGGGGCAGGACTCACGACAGCTCTGGTATAATCTTCCCATTCAGTAATGGCTGTCTTTCAATTTGAAAGGGAACGATAGGTTATTATCATAACCCCGGTTATAAGACATTACTCTTCAGGGGTCGCTTGACCAGACGACCTTCCTGATGAACAACAACAACAACAACAGCAGGATGAAAGAAATATATGTAACGTTAATAATTAGTAGGCAAAATGACTAGTGTAGCAGGGCTCACAATTATGAGGAACAACTGCGACATTACAGTGAGTTTGACGAGTTATGGGAGAAATACAAGGACAGACACCTCCGCTAAAGCACACGGCAGAGAAGTGAGTATTGATCTGAGTCTGCGCACTGCAGCAGTGCAGCACAGTATTACCCAGCGTCCCTCGCCTCCTGCAAAACTTGGGCATTCATTGACTGTTTTAACACTCATGGAGAACACACGGAAAATGTGAAAATATATCGAATGAAAGGTCATGGAAATTGTGAAGTTAGGATACAAAAACATTTAGCTGGTGTTTCCTTTTATATATAAGCAAATTGAAAGGGGCGCGAACGGCAACATTGACGTCACGTATGTGGTCGTTCAGTGACGAGATAAAGTCACACAGCAGCGCAATTGCTTTTTGAAATGCTCCGCCCGGAGAGCTGAGCTCCGTGAAGTTGCCCCCCACTTACAGCACAAACGATACCTTGCATATTATTCGTTTGTGCCGTTTAAATAATTGTTTGTGCTGCTTTGGTTTTGAAGATATTAACATTTATTTATTTTCAGCGAATGACGTTACTCAGCCCCCCCACAACAACAGAATCAAAGCAAACATCTCTTTTGTTTGTGCCAGTGTGTGCCGTTGAAACTAATGTTTCAGCCATTATGCTTTTAAAGTTATTGATGATTATTTATTACACAAGTGACATCATTAATTATGTGTTTGTTGCTCCTCTTCCCTTTTCTGTCATTGCTAGATTCGCACAAGGGTGTTTGGCTTTCAGGTGGGTTAACACACCAGCTACCCCAGCTAATAAATATTAATGCAGACCGGCAGTCTGTGTGTTGAGTGTTGCTTGGAAACGTGGAAAAGTAAAGCGTTTAATTAGATTGTATAATTTAGTTGGTTAGATAGTCTTATACATTTTGTATTATGCTGTTATGACCGGAAACCATTGCCACAAGGATGCTAATGTTAAGGCATTGTCGTTGCAGCTCACATTTGTGGTATTTGTGGTAGTTTAATTGCACTGCACATATTATACACTTAATATACACTCATTTACTTTGTCAAAGTATTTCCATGCAGAACTGTAATGAAGCCATTTGTCGCGTTCTTGTAGCGCAGATTTCCACAGATCTGCGCAGATCTGCAGAATTCCACCGATCCCATTGGTAGAGCCACATGGAGTTTGGCCAATCACAATCTTTATTACAGCTACATAGAGAGCCAATCAACAGTACAGGCTTTACAATAAAATCAATATGTTAGATTCACTTGTAGATAGTGGCTATTATAGTTTAAACATTGATTTAATCGGCACAGACGTAGCACATTGGTGTTTGGTTTGAATCGGTTGTCGTGGGGGGGGGTGAGTGAAGTCACTCATGTAATAAATAATCATCAATAACTTTAAAACCATAATAGTTAAAACATTAGTTTCAACGTCACAGACCAACACAAACGAAAGAGATATGTTTAGTTTGATTATGTGGTTGTGGGGGGGGTTGAGTGACGTCACTCACCAAAACTAAATAAATGTTAATATCTCAAATGCATGCAGCACAAACATTGATTTCAACTGCACAAACCAGCACAAACGAATAATATGCAATGCATCGTTTGTGCTGTAAGGGGGGGGGCAACTTCACGGAGCTAGAAAGCTGTTTGAATGGTGGGCTGAGGTGTCAATCACAGCAGCTCACTCGGTCACACCCCAGTGCGCCGGCGAGTTTGAGTTTCTTTCCTAACTCGGGTAGAAATGTGACATGAGAGATGTAAGCGACTGTGTAAACACACACTTATCCTTCAGGATAGGTTCACTGATGTTAGCAAGCTTCTTTCAGTCTGCTGCTCAGTTGTTGCTCTCTTGCTCGCCAGCTAACGGGCGGGTGTGTGCTGTAGTTGGCATTACTGTAGCCGAGGATGCTGAGTTTGCTTTATCTTCAGTTTCCCCCCGACAAAACCTGTGCACTGGGTTAGTGTATTTCTTATTTATTTATAATACAGTTTGCCCCCCCCGGGGACCGCCTTCAGTCTTTTCCATTCGAGGCCATTCGACCCATCGTGCTCGTTTGGTGTCCATTAATAACTGAGTGATCCAAGGATCCTATCCAGCCTATTTTTAAATGTTCCCAAACTTTCAGCATCAACCACATCGCTGGGGAATTTGTTCCAGATTGTGATGCCTCTCTGTGTGAAATCAGAGTCTTGGGGCCCCAGGCGGCTGCGTTATCGTAAGCTGCGCCTCTGGTTGTTGTTGCTGTGGTCCAATGTAATCAGCCGCCGTCTTTGGGGGCCCCAGGCAATTGCCTGGTTTGCATACCCCGTTGCAACGTCTCTGCTTAAGTGCTTCATACATTTCATGGCTCAAAATATTATTCTACAGTCAGGACAGCAACAGGGGAGTGATCATTCAGTGCTGAAACTACTCAAAACATTTGTCTCCACTATGAAAGAAGAAAGACTTTATGGGCTTGTGCACCTGTACACAAAGGACATTTTTAAGTTATGGAGATTTTATTGATTAATTCGGGGTTCACAACAGGAGGCTTTCTTTCACCTCCCTCACTAGCGGTGGAAACAGTTTCCAATGAATTGAAAGTCAATTCGTTGAGGTAATCTGAAGAGATTTCACCCCATGCTTCCTGAAGCACCTCCCACAAGTTCGATTGGCTTGATGGGCACTCCTTACGTACCATACGGTCAAGCTGCTCCCACAACAGCTCAATAGGTTTGAGATCCGGTGACTGTGCTGGCCACTCCATTATAGACAGAATACCAGCTGACTGCTTCTTCCCTAAATAGTTCTTGCATAGTTTGGAGCTGTGCTTTGGGTCATTGTCCTGTTGTAGGAGGAAATTGGCTCCAATCAAGCGCCGTCCACAGGATATGGCATGGCGTTGCATAATGGAGTGATAACTTTCCTTCTTCAAGATCCCTTTTACCCTGTACAAATCTCCCACTTTACCACCACCAAAGCATCCCCAGACCATCACATTGCCTCCACCACGCTTGACAGATGGTGTCAAGTACTACTCCAGCTTCTTTTCATTTTGTCTGCGTCTCACGAATGTTCTTCTTTGTGATCCGAACACCTCAAACTTAGATTCGTCTGTCCATAACACTATTTTCCAATCTTCCTCTGTCCAGTGTCTGTGTTCCTTTGCCCATCTTAATCTTTTCTTTTTATTGGCCAGTCTGAGATATGGCTTTTTCTTTGCAACTCTGCCTAGAAGGCCAGCATCCCGGAGTCGCCTCTTCACTGTTGACGTTTTAATGAAGCTGCCAGTTGAGGACCTGTGAGGCGTCTGTTTCTCAAACTAGACACTCTAATGTATTTGTCCTATTGCTCAGTTGTGCACCGGGGCCTCCCACTCCTCTTTCTATTCTGGTTAGAGCCAGTTTGCGCTGTTCTGTGAAGGGGGTAGTACACAGCATTGTACGAGATCTTCAGTTTCTTGGCAATTTCTCACATGGAATAGTCTTCATTTCTCAGAACAAGAATAGACTGACGAGTTTCAGAAGAAAGTTATTTGTTTCTGGCCATTTTGAGCCTGTAATCAAACCCACAATGGCTGATGCTCCAGATACTCAACTAGTCTAAAGAAGGCCAGTTTTATTGCTTCTTTAATCAGCACAACAGTTTTCAGCTGTGCTAACATAATTGTAGAAGGGTTTTCTAATGATCAATTAGCCTTTTAAAATGATAAACTTGGATTAGCAAACACAACGTGCCATTGGAACACAGGATTGATGGTTGCTGATAATGGGCCTCTGTACGAATATGTAGATATTCCATTACAAATCAGCCGTTTCCAGCTACAATAGTCATTTACAACATTAACAATGTCTACACTGTAGTTCTGATCAATTTGATGTTATTTAAATGGAAAAAGAATTTGCTTTTCTTTCGAAAGCAAGGACATTTCTAAGTGGTAATGTATGTGTGTTCTTATAATGGGCTTGTAAAGTAAAGTTCCTGAATTAAAAGTGTTTAAGGCTCAATGCATTTTGTAGAATCTCAGATAGCAGTTGTTATTTTTAGGGTTTTGGCTTATTTTGGAGGGGTGAGCTGTTCATAGTTGAGCTGTGCTGCTTAATAACTTGTACCAGAAGAAAGTCAAAGGGGAAAAAAATGAACTAAAAGATTAACTAAATGTTTTAAATCCTTGTTTCCAAAAAAATAACAATACATTCTTTATTGCGGTCAAAGGAATGCTGCCACTTTACAATATCATGTGATAGAGGATGTACCCACAGACTTGCTAGACTTTGTTGAAGCCGGATTGGTGAACTGGAGAGGTGGCAAGGACTAAAGTCAGGATTAGAGGTTCTCTGATTTATGACGTTTATTTCTTACCCCACTGGGCCACACTGAATTAATACCATTCATTTGGAGTCTTTTAAGAGGGTGAGCAAGGTAATTAAAAATTCTTGCTGTAATAAAAAACAGTAGGTGGGCCTGCTTTCTGTTCTTTCACACACTTTGATTGCATGCAGTCTACGAGTAGAAAGTAATTAATGTGAAGTCTGAGGTTGCATTCTCTAAAAGCCAGACCCTCTGAATCTCCGCAAGACCTCTCACTAATCTGCAGCACAGCTATGAAACTGAACGTCAGGCAAGCTTCAGCATGCTGTCTGTACACGGCCCGGTCCACATGGGGTCTCAAATCAAATCTATTTTCATTTTTGCAACTAGGTTAGTGATGCAGACTTGCCAAGGCTTTAAATTAAGGTATAATCTAGATTGGGCATACAATTAAATTATAACTAGAACAGGTGTTGGTGGTGTAGTGACCATTAGTGAGACTGAGGGACCACTTTCTACAAGACAAAACACTGTAATAATTGTTCTAGTCTGAGCTGTAGTAGTAGTAGTCATAGTATGAATTCAATACATTCTGAGTTGAACAAATAATTTGTGAAAAATTAAATAAAATTACAAACTGACGATATTGTTGTTTTTATTTTGTAGTTTGGCAGGATTATAGCAACTTTTAAACTTTTAAATGTCTTGAGCAAAAAGCAAGAGCAACATTTCAGTACAAACAGAAAGCTGGATATTTTGGGATTTGTTCTTTGACTTACATTTTGACAGAGAACCCTAATTAAGGAAATTATTCATACTTACTTGGCAGGATGGGCATTTTAAACTAACTCTATAAATGTATAAAGGTCAATGCATTGTGTTTTACTGTGGGATTTAGGTTTGTTACTCCCTTTTGACCACATTCCTTTAGTCACATTTGTTTTTAAAGTCCCAACACTAGGTCTAGATTTTTGTTCTCTGTAAATCACATGATAAAATTCCCTTTGGTTTTTAGATCAAATTTCATCCATGTGGAAACTAAACCCCCACACTACAAAACTTGTGACCTACTTATAATGGTTGTTGCAATATATATATAAAAAAAAAATGATGGTGAAATATGATTCTGGTCTTGAAGTGAGAAATTTCAACTGAATCCATTTAGAAAGTCAACCTTTGATTAATAAATAATATTGGATGTTAACTTTGTTCTATTAATTTAGATATGTTTCACAATTTAAAGCCTATATAACAATCCAATGAAAAAAACACTTTCAAAATGTAAAATAAATGTCTAATTTATAATGATATTACATTTGTCTAATAAAAGACACACATAGGTATGAATGTATAGTATGTTACCTTACCTTATGTTGCTATTGTTGTTATTATTATTATTATTATTATTATTATTATTATTATTTTACTTTCTGAAGATATATTTTATTTTCAATTGCATACATTTTATATGAAGGTGTGTGACTTTCTGAAGGAAATTGTTACTTGTGCTAAAACATTCCTTTAACTTCAAAGATTTATTACACCAGGATAATGGTGTAATATATAACAATCCAATGAAAAAAACATTTTCAAAATGTAAAATAAATGTCTAATTTATAATGATATTACATTTGTCTAATAAAAGACACACATAGGTATGAATGTATAGTATGTTACCTTACCTTATGTTGCTATTGTTGTTATCATTATTGCCATTATTATTATAATAATAATAATAATAATTATTATTATTATTATTATTATTATAATAATAATAATAATAATTATTATTATTATTATTATTATTTTACTTTCTGAAGATATATTTTATTTTCAATTGCATACATTTTATATGAAGGTGTGTGACTTTCTGAAGGAAATTGTTACTTGTGCTAAAACATTCCTTTAACTTCAAAGATTTATTACACCAGGATAATGGAACAGTGCAAAGGAAAAACAGTCAGGACCCGGTTACCTGTTTTTTCTCAAGTTTGTTTTCCTTTTAATAGATGGTATTTTTTTTTTTTACTTTATGTTATAATTTCGGACTGCATTTGTTTAGTAAAGTTTCAAACATCTCAAGGAACAAGAATCAGTCTGAAATAACTTGTGTTGTTTCATGCTATGCATCTACATGTTCTGCTATTAAATTATGTTTCTGAGTTTTGTGGTTCTCACAGTTACCTTGTCAGTATGGAGTTTTAAGGCTGTTAAATGTCCTTACTCGGTGCAGGGTTTCACAAATCTTTTCACAAATCTTCAATTAGAGGCTGAAGTGATCTGACTGAATTCATGTTTTATTGTATGAACCTGAGCAAAACAAAACAAAAGTGTTGGGTCCAGTTCTGGTTTGGGTCATAATCAATTGTTTATTATTGAGAACAGCTCTATTTATAAGTTTAAAAAGTTGTTAAAAAAGAGTCACATATAACAAATGACTTCCCTTTTCCTTAGCTGTGTGACTCGGACAGCTACCGTCTGTTATCTATTGAAAACAGTGTGGACGTGCATGTAGTGTGTGCTTCCATGTCTGTCGTGTGAGTGCCTGTTGGATAACAATAATCTATGCAGTGTTACTGTTCCACACCAGAAGTCTTCAAGCATCTGTCTTAATCTTTAGTTTGGGGATCCTGTAAATAGCGACTTTACTCTCAACAGAGTGGAAGTCTATTGTTTATTGACAATCTTAGAAGTCATAAAATAAAACATACACAATGACCTGCTTTAATTATATACCTGAATTATATCATTATATAAGATTATTTTATCTTACTTTATAACATTTTACATCACTGTTCTTAATTGAAAATCAAGGTGACAGACACACTTTCTGCATATGGGTAGAATGTTTTCCCATGTGCATGAATATCATAACATGAGCACAAGCCTGGATTTGAGTCACTGTTTGAGGTCAGCCATGCCTCCAATAGCCTAGATTGCCAACAACCAATAGGCCTTCATCCCCATCATCATATGCCAAAATGCATGGATTACTTAGTAGGTTGTGGGCATCCTTGGTACCAGAGAGCATTCTGGTCACCAAAACAGATAGGGATTTTTTGTTGGTTAAATGACATGACTGATATCATTCTGTCATTCTTTGGATGCATAGTTTACACACTGCTTCCAATATAACAATGCCTAAACCAAACCTACAGTGTGAATATATCAATGTGTTACTGTTCTCTGAAGCACATATATGGGATGCCTTGATTCCCACACATTTCCAAGCTCCAGTGTGACTAGAAAACAAGACTGCCTTTATGTACTCCCTACTTTTAATTCTGCAGACGGCACAGAGCATTCAGCACAATAACACATGGAAGTGTCCTACTTTCCCTACCAAGCATGTCAAAAAGAAACATATAATCATCTGACATGTTTTTTTGTAAAAATGCAGTACAATTTACACGAGTGCCAGAAAATAATTCATTTTGATTAAAAAAAAGTTTATTATCAATACAACTTCACAAATATTCATCAGACAGCCTCTTGATAAGTTGAATGAGATAAGAGCTTTGTTTAAACTCTTAAACCAGTCGAGATTAAGGGTTGCAGTAACAAAAAATGCTTCTAATCTGTCTCCCTCTCTACTCACCAGTCAGCAGCTCTGATTGTAAGCCACAGATTTTCTTTGCCACTCACAGCTCAATACTGAATTAATTTTCTCAGAGGATTATAAGTCACATGATTCACAGGTGCAAATAATAGGGGAGGGGGGGGGTCCACTCATAAGTCCTCTTGGCTGCACTTGATTTTTTATTAAATTTTTCTACCATTTATTGCTTTATTCTGACAGTTTAACAATAATAATTGGCTAAAGGAATCCTTCAAAATAGCCAACATGATGTTAATATAAAAGATATAATATAAAAACTCACTGGAATGTTCTGCCAGTATTGTAACTGTGTAACTGGTTGGCTTTGAGTCTTTGTGCAGTGGGACAAAAGTTGCATAATTTCCTTCATAATCACATAGATGAGAGGTCTTTCAAATGATCACGGCATTTTCATGTGTGCTTTATACTCATATCAAATTCCCCATTTTAAAGACAAAATGTTTTCTTTAGTGACTAATTTCCTGTGCAGAATTATCAGAACTGTTTGGAACACAATAAGGAAAATAAGGAGAGACAAAGATCACCATATTACTGACACTACTTCTAATTGCTGTGTTTCTTATAACAATGTATTTTTTATTGATTCCTTCAATTACTTATGTCAGGGAAAGCCCAATTTTTTTTATAATTTCCTGAAATATATCTATATTTTTACTTTATTTTCTATGGAAAGGAAGCAACTTGGAGAACAGTTATTCCCTATAGGGCAGAAGAATGCAATGCTTAAAAACAGATTGTATTTTTTAAGGAAAAAGAAAAAGTAAGTACAGTTAAGATTAATATGTGTTTACAGAGGCTATCAATAGAAAACGTTTTCTATTGAAGGCAGGTTTATTTCATTTTGATCTAAATAACATTACTCTCTCTTTGTCTGTCTTTAACAAAGAGCATTCATTACGTAGTTGTGAATATACTGTGCCCTGTTCGTTAGCTCAGAAGCTTTATATGCTACTATTGTAAACCCAACAGCTGGGGCCCAGGGTGTAACTTTGTATACATCAAAACACAAAGCCCACAGCCCCACCTTAACTCTTCTTCTGTATTAAATGATCAAGGGTAAAACACAAAAAAGGCTTTAAATATTATTCTACTGGTAACAGAAAAACTCCAGCACATAGGTAAAAAAAAAAAGTATTTTAAACAAATCAATGTTTTGAGTAAAGGAAGAGTCTTTTGTTTTTCATTTTTATGCAGATGACAACAGACTCTGTTATCTAGAGCTGTTTTTTAGCTTTAGTTTTGGTGTGGTGTGTGTCTGATACAAAAAATAAAATAAAATAAAAACATAAAATCCTTTAGTCAAAATACCATGACCTTGGCTAGTTGTTTTGTGATCTCAGATGCTCAGTGAGGAATCTGGGTGTTACTTTTAATTTTGAAATGCCTTTTAATGCACATATCCCTTGTGTCTTCAAGAATTGTATTATCTTAAAAATGTTACACACAACTCTACATCCTGAACCAAGATCTGTGTATCCTCTTTTAGGACAGTGTATTTTGATGCAAACTTCTTTTAATCTCATGCTTCAGCCCATAGTCCCCGTTTGTGATTGTTTTGCAAAAGCAGACCACTGTCAAAACTTAATGTGCTGTAGGAGGTCCCAGACAGGTTGTAGGTTAGTGTTGTGTTTCTTTTTTTAAAGCAAGGCCAAAAACAATTCCAAGAAATATATGTATTCAGTTACGTTCACGCATTAGCAAGAGATGAACATGTTTAGGCAATATTTTATTCTAACAGGTTAAATTACCAGCAAGACTAGAAAAATAAATAAATAAATAAATAAATAAATAAATAAATAAATAAATAGGCCTAGGCCTTAAGCTATAGACTCCCAGAGAAATTTGTCTCTGATTTGTCATCCTATAGTTTTTGCTTTTCCCTCCTCCTTGCCTAATGGTTTACATTTACTTTTTTGCATTAAGAACACATTCTTGAGGGGTTTTTTATGTGTGAAATGCTCTTTGGCAACTTTGCAAAGGGTGCTTTACCAAATAAAACTAAAATCGGTTGTTTTATTGAAATTATTATTGTTATTATTGTTGTTGATTTTTTTTTATGTTCTCCATGCAGCTAATAAAACCTTAATTTAATAATGAATCCACTAACGTGACATTCTATCTTTCAATATAGCTTGTGTGTTTGTCTATTTCCAGTTGGTCTACAAATTCAAACACATGTATTTCCTGTGTGGCTGGCCGCTTGTGGAAGCAGATAGCAAAGTGAGCTCAATTTTACGGATGCAGTTGCCAGTGTAAACAGGGCCTTGTTGTCTCTCTCTCTCTCCTTATTAGTCTGCTCTCTTTCTATTTTCCACCCTGGATAAACATGGATCTTTGGAATCATAGGAATGTCTCTGAAGGTGATCAGTTCAGGAGATGATGTTCTGTTCTGTTAACTGTCAATAAAGGAACACTGAAGCAAATTTTGCACAGTGGGTTGGGTTAGTGGCAAAAAGTTGAATTCTGATAAAACATTGAAAATTGCAATTAACAGCATGTTTTTATTCCAAAAAATCTAATTGTCTGTACAGAACATCTGGTCATTTCCTGCAACAAACTAAGCGGTTCTGAAGTAAAACATTTTTTTTCAACCCATTTTTGAAAAGCTCTTTTTTTCTGCCTTAAACGAGACACTGTGTGAGATCTAATTTTATTTGATTTTAAAACAAAAACACAAACAGCCCCTGCATTGTTCACTCTGAGTATTGTAAACAAGGGTTATATTATTAAACAGAGGTCAGCGCTCGCTGTTTTTGCATCAGTTGCTAATTCACAGTACATAACTGCTGAAGTGGTGTGCTCATATCATTGTTCCTCCTCATGATAACTGGATTAAAAAAAAAGCCTGTTGCTGGAATATTGTGCCCACAGTGGCGTGGTCTATAACGATGCTGGGGTCGGTGCTGAGCAAACATTTCAGTGCAATGCTGGCTCTTATCAGACAGCATAATTAAAATGCATTAAAATGCTATTCCACTGCAGAGAAGTAATTTTCTTTGTTGGTTTCTCATTTTAAACTGTGGGGTGAAACCAAACAGATCCCTATTTTATTCACTGATGCAGACATCACAATATATAAAAAAGAAAAGGAAACATTTGAATGCAGTAACTGTGTGTCTACAAGGGTATAAAACATTGAAAACAGGAGTCTATGAAACTGGATCCAGTGCAAATAAGTGTATGATATTGAGACAAAACATCAAGAAAAAAAATATATAGTATATTGTCTTTCTGTATGTATTTAATAAAACCTAAAGTAAACTTTATATCTCCTGATCGATTCTCCTTTTTATAGGTGAATTAAAATTAACACATTCTTAATGTCGTGAATTTGACTATAAGTTGGAATCAACAGGAGCACAAATGTGGAATAAGTGAAAGTAAAAACATCCATCAGCTTCAGCCCTGAACTTTTCTCTGGATAGCTGCAGCTGAAGAGGACAATGTAACACCAGGGATTTCAGGTGGCACGAAGGTCAACAGAATGGCTGGAAGTTTTTATTTTTGTTAGAGAGATTTCCAGATGTTTTAAGGTCACACGAGGAATGAGCTCATTTCTCAAATTAAGCTAAAATGAGAACCTTGCTTAACCCTGTGGTGAATCAGTTATTTTACACTTGACCTCAATATATCATTGCACATACAGTGGCTATAGAAAGTATTCACCCCCCTTGGATTTTTTCATATTTTGATGTGTTACAAGCTGAAATCGTGATGCATTTAAATTGAATTCTTTTCTTCTAAAAATCTAAACCTGAAAAGTCTTCATTAGATTAGTATTTACCCACTGCACTTTGACACTCTTAAATAAGCTCAGGTGCAACCAATTACCTTCAGAATTCACATAATACATAGACTGGATCCACCTGTGTGCAATAAAAAACATGATTTCAGATTAAATACACCTGTCTCTGGAAGGTCTCATAGTGCCTACAAAGTGAAGATTCTACCATTAAGACCAAGGAGCATTCAAAACAACTCCAGGATAAAGTTGTGGAAAGCCACATATCAGTATAAGGGTATACAAATATTTAAACGGCATTGAATACCACTTGGAGAAGAGTCAATCAATCAATTCCATTCTAGTATTCTCTTGATGAGTTCTACATTCCATCCGATAGATGTCAGTATATCTTCTTTTGCATACATGACTAGATACGGTACTCTCGTTTCATATAATAATATACAGTAAGGTACAGTGCTGCCATGTTGAGTTAGTTTGTGACATTAAACATAAGTTAATTGCTGTCCGCTTGATCGGTCACTACACAAATGTTGGCGTGTCATTGATTTCCATCTTGGTTTTAAGGTAATTAGAAACTACCAAATTCTTATGGCGGTCTTATACAACTGTTCAGTATCTTTCCAAGTATCACAACAATCAAAATCTATGCATCCCATAGAAGAGTATACAATCAAATCAGTAATACTCAACAAAGAGGCTTGTTGACCCTGGAGGTTTCCATTCCTCACTTATCACTGCCAGATTGTTTCTGTGTTTGTATGGGAGAGGAAGCCCAACTCATTTCCCCAAAGACTAATTAATCCTCTAGTGGTTGTACAACACTAAATTATTCCAAGTATTGAACCCTGTGCTATTTAAAAAAGATCTTATCCAGACCTCTATAAAGGGGGGGTCGCTCTCTTCACCTTTCACACAAAATGTAAACAAACTCTTGGCTTCAGCATGGGAACAGTACGTTTTTAAAAGATGCAATAAACATGCTGTAATTTGTCCTGCATATCTACATAGTAATCTCTAAGTCATAACCCCTTCAAGATCAGATGAACCCCATTTTAGAATGCTATAATTATGTTTATGTTCTACTTAGGGTTGTCTTGTTTAAACAACTTATCACAATGCATGACAAAGCTACTACTAGGGAGAAGAGTTCATATTATTTTCTGTGGTAGCGCTAAAATAAACAAAACATCAATCCAGTAATAAATATTTCAGATCTCTACTTTGAGATCAATATAGTGGAGATGTTAATGAGACTCCTCGAGATTTGCATGTCAAGGAGAGAGCAAGTATAGCTGCCAGAGCCCTGGGAGAAATGGGGAGCAAGATCCCAAAGTTGTATGTGCAGCTGGGAACAAGAGCTGATGCTACGAATACTCAGCCATTGCATTGCAGAGGCGGTCTGCCTGAGCGACAGCACACTGTGGCCTATAGGCAGCTTTGTTAGACAATGCTTTCATGAGTTCCCCATGGTGACCAGAAATGTCCCACCCCTCTTTGGGTAGTATTCTCAACCCACACGATAGCTAGAGTTCAGGAGGAGGATAACCGTCCAATCATGTTGCTCTCTGCTCCAAGCACAACCAATGAGA
Organism: Amia ocellicauda; assembly: GCF_036373705.1. Lineage (NCBI taxonomy): Eukaryota > Metazoa > Chordata > Actinopteri > Amiiformes > Amiidae > Amia > Amia ocellicauda. The sequence goes on from NC_089859.1 coordinate 30,706,725, forward strand.
TGCACCCTCACATTCACACATTATCATAAATGCCACAATAAGTTGCATCCCCTGCGTCAGTAGCTCAATGACATAGTGCCACAACCACACTTCCTCTTGCTTAAACTCCCTCCACCTCCCCAGTCTCTGCCTTTGTAGCACTTCCTTGGCTCCATCCATCATGTGAGGGGGTTCCAATTAAGGCCAAAATAACTCCATTACTTCAATCACTACTTCTTCCACTTACGTCTATAGGGGGCTGTCTGAACTGCTGAAATCTATATAGTAGAGGATAATAAAAAGAAGTATTACTATTTTTATTTTTGTTGTTGTTTCTGCTGCTCTGAAATAGTTGCGTTTTGCAGTGCATAAAGTAAATCAAGTATTTATATATAGCTGTAGTCAAACGTAATCACACTCTTAATTTAAAAAAATATTAATCAGTGATTCAATTATTTTAATTAACATTGTTCATTAAACTATATTTTTGTTTAAAAGAGAAAATGGTAAAGATACCAGTTGATTGAACATCCTGTACATACATTTTGCATGTATATTTCGAATATAAGCGGCATTTGTGATCAATTAGGTCCAGGTGTTATGTACAGTTGAATGTAAACTTTATACACAGTAAAGGCATGACACAAATGCATTGTATTCTGTAAAAGGATGTTATTTTTGATTGAAAACCTGGCAAACTATTCCACCTGCCTCAGCTGTTTTCACAGTTAGTTCTAATCAGTATCTGCCCTTTTCCTGTTGTGGAGCATTCTCGTTGGCCACTTTTGTAATGAGCTGTATTATTGTATTTCAGCCAATGATTATATTCTCTGCAGTGTAGAAAACACGAGCACACATATTCTGCTTCGATTGTAAACAGTAAACACATCTGAAAAGCAAATCTATATAATCTCTTACCTTGGACAGCTTGTTCTTTATTAACATATTTTATAAAATCTATTATGATCTCCTCTGATCGAAAAGTTGACCCCTCTCCAAAAGGTAAACAGCAGCTTTTGTCCTCTCACACACCAGCCCTGAAACTTTTAAACTTTGTATTTCTGTATTTGTAAAACCATAAGAACATCAAATGTAACTTTGCTGGGTTTTAAACCATATCACCAAATCTCACACTTAGTGCTCAGAAATGCAACCATGATAATATTAGGTTGTTTGTGTAGCAGCTGCATTGATTCTCACATTTTGAAGATGAAGCAAAACATTCATCAACAAAAAAGGAAGACATTCTCAACTAGAATATAAAACAACTTGAAATGAAATTAACTCATATATTTAGGTCAATGTTAGATGCATTTTTATAACTACAACACTTTTGCAGCGTGTGTGAATTAGCACATTGACGTCATTTATTTCACAGCCATGTGTTCCCATTTCCAAATACTTGTGAGAGAATGGAGTCTAGCTCTGATTTACAACAACCACAGGGAAAAATCATTGAACTCTTAAGACAAGCTTCCTGCAGAAATGGTAACAACAGTAAAGCGGACTGAAAATATTAAGTAATTTTAAAGAACTCTTCTATTTATGGGACAGAACTAAAAAAAAATAGCGCTGGCTTATTTTTGTTTTTATACACCAGTTCTTGGAGCAGGGAGTTGTCATGGTTGGCGGAGAAGAGAGAATAGCCTTACTATAACCCTTGTTAATCAATTGGTCATGTAAGTGGGGGTTGAGGACTGCTGTAACAGGTGGGTTTACTTAGATACAGTATTCTTGTTAAAGAAGTCACTGTGGTAAGTGGGCAATGTAGATCAAAGTAGTGCCGAAAGATTATGTTTTTCCATTTTACATAACATCCTTCAGCAGCCTGCTCAGAGAAGAAATGTCCCAAATATAATGTTCTTGAAACTTATAGGTGCCAGAGAGTGTGGGAAATACTGGGTCAATTTTGTCCATATCCAAACCAAATAGAAATCTGCTAAAAGCAGCTGTGCAAGTTAGGGAATGTGAATCTCAGCTTTTCGGTGACTGCATAGCCCTGTTCAAGTCACATGTCAGTACGTTTGTGTCAGCAATTGTAACACTTGGGCATTCTTTTTATAAACAGACCAGTGTTCAAAAGGGAGAGCAGTTTCTGTCAACTTACTGTGGGCATATCAATGCGTGGGCTTACAAGCTCAGCATTATTTCACCAACTTCAATCGTGCATTGACATGTCAGCCATTAACAGTTCTATTGTCCTATACATGCGGGCTTAACATTTAAAGAAACATTTTGAAATAACAGGAAGGAAAGTGTTGGATAAAAAAAGGCTGTGCAAGCATATATTAACAGTGATCTTTATGTCCAAGGTCAACTCTTTCCAATATTGTGCGATTTTAGATTTGCTGCACACATTCTAAAATGATTAAATTCTATACCGCTTTTTAACATTACAAGAATTTTGTAAACCAATTTAATTCCAATTGATACACTCCTAATTCATTTCTGGTTGTGGTATTGTTTTCTTTGGGGGGTGGGGGGAATGAATCACCCATAAACATGGAAATGTTTTAAAGTTTTATTTAAGAACCACAGCAGTTAATACTGAATGCATCATTTCTCAAAAAAAGTGTGCAATGTCAATTGGCTTTGGTGTTACAAAAATGAGCAGGAAACAAGCAGTATATTAGCCTTTCGCTCATTGAACTGAGCTGGGTGTCTTCAAAATCCAGCCTCCTCGGGAGCTGAATAGCATTAAGCTTCTTTCTCGTATGTCCTTACGGCCACAACATTCCCCATGGTGCATTTCTATAAGACAAGGGCACAGGTTAGGAGAGTTTACATACAAATGTCTTCATACTAACATGCCAAGTCACTCAACTTAGATGTTGCATGCTATTTTTGCTATGTGTATGCATTTAAAAAGGTGGAAATTGCACTTTGTATCTGTATAAAGGAATAATTGAATACTTTTCTATGTTTTGTTATCTCAAACATGTATTAATGCTGCAGTCTGGCCAGGGGGGATGTTACTTGATTAGGCTAAATAGGATCATTTTAAAACACTTGGCTGTTTGGGCTCATCTGAATTAAATGGTGGAAATCCTAAAACAACCATATACTCACAATTGTATATTGGAATCAGGAGAAGACACATCTTTTTATACATCTTTAGTACAAAGAACAAAAACTACATATTTTTGTGTAAAATCAAACTACATGTGTTTTCCAGGTGTCTGCACGAATCGACAAATTGTTACTTCTCCAGCAGTGACAAACAGGTCTGTTTTAGGAAACCCATTTTCAAACAAGGAATTGTGGCTAATTCAATATGTCTTGCAATCAACATCCAATGTTGGGGAATGTTAACACAATACCCGATAACTATTATCCCAGGCAAAATAAATTATGTCTTTACAGAATAAGTAAAACATGACCAACAATCCTTATGTCAAATCAAATTTCTTGCAGTCCTTCACTAAATACAAAAATCCAGATGCTAAATTAATTTAAATTAATACTGGCAAGGAAATGAGTCAGTGTGCAACTACAGACACACTGGGAGGCCAGCTGTGTAGTCATTTTCCATAATATACAAATACAACATTTTCTTTCAGACAAATCCATCATTGCAGGACTGACTCCTTCTGTGGTGCCTATAAAGGACTTGGTTTCCACGGGATATTAAAGCACCACATGGACAAGAAAAATTGCCCAGATCTCCCCATTTCTGAGTTTCTAGGGAAATTCAGGATAAAAATACAACCCAGAAAAAGCCATTCAGACTTTAAACGTGTTTCATTAAGTGGTCGATACAGTGCCTAATAAACCCCCCAACCCCAGCAGAAAATATTGAATACCCAGGCGTCTTACCACTATCAATTTTCCATCTTTCACTTCTCTTTCTAGTGTCGTCTGCTTGCCGTCCCACGACTGCTTCTGCACAAGTTTGCCGTTTTCCATAGTAACTTTGGTCTGGAAATAGAAAAAGAGAGACGCCTCGTTGGTGTCCCAGTGCCGTGTCCATCAGCGGGCACTGATGCCCTCCAAGGTGCCCGTCCTCCGGGGCTGTTCACTCCCCTGTGCTGGACCGGGGGAGGGGGGCACATCGGCGCTAGCACCCACCTTGGTCTTTCTGTCGTCGGCGGTGGTCTCCTCAAACTCCTCCCCCAGTTTGAATTTAACCTCGGTGGTCTTGAAAGCGCTCTGGGATTTGATAGAAATCACGTCCCCTTCCACGCTGAATACCAGATTGGGTTTGGCCATGTTGCCCATCTGCCGGGTGGCAAAGCCCACACCTGCCAATCATGGGGGGTGGGGTGGGATAGAAATATGCATTTAAGTAGGTGAATATGCAGAACACAAAAAACAACAAACTGTATGCAAATCAGGTGTACTTTTTGAAATGTACTTTGTTGAATAATCACAGGCACTTGCACCTAATCTTTTTTAATGCAGATTCGGTTTCAGCCTTGTGCCAGCTGTGCTGGCACAAGGCTGAATCCGAATCTACATTAAAAAAATATATAAATATATATATATATAAAAAAGCTCAGATCCTATTCAACCACTAGAAAAAACTTTATAAGCAACACAATAGCAGAATGTACTATATGCTGTAAAGAAAAGTAATACAGCACCTTTGCAGAAACCAAACTCCTAGCAGAACAACTACATCACTACACATCCTTACCCAGAGCCTTCATGTAATCGTCGAAGTTATCACTATGGATCATTTTCCATGTTCCTACAAATTTGTCCACCATTGTGTCACTGTGTGGTTTTCTTGGCTGATGCAGGCGCTAATTGGTGGCTGATGATCTGCGGAAGATGCGGTCAGGCGCGGTTTATAGCATTTAAAGGGCGCCGGCGTCACATGGCTCCTTCAGCCAGCCAATCAGCACATGACACGTCACGGCATATAGAGCAGTCCAGAGGAGCAGATTCGGAAAGCATGGAGAAATGTGTGGCAATGGTTTGGAAATGTCATTTGCACACACACACACACACACACACACACACACACACACACACACACAAGAAAACGTGATTACTGAGTTGTGTTTTGTTGCTCAATCCTGATTTTTGTGTGTGTGTCGGTTAGGGGTGAAGTGTTTCAGGATGAATCAGTTGATTTATACATAGTTGTTGCATGCAAGTTTTAGAAAGAGCTTTGTTCTAAACCCCAAAGTTGAAGGTGTTGTTATTTTTATTTATTTTTCGTTTGTTTGTTATCTATTCAGGGGTCATCAGTGATAATAGTTACAGCTGTGCATTTATTAAAACAGGCATGTGCTTGTGATCACTCAAAAACAAGTGTTGAAGAATAGACCATGTTTCATCCAGTAACACACACACATACACACACACATAAAAACATAACTAACCATTGTGTTACTGTTTCTTGATTGTGTCCGTATTTCAGTGTAATTTCTGCAGATCATACCCTTCACACCAGGAAGAATAGCAGATCGGTGTCACTGCAACTGAGTTCTGAGTTCATATGCAGTTCAGTTACAAGTTCAGTTAGGCATCTTGTTATTAAATAGTTGTATATACTTTACTGTTGTGTTTAAGAATAAGCACACTTGGGGTGACATTGAACAAATACAAGGTCACAATATTTTTTTCTTTAGCTGAGATATAGGTCTGAAGTGGCCATTAAAGTTTAGTATGAATGGTGTTTTGTAGAAAATGCCAAAATAATAAAATCCCCAAGAACATTATGTTGATGTCTGAGAAGACCATTTTGAAACAAAGTGTACCAAAATAGATCTTTTTAGTCTTCTACGACGGTTACAACATAATAAAGCTTATTGTTCTTACCCGTAATATTGACAAAGCCTGTTCAGTGATAAACTGCTATGAAATGTTTGACCTCTTCTGGTCATAGGAGCATATTGCAAGACAATATGTATAGGCTATATAGACCATATTTCTTTTTTTGTGTGAAACATTATATGTGGGAAATTAGATAATCAACTTCTAAGATTTGATGTAACTGTTTTGTTTTGTTCCCCCTCAGACCATCTTCTTCACATTTATCTTGATTTACATTCAGTGTTAAAATATATTACCTCAGATCAATTCTCATTGAAATTTGTAGCATTTCAGGAGTAGACAAACTCGATTCAGGTCACGTCCATCCAATGAAGTATAAATAAATAGGGTCCCTAACACACACACACACACACACACTGTTCGTTGCTTCACATCCCACCTCCCCCCCAGTCAGTGCCTCTGCTGCAGCTCCTTGGCTCTCTTCCCATCATTCCCTGTCAAGTGAGCAAAGCCAAGCAGCAATACAATTAACTAGCCAGAAAACTTTCAGACTAACTTGACATCAGTCTGTCTTCTTCCGTTCCTCAAAGCAAACTTAAAGTCCAACTGAGTAAGTTATCATAGCAATACATCCTTAATCTTAAACATGCTCCAGTGTAGGCTAACTCAAAGTTAGCCGAATCTGTGCATAAAAACTCAAACTTCTAACTAATGAAAGCACTTGACATACCCCTCTAAAATAGCAGCAGCCCAGTTCATAATCAGGGTTGCATTTTTACTGAAATAAAGTAAACTTGACATATATTTTAATAATAACAAAAATAGTACGAACCCCCTTTCATTCAAATTAAATCAGCATCATATCAAGGTGACAGTTTATTTTCCAAATATCTTTGACAATGTTTCCGCCTTATCTCAGATGACTATGGTAGGAGTTTAGGTTTGTTGTATTTGAGTGTTAAATGGGTCAGTAAACACAGATAACTTGTACAGGATGATGCAGTTAATACATGGTATGGTTTTGACAGTGAGGTTCGAATGTCAGTCAGTAAGCAGTTTGCTAACTTCCTTGAGCAATGTTTTATTCTCAGTAATGGAAACCTAATGTCAATATAATAAGTGTGGGAAGCTACACAGTTAACTGTATAGGCCTACATTGATCAAACTTTTTTTAAGAGGATGCATGTGGTTTTTCCTGTAAGAAATTTCCCCACAGTTATTTTCCAGAACAATAAGTCTGTATGTATTTTACAGGTTAAAAAAGTAACACAAATAAAGTGTAACTTTGTCCTTTTTTTATTCAAACAAAATATTAACACATTGTTTTATATACACATAAATAAATCAGTTGGAACGCCTTCTACTTCTTTGCTGCCTCTTTTGCTTGCGGGTCCTTTGCTATGCACAGAGCCTGAAGCGTGGAAAACATCTCTTTACTCGTTAGGTTGGCTCCTTTCATGACAAGTCTCTCTCCATCAGCTGCATAAAAAACATAAAAATACATTGAAGAAGGCCATATAAATAATTCCTTATGCACTCCATCAAATGCATAGACTAATTTGAGTTTTATTATAAAACCAGGTACAAATCAATGCATTACAAAAAAACAGGAGGGTATTATGGTCTTCTTTCATATAACCCCATCAAACCCTGTGGAGCTAAAGTAGTTTATATGGTAGGAAATGTGTTTCTTTCAGTCACATATGTAGTAATCCTGATACTAATAACACAGTACCTTAAGAAACACACGAGCCCTTTAGTGCTATTACTCATTACTAATGCTATTACATAGAGGCATTCTTAGATACACATCAAGATGCATGCAAAATATATTTTACTGTTAAAATGGTTCCATACATTCAGGTTACTACAGCATCAGTCTCCGTTTCACTTACCAAAGGTAATGTCAATGACTGGATCTGATCGGTCGTGTTTCACATCTGTTATAAATTCACAGTTGGCATTTGTTGACCTGGCCTTTTCGGTCCCCACCATAGCAAGAAACTCCCTGAATAATGACACACACACAAATACTCATTGAATTTACATGTAACAGGTGCTTTACCCTGTCTGGCATTCAAAAACAGCATTGATCACAAGTTGCATTTCAATTAAATGTATTCCACCACACAAATGTAATGTTTTTGTTTGTTCGTTTGTTTTTTTTCTGTTCAATGGCAAAACAGCAGAATGGTTTGTACGTGTCTGTGTTAAATGAACTGATTTTGATGCAAGTTAAATGTACGGTGATCACAAATATCAATTCTAAAGAGGCAGAAATGTTCCTGATGAAACAGATTAGAAATGCACAGCTCTCCCCGACACTCCCTTTAAATGATGGGGGGATCCAATCTCTGCAGGCTTCAATGTGCCATTGTGCCACAATGCGTCACTCAGGAATCTCTGATGCTCGCAGTTGCTGTCTTATCTATTCTCACTGCCGTCTCAAGCACGCCTGTACCCGAAGCAGCCGGCTACACACGATAAGCTGGGAGATCACAAGCACATTATTGTTTTTCACTGAGGCATGACGGGCTTAGTCTAGTAATTGTCCTGCTGCTTGTTGCACCCAATGGATTGAACGCTGCCCTTCATTTGTTATTACCTTCGAATATACAGCACAGTGCTCATTGGCATGCATGTCAGTAAATTACGATCTGTACTCAAGGTCATGTCTCCTCGCTGAAACATCGCTCGCTTTTTCATTTTAAGCAACCTCTCGCAGTATCATACCTTGTGGAGCGCACGTTAGCTTCGAAAGGACAGAACTGCACAAACACTTTCTTCACAGCTTTCAGCACCAGTGTCCCCTTGGACGCAGCCATTTTCGCACAGAAATATTTAACCTTTCACCTCTACGCTTTCTCCTACGTCAGACTCCAACTCCCAGAATACACCTCGGTGTACTGCAGGCAAGCGTAGAATTATTATATGAACGGTGATATAGCTGAGGGGATATCAGGCTACATTTTGCTAGAAAATGTAGAATAAACATGCTGCTTATACTTTCATGGGATACCATTTTACAATGAATTCACTATTTAGTATGTCGGCTAAACAATACAGTGTATTCCTTAGGCTGTCAACGCAATGTACGTACAGTGTATTGCTGCTTGGCTACGCAATGTACGTACAGTGTATTGCTGCTTGGCTACGCAATGTACGTACAGTGTATTGCTGCTTGGCTACGCAATATGCTTAAAGTATACCACTGTGGTCAATGTACATGGTGTGTACTATTAAATTATGGTCGGTTAGCTATTCAATGTACGTACAGTGTATATGTTAAAACAAAAAATACATTATTGTTATACAGTGCCGTGTGGCGTGCTGAAATACCTCGATGTCTGCAACACACTGACTAATAAATGCAGTTATTGTTTATGCCAGTAGATGGCACTAATGGATAATGGATGTTCTGACTTGCCAAGAAACGAGTGTATGGAGCTAGTTTACCATATTAAATGTACATTCAAATGTACAATACACCATATCTAATGTTTTCACTAACATTCAAATTTTACCATTACATATTGTAACCACAGCGGGCATGCTCCCATCACATGCCAATTTATGTTATGCAGCGTTTGTTTTTATGACCCCAGTGATGTTAAATTGAGGACAGTGACAGGTAAATAAAAAAGACAGGACCATTAGTAGAATGTGATGCCTTCAGATTCCAAATCAAGGAATATAAGTGGCATGGGCAATACAACAGACAGGATGAGAATGGATGGAAATAAGCTGTGGTTGGTTGTTGCCGAGATGAGACAGAGGTCATGTGCATGGAAAGGGTCACTAGTTTTCCCATTGTTGGCAGTTTTGTCAAGTAGCATTAATTCAGGCATCAATTAAGCGAGTGTCTTAGACTGACACACAACTCAGACAGGCTTTTCGTTAACGAGGACCTTTTGACATTAAATGTCAATCTCTGTGGGGTGTTCAGAAATATACTCTGATGGGTTGAGCTGATTTGGTCTCACGACAACAGTCAGTAACAGAAAATCAGATACGAAGGCCGTATTTTGAAGTGGGACTGCCAACCCGTTTGCGTGCAATAAGACCAAACAAAGGATTTACAGCTGATCCAGAGCATGGTAATTCCCAGCACTCACCTCTTCCTTGCAAAATTCTGTTCTACTAATGTAAAACCCAATAAACCCCAAAGCCAGTCAATTTCAATAACCTACTATGCTAAGTCATCTTTTTACACTACAATGCAAGAACATTGTTTTTGTAACTAAAAATAATAGCGCAATACATAAACGCTTATTCTAATACAATAATAATCACACAAAACACCTGTAAAAGCAGGAGAATTTAGAGAACATTACTTGAACATCTTTAGTGTGCGAGAATAAAACCTCAGGAGAGGTTTAGCTAAAATATTCAACATCCATAAAGAATCTGATAGAGGACACACATCAAAATGAATTGCAACAGAAGGGACATGGTTTAAACTGAGTTTTGGGTGACTAAAAGCAACTGCAGTGCAGGGTTTTGAATACTGATTTCCTAAGACTTCATGAAACAGTTCATTATATTCTTATTTTAATAATCTTTTTGCAGTCTTTTAAGATGGGCTAGATTGCCTCCTGCCTTTCATAAATGTTCAAAAGTATGCTTTAAAATATTATATCTCATATTAAATGTAGTTTGGCCTTATTGGTTTTGCCACCAAGTACTAAGTCAAAGAGGTCAAATACTTATTTCCCTCATTAACATGCAAATCAATGTATAACTTTTTTTAAATGAGTTTTTCTGGATTTTTTGTTGTTATTCTGTCTCTCACTGTTAAAATACACCTACCATTAAAATTATAGACTGATAATTTCTTTGTCAGTGGGTAAACGTACAAAATCAGCAGGGGATCAAATACTTTTTTCCCTCACTGTATATATAGTACTTTGCAAAAGTTTTAGGCAGGTGTGAAAAAAATGCTGTAAAGTAAGAATGATTTCAAAAATAGACATGTTAATAAATTATATTTATCAAATGCAAAGCAAATGCAAACTAAATGCAAAGTGAGTGAACAGAAGAAAAATCTACATCAAATCCATATTTGGTGTGACCACCCTTTGCCTTCAAAACAGCATCAGTTCTTCTAGTTACACTTGCACACAGTTTTTGAAGGAACTCGGCAGGTAGGTTGGCCCAAACATCTTGGAGAACTAACCACAGTTCTTCTGTGGATTTAGGCAGCCTCAGTTGCTTCTCTCTTCATGAAATCCCAGACCGACGCGATGATGTTGAGATCAGGGCTCTGTGGGGCCATACCATCACTTCCAGGACTCCTTTTTCTTCTTATGCTGAAGATAGTTTTTAATGACTATTGCATGATGGATAAGTATCTGCCTGTACTTCTCAGCACTGAAGAGACCATTAATTCTGACCAAATCCCCAAAGCCATTTGCAGAAATTCAGCCCCAGACTTGCAAGGAACCTCCACCATGCTTCACTGTTGCCTGCAGAGACTCATTTGTGTACTGCTCTCCAGCCCTTCGGTGAACAAACTGCCTTCTGCTACAGCCAAATATTTCAAATGTTGACTCATCAGTCCAAAGCACCTGCTGCCATTTTTTTGCACCCCAGTTCCTGTGTTTCCATGCATAGTCGAGTCACTTGGCCTTGTTGCCATGTCGGAGGTATGGCTTTTTGGCCGCAAGTCTTCCATGAAGGCCATTTCTGACCAGACTTCTCTGGACAGTAGATGGGTATACCAGGTCCAACTGTTTTCTGCCAATTCTGCACTGATGGCACTGCTGGACATCTTCCGATTGCGAAGGGAAGTAAGCACGATGCGTCTTTCATCTGTTGCAGTTAAGCTTCCTTGGCCGACCACTGCGTCTACGGTCCTCAGCATTGCCCGTTTCTTTGTGCTTCAAAAGAGCTTGGACAGCACATCTGGAAACCCCTGTCTGCCTTGAAATGTCTGCCTGGGAGAGACCTTGCTGATGCAGTAGAACTACCTTGTGTCTTGTTGCTGTGCTCAGTCTTGCCATGGTGTATGACTTTTGACAGTAAACGGTCTTCAGCAACCTCACCTTGTTAGCTGAGTTTGGCTGTTCCTCACCCAGTTTTATTCCTCCTACACAGCGGTTTCTGTTTCAGTTAATGATTGTGTTTCAACCTACATATTGAATTGATGATCATTAGCACCTGTTTGGTGTAATTGTTTAATCATACACCTGACTAAATGCCTACAAAATCCCTGACTGTGTGCAAGTGTACCTAGAAGAATTGAAGGCAAAGGGTGGTCACACCAAATATGGACTTGATGTAGATTTTTTTTCTGTTCACTCACTTTGCATTTAGTTAATTGATAACATTTTTTCACACCTGCCTAAAACTTATGCACAGCACTGTATATATATATATATATATATATATATATATATATATATATATATATATATATATATATATATATATATATATATAATGTTTATCTTATCTACTACAGTAGTGACAATTCAAATAACAATGTCTTCTCAGGTTTGTTTAGTACATTTATGCTCAGGAGTTAACAAGGTTAAAAAAAATGATTTAAATTGTTAAGTTTCCTTATTTCTTTACTGTGTGTGCCATTGTTGTTGTAAAACATTAATATATCCTATTAGACATATTAGACATCCCCTCTAAAAATATCAAAATCAAATACACAACAGTTTCGATTTGATCTACAGGGAATCAGATTGTGAACACAAACTCATGTGGGATATAAATAGAAATATTTACAGACAGTAAGCAATCTATCCCCTGTCTAAATCTAAGTTTAACTTAAAAACCTCAAGGCCCTTTCCTGAATAGCTTAAAATAGCTATGAATTCTTTCAGAGTGAGGCAGTGCTGACAGAGACTTGGCTTCTTTAAAAGGGTCATGTCCCTTACCAATATCACACCCTAGCTGCTCCTGCGTTCATTTATAAACTATGACGAATAGAACTGAAGGGTTGTCAATAAATAAAGAATTGAAATTATCAATTATAATCATGGACGCTACACCATGACAATCAGGAGTCAGGAAGAAGAATTATGTGTACTTACTTTATTAATTCAATTCAAGAAAATGCTTATTAAACTATGTCCTTTAAAACTTAAATTAATATGTTAAGTTTCAGTTGTGAGCAGAAGCTTGCACACACTTTGGCAAATATTTCAATTTAACTTTTGGCTTTTTAAAGAACACATGGTTATGTCAGTTTAATAGATAATATGTATTTATTTGAATTACCTTTAGTGCGTCATTGATATATTCTCAGTAGTGTCATTTGAAGCGTGAAATAAATATATTTTGTCATTATCTGAAAATCTTGAACTGGATTATGAGTATTGTTTTACTGTTACTGTTTATCTGCTGAAGCTTTAAATATAAGACTTTGTTAATTTGAGGCAGTTACAAGGAAAATTCTGATTGGCTTATGTCTGCTGTTGAAAACTTGTGATAAGATAATTCAGAGCTCATTTATCTCTGTTTACCTTATCAAAGAATACTAAACCACTTTCATAGACTATGAAGAAGGAAGTACAATACTTTATTCACTGGTTTTAAAATTAACCATTTGACAACTGTATTTATAAAAGTTATATGACAACATGCAAAACGAATGTTAAATCAGTAAAATTTTCTATTAACAATGGTGGTACAGATATCCCTTGGTTAATGAATTGCTGAAAAACTACTAAAAAGTGTAGTATACAGTAGTAAAAACAGTTAAGTGTAGAGTGGTGTACTGTGGTAAAAAAAAAAAAAACAGCAATTCTTACACAAACCTACACATTTTCCATTTTGAACTTGACCTGAATCCCCCCACATCTACTGCTCTGAATTTAATTATAAGGTCAGAGTTTTTGGTTTGTCTGTTTGTTTTGAGAACAATTAGCCCAGGGAATTCCTGTTCCATAGGAAGAAAACTGGTTCTATGAACTATCATGTCTACAGATAATGTAAACTGGTATCTATTTTGATTTAATAGTGTCCTAATGATGTGCAATGCTTCATGCTTAACTTATTGTATATCCTGAAACTGGATTTTTAAATTGGACAATTTTTTTGCCTATAAATAGGTTTCTTCCTCTCTTATCTTCAAGTCTTAAACCCAAAGGGAATCCTTCATCTGTGTCACAGTTCACAGGAAATCATTAATCATCACAGATGTCTTGTTGTTTGGTCTTGCTGTTTCTTGAGGGTGGGTGGAACAGGCCAACTCAACTTTCTTTCATTTAATCTGTAAGAACAAATAAGCTAACAAGGGGCTCTCACTACAAACAATATAGGAACCTATATATCTGTTCGTCAAGAGTGCAGGAACCTTCAAACACACTTCATTTTGTATTCACTTGGACTTGGGGTGGCGAAAAATCAATTTGCTTATGGTTCATTAGATAACAGCTTACTTTTAAGGCATATAAACCTAAAATCCCGTATCAGCCTCGCTGTCTGAAACATATGGCAAATGAAAAAGAATACAAAATTCAATTCTGTATCTTTTTCTAATGAATGCATTTGCAAAGTTAAGAGTTCAAGGAATTTAGCTTAATCAACTACTGGTAATGAAAAGGAAGTGGCTGTTTATCCCACTCACTAATGTATGGATTCCTGCCAATGTCCTGCATCACTCCATAAATCACACTGGAATGTCCACTGAGGTTAAGGAATTCTTCAGGAGTATGTAAGAAGTCTATTGTATTTCTACAGGATTGTTCTACAGGATTGTAATAATAATAATAATAATAATAATAATAATAATAATAATAATAATAATAATAATAATAAGCGAAAACTCTAATTTGAGGTGCTAACTGGATAAGAGCTCCAGTTTCATTCATGTGCGATTTAGCAACGTGCATTTCTCTTGACATACTGGTGATGTAATCGGATTTACTTGTTGGATTGTGTTGGGCGCCAACACGTGTGCCGCTATAAATAATTTGAAAATCAGGCAGCTCGGCGAGACTACATTTCCCAGAGTCCACAGCGCGCCTCCTTGACAGACGTCTGCGCCACGCCCCCTCCGACCGCGCTGGAGGACAGGAGGAGGGACACACACACACACACACACACACGGGCTGAATGGCAGCGTCGGTGTGCAGTGTAGGAATCTGCATGTTTGAACATATTATAGTGTACAGGGCTATCAGACGCAAGTCCTTGTCATTGAAGTCGAATATATTGATACTGATCGTTGATTGCTTTTAATTTTTTTTATATGAAGAGCAGGTTTCTTGTGGACACCCCTGGGCTGGAAAAAAAACGGAGTTTAAACTTAATAGAGTAGCCGACTGCAATTGCACAGACTGTCGTTGCAGGTAAGAGGTGTTTTTTTTCCCCCTCCTTTCCCATGATCCAAAAAATGCTTTTCAAACTTTTGCATAATGGAGACACTGACAAAGATGTCGCGTTGCTATGGGAGCACGGTAAAACCTGAACTTGGCGTGCGGCTGTGCGGCGGGGCGCCTCGGCGGGCTGGCCGGGACGAGTACTGGGGGGGACGGGGGTCTGCATGCACTGTATGGTGGGGATTGAGTGATGGAGTATTTGATAATATCAAGAATCGCGACTGGGGGTGGGAAAAGGCAGACTTTCCTTCTTGCGGGTCTTCGGGTTGTCTTCTTAACCAGACCGTGCGGCGCAGCCTCGGTGACCACGGTGGTGCAGCTGCAGGTTCACGATTTCCGTTTTTGTGCAGTTTTCCGTGCGTCTTCGTACCCGTTGTCACTGAGTGAATGCACTTTTTTTGACACGGTTTGCCAGGGAGCAATCGACCCCCCTCCCGCGCACAGACGCATGTATGACACACACACAACCCCACCGTGAGCACTGGACGATACTGTACAACCCCCCCTGGGATGCAGGCAAGAGATATGCAGGAGTTTTGGGCTGAACTAAAGAAGTGCTTACCAATGCAGACCCTACAGCTGTCCTGCATGATCTGTGTTTTCTGTTTAAAAACATTTCAATTCATAAAACCAGGAGCGTAGTAGTCTACTACAGTCATTGATTATATCATAGACTATCCCCAGAGTATATGTAAATGATGCACTCCTTTTTTATGCTTCTCATTGGTTTTATGTATGTATTTATTTTTTGTAGCTGTAAAGCACTGCTATATATCAATGTTCTTTAGACAAGTAGTCTTTTTTTGGAATCAAATGAAAATGGCCAGGCTTCAGCCAGCCACAGCCATTCCTGTCCTATAGATCCATGCCCACGCATTTCTTATAGGATTGGGCTCAGACTGGAAAAGCCAATCCAGTCTTCTTCACATGTTGTGATTTTGAGGTCTTGTTGATTCAGGCGGTGTCTCTGCTTCAGGTACCTGTCAGGATGAAATGTGAGGCTGCTTTTTGATGAGTCTAACCGCTGGTGTTCGTGTCTGTATAGATAGTCTGTGGTCTCCTGTCACTGTCACTCTATTACATGTGCACTTTTGACTTTTACCCATTGATCCATCAGGTATTATTGAACTGTTCTGCAGCTGACTACATTTCCAGTAAATAACTGTTTACTGCTGGTTAGACTAGGCTTTGTACCGATCCCTAAAACTGTATCTGCCATGTATCTACGGCTGGCTGGCGATGTATGTATGTTTGTTGGTACTTAAGTGATTTTACAAAATATTTCTGCTAGTCCAATACAGACCATCAGTAGCCTATATTTTCAGTGTTAAAAAGTAGGCTTAGAACTCTTTCAAAGTTTATTTCATTAAATAGGGAGTTATCCACTGATGACTAATTGATTTTTATGCTGTAGGCAGGAATTTGAGAGATTTACAGTCAAACCACATGAACAATTCAGTTAATATGCAGCCTATGTGCTTTTGTTCATTTAGCTGTTCACACGTTATTGCTTTCACTGGCAACTCTTTATTATACCTCTTTACTTAGTCAAAATTTTGGCATTTTACTGCGATGACAGTTAGGGAAAGTTTCAATGTTATGCCAGGGAGTGTCGCTTCTGTTTGTGGATACACATTTCCATCCATAAACTGCTATGCAAGCTCAAAAACAGCAATATCATTCATGAAACCCAAGAAGATGGTGCTTTACATATTGCAAAAGAGTGATTTGTTTTTACACTTATTAGGATATATTTTAAATGCCATGTCAAACACTAGTGTTGATAAATAGGCCTATATCTTTTTTTATGTAAAAAGAGAAAAGACCGAAGATTGTTTGACTAAATATAATAACTAACTATTGAACAAGATGCATCTCTGATTTGAATTTTCACTTTAATGTTCAAAACAAAACAAACAAACAAAAAAAACCCTCAGCAAATGCTCTGATGCACCATTTAACAAGCTTCTCTGATGATAACACAGGAACCTGTTTGAATATTTGTTGGTTGCTGTATTAATGCTGAGCAGTCGGCCCCAGCTGGAAAGTCTTTGTAAGCTTTCCAATAAACCCAATGGATAACTAAGTTCAATCAAGATCTCCAATATTATGGATGGATAATGTATGATAAAAATAATACGTTATCCATACCAGTTAATCATTATGAAAACACTTTTTAAACAAAGCAGGAGCAGTGCCAGATGACATTCTTATTCACTGTACCTTTCAAATAACAAAAGAGGAAGTATTCAGATACAAAGTTATTTCTGGAAGTATTTTCCCTCAACTGCATTTACAATAACGCTGGCTAAGCGTTATGTTTTGTTGCAATGGGTGGAGTGCTATAAATCCTTTTGTCCACGTCTTTTTATTCATGTCACCCAGCGTAGCTTATATAATCTTTGTTTGGAACTCGGCAGCACAAAGAGACAGTTTAAAAAAAAAAAAAGCATTGATTTGCTTAGAGCTGTTAAGCACATGGTAATGTTGGACCTCATTTCAATTACCATGATTTATATTTGAGATCCTGTGCAACATGGTATTACTTTTGACAGGATGAAGTGATGCTGTTTGTTAAAGTCTGTTCTTTGAAAACATTTTGTTACTGGTAATAAGTCATAGTCATCTATTATATCATCATATAACTGCATTCAAATCGATTACAATTCTTCTATTTCTTGGCTAGTATGGGAGAATCTCTAGGGAGCTGAGAGGAACATATAGAAGGAAATCAGCTAGTTTGCAATGCTGGCCAGAATCCTAGTATTCATTTTTGCTTTCTGTGTTTGCTTTCTTTTCTCACTGTGACATTCAAGGTTAAGGTTGCAGCCCCATTTCCTTTTAAGATGAGACACAGTGAAGGAATAGTGATGTGAAATCTGGGTTGTAATTTGTGAAACCAGGATATATGGAATAATGTCATCTTTTCAGACAAGTCCTTTCTCAACCTGCACTGCAAACATCAGGATTAAAGAGGCATCCTCCGAGTAATATTCTCCCTAGGAGCACTGGCGCAGTGTGACTGGTGTGTGATTGATTACAGTGTTGTTGATTCTCGGGGTGGATTATCAGTGGTTAGTTGGCACTGAATCTTTCTCCTGTCAAAATGTTTGTGGTCAGGAGCCTGCCCATGAAAGACTCGTAGAGCTATAATCATGCTGCAACTCTCTTTCACCTTGCACTTGATGGTCTACTCTTTATGCTGAACTCTGCCATATTGTAACATCATCTTTGACATCAAGATGATACAGCTGTGACAAACGGACAACCACAAAATAGCGCAGACAAATATACACACACACCCATAAAAAAACCTTCATATCGTGTAGTTCCAGCTTGTGCTTCACAATTGGACTATTGCAGACTACTGCTCTCTGAAGCCATATGTAGACCATGAGTAAGGAAGTACTGTGGTGAAACTGAACAATTCCTCTTTTGAACCTTCTTGTTTTAATACACCCAGACCCTGTCAGAGCTGTGTGCTGATACCGTCCCCACAGCTGTTATGACTATTCAGTGACACTCTCTCCTCTTTCTGGCCACATCTGTGCAGGGCTGTGTTGAAGTGTAACGTATTGACGTCTCGTGGTCTTTGTCAGACTGTCTGCATGTTGATGCTTGCCCACAGTGATGAGTATTGAGGACATTGTTTTTATTAGCCAGTTTTCGTTGCATTTCATTGGATCGTGTATGACAATAAAGCCATAACCTCTACATTTTACTGTCGTACTGCAGTCAAAAATACCCTCAGGGCTCTGGACTCTGGCACAGGGAGATGTGGGTTCAATCCCAGGTGGGAGAAACACTGCTGCTGTACCCTTGAGCAAGGTACATTAGCTCGATTGCACCAAGCTGTAAAAATGGGTAATTGTATGTAAAAAATTATGATATGCAGTAACAATGTAAGTCGCCCTAGATAAGGGTGTCTGCTAAGAAATAAAATAATAAAGAATTCTATATCCTAATTTGGCCATTCAACAGAATTGGTTTCAAAATAAAACGTAATTGAAAGCAGTAGCGGTATTATGCACCATTTTAATAATAGCAAGTACTCACAAATGATGGGTTCTGTGGCATGTTTATTTTGAAGCTGATAACTGCTGTGCATACACGTCCAGCCCAACACCTGCTGCTTGTCTGAACTCGTCTTTACTCTCTTATCACTGGGCCCTAAGCAATTCCCAGCATAGAAGAATGAGCTTGTAATCACAGACTAAAGTCACCACTGCAGTGTGTTTGCCGTGCGTTTCTGGAGTGATCCGTTATTACGTTACAAAGGGCGGAGTGGTGGTGGTGGGGTTGTGACTTGACTGTCACACATCAGCCGAAAACCAATGGAAAGTGCCACAAGAGAGAATTCCTCAAGGTTTCTGTAACGTGAGTCTTTTCAGATAGAAGCTAGTGGTCCTCATGGGAAAAGCCTGTTTGTTACAATTCCAGTAATATCCTCTCCACACAGTATGTTTGTGTGGCATAGGGGGACTAGTCTAATAAGTGTAATTTGCTGGAACCATTGAGTCATGTATGGTTTGAATTAATAATCAGATAAAGTTCAGTTACATCCAATTTTATTCACTTCTAACGAGAAACCTTTTCTGACTTGAGCATGGTCAATCTGGTTCATTTTCCGTAGAAGGGTGAGTCTCAATCAGTTTTGCTTTTTCTTCTGCAAAATATGACACATTTTCTTTGCATTTTCCTCCAGCAGTTGCATGAGGTTTTCTTTTTTTTCCCCTCTCTCGCCCTCTGTTGTGTAGCTATGGTGCCAATTGTGTATTGTGATGTAAACCCTTCCTCTTGTATGGCGCTGAGACTTGAGGGCTTGTATTTCTTGTGTTTATGGAGATTGTGAAGATAAATACACTGTTTGTCATTTTCCACATTCTGAGTCAGTTGATATCCTTGTCTGCTGCACAAATGCTGGAGGATAGAGATTTCAAGATTCAGTGATTTGATGTGATAGACCAAAGGCACAAATCCCATGCATATTTAACTCAGCAATTAAGTTTGCAAAAACAAAACGTATGTATGCATTTCAAGTGGCCCTGGTGTATTTTTGAACGGTTATAAAATTAGAAAGATAACAATGTAATATTCTTTATATGCAATAGCCTTTACAGTAAGGCTAATAAACACATTATTTCATTAAAAAATATTAAAACTTGCTACTCTGCTTGCTTATTAGTATTACAATTATGTGCTGTTTGAATGGTGTATAGAGATCTGCAGCTCAGCTACTAATTATTGATTATTCTAATGTGTCAAACCCCCGAAGGGATCTCATTTAGTTTCTACTGATATTCTTTGCGAACAGTTTGTGACATCACCCTTAATAAGCTGCTCACATTTCTCCCCCTGAAACAACTCTTTCTCCCTGTACACACTGCTGTGTTAGTGTTGAAATGGGGTGGAAGTGCCTCCTGAGAATGATGCCATAGTCATGTATGAGAGAATAATTTTCAGTTATGAGCAAAAAATAAATATCTGCACGTTGTCCTCTGATACGACTGTAGGGAATTGTGGGCTTTGCACTGGGAGGTGAAACATATCTTCAGTACAGTCTGTCAGGGTTTTGTTAGCACAACCCTTATCATATTTCTTCTGCAACATTTCTGGAGAACTTGTAATCGCAAGAATCTGGGAGGTTTCGGAGCACTATTTGTGTGGGCTTTGTCATCATAATTACCTTGACTGCTTCACACAGCTTGTATTTTATAATTAGTTGTCCCCTCCCTTTTCCCTTTCCTAATCTGTTGCAAGGAAACGGGTCTATTATTGTGCTAACGCAAATTAATGAAAAAAAAAGGAAAATTAAACAAACAATAGGCATTTTGCCAAGTACTGTGAATTAGTCGAGTATTTCAATAAAAAAAAAAAAAAAAAACCTTTCTATGGATATTAAGGGCCGCTACTGTTAGCAGTGTCATGATCTGTGTTTGTCATCTTAATGACAGGCGCTCTTGGTGTTGGAGAGAAGCTGCAGAGTCATTTGTTACATACACAGTAAGTCTGTGCTTGAAGGTAAGACTATTACGAGGCCCACATGGTTGTTCAGAAATGCCAGTCTGAAAGGCTTGTCCATGGGGCTCCACACAATTGATTGCCAAAGAGACGCTACTCTCAGAATAACAACTTCCTTGGGCCACAGCAAAGTGTTTGGAGGGAAACACTAAGTTCCCTGTCACTTTTGAAGTGCTTTGAATAGGAAAACGTGCCGCTCCTATGAATAAATCCTGTCCAGCTCTGAAGACCAGAAAACACCTAGATTTTGTTTTGAAGTGGACATCCATCTTTAGAATGATTGATACATTGCCTTTCTCTATCCCCAAGGAATGGAACTTAATATTAGCTTTCACACCAACTGGGTTTGATTTTTATTGATTGGTCAATTGGTTTGGTTCCCCCCGCCGATCCTCACTCCAAGTATTGAATCCCTTTTCGATAACTGATAGGCAGATAATTACTCCACTGATTAAAGTCAATATTTAAAGGCATGTTAAAATGACTGTAGACCTGTTTCTCAACTGTTAGATTCATGGAAAAAAATTGTTTTGGTAAATGTCACAAATAAGGGTTTTGGACCTAAAAACAATGCAAAGAGCAATTTTGTCTTGAGTAACAATTTGGATGCTGTGGTATGAAATCTTGATTACAAAGGAGCCTAAAACAACAGTATTGTTACTATGGTTATTTTTTTTCAAATGATTTTCCACTGTGGTTTCAAATAGCAGAATGTGTTATTGTTGTGTGACTACAAACATGCACAGTGGTAACTGAGGTTGGAACAACCAAGAGAAGAAAATGGACACCTAGCTATAACAGCAGGTTGCTTGGTCAATTTCAATGTAGGAAATGCCTTTAAAATTGTGAAACTGTTTTGCTTTTCATTTTAAACTGCTGTTATAGCTTTTATTGGACATAAAAACAATTAAAATAAAACATGCAGTGAAGAAGCATGGTGAATAAACCCATGACATGAAAACCATACTAAACAGACTCTCCAGAAATATGTTGAATCATTAGTGTTGCAGAATACATTCCAGCTTACAATGGTCTGACCTGAATACTGAGGCTGGGACTGTTCTTGGAGCTCGTGTAGCTGCTTGTTGACGTGTGCGAACAATGCCGTATGAATAGCGGGTCTATGCCATCAGAACACCACAAAGTTTTTTTTGTAAAATGTAGGAACAGGAGGAAAGTCATAGGTTTAATCGAGATGCCTTCTAAAACGTCAGGGCCATGGATACAAGACCATATCACCAGGACTGCAGACTGTTTACTCCCTTTATGCAACCCTGCTTTTAATGAGTACCTGTTTATCACTCAGTTGGAAATCTCTTTAAAAATGTGCAGCATATAGCCAGCTCTACAGACATGCGGTTTCGATTTTCATCTGAGCTATAAGGAGACAAACTGAATCCCTTTATTGCTTTTCTGATTGCAGTGTTCCCCATGGTTTTCTTCCAACTGAACCTTTGTCTTTGAATATTCAGATTGGTGTCTTTCTCCACAACAAGATGTAGATTAGCGCTTCATTTTCTGACCTTAATTGTAAATATTTCAGGGTGCTTTTTAAGAAAGACACCATGTCGTTAAAAGGAAAATGTTAGTCTATTTCGTTTGCCTATACGAACGTCTAAAAGAAAGAAGCATTGACAGGAAGTATATTTCAACATATTGAATGGCATCCAAACACAAAATGAAATGCAAATGTCAGTTTGTGTGTGATACGTTTAGGTGCTATTGTGTATTGATTGTATAGTACACATTTAAAATAAAGGGTAAAGGCAGAATGAATAAATAATGATCCCAGTAGATATAAATAATTGTAGAAATGTTTCCCTTTTTTTAAATATAATCTTACTTTGGCATTATTTAGTCAATGTAACTGAAACATTCAGGTCATGCTTTTTATATTTGTCTTCTGAGAATTTTTTTTGTAGAATTTAGCCTAATCTGTATATTATCTACTGCAACACACAAGGGAAGTTCTTATCTACATGTTCTTTTGCAATAATTATCATGGAGACCCAAATACTGAAATATTGATAGTCCAAGAAAAATGCAGTTTAGTGCCTTATGTCCATTAGTCGGAAAACTTTTTTTTTATCTTGGGGGTGTAGAATTTATACATAGATTTAAGTCTGTTAGCTAGCCCTAAATCTTCATCTATTTTTTTTTTCTGCCGGGGTACGGTTAATCTAGCCTGGATTAATACACTCACTGAGCTTTTCTTATTGCTCTATTAACGGGACAATTCATATAAGTTAATCATCTTGTTCAAGTCATATTTCACAGGGCCTCCTTTCCCATTGTTTCTACTAACTTGGCTGCAGTTTGTGTTTGACCGTGAGTACAAAAAAATGAAAAAAATAAACGGGACCAGAAATTGTGTCCTGGTTGCCTGAAAATCTAAATGGACTTCTGCATTGCAAATGCATCAGCCCAGTGTCAGAGTACTGCAGCACTTGTCTCGCAGTGTGCACACTGAGCTTCGTATCTCTTTGCCAGGCTTGGATAGAAAGTCCCTGGGGTACAAGGTAGTTACTGAAGCTTATTAGAGATATTTCACTTTGAAGCTTATGGAAACGGATCCCCACTTCCGACATGAAACGAGCTATCACTCAGCAGGTTTAGTTATGAGATCATTTTCTAAACATTTCAAAGGAATTGCCTTCTGACCTCTTTAAACCAGCTTTAATTTCCCCCTCCAGTGTCATTAGGAAATTCTACTGGGTAAGATCCAAGACACTTGGCCCTTGCAAAACGCATTCCGCTTGTCGTCTTGCACACCAGTTTATAAGCATCCATGCTGGGGAAGTAATAGTGAAATTTTCTCTCTCTCATTAGCTAGTGGTATAAAGAAGCCTAGCAAATCATAAAAGCTACTGTTTCTGCCACATTCATAGCCAATAATATGGCAAGCTCCTTTATAGCAGGTGTTACAGGAACAAATGAACATGGAAACTTTGGGAGCATGTTTAACACTGTCCGGCACCATAGTTTAGGATTGGGGCTGAAAGGATCGGTGTAAAATGTATAATATTGATCAGGCATTTTAGAATCTAAATTGCTCAAAGATGACGTATGCATTCTCTATCTCAACTATTTTCCTTTCTTTCTTTACTAATTTGGATAGTGCTCTGGCAACTTCCTATTGATCAATTTTGTTGGTTCTAATGTGATGTCAATACCAAGTGGTTTTTACTCTTGGCATCTCCCCTCTAATTGCACAAGACACATTAGTTCTTTATTTGGAACCAGAAAGTGCTGCTTTTGCAATTGTAAGCAATAACATGGTTTCATTTCTGATAATCGGTGTGGTCTGGCAGTTTAAAAAGGGACTTGATTTTTCACATGTGACTGCGCAAGGTGGGAAGCTTATGCATTGCCTCTGTGTACACCAAATTTCCAGAATTACCCTATAGCTTCAGTTTTAAATATGACTATGCTTTTTAGTCATGCTGTGAATGATAATTTCTTCTCAAACTATGTCAGTAAATCTTATATGCATGTGGTTAATGTTTTTCAACAGGCTGCACTTTATGGTTTAATGTCTTCTTACTGAAATTACATTTTGGTATGGTTTTCAAAATTATGTGATGGCACTAACAACTTATTTGCCTTGGAGTAAAGCTTTTCTGTGTATCCCTTCAGAGAAGTACAACAGTGGGAGATAAAATAGGCCACACTGACACATTCGGGGAATATACTGTATTTTTCAATCTATAATCATCTGCTAATTAAAGAATATGGTTGGAGGTTAACTTTTTTTCCTAATGGGTGAAGTTTAATATTGATTAATGGGCTTTCCAGTTCATTAAAGTGGAAATGAGCACTGGAGGGATACTCCATAGAGGCTGTTCAAGGTCATATGGAAATGTGAATAAGCAATAGACAGGATCTCCACACCAGTGATTCCACCTATATGAGTAACAGGTTATGATTTAGACCTCTGCTCTGAGCACTGACCTGATTTATGGTCTTGGCCTCTGGTTTAGCCTGCTTTCAAACCTGTGGGGTTATAGCTGGAGATTTTTTTTCCCCCTTCAGAATTGCTTTTGCTGTTAACATAATTAAAATAATTGAGAACATTCAAGAGATGTAGTTGCTAAGTTGTTTTTGTTTTTACAGTCCAGAATAGAGTTTTGGCCCACACACACATACCTATTTATATTTAATGCTGTGCAGATTACAGTGCTAATTGTCTTGTGTATTACAGAATCATAGGTTCGTGTGTTGATGGCATTAAGCAGCAAAGCATTAGACAAAGCTTCTGGAGACTGTAGACAGTCGTGTTGATAAGAGCGGCAAGGATTAGGTGAGTATTAAATAGACATAAATACAGAATTGCTCTGCCAGTATTGAGGTCTTAAGACTGGGCTGTATCTGGGAGCCAGTATAGGCGAGCTTACATGGTAACCTCCTGGGATTTAGCTGCCGTGCAAACAGATGAAATTTACTTACGATTGCTTTTAAAAATTAAGTAATTTACAGATGCATGTATTTTGAGCATTTGTTTATAATTTAGTTCATGATAGGTTAGGCACATAGACTGTGGTTGTACATAAGGTAAAGAGTGTTTTTTGTAATTTAGTACCATGACTCCCAATTCAGACTGGGACTCCTCTGTGAAATGATGGATGGCAGTTTATAGGTGGGGAGCAGAAAGACTGGGTCACCCAAGCAGGTCTTTACACCTCCCCATCTGCCTTTTGACCATGGAAGGTTTTCTCCGTGTTGACCATTAAAGTTACATGAAATCATCAAGCCAGTCTGTAAGAGGCCAACAAGAGACACTGGTGTTCTCTCCAAATGATCTAGTGATAGAAAGAGGTCAAAACGAAAGCACGCCAAAATGTATCTGAACAAATCTAAAAGAAACCACTTGTTAGATCTTGCCAGTGTTTCACAATCTTATCAGTTGCATTATGTAGATAAGACCATGAGTTGCTTAGCAGTGCAGACAATACAAAGATCTTCCTGGTCAAGCTGCCATGAATGTATTTCGAGTCCAGCTCAAGTACAATAACAAAGTTGTTTTTTAGCCCGGTGAACACCTGCATATATTTGTACCTTTTACTGTAGGGGTGTTGATTTTGGAAATGGTTCCCCTTAAGTGCTGGAGGTTCTTGCTTGTTTCACTCCATTTTGGATTGAAGCTTACTAATCAAATAGCCTACTTTGTTCTCCTTGAATTCATGCTCACACTCTGACCATCCTTGTGTTTCAGTCGTTTCTGGGTATACAAGTAATGTCCTTTAGGATATTTTATCACAATGTTCTGCATTATTTATTTATTGGGGGCGATGACTAAAGAAAACTCACTTATTGACCTTTTATATGGTGGTCATGGTGAACTGTTTTGCATTCAATGAAAAGTTAAAAGAATTCTGTGACTTATGTGTTCTTTGCATACATAACCAAATAAATATATTTACTAATCTATGAATTACAGCTGCATCTGGGGAGCTGGGAGGGCCATGAAAGCAAACCTACTCCAACATTTCAGAAATGTTTCAGAGGCTTTTTAAGATCAGCAAAGCTAAACAAAAGTCTTTGCCAAAATAAACATTTGTGTTAGACACAGCCTGAAGTAGAAAGACACAGATATGTATTTTCACAGCCTATGTGAATAATCTGGGACTCCCATGACAGTTCTGCTTCTGGGACACACAGCAAGCTCTAGGAGCTCCACAGATGTTTATGGTCATCAAAGTGCAGTATTGTACGTGTGCACAATAACATCATATCATTATTAAATAGTAACATCTATCTGTCAGTCTGAGCAGTGCACTTATGCTATTTTGTAAACTGAAACCTGACCGATCATCTTGAATAAACTTTCAAATTTACATTTAAAACGGCGATGGCCTTGTTTTAAAAGACTAATTTTCCTCCCAGACATATGGACACATATTAAAAGACAAGCTTCTGTTTGCTTAGCTTTTGCTAATCTAGTATATCTTTCTGTCCAAAAATACTATAAAATAATGGTCAACAATAGATTTCTTCATATGACTTATTACTTGTATATGTGTTTGCAACCAAGTACCAATATAAACAGTATATTTGTAATGTTCCAAATCTTGCTTTCTGTCATCCTATATCTTTTTATAGTCTGTCTGTCATTTTAAGAATAAACAAGACCATTAAAAAGGTTTCCATCAATGGCAACAAAGGAATGTTAAT
The DNA here is from genome assembly GCF_036373705.1 of Amia ocellicauda. Taxonomy (NCBI): domain Eukaryota; kingdom Metazoa; phylum Chordata; class Actinopteri; order Amiiformes; family Amiidae; genus Amia; species Amia ocellicauda. The sequence goes on from NC_089859.1 coordinate 30,733,958, forward strand.
ATTTCTTCAGCAACATCTATAGTGTAGGGCAAACGATTGTGTCGGGACAAGGCTCCTCAGTTCTGGTTGCTAAGGATTGTGGTAGGCCTGTAGGCCTTATTGGTCTTGTAATATCATGAACAGCTAAATGCCTGGTGAAGGGGGAAAAACATGCCCATTTAAGTAAATAATGAATTGGATGATCTCATTCAGAGCTCAGGTTGAATGAAAACCAGAAGCTCCTGCAGTCTTCAATTACTTTTAGTAATGGAGTTAAGGACAACTCCATTAGATCATGAGCTGAATTTAAGGTTATCACAGACGACACATTCTCCCTGTGGAGTTAGATCCTCTCCTCTCTCCTCTCCTCTTGCAAGCTACGTGTATGACAGGGAGTGGTGGCGGATCACAAAACATGCAGGTGCATTGAAAACCAGAACTGAAAACTACTGTACAGCAGCTTAAGGTCTATGTTAATTATAGTGTCAAGTTATGGTTTGATTCTACCTCTCAGACATTGAAAAGAATCAACAGAGCAGAAATCCAACAGGAGTACAGTGAGAACCACACCAGATTTGCTACAGTGGCAGAGGTCAACTGTTGAGTTTTGGCGCTGTGCTCATCTTGAGCCTGATCCAAAAACAGCACGGTTTTGATTTTATTGTTTAGCAATTTTGTAATGATTTGTTCAAGTGATTTGATAAGCAATCCACAATTTTAGGCTTTCTTCCTCCAATCCGTAGCAAATGTTGCTGACCATTTTAAACCGTGAACAGCAGATCTTATCATTAATTTAGGACATAGTTTTAAACCATTGCTGAAGAGTGTGTAACAGATCTTAAGGCCCTGTATGCTCCCCCTGGGTGTAATTCGCTAGTACAGGACTCTTCCCTAGTTGATGCTGGCAGCAGATGTGATCTTGGCATTTGAGGAACATTCTTTAAACCCTTCAGGATTCCCTTGCATTTCTTGGAACGTAGTGAGGTTTTATTTTTGTCCCGTTAGGAATGGTTAGCCAGCAGGTTTCCTCTACTCAACCTTCTGTTTCATTGGCTTCAAGGCCACAATTTTGTCGAGTTTAACCTTGAGAGTAATTCCTAGAGAGAGCCTTGGCGGAGCTTTCTGAGGAATGCTTCTTTAATCACCTGCACATACACCCTGTTGACAGCATCGGCGCAGGCAAACTCATCTTTCATCCTGTTTATCTTTATGAGTTCAAATCCACTAGGATTCATAATGGCTAAATATGCAGGCTAGCAGCTGGCCGTGCAGTGTATTTAATCCAATCAATATCTAGCTGTCACGGAAACAGGGCTCTTTTAAGGTGGTATACACAGCCTTTTTTTTTTTCCTGGTGTCTGGAAATGCATGATTTCTTGTCCTTATAACATTTAATGAAAGGATCGGCTTCATGCTAAAACATTAATGAAAATATTGATGACTACATGTGGGGATGATTGTAAAATATCCTTGATTCTGTTTTAGACTCAAGCTGCTTAACAAAAGAAAGAAAAAAAAAAAAAGAAGGAAGCTTTTTGACCACCAGTATATTCGGCTCATTTGGAGTTGTCCCATTGTGATACCCTCATTATAATTTTGTATGCTTTTTTAAGGAACTTGCTTTTATGTTTCTCACCATTGAATAGGCCATTAATCCCTGTTCCACTAGTTTTCTCACACTATCGGGGGGAGAAAAAAAAAAATCGTACATCCGCAAACTTCCCTCTCATTTGAAGGGGCGAGGCTGTTTTCGAACGTTCCTGTCACGATGCAGTACTATTTAACTGCTAGAGTACTGTGTAATATGTTTTTGTTACAGATCATGCTGTATGTCCCTGTGGTAAGGCTGTGGTTGTGGCCAAGCTTATGTGTACTTAACTTAAAAAACTCACATTGTACAGTTTGAGAGTATGTTGTGAAAAAAACAAAATGCTGTGAATTTCTGACAAATCTAATGCACTTGTACCCTTCAGTCTGTTTAACCAATCAGGGAAAGACCTCCTTGAATGTTCCTAATCTCCATTTTCCATTAATTTCCTGCTGGACCACACGTAACAATTCCTTCCAAATATGTGCACAGCCCCTTGCCTATCCTCAATATTCTGGAAAAGTCCCTAGTGGGTCAGAGCATTGCCTTTCATTGCCCTCCTGGGATAGATATGTAAAGAAAAAAACAGTCGATGGTGGCAAAAGCAGCGTGTGCATTGGGCAGTCTGTTTCATGTTTTGTTATTAAAACTGAAGTCTGGGCTTTGAGTTCCAGCACAACTTAGGCCTGTTACAAATAATTAAATAAACGAGTTATCATTTTGAAGCTGGAATATCTCTGAGTGATAAAGTGCAGGAGCCAAGCAAAGGTGGACCGCATGATTGCACTAATAGCGAATAAACTGGCTGGAGATGGACTGTTTTAATGGGGGAAAAACGGGCAAATATTGAAACATAATGGCCTTTTTAATGGGAGGATTTCTTGAGAGCAGTTAACGCATGGCCTTTTTGTGGATAATAATGTAGCCACTTTGATGGAATAACTGCATCACAAAATGAGATTGGGGCGATATATCAAGGGCAGTGCCATCTCGCAAAGTGCTGTAAATTTAACAGTAGGCCACTACAGAAATTAGCTTTTGTGGTCCATGAGTTGAAGAGTGAGAAAAATAAAATCAATACCCCTCTCTCTAAACATAAGTCCTGGAAGATATGCAATTAAATGAAAGGTCACAGAGTGGGAGTGTGGTTTTGCGTTAATGTAACTCCACTTGGGAAGCAGTTTGAGTGCTAAAAAATGTACAGCACACCTCCAGACAGTGTAACTATCCCTTTCCACATGTTTGATCTACTGGACGTGTTTGTTTTAATATTTAAACCCTAAACTTATCTTTTTAAAATACAAAGGTGCTCTGGGATAGAAAATCTTTAGATATTCCAAGAGTAATATTGTTGTCACAGCATTTAAATGCTTTTGTCCTGTTACCAAGATTAATGCAATTGGACAACACTGTGATTGGAGTAATGAATGTCAGATTGCCTATGAAAACATATCACCCACAGATGCCCACATTTCTGTTTACTGTGCATGAAACAGGCTGATGTTATACTGAGGTGTCACTGACCCTTATGTAAACATGCAAATTAAATAGAACTAGTTCCTTATCAGGTCATGATGCATGTTTTTTTCTCTCCCTCTGATCAATGGTTGTTTACTATAGACTACATGCTTGGGGAGTTGATGTCCAGCCATTAAAACAAATAAGCTCTATTCCAAGATATACATTCAGAGGCTTTACTTCTACATAGCCCTTAAAGGGAGATTGTTTTTGACTTGCATCCTGAACAAAGAATTGGTCTGGTGCATTATAAATTCAGCCTCTGTGACACCTCAATAATAAATCACATCAAGCAAAGGTCAGGAACAGCATCAGCATATTTGCGCACTATCTGTTCCCCCTCGATCAAATCAATCACAAGATCCAGAAAGATACAACTCTTGGCATATAGGACAGCCATGTGTCATAAATCATCTGGCTACTAATGTAGTTGAAGGGGCCTTGTAAAAAGTCTTCCATTTACAGTTAATTTGTCCGTATATGTTCACTCTCATTATTAATACACAATTCATTTTCAGTAATGTGCAGGAGATGATACAGAATGTAATATACTCTATACTGGAAATAGAAATGTGAATTCGGCATTTTGGCTCATTCTATCGTATCTCTTTTCTGAATTAACCAAGATCATTCTCCATTGAAAATTCAATGTATAGAACTCATTGCTAGGTTCTGCAAGGCACTGCTCTGAAACTTTAGCTGTTTTTTAGCTGACAATATTTACTTCCAATGTTGATCTCTCTGAGAAAATATGAGTAAAATATACTTTTGGGTTATAATGATGGAATATTCTGAATACTTCAAGTTAGTCTTAATTATGTTGACTGATCTTAATCTCGGCTCTGTTGACTAATGGATCCACGCAAAGGTCCTATGTTTTAGGTGAAGGATTTGCGGAACAGTCAGAACTTGAATTGAATTGTCATGCAAACAGTGGCAAGCTTTAATCATTTTTGAGATTATATCTTATCAAATAACTTTGTCATGTAAATGTATTCAATGATGAAGTCAGTCTGAGGGCCATCTTGCATAAAGTACAGAATTGGCCTCCTCAAACAAAAGATTACATGAATGTTTGCAGTACATTGATACCACCTTGGAAAACCGTGTAACAACCATAGAAGTATGTATGATTTCCTACAAGGTGGAATTTAGCATCTTTTAAAGCCTGAAAAAAAGTAGCATTGTTTATTTTTCTTCTTACATGCAACCATATATAAAATGTCAGCCCATACAAGAACTTAAACTTTAAAAAGTCTTTTGACTAAATATTTCCAGCCCATATTTTGTTCCTCCAAATATAACATTCAAATAAGCTTGTCCCATTCATAGAAATCTCCTCTGCAGGAATTTTAAATATCTTTGTCTTGCCTGTGTGGGCGGTGTTCTGAAATCACATGTGGATTTTCCCTGTGCATCCCAATCAACTTCCTCAGCTTAATGTAAGCCACTGCAGTTTGTTCCCAAGAAAAAAAAAAAAAAAAATCCTATAAGCAAGCTGTGTATAGATTTGCTTAGGAAAAGTATGTTGGATAATTTCCTTGCTATGTTGAAGTGCCAGTTGGAAAATGCTCAAGTCTTAATTTGCGTTCAGCATGAGGTAATCATGGTGGAACAGCTTCGAACAGCTGTTGAAAACAGAAGTGAGACTAGCTGGGACCCAGAACACAACAGTGGTTGTCGTCTTTTTCGTTTGTTTTCCACAGTTTTGTGATCAGCTACCCTTTCACACATATTAATAGAAACTGCTGTTCTCATGTGTGAGGAACTCTGGTATATGTAAGAAATGTCAGAGCACAAAACCCAGATTTTCCTCTGTGGAGCTGCATTGACTGCTGCCACCTGTTGAGGTAGATCATAGACACAGTACTTTGTATAAACCACAGGCATTAGGAATTCCCTTTGAGGACATGAAACCTAAAACAAAAATGTTTTCACAAAGGAAGTTGGGAAGTGTGAGTCTTGTGTGCCTTATATGGATCATGGTCATGTGCAATGTTATGGTCGATGCTTGCTTTGAAATCTGCAATGCTCATCAAGTTGGTTTTAGCAATTCAGTTCTGAAATGAAAGTATTCTGACCAAGAGTTATATCTGTATTCATGTGACCTTGATTTTGTGTACTTTGAGAACAACATCCAAAAAAAGATTCCCTTTTGACTTTGTCACCGAAGGACCCTAAGGAAGAAAGTAGCCTAAGTCTCTGGGAACAAACATTGAGCTATGGGCGTTGGTAGAAAACACGATCGCAGTTTTCCACTGAGGGCTGTGACTTCCTGTTCTCGGCTCATTTGGGATTGGCCACAGCAGGGAGGCTGCGTTGTGGATCTGACCTACTGTAGCTGTCTTTTGGTTCAATAGCTGTCTGGTTTGCATAGGTTGAAAGGGCATATGAAAGTGGTTAAACAGTAGCTAGTATTATAATCCATTGTTAATTTTGAAGAGTCCTTTCATTACACATTAAAAGGCTGGGAATGACTAACTGAAGAGTCAGAGCCTTTCTTTTTTTTCCACCCTGGTCGAGAATTTCCGCCCAATTTAAAAACCTGAAATTCTGCTCTGCCTCGTCTCTTAAGTTGATTGTATGATACACAGACCTCCAAAAAGTTATGTTAACTTTTGCCAACTCTTCTTTTTCTTTAACCCTGAGAGAAGAACAGATTATCAACTCTCAACAGTACATCAACACTTGACACAGACCACATTGTTCTGCAAAACTAGACCGAATAAGGAGCTGGTTGATGTTTTGCATACAGAACTAGAGGCTGGAGATGGAGCAGAAGCACAGACACATGCACAGAAAATATGTAGGTTCTTCAAAAGATTAGCTATTAATATCTGGCCCTTATTTGTGATACTTAGGTTTCAGATAGTACTTTTTAAAAATATCATACTGATGTGACTAATAAATCCAAATCAATGGTTTCTGCATAATTCGAGTGTAAATGTGTCCTTTAACCGAAACCGATAAAGTTTCTTACTATTCCACAAAATGTTAAATCAGCTGCAATGGCATGAATATAATGATTATTTGAACAGCTTGTGCATTAAGAAGGGAGTGAAAATCATGTGTTTCTGGATGTTTGTGTGCAAATGTATGTATTTATTTATTTTGAGGCAAGCATCGGTGAACTTCCTTCTTGTTTTTGAAAGCATTGTGCTTCCTTGTATTTGCGATATATTCTCTAATCCAATTACTTCTTAAAGGTCAACACAGCTCAAAATATTAAATCGCTACGTAACACTTTTATTCTTATTAAGTTGAAATTAGTTCAACTTAAAGTAAAACATTAACTGAATTAAAAACTGCAGTTAAAGTTGGCAAACATTATTAGTTACACATTAAATTGTACTTTTGGATAACAGTATAATTTAACAGTTTGTGCGTCATTTATTTATAATTTATTTTTAAAAGTCATGATTGTATTGACTTTTATTAACTAAATACTCATTTTTCCTCCACAGCTTTTCTCTATCTGTTGTATTGTTTCAAAGCTCAAAGGTTTCTCTGATAACCAGCAAAAGGTTCTGAGTGCCTAGATCTTTCAAAACTCTAGGCTAAGGTGCAGTTTACTTCCTTTTACATAATTAGACTGCAAATAATATCAGTTCCTGGTTGGACCCACAAACAATTGTTTTTTCAAAATACCACACATTTGCATAACTGAATTAGAATTGTTGCTATCATGTCAAATTGCTAGGCTGAGTGTTGTGACTATACAGAAAACAGTTGACGACTCACAGAGAGTCAAAAGAGGCAACAGAACGTTAACGCTCCCAAAATATCTTGACTTCTTGTGCTACACCAAGTCTTTTCAGCAGGAAGCACAGATGTACAGAGAAACCGCTTTTGTTTTCGACTTTGCAATCGATGGGTGGGTTTTGAGTTAATCTGGACATATGTCATGTGAACTGAATTTATTTATTTATTGGTTTATTTGTTTGTTTATTGTTAATATATCGGCAGCATCCTTGGAAAGTGGTCTATGAACTTGAACAATTGCTGTATTTTAAAGAACTGCGTGCTGTTGTGCACATGATACCAATCAAACCGAAAAGCAGATGTCACGCAACCGGTTTTGATAAATTACAATAACTTGTAAAATGGGAAACGGCTCAAACTATGAGAAGGACAACAGAAAGGCATTAATTTTTGAAAAGCCATTCTATTTTGAATGAAAAGGGGTTTATTTTCCCATTCATTCATTCAGGCTTATGGCCAGAAGTGTGTTAATATTCCTCATCCTTAATAGGCTGTTAACATTAATTCCACTCGAGAGACGTGCACAGAAGCCTTTCATAAATTTGGCCCAAATTAGTGTTTTTCGTTTGTTTTTTTTTTAATTGTGGCAAACCTTTTTTTAATTTATGCACATTTTATATGTAAGGGAAATCTAATTTCATGCTGGGCAAGTAATCAATGGGCTGAGCGTTATCAAACCCACAACATAATGTCACTTGATTAAAATAGTCTGTGTTAATTGCAGAACTAGCTGTAGGCTGAGGACTGTGGTATAGTGGGGAAGGGATGCCCAGGCAAAATTGACCAAATACAGTCAAAACCCAAGGGAGGGCTGGGAGGAGGCACATAGGAGGGCTGTGTCCCCTCAGCTGCACTGAAAATATCAGAAGAAATTAAATTACTTGCAGTTGATTACATTACCGTGATTGTATGCTGTCAGATGACTCTGGAGCACAAACTGACCTACACAGAGTTTCCCCGGGGACGGTATTGAGCTTTTCGTTACAGGACTAAGGTGCAGGATTACCCCTGTGCAATCGCTAATGAAAAGATTACTGATGGTGCCTGCACAACGTGGTAATGCATTGATGAATTGCAGAGGGGAGTGATTTGCATGTCATTGATTAGACTGCTCGCCTGACCTCCCAGAACTGATTTATAAAGGCCTCGGCAAACAGGATGTGTGAAGCAGCTCCGCAAACTGCATTTATAACCGCATTCGGAAATTGGGAAATCTTGTCAGGTTTTGCCCTTTTTCAATTTGATTTCAATTAAACAGACGAGCTTAAGTTCTCGAAGGATAAACACGTACAAGTATACAAGTGATACAATTGGGGTTTGCAATGGACCTGCTGTATGTTCCTGTAGAATACCTTACAGTAGATGATCATAGAGCAGACGTTTGGACTGAGCTTGTCGATCAGAGTTAAAAGTACATGAGAAACTATTTGAGTTTTTGACACTTGGTCCCATGGCCTCTGAGTGTAGCTGTTCACTTGTCTGTTTTGTTTTGGGTTTGTATTATTTTTTTCACATGAGAATAGAGCTCTGGACATGTTCTCAGGGTCTTCCAGCTGTGCATTCCTAATATCACAAAGCTTACTTGGCTTCTTCAAAACTGCCTCAATGATACACTCTATGATTGTTCACTCGGCACATCTGAATCCAATCAAAAAGGCACCCAGTGGTTACTGCCACACTTTGGTAACAACACCGGCTCGTAATCTCTGACTCAGAGGGAATTACATGCAGGGTGTTTTTCGAGTCTGTAACAATCAACATTCAATGTTTATTCTCGGGCCATGCAGTACTACACTAAAGCAGCTGTCCCGGATGAGAGAACTAATAAACCTACCACTGCTTTTTGCTAACTTCTTTAAAACACTTTTAATAATAAGATAGGCCAGGGAACAGGAATACAGAGTGAGGTAATGCATGCTGAACAAGAGAATCCTTACTCACTCAAGCTTGTTGAACTTGTAGTACAGTAATAGTCTTTTTTTTCTTTTCCAGCAGCTTTGAAGGAAGTGCTTGTTCACTGCATGGTAATTAAGGGAGGGATGTGTCTCCAAAGATATAATGCAGCATGATGTCATTCTGTTATCATATTGGTTCCTGGACGCATTAATTGCAGTGGGTGAAACATGTTGCAGGAGACTGAGCCACAAAGTACTTTTAATCGGTTGGAGTAACTTTCTCTTGTTTCTGTTTTCCTTCAGGAAGGGAGATCCTAAAGGTTATTCATTTGAAGGTAAGATCATACTTATTTATATAGGAGTGTGTGTTCCTATATGAGGTATATCTTTTGTCAAATGTGTCCTGGTTTATGCTGTTAATGCCATTTTATTTTTCATGTTTGTTGATTAACTGCTGTATTTATTTGTGCCAGCGATGAATTATACTCAAGAAGGAAAACTATTATGGCATTCCTAATCCCAAACAGCTTGTGCAGGAGGCAAAATGCTTTCTGTTTTTAAAGTCATTATCCTGCTTTTGAATATTAAATGTTCTTATTTTACATCTGGATTTATAGTATTAAACGCATAGCAGATGAGATGAGATAGTTGTTGTTATTTTGTGAGGATTGGAAGGTGTTGGCCGGACCGCAGTTTTATTCCTGCAGTATAAATATGATAGTTGCGGTGCAATTGTATGTCAGGTTGCCTTGTGAAAACATGCCTGTGTAGCAGGATTCAAACTGAGCTTTCGAATATGTCTCTAGCTGGGGGAACCTGGTTAGTGACCTTGGATCACGGTTGTAGGTTTTCACCGTTCCCTAGCAGGGCCCTGTAACAGTAGTGACCCAAACGTCAGTGCGCACATGACTGAACACCTATTAGTTTTCAGGCATCAAAAGCAACATCGGCAAACCCATGGATTTGCATAGATCTGCTGCAAAATAAAACCCTGCCCCTGCTCCATGTTGTTTGTTTGCAGGGCAGTTGTATTTTAATGCTTTTGTTTGGTCTGTGCTCAATTAAAACGGATAACCCCTTTCACTGTTATCTCTTTTAATTTGATCATCAGGACGTCTTTCCATTCATACCAGTGACAGTCAGTGTGTGCTGCTCAGGGTATCAGTTTATCTCAGTTTTATTGGTCTACAAATTATATTGGATGGGGCTGGAAATCGTCAATTTGAATAATCTAATCCCATACCTCCTATGGACCTGAACATCAGATAATCAGCTCTGAATACCACTTTAACTTTATCTTTTGGCCATCTTGGGACTTTGAAATGACAATAAGTCTATTAGTGAGGAGGCTCTACTGTATAATGTAGCCATTCAAATTGATTTTTAAATACCAGTCCATTTGATTTGTATGCTTATAATGTTGCATTCTAGAGGATCTGTATCTGGAAAGTCCTAAACAGATTTTGCATTGTGCAGAGCTCACAATATCCCCAGATATCGGAGGATCGTACCCAGTTTTTTTAAGAGATGTTTCCAACAATTATGTCAAAATAAATACATACTTGTCTTACACTCCTCGTGATCAGTTCAAATAAAATAAACATGTATCATTTTGGTCAAAATCAAAACAGCTGTGTATGACTAAAAAATTATGTATATAATGTTATAGTATTTTTTACAGTACACTAGTATGTGGTATTACAGTGGCACTCCATTGCAATCCTAAAAAAACAAATTTAAGCTGTGCTGACCTCTTGTGGACAAACATGCAATTAAAATCACAGTTGCAGGTGCGCCTTACTTTTAAGAACATACTGAGAGTCTATAAAAAGTTCTCCCCAGGGCTTATATTGCAGATGTCTGCAGATTGTTACTTATGGTTGTCTTACTCTTTTTACTTTGTGTGGTTTTAAAACTACAAAACTGTATACTCTTGTGTTATGAGGCAGGGTAAAAGATACTAAATGGCCTATATCATTTAAAAATAAATGTAAGATATTTTGCTGAATGAAAAAGGAACGTTTAACTTTTCATTGGGTGCTGGTTCATGTGAAGTTCTGTATTTTCAGTTCTTTTAATGAATCAATAGGATTTTCTCTATTTTATTAGGAAGCATGCATTTTCCCAGCATGTTCAATGTATGTATTTATTTATTTTGCTTATTTGTAGGCATCGCCCTGTTGGCACAGCTGTAGAGCGCTCTCCACTGATGTCCGCGTTCTCCAGCAGTTTTCCTGCAAGTCTCTGATGGCTCCTCTCCTGAGTAATGTGATTGGAGCGGGCGCGGGGGTCCTGGGCATTGGGCATGTGGTGGCCGTGGGATTCATGACAGCAGTGTTTGCCGTCCTCCTCCTGTCTCTCCTAGTCCTCCTGTGTGCCAGCTGCCAGGGGTAAAAACATCCACAGTTAAAGCTTACCCCTTCCCTTCAAAATGCAATCTAGGTTTCTTTCTGTAAACTTGTTGCAATCGAAATAAATTGTTGTGCTGTGTAGACCTACATCAGGAGATCTCTGTTGAAGGAAAGAGTTCTGTTTGGTGCTTTGACTTTCAGATTGAGTGAGAGATGCGCCTCTTATTAGTGCTTAACACTATTGTACATGAAGCTGGAGAGAGAACTATGAAGGATGTAGATATGAAGGTTATGACATGTAATAACAGTCAAAATCCCATTCCTATATTAAGAATACGTAACGTTCTGTATATTTGTTGACAAAGACACTTGATTTTATATCTATATCTACTGTATATATGGTGCACCATTATAGAAATGTTTCTCCTTTTCAATACCTTGTTTCTCTGAACCTCAGTGTTGATTGATTTCTTTTCTTTTTTCTTTTAAATTAGACAAAAGAAAAACAATGGGCCCGTTGGAGACCATGAAAATCTGATGAATGGGGTTGGTGTTTCTTTCAAACTTTGAAACTATGTCTTTTCCTTATCGCTTATTGTCTATCCCTGTTATTTAATGCTTACTCATCTTGTGACTTAGGATTCCACAGGGTTGAATATTATTTAAAAAATGTTGTGGAAGTTTCGGTGGCAGTGACATCTATACTAGCGTTACACTCCTTTGTAGCATTTTGATAGCCTACCCATGTCCAATACATAAGACTGTTCAGGAAATCACTCTCCCAAAGTAGACTGATTTTTCTATCACACTTAACCTATCATACTTAAGTAGATGTTTGAAATCCAACTGTCCCAGCCAGTGGGCAAATGAAAAGCTCTCAAGGTGTGACAAAACAGGATGAACGGTTTTCTCCTGTATCTAATGCCATTGAATTGTCACACGGCAGCTATAAGGACCAAAGTGGTTTGTGAAATGCTAGTTCAGTGCTCCAGTCATTCAGCAGAAAATTGAAGGCATTATCTGTGCCCAACCCGTTACACAAAGTGTTTGATAAGTCAATCTAATCTGATCTTACTGCATTGAAAACGGAGCATTTCACAACAGTTTGTCTTAAATGCTTAATTAATCATATGTACATTCATTTAATCATTTTGGTTAAAATAGAATTGATATAGCACTCTTGAAACCCCCAATATATGAAACCTATTTCCTATTTTAAGATTTTTAAGACACAGAAGAACATCTCATGTCAACTTAAAACGGAAAGTAAGCTTATTTTGATTTTGAGCCAAGATATGTGCGTCTTCTCAGTGGTTATCATTTCTATCGAAAGAAAATAAATATTATTCATTCATAAGTTTGCATAAAGAATTTAACAGTTTAATAAACTACACACGGATGGATTTAATGGTTATGGAACATTACATTACTTGGAAAGCCTTCATGAAATCATGTAGACTAATAAAAAACAGAAGAAGGAAGAGCAATAACTCTCTAGTATGGTGTTTTATAGATTAAAGCACAGCAGTAAAAATATTCCTAACATCCAATTCCACACAATCATGTGAAAAGCTCTACTGAATCCAAGTAAGCCCAGCTAAGTTAAAAGCAATTGATTATGGTGTTGTGCACACTGTCATAAACTAGAACAGAATTTCTTCTTATTTGATACATCCTGGTATTAACTCTTAAACATTCTGGGGAAAATACAGCACCCCTGGACTCTTGTACTGTGAGATTGTACAGCCCCATGCCCCACTGTCTGCCAATTCACCAGCCTCACACACCTAGCAGACTGTAATTTGACAAAACCACAAGAGGGCACCAGATTGATGCTTTAGCACATATACTTGCACTTGCATTGACCTCAGAAACACTGACAGGAAAATTGCTTATGATTATGCATAACAGTGATATGTGAAAATACATTATTATTTAGCACATTCAGAAATGTATCGCCTTTAGAAATCAGCTAAAGGACTTAAAGTAATTATCTTTAAAAGGCTTTATTCCATCAAAACGTGGAGTTATTACTCATGCTTGCTTTGGCCTACTGAACTATAAAAAGTAATAGACCCAATAATAATGGAGTATTAAGCATTGTGTATCCTTAAGAAGTCTGTGCAAATCTTGAATATTAATCCACACCTTTGCAACTTTTCAATTAATAATCAATATGTGCTTGTCATGCATGATTTATAATTGATTTCTACCTCCACAATTCACTTTATTATCCTCATGTCCATTTTGACCAACAAGGCATTTTTATGTTTTGCTTTTGTGGTACCCCCAAGACCGTACAGAAACCTAATTCTGACCACATCCCCAGTAACTGACCTCTCTTCTTGCAGGTGTCCGAAAGAGAGAGACCTAGCAATTCTGCTGAAAGCCCGGGAACTGATATGGTAGCAAGTAGCTCCCATAATGGGCCATTAACCAGTGGGACCGGTGAGTTTAAATGTCATTTCATACACACGGTATTCCAAACATCTTCTTAAAAGTAGCTCCCTCTTGAGAAAGTCTATATCTAGAGACCAGTTTCTATAAACATAAAACCACAATCGTATGCATTTTATGTTAAAACTGTCAGTACATGGGGATTTATTTAATTAAATGTCTTGAGTCAACCTGTTTAACTGGTAAAAGTATAGGTTTCAGAATTGCACTGGTTAATCCTATTCACCTTTTTGGGGCAAAGACGTTGACTGTCATGTTCCGCCCTTCCGCCCATCGGTCACATGACACAGAAAAATGTGTTTATAGTCTGTTGTCTCCAGTTCTTTCAGAAGACACTGAAGACAACAGTCCCCTGCCGTCTGAAGAAGGGGTGTCCGACCTGCCAGAGGCGCAGAACAGCCTGGGAAAGTCCCTGAAGTGCCATCAGGATCGAGAGCTTCCCAGGATTCCCCCTAACAGCACTCTCGAGGCCGCTGTGCCTGCGGGTACGACGGGCACGACCATGGACACCACGTACGAGGTGGTGAAAGAGAGCACCTCCCAGGATGCTAACATTGAGGACTCCTTGTACGAGACTGTGAAGGAGATCAAGGACCAGGGCCTGCTGAGTAACAAGTGTCCAGCCCCAAAAGATGATCCAACAACTCACCTGTCTCTGAGCCCTGGGATGCCCAACGGGGTCCCGGGGGCAGTGGCGGCAGAGTACGCCTCCATCGATCGCAACAGGAAGAGCCGCCACAGTCCCAATTCAGAGCATCTGTGCAGGACCGTAGAGCAGGTAGAGGAGCAGCCGCCACCCATCCCGGACAAGGCCTTGGATGAAAATGAGAACCAGCAGGCGCCCGAGACAGAAGGTGCAGGACTGCAAAATGGAGAGCCAGACAAGGTGAGACCCTCCTCAGGGTGGAAAAAAACAGTCTGCGAACTGTGGAAGTTGAGCTATCATCTTAGCTTGTTTTAGTTATTCGAACTCATCTCCCACGTAAAAAAAAAAAAATCTTGCCTGACTGATTGTGTCGGTTCTACTTCTGTCATTCGGTCTTCAGGTTTCTGCTTTGAATTCTTAAATGTCACGGCTAGCACGGGAGTGGGCCACTTAAAAAAAATCAAAGGGCAGCAAATTAATATGGTTTACATGGTTCGTTTGACTTGAATGCACGTCAAAATGCACCTTTTCCTGCTTCCTTAAAGGTGAACTGAAAAAGTGTTTCTTTAAAAGCGTACTTATCAACAAGAGACACCATGGTACCTCATTAGTAATAAGATTTATTACCCTTTGTCTGATCACACGCTTGTGCATTTTTATACTGCGCATGGGAATAGAGGTTGAGGCTTTCCTTTCCGTGTGAAGCGACACCGTCGAGATCAGCCCGCGTGTGTTTCAGCAGAGTATGGTCACTGGAGATGTACTTATTTATGAATCATTAAATGTCGAGACCCAGAACGTGCTACGGCAGACGAACGCGGCATCATCGCAATACCAGCGAGAGGAGAGGGCCTTCTCTGTTGATTGTTTTTCCGAGAAGTACGGCTCAGGTGTCCTTTGATGATACCTGTAATTGTGATATGAATGGTAGCCGGGGAATAACCAGAGCATAAGTCATCACTTTGGTGTCGCGGAAAATGAATTGCTTGTGCAGGGGGCTCCTACTTACTTCGAGTAAGCCTTCGGGGGCTGTATAATATATCATATGGCATTTAATATGGTGGAGCTGTCTAGTTATACACTTGGAGAAGCAAGTGCTTTAGCGGTTCCTGCTGTGCTTCCCCCAATGCCTTTCTTTATCTGTCTATTGGCTGTCATGCTGTTCGAAACATGTTTATCTGTAAGGGCCAAAAAACTACCAGTTTTAAAATGGGACTGGCATTGGCCATATTGCCATAATATTTAGGATTATTATATATTATAGCAATATGCCCTTACTGCCCTGTACTTACATTACAGTTTATCTTCCCCATAATTAAGTATAGTAAGCAAATGGATTTTGCTATACAACTAGCATTACATTCTGTGAAATTAGTTTAACATACTGTATATGCTCTTTTCATGTTTTTTTAATACTTCTAATTGGAATCCAGAACACTCTTCTAATTAGCTAGACAAGGTATTCACACTGTAATGTATGCAAAGTGCTTTGATGGGTTAATTGTGAAAATGATTAGGTGAAATACAGCCAGCCCTTTTGCCCTTGAGCCCTGGTCTCCTGGCAGCCTGTGAATTAATGGAAGTAGTTTCCGTGACCCTATGTGAGGTTGGAGAGGAATCAATCAGTTAATGGTTGATGGATTCTCTGTGATGCACCTCAAACACATCACTTGGATATTAGGTATGGAAAAAACAAAAGGAGAAGTAGAAATAAGCAATTAACTTTTGTGTGTATATGCATTATAATTACCATAACCATTTCATAGAATGAGGTCTTTATTGAATCCCGTTCTGTGTTGGCCTATGCATTAAATAAGATAGTGACAGAAAAACACACTTGCTTTAATGATAGGTGGTGACCTAGACCGAATCAAGATTTGACCCTGACCGTCAATTGCAAAATTCCAATTCCAATCTTTGATGGCAGTTTATTGTTTGGATGTAGATGCTTCTTACTGCCTAATACAAAACTGTCAATGAGCATTCTGGTTTTATTTGAAGTGGGCGGTGTTGGGCTAGGTCAGTTTGTAGGGGGTCTGGCCAATCTGTTGTAAAGACTGATAAGATAGTTGTATCTTGTGTCTTTCTCTGGTGGTCATGGGTTTTCTAAGATAAGCAGGTTTTGCTGTAGACGTGTATAGAATTATCTGAGGATTTATATATCCTCTCAGAAATCAATGTCTTCTTGTGGGAAGAGTACAGGAGTAGCAAATTACTGTTGCACTGCCAATTTAGAGCCATTATGGTGCAACTATGATTCACTTCCCAACAATATGCTCTCTTGGCTCTTGGTAGGCCTTGAGTGGTGGGAGGAAAAAGGATTCTTAATTGTGCAGTAAAAAAAAGTAAAAACACATCTGACACTGATGAAAGGATATGTCTGGTTAACTACTAATTTAATTGAAATAAAACATTGTATTTAAATGGATGTCAGCTTGATTCACATTTCATTCAAGTATAATACAGTGATACAGTTCTGTGGAGTGACAGAACTGTAATAGAGCAATCTCTTGTACTCAAGTTCTGTTGTGTGAGATAACTCCGAGGAGATCGCAATAGGAGACCTCATCTTCGCTCATGCTCACGCCTGGAGAATTTCAGCCGCCATCATTTGCATTCCTCAATGACAAAAGAAACACATTGGAGAATGGTATTCAAACCCGTTTTTGCAGTCTACACAATTAGCCAAATTAGACAGCCAATATAATTAAAGAAGTCTTGACAACAGACCAAGGTTGGAGGGATACTGGGAGCCAGGCCAAAACCGGCCCCCCACGGGATGACAATGCACACACGGTGGTGTTGTGGAGACGGGGGTCATTTTCAAAAGCAGAGCATGCCAGCATTGGGGCCATGCATTTAATTAGCACAGAACCTCGACAGAGAGGAAAACACAATTGCTGTGGAAAATCATGTCAAAAATAACTACACAATTAGTGCAGGAAAAATTCACCTTAAATGCAAACCCCTGCAGGACAAGACTAGGGTAATTATTCAAAGCAGTGACATGCAGTACCTCCAGAAAGTAGAGGGAGGTCTGTGGCCCAGTCTTAAAACATGAATTGATGAGCGATGTGATTTGCTTTTGTTGTTCCACTTCGAATTTAAATTATGTGCAATAATTTGATAGAAACATAAGTTTCGATGTAACTTAGATAACGGTCTTCTTTGGCAATGTCATAAGAATCATGGATCACTTGTTCCTTAAAAAGTAAAAAGTAAACAGTTATTATTAATATTTATTTAACTGGAAAATTAGTCCTTAGGAGCAGAAGCATTTTGAATTATAGATACACAGCACATGACTGATTAAACATTTACAATGTCAAATTCATTCTTTTTATAAAACAACTTAATTTGTACGTATTAATAAAGTCCAAACCACTCGTAGTAAATGTTTAAACGAAATCTGTTCAAATATTTACCGTAAGCTTCAGTCTACCCAAGTACCACACAGTATATGACCTCCACTTTAAAAGCAGTCTACAGAGAGAAGAACCTCCTGTGATATAAATGGGTTAGACCAGTTTATGTTAATGTGTTATTAACATTTTGTAGAAACAAATGTCAGGTGATTTGTCTGCTTCATATCATAACTGAAATACTGTTTATCATTTTTAGGAATGTATTTTCTTTTAAAACCTTACCAAATATAGCCTACATTTTATTTTATTTCTCTGAGTAAATGATGTTAAATGACTGAATAGAGTGTTTTGTTGTTGTTAAATAATAAAACTCATCTTCACAATTCTCTGTTTTTCAGGGAAAGCTTTCACTTTCACAGGAAGAGGTTAGTTATTCATTACTTACCCCTTTGTTTCTTCAATCTGGAACTGAAACCAGCAAGAAATTAATTACGACAATTTAACATCACTAGTTATTGCGTCTGTTTTAAGGCACATTACCACATACTTATTTTTAGACTTCAGACGCACACAAAAAAAATCCAGTTTGTTTACTTTGTAGAATCCTTTGGACACTATTTTTGTTTACATGTTGATGTATATGAAATCATGAACATGAACTGAACACGGTTTTCCAAGACCTAGCTGAAAATCGGAACCAGTCATCTTGTTTTATTTTGTTCTTTTGTTTGTCTTTTATAGATACAAACAGACATAACCCTTTATTCAATGTTTTTTAGATCTCGGCCATGTATTCAACTGTGGTAAAGCCTTCCATCAGGAGGAGTGATCCAGGATACAATTCTATTGGCGAGATTAACCGCTCAAGACCTTTGTCCATGTCCAGCGATCTATATGCTACAGTGAAGGATGTACATAAAGAGCCTGGTTCTGAAGATCCACCCGCCTCTGAAGATTCGGCTGCAGAAAATGTGGATCCGGCCTACGAAACTATAGGGATTTTAACACAAGGGGGCAAAAGGACAGAATCGGACGCGGAGGTATCTGCCGGTGCACAGAGGGAGCCGGACTACGAGAGCGTGGGGGACCTGCAGCTGAGTAGGCAGTGCTCAAGACTCTGACACTTTTACAGTTCGCATGTGTTGGCCTGCATTTGAAAGCGCGATTTCTGTGCATTCAGTTATTCATCTTTCTAAATTGTGCTTCAGAAACGAGAACTCTTTTCAAGGCTGATTGTGAGAAAACCAGAGAGTTACAAGACACATCACATATCAGTCCTTCATCACCGAGCTTAGAGGAACCAAGAACTCTAATTGCTTTCCCCATCAAACTCTACGTCGACTAAGAAAATGGTCAATCACACCATAGCACCAGTGAGAAAGATGTATAAAAAGTACAAAGTCAAATGCTGGGAAAACATAGTTTATAGGAACTAGTGTAAACGTTATTTTGTTTGGTTTTGAACCCTGAACAGTTACTTTAAACCACTTCTATTGCCCCAGACAGACAAGGAGGACTTAATAGCAAGAGACTTGTCCACTAAGAACAGAAATAAACTTTTGGTTAGTGCATTTGGAAAGAAAGAATGAACAGTCAGAAAGTGCATACTATGAAGAGCTGAAAAAAACAGCAAATGTTATCTATATAAAAATGTGCCATTACTATCTTTGGATGGGAAAAGCTAGGGAAACTCTCCTGTTGAAACCAGGAGCAAAGAAACCTGAGGGCAATTGGTAAAGGAGTTATTTTGGCCACTCGGTGGGTACTGTATTGGAATCCCAGAGGTTTTGATGGAATTACCCCTGTATTTTGCTTGAGGGGTATGAAGAGAGTTCTAGTAGGGAACATGTTAGGTACGCTAGAGAAAAAAAAAATTGGATATTATAATGAGCTTTTTTGCAATTGTTAGTGTACAGAAACCAGATTTGCCACCTCTTTTGAAAAAGTGTCACTGGAAAATATAAGAATACAGTATGCAAACATAAACAAGATGATTATGTTAAAAGATTTGTATATTCCGATTATAAAAAGAGGCCAATTCAAGCTTGCATGTTTTTGTTTATCTAAGTTCTAGCATTTACTTGTTATGAATTGTATGATTTTTAAAATGCAAAGCTATTTGGTTTGTATGGGTACAATTATTCCTCCTGTTGGACTGAACTCCATTAAACTACAGTAGTTGTGGTACTGTATAAATGCACTATTCTTAGTTTGCGATGGTCAAGTAATGACAATGAAAACAATCTATATTTTTTTATTCTTCAAATCTAAGCTGTGTGTACTGGGGAGGAATGTATATCTAGATAATGAAAACTGCAAATAGTATCTTTGTTGGTTTGTTTATCCCAATCATTTCTGTGCTACACTGACTGGCTTTGTTGTTTTCTTATCTGGCCGTATGATTTAAAGGTGAAAACATAATGTCTTTCTTTGTAGAGCAGCCATTAACTTTGAAAATGTTATCATTATTATTAGTTTAAAGTTATAATGTATAATAAGTAGATTTAAAAACATATATTTGTGAGCTTTAAAGTGTTTAATTTCACAGGACATAACCGCAACATTAGAGATGCACTACTTTTCTATTTTTACTTTGACAGGAAGCTGAAGAATGATTTTTTTTCGACTATTGTTTCATCTTGGCACACTGACCCAGGATATAATTGGATTTCCCTGCTACTATCACCCCTTTGTTTTATGTGACTTTGAATGTGTGGCAACATAAGACAAAACAACTCCTTTTGCCTGACTGCCTCTATTTTATTGTTTTATTTGTTTCAATCACATCTTGGTACTTTGTGTTGTGGCAGTGGCCATCTTTAATTTATACTGCTGGAGAATTATTGTAATGTGAAGGTACTAAATGTTGTATTGTATTATTGTTCATCCATTATCCGGTCTTGGTTTCTGGTGTTTTCAGATGAATGCCAAACTTGTTTGATAACGGTGTATTATATTATCTGTAACCCAAAACTCATCAATGGCAAATCTGTTTTTTACTGATGTAATTGTGTTACTTCTGCACACAATCAACTGGTCCATATCTCTGTGCCAGCAACTTTCAGAGCGTTCGATATACACCGTGAATGAAAGGTGTGGAATGAAAAAGGAAACTGAATAAACAAGAAAATAGTCATTATTACATCTAATTTTCTTACTAAACATACAATTTTTGTGTTCCATTTTTAAAGGTAGGATTCCTTCTGATGATTCATAGCCATCGAAGGAGTGACCTTTTTGCAGTTTCCTTTTGCCCCTATATATAAAAATGCTACATGTTGATGTGACAATTTTCCATGGTAAAATTGATACCATGCCTTGGCTTTTAAATGGACTGTTAAAGCAGCGCCTATATTTTTTGGAGATAATCTCTGCTGAAAAATAGAAACCACTTGAGCTGTCTACATTAAGATCCTGGCGAGCAGAAGGTGAAATCGAAAAGCTCCCTGCATTGCAGAGTGCAGAGTAAGCGAGAGAGGACCTTTTAAACTGCAGAGTGAAGATCAAGTGTTTCAATTTAAAAATGGGGTCCATTTTTCTACCGTTGGCAAACTGCCTATCTAATTAATTTAGTATGAGGTCAATAGAGTGCCTTCAGTTTAATAAGTGAAAATAAGGCTATATGTTTATGTGAAATGTATAGACATAATAGGAAAATAGCTTATGAATTTAGGATATAAAATGTGTTCCCATTATTAAAACAAATATGTATTATAAGTAACGGAACTATTGACATATTAAAATGTCCGAATGACAGAGCCTTGGAAATGAAAACATAAAATAAAAGAATAACAGTTGTGTGGAAATGTTGTTCTACTGAATCAGATGCCAAGTCTACAGTAAAATATTAATCAGAAATGGGCTAGAAATGGCCCACTGGAATTACGATCACAAATTTAATATTTATACAAGTAAAAATTATACTATTGACAACAAAACTACATTCAGCCTGTAGTTCATACATGTTTATGTTCTATATTGATTTAAAATTAGTGTGTTTATATTGATCTAATAAAGTAAAACACATTGACTGGTCTTGAGAACAATAACCAAATCCAATGAGACTTGGCCGTTGAACAGGGTAGGAATCAAAAACAGTAACTAGATTTTAATTCCAGGCCAAAATATATATATTTATTACCATTAATTTGAAATTTGAAATATATAGCCATTTATTTGTATTTCCCCAAATGTCTGGAATTTACTCATATAGGCAAGTTAAATATATGTTCAGATTACAATTAATCTATTCTCAATGGGTTTGACACCTTAGATGATTAAATATTGTTTTTATTATCTATTTGAAAATGGTTTGATGGCATGCTTAAGCACAATGTTAATGCCTTTTCCAACACATGTATCCATATGACAACTGTATTGATGTGTTGTTGATCTTAAGATACATTAGTGAAGTATTAAATATTAACAAGTTCATGGAGATTGTAGATTTAATTCAAGTGCATATTTTAAGATTTTGGTAAGTCTGTGAAATGAGAAAGTAATTGATTAATATTGTGAAACAATATTTAATAAAATGAGAGGTACAATGAAACTCTACATTAAACTTTTTTTTAATAACCCATCCAGTACAGCAGTAAATGGACTGCATGCTTTGACATTTTCGCTATGGCTAAGATATGACGAACACAAACCACATGGCTATTGCCACTGTTAAAGTGTGTATATTAGACCTACAGCATGTGTAGAATGCATAACAGATTCAAAAAGGCATTAAAACATAATTGGGTTAACAAATCTATATACTTGTTTTAAAAAATACTGTTTCCTGAGAGGAGGATCTGTTTTTTCAATGCCGGTACGTAATTCAGATTCACTGTGGTACGCTAGATTGTCATTGTAAGTTATACCATAATTTTTATTTGCAGAATCATAATAGTAACACCTAGTTTTGCATCTGAAACAACAGTCAAAATGAAATGTGCTCAGAATTCGCACTCATGGCAAGATGGAAACAAGCAATTATGACCAAACACTTTCCAAATGCAAAAACCACACAACCCCAGACAATGCCACCAGTTCAGAAGCCAATTCTTTACATGTACATGGTTATAGAAACTATGGCTAATCATTTTCCTTGTGAAAGGACTCGGCTCTATTTGTTTAAATTTGGAACATTGACTATGCATTAGGAATGGGGGGGAAAACCATAGATTACATGATTTAAGGAGTGGGGAATAGCTGGGAGTTTCCATTTGAGCTGGGCAATCCAAACTGCGGTAAAAGTTACAAGACGTTAAGTCTGGAAACAAAGCCAACTCACTAAATTAATATAAACTAGTAAGTGGTTTAATTCCTTGTGTGCAGTGTGCCAAATATAAGTTTCAAACAAACCACTAATTGATTTTGTTTGTATCATGCACTGCATTAGATGACTGTACGTAACATAAGAACTTTTAATTTGAAAATGTTTATAGTGTTTATCATGTTAATCAACTTGTTTGTGTTTTGGTTGGTTTGTTTTTGGTTTGTTGTAGTTTATTAAAATATTTTGCAGTAAATGAATACTAGTCTTGGTGTGAAATGTTATTTGCAAAAGGATAACCTTTTCACAACTCTGTTGGATGGGGTGTGAGGGTGAAAGTCAATATGTTACGTCAATTAGTAATACTAATAATTAAAAAAATGCAAATGACTAATAAATATAAAGAAAAAAAGGGTTTAATAAAGAAATTGCATCATCTGTCATCAAAAACAGGCCTGCATTTAAACCTATATGCACATTGTGTAGCTAGTGTTGCACATTTACGATTTATTCACATTCAACATGTTTTTTGTATGCATAGCAACCAGTTGCGTTGTTGTGAATAAGACTTGTATTCAATGTGTCCCTCTGATGTTTGCTCTGTGTATTTATCTCCTAAAATAATGATATATATCTAACACACACTCTCAGGAAGACTCACGGCCAGCCTGCAATCTAGAAAATGTATCTATTATATTTCAGATGGAAGAAATGGTGTGTTATCAGTATAAAATTCACATCGTTGAGTGGATTGGGAGCTATATGTGCTTATTTCTTTGATAGGAAACCACCAGGCAGTGCACAATACAGAAAAAGCTTTTATGCGGATAAGGGGGTCTTTAAAAGATAGGTCTGGCCTGATTCAATGAAGTTAACATCATACAGTAGTCACACATGCTCAACATTCATACAAAGCCCAAAACAAATTTCACCCTGATTTCACATACAACAACAAAAAGTGTGTGTGTACACGTGTTTGTCTTTCTGTGTACCCAGATGTGTCTATGCTTTTACAGCCATCATTTTGTTGAAACACAAACTTTCCCCACAACATGCCACCTGCGGGTACTGCATGATGTTACAGAATGCAATCTCTGAGATCATCTCTCAGTTTCAGCACCAGCAAAACAATCCCAAACCTGCATGTCACCTCTCCCACTGTAGGCACTAGTCTACACAAGAGAGCCTTTTGACCAACCTTCTTGGTTAAGTGCTCATTCTAGGCTTTTTTTTTTTTTTACACATTTTCCACACACAAAGGATTCTGACATGCAGCTCTGCCCATCATATCAATCAAATACATTTGTTTTTTGTATTACTGGTTATGATCTAGTTCACTAGATCGCAGTGTTGAGCCCTATGATTTGAACTGAATAAGCAATAGATTATTATTATATTTATTATTTGGCGATAAGGTGGTTTTCTTTTTCTTCACCCCGTTCAATTCTTCCCTTTGCAAAAGGACAATGCATGCACATGAACACAAGGACGTCAGATGCACCATACGATGTCCGATAAAATAATTCATTTGGGTTATGGACGTGGGAGGCATTACGTAATTTTATGACAACTGCATTTGCATTCGGAAAAACTAGTGTAGACTTCTGAACAGCTACTGATTTGAGCAGCCAAAATGTAAATAATAGATGGATCGTGAATTGCGTGCATGATTGACAGCGTAAAAATGACAATACAGTTATTATTATTGTTGTTATTATGGCCCCCACCAGCACATTGCTTCTCAACAGGCCAGAAGCAGCGCCGCACGCCGTTAAACCTCGCCTAACACCTTTGTTTTCCTCCTTCCTCTGCTTGCTCTCTTCCACTCTCTCTCCTTGCGTCATTGTTTTGAATGAAGCTTTCCTTCCCATTTTCTTCCGCCGCCGTTTGGAGGGAAAATGACGTCGCGGCCGGGAGGAGTAGGGCGGTGGGGGCGTGGCACCGCCGGCCAATGAGCGCGCCGCCTCCCCGCCGGGCCGCACATGTTTACAGGCAGCATTCCGCCGGTGGAGGTGCACACTTGTGCGGCCTCTCCGCGGCGTGGAGTCCCCGCGGCTGAACCGGAGTCGGGGGAGGGAGCGGGCGACACTTCACATCTGCTTTCAGCGAGGCCTGTCGCGGGATTTGTCGGCGGAGCCGCGGGGAACCAATCGGCTCGGCTGTAGCGTGTCGTTGGAGTCAAAATCGCGGCGCGCTAGGCTGCTTCCGCCAGGTCCAGTCCGGGATGCACCGGGCGCCGCTCCGTGTTTTTCTCACGCAGGAGCCGGGCTTAAGGGAACGGCTGGGGAAACAAACAGGTCGACAGAAGAAAGATCGGTAGCCGGTCGGAGGAAGGGGCTGAGCCGCACATTGAGATGAGACATTGTTTCCCACAGTGTGCGGACTTGTGGGGCGCCTGCTCCAGTGAGACGGGGCTTTTTGTGTTGTTGTGTTTGGCAGCGGCAGTCATGATGTCTTCCTGCGCTCGCCCTGGCATCCTGCAGGACATTACACGTGTTATTTGCGTTTTTAGACCAAGTCTGTGACCGACTGTTATTGCTTTGTTTTCTGATTACAAAATCATCCTAACTGGGACGCATTTCGACCGCTTTCCAGTCCCCGTAGAGACCAGCGCTGAGGGAAGGGCGGCAGACGCGGGATGCATTCGCGGCGGCTGGTCAAGCGCTCTATCCTCGGGAGCCGCGTCTGTGCGCCGAGCCCGGCGGGGGACGGGGCGCTGCTGCCCGGGGTGGTCCAAGCTGTCAAACAGGAGAGCCGGGATGCCGCGACCGGAGCCCGCCGGAGTGTGTACACGGTGCTGATGCAAGACGGGAGCTTGCGAGAATACCCCGAGGATGACATTATCGTGAGTCCCGGGCAGATGACCGCGAAAGGACCGCTGAAATCCTGCTGGAAGGTGTGTGTGTGTGTCGTTGTGCTCCATGCACGCTCCTACACCGCAGGTCGCTTTCGTGTGGCGCAGATTCCCGCAGTTGTGCGCCGATCTGCCCTGCTCCGCCAATGGGAGCGGCGGGATTGTGCAGAAGTGCGGACGTCTGCGCGAACCCACAAGGCGACTAAGTCCTGCGGTGCGGATCGGCACCATGCGCGCTTCCTTTCAGGGGACGTGGGGGTGGGGGGGTGCAGCAGAGCCGAGGATGCATGTGCAATATCAATGTTTGAATATACCGCAGTGGTGAACAGAGAGAGAGAGCGAGAATAACAATAGGGCTTCCGTCCGAGCATTATAACTAAGGCACGCATTTGCGGGTGTGTGGGAGGGCCTGCGTCTCGGAGGGTGGGGGGTGAAAACACCCATTGCCAATGTGCTGTGCTGTGCTGTGCTGTGCTCTGCAGCGGGGAAAGTGCACTTTTGCAGCTGCACCGTGCGTTTGTGTGCAGCCGCCGTGAAGTCATTTGCGCAGTTGTGTGGTCCGGCGTGGCAGCGCGGCTTCCTCTATTGTAGTACAGCTGCTGCTGCCCGCTGCTGTATGCATTGTTCCGCTTAATGCATCTCTCTGCCCCACACTGTAGCTCTAATGCAATCGCCACCGATCATTTTTCTACTGCGAATAACAAAATGTGACGCATTTGAAGTGATTATATGATGCAGTATTATGTTATTTGTCAGCGTCATACGCACTTTCTGCGGCGCAATGAAGTGGGGGCAAAGTAATGACGTGTGAATTGAGAATACCGCGGCATGTTTAGCACGATGCAACAGAAAGTTGGGTACGATTGATCCATTATCCATTTATACATTTTAGACCATACAACATGTGCTATTGCTTTTGACAGATGTCGCCTCAGTCTTTAGACTGATTGGACCCCTCCTTATAACACACTAAGGAAAAGTGTATTATTCATGAGTCAGGTTGAAAGTTCTTGTAAACGCATAGATTGATGCATATTTACAAAGTCAGGGTTCATATTTTGAATTACAGTTGCAGTCTTCATCATCAATGGGGTTGACGCCCTTAGGGGCTGACCACAGATATCATAATTATATAAATGCGTAACCGGATGAAAAACATGAAATGATGTCCATTAAGTTAGGAGTTGAATGGTAATTGTTTAAGTGCGTGTGTGTATACGAGTCATCATGGCTTTTATCTCAGATGTGTTATGCATGGAAGGAATTTAAAAATGTATACTGTATTCTTTAAGGTAAGTAACTGTTGCAAAGCCTAATGTGCAGTATTTCTAAATTGAACTAAAATTTAAAATAAATGAACAGGAAAAACAAACCCATGGATATTTGATCCTGTGCACCAGCCTGTAGGGAGTGCATGTTTTATAGGAAACATGCTGGAGAATCAATCACTGCCTCCTTTTATGTTTTCTTCCTACACTGCATAATGATTGATTTAGCTGGAGCTGTGCTTGTGGTTTCAGTGGTGTTAAGGAGATCTTTATGGAGTGGTTGGGGGGCCTAATTAGCCAATCATTTGATTTTTGTTTTCGGAACCTAATCAGGGGGTCACATCATATTGATCGAGGCAACCAATTCTTTCTTCTAGAATTTGTTTCTTAAAAAAAGTCAAATGAATCAAAAGTCAAAAGAAAAATCCAGCAGTGAATAATAATATACTAGGCAAAATATATAATATTGCTACATTACATTGCATAAAACTGCTGTACAGAGTGGTTATGAAATGGGGGGGAAATAACTGACACAGTGAGTCAGTTATGAAATTATATAAATAGTGTCAAGCAGCATACAATGTATTTACATCCCAAGAAGACTTAATTAATGAGGAAAAAAAGCTAATTGCTTCACAATAGGAGTGTGATACAGAATCAAAATCAACTGTTACTCAAGGAAGGCAGAGGTTCTGCAGTGGAGACGGGTATTATAACAAGGTCTAATGCTGAGAAATGTAAGCTAACCGGTTGCACTATTATAACCAAATCAAGATCAAGGCTTAATAAGAAATAAAAACCTAGAACAATCTGTGAATTTCAAATTACAAATTAACACACTATCAAGTTTAGCTAGTAGTGCCTAATGGTTTGTTTATTTCGTTTATTTCGTTTATTTGTTTTTTTTAAATCTGTAAAGCACTCTGTGGTTACGCTGCTAAGGACACTGTACTAAATAATGATCGATCGATTGATTGATAGTAGGAAGTGGCCTCGGACAACAAAATAAACAAGTGATTAGGTACAAGTTTGTAGTTTGCAAAAGGTCAGGGTTTTGATTCTGTCTAGGCCATTATTAAACAACAATAATTCCCAAGAAACTGCAGAATGGTTTGGTGCAATCTGAAAAATTATCTTCAAAAAGAAAAGGACAAAAGATGGTGGAAGAAGCTGCAGGCCCCTTCTTGAGAAAATACAGAAACTGAAGTGTACAAATGTACAGCTTCTTGTAGTTTGACGAGTCAAAGAAAACACAAATGTTTCTAAAGCAAGTACCAAGTAATATGGAGAAAAAAGTAGAGGCCTATTATGAAAAGTTAACTGTACCTCCTCTGAAGCACAGTGGTTTTTTCAGCATGATTTGGGCCCGAGTCAGTGCCTCAGTGATGGGGAAACGTTTGTGTGACTAAAATTAACCAGCTGTCATTGGAAAGAGCAAAACACTTTCAAATCAACAACAGGATTTCTGAAGACCAAAATGCTCAAAGTAATGTTACGGCCATCTCACTCAACCTGAACTAAATTATATTAGAATATTATGCTTTGTTCCAAGCTAGCTATTGCTTATAAGAGCCTAAAACTTTGTGTAAATCTATGACATTGTTTTAAGGATATGTGTTTAGTGTCTCGCTGTTTTACAAATGTTTCAATGTTTTTAAAATTATAAATCTTGGCAGATGGATCTTCCCTGTAAACAAGTTGTTGACATAAGTAAGTAAATCGATCGGTAACGTGAGCAAACAAACTTAAGATTGCTTTATTTTGTTTTGGGTCACCAATGCCTTTGGTTTAAATAACACAAGTTGTATTTGAATATAAACAGGGAAAATATGATAATTGTGTACATTACATATTTTGGAAGCCGCTCAGCTTAGTGTTGTCAGTATAAACTTTGTTGGTCAAGGAACCTAATCGAGCCAGGTTTTTAAATGGTTCGATCCATTTAGTTAATTGATCAATTGGTATGGTCTAAGAACACCTAATTCGGCCATGTCGAAAGCAAATGTTTACTACTATAATAACCCTAAGCAGGTGGATTATTGATTCCAGCTGCCTTGCATAAAATTAAGACCTAAAGCACAGAACACAAGCGGAAAACTAATTGGTGAAATGTGATGGGAATTGATTTAACTGTAAAATTCTCAAGAGAGGGAAATTCGGTCCTGAATCACTCTAGGGATGTATTATCACTTCAAATCCAGTTGGTGAAAAAACACCCTTGATAGGTTCAATTGTAAAAATAAAACTAGCAATATAGAGCACTAGTACTTCCCCTATATTGTGTTGAAATACAGGAAATGGAAAGAAATGACTTGACTAAGGGAGAGACCAAATCAAAACTTTAACCTACCCATGAAAGTAAATTACAAACTTGTACCCTTTACAAAAATTACAAACTTTTGATGTACAAGTTATTAGTTATTAATGGACACCAAAGGAGCACGATGGGTCGAACGGCCTCCTCTCGTTTGTAAACTCTTATGTTCTTATAAGTCAT
Organism: Amia ocellicauda; assembly: GCF_036373705.1. NCBI lineage: Eukaryota > Metazoa > Chordata > Actinopteri > Amiiformes > Amiidae > Amia > Amia ocellicauda. The sequence continues at coordinate 30,763,401 of NC_089859.1, forward strand.
AGAAACTGTTTTCTGGCAAATTAAAACATGATGGGGTACATGTTTGTACTTTCCTTCACAAGTAGGTTAAAGTTTTGATTTGGTCTCGCCCATAGTTTAGAGACCGATTTAATCACATTTCCATCTAAAAAAAAAAAAAAAATCCATTTGAATTTAATAACAAATGAATTGTATTTTCAAATGTAGTAATCTAGAAATAAGATGAATAATCTGTTTCCTTAAAATGATGGTACTACACATTGTTCTTAAATTACCGATGTGACAATAAAATGGTCTACACAGCTGTGAAATTTCATTTTTTGCATTTTGTTTAAGGTTTATGAACTACAGAAAATGAATTGAGAGAATTTGAATTTCAGGTCAAAGGTAGATTTGGTCAGATGTGTAGGTATTGACTCTGTAAATGTAGGCAATTCAGTGGTTGGAGGGTGTTTTTTGGGTGAAGCTGAGAATGGAAGAAAGAATGAGTTGTTTTTTGTAAATGAGCATTTCATATATTCAGCAATTCCAAATACACTGGGATTTCTCATTATAACTTTTCTGCCGTTGCATTCACACCTTCAGAACAGAGGGTGCTGTAGAGTACTACACTTGTAATGTATCAAGCATCTAAAGACGACTATCTTTTGTCTTCTCTCGTTCTGTGCTTGTTTTACACATTAATTGGACTTTTGTGTTTCTCTGTGAGGCTCTGTGAGACTGCTGAGGACAGCATTCACAGGAAACTTCTCAATTATTTTTCAGTATTAAAGCTCTCCTTTAAAACACATTTTTATACCATTAAGGTACTTGAGGGTAAGTCTACAGGCTTGCAGATTGGTGGCAACTGCCAAATTTCTAAAGCAAGAAAAGAGACAATATCTGAGGTACAAAACAAAATATATTGCAGTACAAGTAACAAATGGGTAATTTATGAGTTATGCAAGTAGAATTGTGTTCTAAAACGAAAGGCACCACATTCAAAGGAACTGGAGTAAGAATGACTTGATGACAAACGTTATTAAAGTAGTTTCACAAATGTACTATGAGGGCTGAGAATTTCCAGCAACAATTGCTGTTGAGAAGTAGGCAATACTAGTTTACTAGGCTGCATAGTCCTAATTTACATGTATTTTAATATTCTATTTTTGTATTTAAGATGGATGAAGGAAGAAATTCATGTTCAATATTTCCTGTTTATCTTTTTGTGCTCAGATGTTAGATATTAAAAAAAATTCTCCTTAATTTCCTGATTCATTAATATAATCAAAAATACTTTGGTAGTCCATGGCTGTGTTTAAATACTTGTTAATAAGTTTATCTAAGGTGATTATTTTCCCTGATTTTAAGTTTTATTGCTAATAATAAAAAATAAAAAAACTGAAGTAGGAATGAAATTTAATATAGTATAATTAAATGTAGTAATAACCAAAACACTCTAATGGTTGTGTGGATGGATTACAATTGTAAAGATGTCATGACACTATCTCTACAGTCATCACTTTTTACCAGCAGGTTAACTTAGCCAGTGTCAGTTGATTTTCTTCCTGGGTACTTCAGTATCTGTGATTATAATTGTGATTATTGATTCGTTCATGTTTAGCTGCAGTGCATACAGATTGCCTGTCTATCAAATGGTTAGTTTTTTCTTATCGGCAGTTTCTGTTAACCAAAGAATTCTTAAGTGATCAAAATTCTCAATTCACGGTAGAGGATCTAATTTTTTGATATGTGAGCAGAAGTGTATCCGACTTATTTTTTAAAAGAAATTGGGTAACCATAAGGCATCAACAACGATAAAACAATTTCTCTCTCTAACTATCTATAAAAAAGATTTTGAATGTAATACTTGTTCAGTAGGAACTCTTGACTAAGTAATTTAGAGTAAATATCGTTTAAAATCAATTTGATTTGGCATGTAATAGCAACTGCTTTGGGTTTGTTGTAAACTTTGAAATGTGTAGTAGACTTGCTATCTGTAAGGTGCTGTAGTTGAGCTAGTGCTAGTTGGAGTACAGTTGTGGAAGGACAGGCATGATTTAATGAGACTGTTATCAATGGTGAGAAGCACAACTGTTGTCCACTGTAGGATATGAGGACAGACGTTGACAAAAACAACCAAATTGACCAATGAGCCCATTAAAAAAAATATATATAGTACCTTAAAAAACAAAAAGAAAATGGATCAAACAAAGTCTGGTTCTACAAGAGTGTCTGCCTGGAAAGATATTTCATATTCTTTGTTGTCATTGCTTGGTCAAGCAGCCAGTCAGGCATCCTAGCCTTACTGAAGGCCAAGCTGAGTTAATGTTTGTGCCAGAGTATGGTAGCATGGTCTAAAAACAAATCTGTGTGACTCTACTTCAGTAAAGCAGTGGGAGCCTCATGTTGTGTGTGTCCTTTCCCCTCTGCAGAATGCCTGCAATGGCCGGGATCTCGCCACTGTGGGCCAGCAGGAGCAGAAGGGCGATGGGCCAGAGCAGCAGGAGGAACTCCGCACACAGGACGCCAAAAAGAGCAGCCGGGCCCCGGAGACTGACAAGGAGCCTCCTCGTTCGGTGTCCCTACTGGAGCAGAAGCGCAAAGTGGTTTCATCCAGCATCGACGTCCCCCATGCCAGGTAGGCAGAGCTTCGTTAAAGCCACAGTGAGGATCAGGAGGGACTGTGGCATCAATGTTTCTCAGGAAGCCAAACATCCTGCCCCCCCCCCCCCCCTTTTTCTTTCTTCAACAAAGCATATCCTGCCCTGAAGACACACAGCTTGTTCACTACCAAAGTGATTGGCGTTAATGAGCCCGAACCAAATCATATGAAACCCTTAGCAGTAATTGCAGATGCTGTCCTTCCTTAGCATTAATCCCAGCACTAATTTTACAGCTTGTAAGCAAGCTGCTAATACATTATAATTGTATATGCAGTGCAGCAAAACCTGAAAGGCCACAACTAACGTACACATTGCAACAGTTAAATAGTACACGTTTCATTTCCCCCATTCAAACAATTCCCCCCCCCCCCCCAATCTAAGTGCATGAGATGCCCAGTTTGTTTAGAGTTGTGGTTAGGGTTCAATCAGTCGACTGTAGGTTAACACCGCTTCATTAAGGATGTAAACGTTGGGGATCCCCATTGCTGCTCCACACCCACATTCTGCTGCTAGATTGTTGAAATGTTGTTTTGCTGCTAGCATCTCGGAGCTTTAACATTGCTGGATAATTTATGTACATGTATTTTGTTGATGTTTATTGTGTGGCCTACAAATGGGTATACTACTCTGGCAGTTTTATAATCCAGCGACAATTAAATAATTGTAAAACAAGACGGGCAGCTATCTGGCACATTCAATCATTGTTTTTCTTTGTAGTTTTTGGGATCTTGGAATTTTATCCAACCATTTCATTAAGGAAGCAGAGAGTCAACCTTAATGACATGGATGGATTATTTGTTCCTGACTCTTGACTCTTGATGTTTAAATCACTGTCTCTTCTTAATAAAAAATTAACAACAACATCTGGAAAATTGGATATGTAAAATGTTTTAGGAATTTGGAGCCACATAGTAAGCTAAGTCTATTTAGATTTTTCTCTACTTGGGCTTCAGCTGTATCCGTTTTAATGAGGACACTGAAAATGATAAAGAAATGCTAAATATTGCAAAGATATGAAACTGTAGATAACTGGCCAAGAAATGCCCCAGACATGTATTCTATACATTCAATAATGGGATAAAGAACCTCAAATTATCTAGTGAAACCAACATAAATTAGAAGTCATGAGAAAGATCTGCTATAAAGGTAAAGCCACTGACACTCTGACACTATACTACCTTATAAATTGATATTTTACAGAAGCTTAATATTGATATATTTAAGCTTCCATGCTTTCTAATGTGGCTCATTAAAACCATGACCAGCTTCAGAAATGTATTGTGTGATTATGAGATGATTATCCCAGGATCTTGTTTTTGCTAGTTATCTTATGATCACAGGTATTATTAATCTCGATCTCGATTATTATCATTCCATTATTGCTTGATCACAATATAAATTCTCTCAATCTTGAGATAACGAAGCCCTTTTTTTATTTTGTCATGGCCTCAATGAGGCACCGTAGTTATCAAAAAGGAAGCACATTTTGAAAGAATGGAATTGTATCATGTCTACAGATAGAAAATACTAGCCTTATTGAGATGGGTATGTGAAATATGTATTTTGAAACACAAATCGCAAACATTAGGCCTTGTTGTTAAATTAAACTTAAGCGGTTTAACATAAAGCCTCTTTATTGAGAAAACAAACTGAAATACCAAAATTGATTTATTTTATGTCTGTCTTTTGGGCATTTATTGAAAATCCATTAGGTAAATGCAGATGTTTTTTCAGCCATGTGAGGAAAGAATATATTTTTTGAGTTAACTGCAGGATCTTTGTATATGACTATTGACATTATATTTTAGATAACTTCTCTCTCTTCACAGACTTTCTGTTTGAGGAGGTTTTTTGATTTGATCATGCAATTTTATTGAGTTCATGTTTGAGGGTTTGCAATCATTGCAGTTGAATTCAAGTGAACAGGCTTCTGAAGTAAAACAGAATAAAAATGCTTTATAGTAACAGATTGATACATTCACAACATAGTTGGTATAAAATGATCATTGTAGTCTATTCTTTAATCTTTCTCTTTTTGCTTTTTTTGTTTTTGTTGCTCTGTTTGTCATTGAACTGTGATGTCGAATTGTCTTGGTCTTTGGTCACTTTATAGTTTATGGAAAGTGGGGGAAAAAAAAGAATGTATGCAATGACTAATGATAATGCAATTATATGATCTGTAGTGCAAATGGGGATTTTGATTGGATAATCACTTTCACTTCATGAATATTCAATTATCATGTTAATGTTCATAATGGGTTATATAATAATGATGAATGATGTAATCATGTTTACGGCTATGCTGACACTCTTGAGGATACCTTAATTATGTATACAATTTATTTGAAAGCAAATTGTTTGTTATTGTGTTTGGAAAATGCAACAGTGATAATGCCTCTGAGCCAGTTACTTATGTTAATGTGTAACATAAAAACCAAAAAAATCTATAACCTTGTCAGAAATAAACGTGTTTCTCAGTACTGAGTCGTCAACAACAGCTCCCATCTCCATTGTAAATCAACTAAAGACTTATTGGGAAAGTGTTTATTTAAATTAGGGAAAGATAAAACTGCACCATCATCAGGGTTCCAAAATACAGAAGACTCGCATAATGGCATAAACTTGTGAACAGCTGCCAGTGAGAATCTTTAAGATCATTAGATTAAAATAAACAATTAAGCAGCAAATTGCATAATCTAACTACTATACTCAATTGTGAATGTACTAATACAACATGTATAAGTAGTGCAAGAAATTTTTAATTTTAAAATAAAAATTAAACCTTTTTTTTGTTGAAAATAAAATCAATAACACTGAATAATAAAAAAAATACTAATTATCAACATTATGGATTTAATGAATAATTACATGTAATTTATCCAGAGTACCTCACGCCTCTTCTTAAGTAGTTCCAATTTACCAGATTTTTTTAATTATGTTTACCAATGTATGAACAATTAGAAATATCATTAGCTTATACAAATTGTACAGCAGTATTGCTTGTATCAACTGTTGTCTGCCTCAGCAAGCTCCTTACTCAGCCTCGGTAGTATTCAGGGTTTCCTAGAGAACTAGCTCCCACACCCAACTGTGTGACCTAAAGGGTCTATTTGATATTAATTTAGTATCTTCTACTGTAAAGAGTATTAGATTGTATTATATATATATTATGACCTACTGTAACATAATGCAGACACTGCATTTCCTGAAATGTAAATTATCAATACAAAAAACTATGTCCACTACAAAAAAAAAATATATATGTAAAAATTATATATATAAAAATAACATGAACATATCACTTAGCCTAAGCCTTCGATAAATCTAAACAAACTGTCAATGAAGTTTTTTTTTTTTTTTCCACATTAAGGGTAATTCTACACAGAGAGTAGCACTGTTTTGAATGGATTTTAGCTTTAATCAGGTTAATGTGGTCTTTACCACATCTGTGCAGTGTGATTTGCAGACGTATGTCCTGCTGTTTTCACCATTGTAATGGGAAGCTTTCCACATATTTTGGCTGAACCAGTTTGTTCAAGATGAAAATGGGTGTTGTGCTTGTATTCAAAATAGAATTGGGGCGTTGCTTGTTTGGAGTTCCTCTAAATGTTTTTACTAAGCCTGCCTTTTATAGTGCCCTGTGTTTACATACTGTATGTCTACTCATGTTGCTTCCAGTTGAAATGCAGAGCTATTTTAAGATGAGGAAAAAGAAAAAGGTCATATACCAATCTGAAAGAATACATGAAACCTAGCACTTTATTACAGAGCTTGATAAAGCTTTTGAAACTGAAGACTATTCAAGACTTTCAATAAAGCTTCTTAAAGCCACTGATCCCACATAGCCATAAGCTGAAAAGAGGAACACAAAGGCTTGTTTCAGGAATTGGTTCTTCTAATGAAAGTTGGCATGGCTAGAGAGCCTGTTGACTTTCTGGTTTTTGGATACATATGCTTGTCTCTGCAGTTTGTGTATGCTAACAGATTGAATGAACAGTTCTTTTTTTTTTTTATTATTATTATTTTTTATTGTATGGTTTATTTTAAAAATATTTTAAAAATATATCCCAAATCTTAAAGAAGCCTGACTGGATCTGAACAGATATACAGCATAATTTTGTGAAGAAAAGCACAGTCCATTTACATTGTAGTGCATTGGTTAAAATGGACTCGTAACAATTCCATTCATATGGTTTACAAAACTGGGATGTATGTTTAAAATACAAGATAAATAAAACCTTTTGGTGTTAACAGTCAGATTGAGATTCACAGATTCGGGACAAAATGCTCAACAAGATTGTATTTTAAGATGCAGGGGGGTATTAATTGACTCATGTACGCTTAGTTGCTAAAGAGGCTTGAGGTTGACTTCTGTGACCTAATACAATGCAAGGCATGTGTTAATAACACTGAGTCTATTTTAGATGTACTTCTATGCTATAACATCTGTCTGCTGCTTTTTGTCCAGATTTAATGTCCACTGAGCTGTTCATAACTCATCTCCTAGTTAATTTGATGGACACATTACATCAAAGCATGGCAAAGTGCTTTTCTATATACGATGTTCTTTTGGTATTACTTTGTACTACATTTTAAATCTCGGTACATGGTTTCTTTCACTTGAGTTGATTGTTGCTATTTGTTATAATTAATCCAAGATAAATCGCTGTGAAGGAGGACGGGTTATTCAACTGGATATCATATGTCACTACTGTCATATGCATCGCCTCTGCTGTAGTCAATCAATCAATCAATCACTCGCTGGCAATGTGGTTCAGCGCAGAATTGGGGCTGAGTGTTTTACTGATGTCTTTCATTCGTGACACCAGTAATTTGTAGTTTTCATAATACATGCTTTTGAATTTTCACAGACCGGTCAAAACCGTGACCATGAACATAGTGGCACCGAAAGAAAGCACCGACGGGTTGGAAACTGACATGAATTTTTAATATTTGATCATTTTCTCTAAATTTTACTTGTGAAATATTCTTCAATAAAGTTCTATTCCAGAAATGATTAGGAGCTGTACCTTATTCCAAGAGTATAAAAAATTAAATCAAAGAGATATTGCTATGTAGATGAATTTCCTGGGAATTAATGTTTGAAATGTACTGCTCTTCTGGGATGTCTTCTTCTTTTTCTAATATAGGAAATGGGTAATGTTTTCTGGCTTCCTCAGCACTCTTGAAAAGTGACATATGGAAGACTGTTTGTGGACAGAGGAAGTTAAAGGGTTGCAGGAAATAAAATAAGGTCTGTAACACAAAAATAGTATTCTATTCAATAGATCCTAGGATAATATGGTCTGCAGAATTCAGTAAACTATTAAGATTGTTTTGGAAGTTTATAATAATCTGAAGACTTTAACACCCGTGTCAAATGTATAGTATTGGGATACATGCTTGTTTTGTCCAATGATGGGTTGCTGACCCCACCCAATATGGCAGCCCAGCGTCATCTTTTCACACCACCTGGAAGGGCTTTGTGCAGCACCTTTGGGAGGTGGCTTAGTGTCCTCAATTTATATGCAGGGTCTATATTCCCTTCTCACAGTTAAAATAGACTGCCTCGATATTAGCACTGATACATCTGTTTTTTTATGAATGTGCTGCTAAAAATTTTTTTATCGCAGTGAACTCTATACAGATTACATTTTATTTCCACTGCATGTCATGTGGAATTTTATAATCATGATGCTTATACACAAATCTGTAATGGGGCTTTGCAGAATCTATGAACAATATGTTTCCAGTAGAGCTATTTGGTGTTGCCAAAAAAACAATGCTCTTTAGTGAGAGTTGAGGCTGCTAGTTTACAACTGTGTGATTACCATCTGAAAAGCACTCCTCTCTGTAGAATACAGAAATCTGCTGTGTTGGACAGCTTCCAGCAAGCTGAAAGTAACTTTGATTATAGATGTGTTTTTTTTTTTTGTTTAGTTTTTTTCCATCTCCGAGTTCTGCTCTTATCAGATTGGATATGGTCACGGGCCGACTTTCTTGACCTATAGTTGATAGAACATATTTCAAACTCGTATCTGATTGGCTTCATTGTTCACCGCTAAGAATGTATAAGCTGAACGTTTACTTTGGAGAAGAGTGAGCAAGCTTTGTTATAGCTTGTTTTGTATATTTTTTGCGCATAGATTTGTTAAACATGCAGTGAGAAAAATAGATCATTGTGTTCCAGATCAAATAAAATAACTATGCATCTGTCCCTGAAAGCAAAAATGGTATTTCCATTGTTTATTTATTTATGTATTTATTTATGTATTTATTTATACGTTTATGAAGGTGGAAAGATTAAATCATGCACTTTGCAGGGGTGTCCTGGAAAAGAGAAGCTGTAGTTCAAAGCAAGTGGAAACATCTTGGAGAGTCCTTCATCCAGCAGTGGATCTACACTCACCTAAAGGATTATTAGGAACACCATACTAATACTGTGTTTGACCCCCTTTCGCCTTCAGAACTGCCTTAATTCTACGTGGCATTGATTCAACAAGGTGCTGAAAGCATTCTTTAGAAATGTTGGCCCATATTGATAGGATAGCATCTTGCAGTTGATGGAGATTTGTGGGATGCACATCCAGGGCACGAAGCTCCCGTTCCACCACATCCCAAAGATGCTCTATTGGGTTGAGATCTGGTGACTGTGGGGGCCAGTTTAGTACAGTGAACTCATTGTCATGTTCAAGAAACCAATTTGAAATGATTCGACCTTTGTGACATGGTGCATTATCCTGCTGGAAGTAGCCATCAGAGGATGGGTACATGGTGGTCATAAAGGGATGGACATGGTCAGAAACAATGCTCAGGTAGGCCGTGGCATTTAAACGATGCCCAATTGGCACTAAGGGGCCTAAAGTGTGCCAAGAAAACATCCCCCACACCATTACACCACCACCACCAGCCTGCACAGTGGTAACAAGGCATGATGGATCCATGTTCTCATTCTGTTTACGCCAAATTCTGACTCTACCATCTGAATGTCTCAACAGAAATCGAGACTCATCAGACCAGGCAACATTTTTCCAGTCTTCAACTGTCCAATTTTGGTGAGCTTGTGCAAATTGTAACCTCTTTTTCCTATTTGTAGTGGAGATGAGTGGTACCCGGTGGGGTCTTCTGCTGTTGTAGCCCATCCCCCTCAAGGTTGTACATGTTGTGGCTTCACAAATGCTTTGCTGCATACCTCGGTTGTAACGAGTGGTTATTTCAGTCAAAGTTGCTCTTCTATCAGCTTGAATCAGTCGGCCCATTCTCCTCTGACCTCTAGCATCAACAAGGCATTTTCGCCCACAGGACTGCCGCATACTGGATGTTTTTCCCTTTTCACACCATTCTTTGTAAACCCTAGAAATGGTTGTGCGTGAAAATCCCAGTAACTGAGCAGATTGTGAAATACTCAGACCGGCCCGTCTGGCACCAACAACCATGCCACGCTCAAAATTGCTTAAATCACCTTTCTTTCCCATTCAGACATTCAGTTAGGAGTTCAGGAGATTGTCTTGACCAGGACCACACCCCTAAATGCATTGAAGCAACTGCCATTTGATTGGTTGGTTAGATAATTGCATTCATGAGAAATTGAACAGGTGTTCCTAATAATCCTTTAGGTGAGTGTATATAGGCTGATGATGACGGTGATGCACACAAACACACAGTGCCTATAGAAAGTCTACACCCCCTTTCAAATTGTTCACCACCCATCCTAGCCCATGACTTCCAAGTGAAATAAATATTCTAGAAAGTTGTAGAAAATGTATTCAAAAATAAAAATGGTCTTGTAATGATAATAATAATTAGCTCAGGTGTGTTGAATAAAATGAGTCTTCACTTAAAGCAACAGCAAAGCAACAACAGTAGAAGTACGAAAAGGTCAAAGATCGTTTACTGACAGTTTGCAATTTTGGCAGTTGCTAGAACAGAGAAACTGTCTCATCCATTTCCAAATACCCCTATACCTGTCCACACCAAAATCTGAAGACTGTTTACTTTGTTTCTACAGGTGTAACCAATCAAATTCACATACCATGTTAAGTGTTAAATTGTAGTGATTCACATGATTTCAGGATAAATTCAGCAGTTCCTGTAGGTTCCCTCTGGTGGCTAGTGCATTATAAAGCAAGAACTCCAGGCCAAAGTTCTTGAAAGCACAGATCAGGGGATGGGTTAAACCATATCAGAGGCCTTGAATATTCCTTGGAGCACAGTCAAGACCATTAAGAAGTGGAAGGTGTATGGGGGCACTTGTCAGGATAGAAGGGGAAATGAATGGAGCAAAGTGCAGAAAATATCTTGAGGAGAACCTGCTGTCCTCTGCAAGAAACATTAAACTGGGACCTTTCGACATGACAACAACCCGAAGCACAAATCCAAAGCCACAATGGAGTGGCTAAGGAACAAAAAGGTAAATGTCACCGAGTTGCCCAATTAGAGCCCCGACCTAAATCCAATCAAACAGGTGGCATGACTTGAAGATTGCTGTCCATCAGCGCTCCCCAAGGAACTTGACAGAATTTGAACAGTTGCACACCCATATTTGACTATATATCTGCAGCAGCCTATATCCATCTACTACTGGATGAAAGCTTCCTCAAGATGTCTCCACTAGCTTCGGTCTACAGCAGCCCTTTTCCATGTCACACCTGCAAAGTTTACATTTACAATATATAGATAGAGATATTAAATGATTGAAACCCGAATTACATTTTCATCTTTTGTGTAAGAATACCTTTAATAATGTATTTTTATGAACTCAGCATTCCCATTAATTTGACACAAAAATGTCCGTCATAAACTAAATTTATCTCACTGTTACATAGGAGCTGAGAAAGAAAGAAAGCTTTCTAAAACACTGAAAATGCTGTAAAACAATAAGAAATGAACTAAAACCTGTATTTTGGTCCACAGATATTATAAATGTCATATTGTGTCACTATATTGAAATAACTCCAATTAAAATGAGTCCCGTGTTTTCATCTTTTCTAATTATACCCATCAATCTGAACTTTGGTTGCTGGTGTGAATTATTTATTTCAGTCAAGATGACAGGATTTATTAATTAAAATGGAGACGCATGCTAATTAAGTGCTCTGTGCGAATATATCATAATTGTATCAATTTGAATTTGGTCTTCACAGTTTAGAACGGCAACATTTAAAGGCTGTAGGGTGAAAGGAAGGCAAATTGTTCCAAGGATGAAGTGGATACAAGGCCTGCACAATGCCAATGGACATGTGACGCATTTTCCAAATTGAAACCATAGGCAAGCATCTGACTCTTGCTGTTTAAATTGATGCTTTCTAATTATTCAAACGGAGAGGTAGGAATAGCACTGTGTAGGAATGTAAATAAGTGGTTAATCTGTTAAATCATCCCTTACATTTATACCTAGCTGCGGTTGTGCCCTATATTTTCTGAAAGTTTTGACCTGCATATCACTGAATTACAAAATGAATGGATTCTGTAGCCTGTGATTAATGTCCTTAAACTGTGAAAACCTGAAAACTGGATTCCCAGCCTCATAAAGCTACCTGTTATTAAGCTGCCGTTGTTATCAGTGTTGGCAGTGTTATCCAATGTTAATGCCTTATGCCTGTTTATGCCAGTGTTCTGTTGGCTCTGTAAAAGACCAGATGCAACCAAGCTGCGTTCTGAGGACTGCGTTCTGAAATGAATAGGATCTTTAATAATTCCTGGGAGGAGATTGTGTGTTCCTAATGCACAGCTCTTTGGTTTGCCTTGCTGTCCTACTGGTATTCTGTTGCAGGATATATTCGGTGGCAGGGGATCACAATGGTGTGGCTCAACTCTCAATGTAGCCTGAAAGGGGGATTGGATGCAAAAGCAAAACAGAATTAGAGGGAACCCAGGCACCTAACTCAAACCTACCTTTGGGAGGCGGGTGGGAGAGTGTCTATGTTCGGCGCCACTGCTTCCATAAACTGTGCAGTAGTTCCAGCTTTGGCAGACCTAACCTTGCTTGTGTTCAACTTTGGTATAATTCTATTACACAGACTTATCTTTCCCCCGTGTAGAAGCCTTCAGGCCTGAAACATTCAAGACATAGGAAGTTTTTTCTGTAATCCCCATCTTTTTACATCAACTTGCAGCCGTATTGATCTCGCTTGTGGAGATGGTGTTGGCGGGAGGGGTGGGGCGGCTCTGTAACGGGAGATGCGCGTTGGGGAGCCGCGCTGGTGCATTACCTCACAGTCTCTCTCACTGGAGGGAGATGAGCTCATCGCAGCTCGGCAGCTGTGCCTGCCCATCACTGTCACGGCCACACAAGGGCAATGTCTGCCTGAGTTTGCCGAGCCCGAGGAAGGGGACGCCATCTCTACCCCCCATCACCCCTCCTAATATATACACACACACACACACACACACACACGGGGAATCGCAGATGTCATGCCGAATAAATCGACGCAATCTTCTGAGACTTCCTGGTGATAAATATTAGCGAGGAAGCAAGCACTGCTGAAGAGAGCCTGTACCCCCACCCGCCTCCCCACTCTGCTCAGACTGCTAATTTCCATGCCCTTCCCGTGGGAATCGCCCAAGCGCGTTGCCTATAAACACTGTTCCTTACCTCCAGCAGGTTGAAAACAATAAATTAATCCCTCAGTCTTTGCAGCGACGCCTGTGCGCAGAGAGACCCCTCGCCTTCCCTTTGTCTCGCTGTTGAGATGTTTTTCCTGGTTGCTGCATTATTTTTTTTTCTCAGAGAGAGATCTTATTATTCAGCTGCTCAGGGGTTTGCAAAGTGCATCGTTGCCTGGGCAGATTTACATGATAAAGCAGTTGTGCTACATTAGTAGTGGCGCAGTATAGGTACATCCTATTATTTTTTGGCAAGCGCATGTAAAAGTGCATTAGATATTCCCTGGTTGATTGGTTGTGCAAAGAGTAAATCAACATATTGTTTTGTGAAAATGGACGGAAAGTGCAATTAAAGGGTTGTATTTTTTTTTTTTTTTGCATTAAATACTACATACTTAATACATGCAGTCAAATCATGGTAATTCTCTACTCTGAAGTCTTCTGTCCCTATTATATTATGTTTATGGTAAAAGACTATGTAGGAAGTACAAATTAGGCATTTGTTTTATTTGGATAATCCAAATATCATTTTGTTTAACAATAATCTACCGATAAGTGAACTCACTATGGAAAACATAAATGTTTTTTCCTGCTGAATATGATGATTAAATTATTTGTATTTTTCAAAGATAAAATTTCTTGGCAGCCGTCATCAAGCAGAGTACTGCAATTATAGCACTTCTAAGTCCTCTTCCTTTATCTTTCCCTTTTCTTTTTTCCTGTTATGGGCCCAAGAGGTCCACTTAAGGCCTCTCACTGTGTTTGTGAGACTATTACAGCCGATGGGGCTGAAGTTTTTTGAGGGTTTTAATCAAGCCTTCTTGACTGCAGCCTTTTGGTAACATTTAAAGCAACAGGAGCCCTTTGGAGCCAAATCATTTCCCCCACAGTGGTTCTGAAACTTCACGACTTAGAGAAGTGCGTGTTCACACATTCACCTGCAAGCAAGAGGTACAGCCTTTATGAGCTTCTCTCCATCTTGTGGTTTATCTGAAAAAGCATTATCCTGTTGGCACTCTCAGGGTATCCTCCACAGTATACCACTGTCACCACTTGTGTACCTTGATAAAGGAGCAATAACATCACTAACTTTTTTTAATACTTTTGGTTGTTTGCTAAAAGAGACGCATCTAGGTTAACAGCATTTTGACTGAATAATGGTTACATTGAAGTTTAATGCTTTGTAAGGATTGGGTGCAATTTATTTTATGAGCAGGCAGGTGAAATTAACAAGGTAAAAGAAAAGTCAAGGTTAATAATTAAAAACAAATAAGAAAACTAGGCCTCTGTATTATTTTACGGAGAGCTCTAGCAGCTCCTAGACATCGCAGTCTGGTTATTTCTTAACTGCTTGTGTCCTTCCCTGCATTTTAGTGTCCAGTCTCACATGCACACTGTGCTATTCCTTCACTAAACCAGAGTCTAGTATCTCAAGGATAGCTTATTTCTGTGGACAACCGAACTCGCCGCAGTTAAAACTCGGAATTTTGCAAATTAACCAATATCACCCTAGGTAATATCGAACCTAACATACCTTTAATAGAAACTGCTAGGAACATTATAGAAGCAGGATCTAATTCACTGTCATGTGCCTTAAAATCAATGTGTAATATTCTGTTGTATGAGCCGATTGCAAATGGATCTCAAAAGCTCCATAATTGAAAGCTATACTAAAATAGGGTAATAATATGTGTGCTTTATATGGCTTAGCCTTTACAACAGAATGTTCTCTATTTGTTAATATTTAATATTGTTAAATATTATTCTACTAATGTTACACAAATATTCCACTAAATGAGGGCTTTCTGACTTGCATTTAGGCTTCAACTCATTCCAGTACTTGACTCTAGCCCAGTGCGACTGCAGTCTGCAATCGGATCCTAATGTAATCCTGAATATTTACACAGGGATCAAAGCTCTGTGAATGGTAAATTTAGCTGATATCAATATCAGTGTTTGTTTGCTTTTTACGGATAATTCTGCTGTTTCCTGGTTTTTCATTAAGATGATTGGAAAATAAGTGGTGCCTCAGTACATTTTGTTTTTTAAGTATGATTTAATGTAATCCATCACAGTGCATTTTGGGTGACTGGTCCTGTTTTTCTTTATTGTTCTAATTAAGTATCACTGAGGAAATGGGACGAGTCAGGCATTCACGGATTCATCATACTTTTACCCAGGTTATTGTTACTGGTGACCTCAGCAACCCAGTGCCAGACAGACAGTGTTTATCTCTGGGGATCCAAGTGTTTGTTTGGGGCTCTCATAGGTTCGTGTGGGGGTGGCTTGGATTGAATGAAATGTTTCTGAATTATGGCACATAAGTGGGAGATTGTAAATGTTTTAACATGTGCTTAGCCACTGAAACACTGTTTACAATTTTGTTCCCCAAGTTACATTGTAGCACTGCTTACAGGCACAAATCCATATAAAAATAATTGTACAGTATTACTCACTCAAGATAAGTTGGCAATACAAAGAAATGTCAGGTCAAGCTGTCGCAGGAAAAAGGTTTTTTTTTATTTAAGATTTAAAAAGAAAAAAATATTGTTTTAATGTATGTTAATAGGAATGATTGCACACTACGAAAACTAGATACTGGAAAACAAAAACAAAACGAATGTTATTTTTGTCATGGTAAGGGCTGCACATGGTGAAATGAACGCCCCCATATAAAACGAAACAGTCCTTCTCTTGAACGTGACCCCATTCTTGCACAGGTCACCATCAGCTTACCTCCGGGGCATCAGTTAATAGGCCTTCATCAAGGCAGAGTGAAATAAAAATACTCCGGATGTCTTTCAATCGGCAGTTCAAAAAGACGAACCAAAAACAATGTACTGATGCACTATAAATAGCGCCAGATAAGCTGATGTACAGTATTTTGTCTGTTTTCAGATTAAAAAGTAAACGGGAGTATCAAGGAAAGTATTAAAGTAAAATTATTGTCTGCCTGTGGGTTTACTCTGGCTGGTAGCCAGACTTCTCAGCTTTCATTTATCTTTACTAGAGGGAGCAGGGACTGGGCCTGGCACGCTGCCAGACACCGTGATTACAGTGTTGTGCTGCACTGTGTTACAGTGACCGACAGTAACCTCCTTCCCGTATCTGCTGTGTGGAGGAGCTACCCAAACGAGCACAGCACTGTGTTAAAATGGAGGATGTGGAGACGATGGCATGCAGAACAAAGAGGCTGTTTATTTCACAGCTAAAGCACCGTCTTTTATCCACAACCAATAAATATCGATTTGTAGATTATTTTCGATTCAGTATTGAACCAAAACCTTTTTCTTTCTGTGTGGTGTTTTCTCCTCTGGAATGGATGAATTCAACACGTAAAAAAGCAAAGTTTTTAATCGCCAGACTGCAAAATGTTGGCTTCACTGATTTTAACGATTGAATGCTTGATTGTACAGAGAAAGCTTTCATTAAGGTTAGCTGCAGGGGGATTCAGAAACGGAGGATGGAGTAGGATGCATTTGTACACCACTATTATAACTCTTTGGCAGCAATGATTGAAACTTTCTACCAACCAGATGGTGCTAAAAATTCATATTTTGAAGAGCATGTAAAGGTAATTTATTACACTTTTTGTCAAAGCAGCGGCAGAAAGAGCAGGCACGGAGGTTTCAAAGCAAAATAAAGTTTTATTGAAGCAGAGGGGCACATTGTTTAAAAAGGCGGCCTCTTGCTCTTCCAGTAGTCTTTGATGAATTGAAGTGGGCTCCCAGGCCTCCGGATTATAGTGAAACAGAGGCTCTCCAATCACTATATTCATACAAATAATGGCAGCAAGGTAACTACTCAGTTGAACATCACATTTCCAGAACAATGTCATGGCCTATACAGGAGTACTTTAGTGCTATACTGGATATAAAAATGAATAGTTCTGTATAATATAATTTTCATTTGTTCTTGAATTGTGTTCTGCCTGGTTTTATAGCATATTGGTTTTTTTTTTTTGTCTATTAACAAAGTTACTTTCCTATCGAGAACGCTATCCAGAGGCAAAAACTGCAAAGTGCCCGAGCTTCTGCATTTTGTATTGGGACAGATTGTGCAGTCTCCTAATTTCAAGGAACTGGATGGCTTACAGAAAAATGAGCAAAATAAAGCTTTGAGGAAAACAATTGTCTGTAGATTACTTTGAGGAATCATCAGGTTGCATGAAGCAAATTATCTTTCAGGAATTCTGTTATTTTCTATTATATCTAGAAAATAGATTTTACAATGTTAGAAAATACAATGTTAGGAAGAACTTTTAAAGAATGTAATTTAATTTAGGACCATGCCGTTTCTTTAATGTCATGTGTGTTGCAGCATACTGAAGTCCTATTTAGTTGTGGCAGTTTATGCAGAATACATAAAGGCCACCCCATGGAATTACAAACTCTGTGGCATTATTAATTGAGCATACCTAAGAGGCAATTCGGACTAATGTTACATAGTTTTTGGCTCTTCTGTGCAGTTACATTTCCTTAAGGTAGTTCTTAAAGATTTTCCTACATACAGGTGATTTATTTTATTTATTAGTGGTGCTGTTAATGTTACTGAATAGAGAGATACAAGAGGAAAGGTTAAATCTAGCCTTTGAAAGATGTGTGCCTCCCAAACAAAACGGCTGTCAGGAACTACTGTAAACGTATTTACTTTTTAGCTGCTGTACTGAGCTTAGACTCAAAGAAAGGTTGAGAATAAGGCACAGATCTTTTTCTGGTCACAGCTGGGTGCATGTTTGGAAGGGGGGGTTCTTTGTCAAGACTGAGCTGTTATGGTGGAGCTATGAAAGGTGACTCCAGTTGGGAGTGCTTGCACTAAAGCTGCAGGCAGCATGATTGTCCTGAGATCTTCATGAGCAACAGATCTTAAACAGGAAAAACAACAATACTAATTCCTTCACAATGCAGTGCTGTATTGAAAGGACAACTGCATTAAGGGGGCTGTAACCTTGTCCATCAAGAATTGGTGTGAGATTTAAAGGCTTTTGAATTGTCAAAGATGGGAAAAGTGTCTCCGATTAAGCTGCTTTGTGCTGTCCGTTGGTTGGCAATTTTATCGTGAAGAATGTTGACAACCACTTTGTCTATAAAGACTCTTTGAAAAGGGCAACTAGCTTTGGTGTCGGTGCCAAAGGCATTGCATCAAAGGTTACAAAATGGAACCTGCTGTAAATGTACATGTCAGAAAAATGGCACCAGTGAAAGGAAATAAGACATTTTAAAGGAAAATAAGAAAGATTTGGCACAAGAATATGGCTAGCTGCAATAATAATCTGTCAGATTTATTAGCTGTTATTTGCAAGGAAATTGGTGGAGCTGTAAACGGGTGATGGATTACTTGCTGGCCAGCTGATGTCTGCAAAAAAAAAAGTTGTTTTCAAAACAAAGCTTTCAAGTGTGCTCTGCGTAGTATAAAAGTCACTTACATTTATTGTAAAATGCTTAACTTGCATAATTCCTGATTCGGACTAGGCATCCAGCTAGTAAATGGATCTGAACAATGTTACTTTACTTCCTACTAAATACACTTAACAAAACTAAAGCAATTACAGGTTACTCAGATTAACTCTTTATTTTGTATTCCCTCCAGTAATTCTCTCAAAGAATTGCATTGCCCAAATAACCCATGCAGAGCACAATGTAGGCTTAACACTCATTTCATTCATTAACATATTTGTGGATCTTTTCACCTGTATTTTGTGCAGTAAACTATAGGTTTTATAAAATGAATCATAAAGATAATCTCTATTCTCGTCATACTTAATTAATTGTTTAGATTTTAGAACCCTTGTGTGTATGTAGAAAGAAATTAGGCCTGTCACCCTCCTGAACCCTGGAAGAGGTTGGCAGAAGTAGGCCAGACTGATACAGAAAAAAACACATTTAAAAAGGTTCTATTAAATGAGAGTGGTGCTATCAAAGTATATTATATTTCACTAGCTGCCCCTAAGACATCTGTCTTCAGAGCTTAGCTTAAAAGTTGGCACATCTGTCTAGTAACATGCAACAGATGTCAGAAACATGACTTCTTTTGCAGGCCAGTCTCAAGTTTTTGAACTAGAATTTAATCCTGATAATGACAATAACGAGGGGACTAAATCATTTGGGTGTACTGGATCATGTTAAGTGGCTGATATCCTGTTCTGGAAAGAAAGCCACATTGGCAGTGTACCTAGGCCTTTGCTCCCTTATGTTATATTATTGTGAAATATAGTGAAGCCTTATTGAAGTCATTTTAGTGGTGGTATTGCCAATCTGCACTTCTCTAACCTGCTTATAAGCTCTCTATTCTGCAATGTTATATAAAAGGTAAGAACGTCTAAACCTGGTATGAATTCCAGTGAGAGTCACATTTCTGACTTCTTTTGCAACGTTTGAAGACTTGGGGAAAACAAAAAGGCAGAATCTGAATTATGTAATGTGTTTTTAATCTTTATACAAAATAAATAGTTATGTTTTAAAATGCCAATAGCAGATAGACAACTGTAACTGAATATTTGTTTCACATTGAATATTTCACATACAAAAGAAAAAAGTGTGCTCTTTAATAACATTGAAAAAAACATTTATAAACACAGAAATGCTTGATATAATTTGTATTGGAAGTGAGCCCAGCTGCTTTTAAAGACAGTGACAATCCAATGTTAATTATATCCTATGTTGTAACATTACAACAATAGTGCAACTTTTGGGTTCTATTATATGCAGCATGATTTAGGTGTTTGGATAGTATTGGGTGTTTGTGTGTGTTTTCAACCTAATCTGGAATCCAAAACAAAAACAAATCATGTATCATATGTTTTAAGTTTGTTTCGCAATAGAAAAACACTCTAAATTGCACAGTAATCCTGGCACCATTATGACTTTAAAGCTACCAAAGGAATGAGAATCTATATGAGTTTTTGAATCTATACACCGATCAGCCACCTGCCACCTTGACCACCTGCCTAATATTGTGTAGGTCCCCCTTTTGCTGCCAAAACAGCCCTGACCCATTGAGGCATGGACCCCACTAGACCTCTGAAGGTGTGCTGTGGTATCTGGCACCAAGACGTTGGCAGCAGATCCTTTAAGTCCTGTAAGTTGCGAGGTGGGGCCTCCATGGATCGGACTTGTTTGTCCAGCACATCCCACAGATGCTCGATTGGATTGAGATCTGGGGAATTTGGAAGTCAACACCTTGAACTCGTGATTCATCAGACCAGGCCACCTTCTTCCATTGCTCCGTGGTCCAGTTCTGATGCTCATGTGCCCATTGTAGGTGCTTTCGGCAGTGGACAGGGGTCAGCATGGGCACCCTGACTGGTCTGCGGCTATGCAGCTCCATACGCAACAAACTGCGATGCACTGTGTGTTCTGACACCTTTCTATCAGAACCAGCAATTTTTCAGCAATTTTTCTGCAATTTGAGCTACAGTAGCTCGTCTGTTGGATCGGACCACACAGGCCAGCCTTCGCTCCCCACGTGCATCAATGAGGCTTGGCCGCCCATGACCCGTTTACCGCTTTTCCTTCCTTGGACCACTTTTGATAGGTACTGACCACTGCAAACCGGGAACACCCCACAAGAGCTGCAGTTTTGGAGATGCTCTGACCCAGTCATCTAGTCATCACAATTTGGCCCTTGTCAAAGTCGCTCAGATCCTTACGCTTGCCCATTTTTCCTGCTTCTAACACATCAACTTTGAGGACAAAATGTTCACTTGCTGCCTAATATATCCCACCAACTGACAGGTGCCATGATAACGAGATTATCAGTGTTATTCACTTCACCTGTCAGTGGTCATAATGTTATGGCTGATCGGTGTATTTTAACAACTGTATTCACAAAATTCACTTACTGAACTATTAAAATGTGACTTGTCTCCCATGTATCTTGCACTGGTTAATGTCATTTTCGTAATCCATTTGAATTACTTTCTCTTAATAATCAGGGACTGCACTACTGGGGTTTGATAAGAGGTGCTAATGACAAGTGCAATTTGGGGCTTTTGTTTTGTGTGATAATATATCACATCTTAATTATACCCAATCTAGTGCTATTATAAATTCAGGGTACATAATTGATATGCAGAATCAGAAAGCTAAAACTTGCCATAAAGGACACTAGGCCTATATCTCTCTCCCATTATTGCATTGTACAGTATGACACAGCCTTATGCAAGCAATATTGGATCAGGAAGCACTGTTACTGTATCTAGGGAGCAACGTTGCTAGCCCTACATAAATGGGCTAGTAAGTGCATGAGGTAATTGAGTGATTTATTTAAAATGCATAATGACATAATTTTTCTTCATTGAGAATCAGTAAATTAGGCCCTCACAGAGAATTCTCTGTTAGCTTTTTCTTTCTTTTTTTTCTAATTATTCTCTTTATTCTCTATTTCCACTTGGAAAGATTAACTGCTATTCTATGTAGTAAACTTGTTTTCTGTCATCTTTTGCACCTCAAAAGATACACTGCTGCTGTGTTTCCTGTCAGTGACATGGCATGACTAGAACATACCGAATGAGGATTTTATTTTTAAGTAGCAAGTTTTCTGGGGACAGTTCA
Organism: Amia ocellicauda; assembly: GCF_036373705.1. Lineage (NCBI taxonomy): Eukaryota > Metazoa > Chordata > Actinopteri > Amiiformes > Amiidae > Amia > Amia ocellicauda. The sequence continues at coordinate 30,785,182 of NC_089859.1, forward strand.
GAGATGTGTTTTGTGACAGCTGTGTGTGTTGGATTGTGTTGCAGGAAGGCCGCAGAGGAAGCAGACATGGACAAAGTGACCGCGGCCATGGTTCTGACCAGCTTGTCCACCAGTCCGCTCGTCCGCAGCCCTCCAGTCAAAGTGGGGGGTGAGTAAAATGCAGGTTCCAGTTTTGCTGCAAACCAACTGGGTTTGCCAAGGGCTCCCAAGTGGTGGTGTCACACACAGCCCTCTGAACACTACTGTTTTGGGTGTGTTGAATACAGCAGGGGAGTGTTTGGGACCAGGTACCCCTGTGGGCTGCCGGGACACAGCAAGCTTGTGTTAGCGGCGAGAACTGCATAAGCCCTCTGTTCCACATGAGATTTACACTATTTTGGATGGTTTGATGAGTATTCACATTCGCAGAAATACATGAACATGCTTTAATCTCTCCTGGGCCGATGTGGGGATTCTAGCATTGAGCCAGCTTAAAATTTTAATTGACTGATCCAAAAGCAGGGAAAAATTTCACTTGTATTTATTTATTCTTATTTTTTTAACATCAGATTGAGGAACTTTAGAAGCTTCCAGCACAATGCTCTTCTATTCACACTTTTATAGAGTTATTTCAGGTTATGAGAGAGAGTCCTGCCACAGCAGGGTCCAGCTGAAGTCTAGCTGGAGTTAAAAGTTATATAAAACAGCTTTTTTTCTGTAACAACCTTTTCTGAAAACCGCTCTTCCAGATCCTCCCCCGTTTTTTGTTCTTCAGCTGTCTGTCAGGACAATCTTCAGACAGTACAGTGGTTGGTCCTGGATGCTGAATAGGGAACCCCACTCACTTCTCTGGCACTGGCAGTGTGCACAGTTTTAGGGTAACCAAGGAAATGTATTCAAGTGAATAAAAGCCCCCATTACAGGCTAGATTACAGGTCACAGTACAATGCATTAAAATATATTCATATCACATGGATTAAAATGTTGAATTTGTGATTGATCAGTAAAAAAAACAAAAAAACTTTCATGAAGGGATACAGTTAAATGCATGTATTCTGTGACTGTGTCAGAGCGTTGTGTTTACCAAACTGTTGATGATGTGTTCTGGTTCCTTTCTTCTGGTCTGGGTGCTGCAGAAGGTGCCAACGGCTCCTGGAAAGAAGGGGGATTCACACCCTCCAGTTACAGCAGCAGTGGCTACTGGAGTTGGAGCGCTCCTAGTGACCAGTCCAACCCCTCCACCCCATCGCCGCCCCTCTCTGCTGACAACTTCAAGCCGTTCCGCGTCCCCAGTGTCCCCAGCCAGCCGGACGATGGCATCGACGAGGCCGATGCCAGCAGCCTCCTCTTTGATGAGCCAATTCCTCGGAAAAGGAAGGTCAGTCTGTTTTCTCCTCTCACTTGAGTGCACTATTATTAACATTCAGTTCGTTAAGTTCCCCCCCCCTCAGTTACAAGCACGAATTAATCAAAACTTGTTCACTAGAAAAGCTTTCATAGGTATATATATTTTTTTTATTATGACTGGTGATTTGCGTTATTGGTTTGGTCAGAGAGTGGGGAAGTTCTCTGTTTAATGTAATCATTTTCACAGTTTGACTTTTTACACTTTTTTGTCCTTTTGTTTAACTGTTTTAAATGGTGTCAGTTTGTCATTTATCATCGTGTCCTGCATCACTTTTATTCAGACCTGGAGAGTCTTTGTAGTCCTTCTGATGTTTAGGTGCTTTAGTACAAAAGGTATTCAAAGTTAGCAGTATCTAAGTACCGTATTTACAAGGACGGATATTTAACGCATCACTGTGCTATTAGGTTTCAGCAGATGCAAAACAAGCTGTAAATTGTTTACTGATTTTTTTATAGTATGCCAGTTTAAATGAACAAACTTATTTGTTATGAAGTTATAAAGACAGCATTTTATCACAGTAATTTATAAACGTCAAAAACGGCAAGCTTTGAATTGTAAATTAGCAGGAAAATGGTAAATGGTTGTTATAATTACTCTGTCAAACACTCCAAAGCACATGTATTGACACAGTGACTCTGTATTCAGACGTATTCATTCATTAAAGACAGGCAGCAATGGGAGGTTAGACTCTGTTCAGAGAAGCACAGAAACCTTCAGCCAATTCACTGAGAGACATCTAATCACAGAGAGCTCTTACACAAATGAGAAGCTCCATCATTTAGATCTGTCTTCATTCCTTGTTGGGCCAGAGCAACATTTCAACTGAGCATGTTGACCAAGGTTGAACTATGTGATATGTTCCAATACTATGTAACATGGCAACAGAGCAAATTGGGGGCTATTTAGGAGAGTGCAAGGCTTGCTATTTAAAAACAAATATTGACACTTTGGTTTTGCACTTCTGGCAGAAGGTTTGAAGCACGTGGGTAGCACAGGAAACTTGTTTTTAGATTGAGTTCCAACTTCACAAAACTGAGACAGCCTGCCATAGTTTTATGGAGGTTTAGGGCAATTCCTTGTCATGTGTATTCATACAAGAAGCTCCGTCATGGCAGCCTGGACTGTTTATGTTCAAATAGGAGGACAGATGAATGAATAGAAAGGATAGATGGTTTTGCAACTAATGCCTGCAAGTGTCATTTTAATATTTGAAGTGACAACCGACAAACAACATGAAGGATGGATGTAGTTGTTCTGTGCGGGGCGCAGCGCAGTGTGATCTGCACCTTGAAAGATCCCTTTTACGATATCGGACAGGGAAGGAGAGTAGAGAGGTCATGTTTGAAACCAGATGTCTGCTATGTCTTGTAGGTTTATTTGCCAGTCAGATAATGTGTGCACAGATGATCTTATCAGCCTGGCTTTATGTATATTAACATTTATGTTTCCCTTAGCTTGTTGTTGTCTAGCAAAACGATCTGGCTAGCTCCAAGGCTTCCTGTGTTATCTTTTGTTAATCATTTTCCTTTAAATTACTCTATCTTTCAGGTAATTTATTATTATTATGTTATTACTTTTGCAGGCATACAAATCCACCAAGCATTAAAATGAATGATTTGAATGTTTTTAATGACAAACATTAAAATGCAATCTGTTGTTTAGATCAATAATAGCAGTCTGATGCACTAGGAGCACTGTGATGTTTGCATGTTCCTGTAATTGCTCGGCAATCCTAAAAAGAAAGCAAGCCCTGTCAACGCTCAATTTAGAAGGTCGAGGTGGCTGACAACATAGGCAGTGCAGAGGCATTTTCTCCGAGATGAATTGCATCGACGGTAGGAAAGCTAGCTTACAGTCTGTGGGAAGAGAGTGGCGCAAAGCATGACATAATTTATATGAAAACGAATGGCTTCCCCCTGTCAATATTGCCTCAGAAGCCTGTATGTTTTATTTTGCTTCAATGCTCCAAAGCACTGAGTAGTTATTATGCTTTTGGGTTCCCTGTGATTTGCGAGTCGTTTTGAATCGCACTGCTTTTATCACTCAGTGGTATCGGCCTAGGATTTCCAGGTCCGCTCTTTTGGAAACAAAAGCATGCTTTAATAGGATGATAACCTATTTTTAATTAATCAAAATGGCTAAGAGCAATGAGTAGCAACTGATTAACTAATTTAACTAAAGTAATTTAAAGGAAAATGAGGTCTGACTGTAAAAAACTGTCACTGAACGGCTCAATTGCAGAGGTTCTTTGAGGACACACATTAGCTCCTGTGGTAATCTTTTTGGCACAGACTGCGCTGCTGTGTACCCAGTACATCTGAGTGGACTCAAATACTCCTAGTCTAATGCAGTGAATCAGAGTATAATCAAATGTACCTCAGTAAACAGCAGTGGCATCAGTGCTGACAGTTACATAATGTGCCAGACTCCCAGAATTCCCACTGTAGCTATGAGAAAATGTTGCTGTGTGTATTCACATTTTTGCAGAAGGTGAATGCAATTTCAACAAAAACAAGTGTCTATCTAAGTTTATGTACATGCTGCTTCTCACTTGTGACTTATTTAATTAAGGGAGCACTGTAGGAAAACATGGCAAATTACAGGAGGAGCAATTGTTTTTCACCACAGTATAAAGAAAGCACAAGCAAGTTGTTTATTTGGGACAGTGCAATGACACACAGCCATGACCTGCTGTAATGAAAGTCTATTCTTTCTTTACAACAATGGATTTCTGTTCTGCACACTGAAGATTAGTGAGCAAAATACAACATTGGAGGAAATAAGACCGCCTTCTTTGATTGGTCACAGTTCCTTTTGCTTGCTGCCTGGACTCACATTGTGCTTGAAAATAACCAAACTTTAGGAAGACTTTTGGAGCTTTTTGAACAACTTGCCTTCTACTTTTTGAGACTCTAAATAAACTCCAGCTAATTGTGCTAAATTATACAAAAATAGATATTCATTCCCTTTCTCTTAGAAAGCTTTTTCATTTAATTTGAAGAATTGTTGAACTGGCCAAAAAAAGCTTAGAGAATTATCCTGCTATCAACAGCTATTAACATTGTGGGTTTCAAGGTCAGCAAAAAATAAACAATTTAGGCTAATTAATAAAAAGAGATTGATTTGACTGACGTGTTGCAAAATAAAACCGTAATCTCTTAAACATCGCTTAAAACCTGTTCAACTAATATTTTTCAGAACTCCATGAAAGTGATGTTCAAGTGCTTGTGGAAGAACTGTGGGAAGGTCCTGAGCACAGCAGCTGGAATCCAGAAACACATTCGCACTGTACACCTGGGGTAAGTCAACCACCCCGGCTCAGCACTCGGCTTCACATCACAACGGAGAGTTTATAAAATGTGACACCTGCAGTCTGTTTCCGCCCACGCTCACCGCACACCCCAGGGTGCCTGTTCTTCACAACCCCAAACGATCCACATAGGCGATGTGCAAGTACCAAGAATTTGTCCTTAATATTTGATCACAAAAGTTTACATGGGCATCTATAGATAAGGTCTGGCATTAAAGCATTTTACATGCATTATCAGAAGAGTTCTTCTTCTAAGATCTTGTCATCTGTGAAGAGACACCTCCATAGACCTTGTTTAAGTCTGTGGCCAGTTATATAAAATTTCTTAGTATTGAATAACTTCATTATCAAATAGAGCAGCTTTTCCTTTCAGTGGTGTTTTTACTTTAGTGTGGTAAGCTGCTTTGGGCAACACCCTTAAACTCCAGAGAGACTTAATGGAAACACTAAGGGGAAACTACATGTATTATTGAGATTGATTTGCAATGTTGCAGTGGGTTTCCCTGCATGTCTCTGGAGGTGTTAACAAGCCCCCACTCGACTCTCCTCTCAGGCGAAACTGTGACTCTGAGTGCAGCGACGGCGAGGAGGACTTCTACTACACCGAGATCAAGCTCAACACAGACTCCGTGGCCGAGGGGCTGAGCAGCCTGTCGCCGGTCTCGCCCTCCATGCTGTCACCCCCGCCCGGCCTCCCCAGCGCGCCCGACCCCGGCCGGCAGGACAATGGCCACGTGAAGGGCGACGGCAAGCTCACCACCCCCCTCAGCCGATCCGCTCCCAGCACCCTCTACCTCGTGCACACAGACCACGCCTACCAGGTACCCCCATACAGCGATACTTAAATCTGAAGAGCCAAGGAATTCTTCTTCTTTTCAGTGTTTGTCTGTCTCCCCCTTCTCTCCCCAGCTGAAATGGTTTGCCTTTGAAGAGTGTGCCGTCGTGAAATGTTTGTAATGAAACGAGCAGTTGCCATTCAGAAGTAATCTGGAAAGAGAAAAAAGGCAGCATGCAAATTAAACATAAAACGCGAAGTCAAGCTAAGATTTCGTTATCTGAAATACAACAACAAAGGTGCACAAATAATAAAGAAGGCTCAAAACATTTCATTTGTAACTGTAAACTCTGTGTGACCCTTTCTTTGGCTGCCGGAATGGAAACCTGAACAAAGCCTCTTGTGTTGTTAGTTCAGTATTTGTAATCTTAATCTACCTCCTGTTTTCCCTAGGCAACAGCACCTGTTAACATTCCTAGCTCGACCAACTTCACTCCGAGCAGCAGCAGCAGTTTCAGTATTTCCTGGCAATCTCCACCAGTTACCTTTACAGGCATCTCGGTCAGTTTCCAGCCTCTGTTGGCCCTGGCACCGGTGGGGGGTTGGGGGGGGGTTTGTGCTGAACTGGTGGTGACCTGTCAGCCTTCAAATTCCAAATGCGACGAATTCCCTGACACAACATCTCATTATTTCGGGTATACTGTCAGTGCCTTTGAAAGATTCTAGACAGGTTGCCAGCAGTGCCCTTGGACATTTACTATACCACACACCGACTTGCCGATGCTACAATTATGTTACGTAAATTATTTATTTTTATTTGTATAGTTTATATGCTTGCACTTCTTTTAAATTAATCTCATGATTGAGGTACAAGTTTCTAATTTGTACCTCAATAATAACTTTTTTGCATTTAGTTTATCTTTATTTCTTTATTTATGATATATATATATATATATATATATATATATATATATATATAATCTTCCATCATGCCATGTTTGCAGTATGTGGGGGTGTTGCATTCCTCTCTGGTGTTCCCTTTTGAGCCCTTCATGGGAGAATGTGATTTATTATCATTACCCACATCCCTGAACTGGTAACGCAGATGCAGTGACCCATGATATAACAGAGGGTTGCATGCAGCGTTTGTTGGAACTGTGGGGAACCCAGCTGTCATTCTTGTGTTGTATTGTATCTGACAAAAAGTATTGTGAAACATGGCATTTTTGTTTGTTTAAAGAAAAATACATAAAGGTGTCCTTACTCATTAGTTAACTATGTAACAATGTAAAATAGGGCTTTTAGTTAATACGTCTAAGTACTTAAATGTCTCACTTATTGACTTTAGATGGCCTCTGATAGCATTTTTATGGATGTGAAGTGGATTAACAAGCGCTGCAGGCAAATGTGAACTCTCCAGAGGCACTGTTGATATGTTTGTTGACTTTGTTGGTCTCACCAACACACAGCCATTAATATGGGCATCGTTTACTTGTATCTGTAGGCCTCCCCAACACACAGCCGGACACAGGGCTTTGGAGAACAGCGTCCACTGGCCAACAATGTGCTGTCCTCCCCTCCTAGGGCTGCTGTCGGTCTCAGGTTTGGATTCCTTCTCTTTGGAGGAGGTTTTGTTTCATTTCTGCTTTTCTGTTTCTAGAGCAGAAGAACTTGGCATTATCTACTGTACACCGGTGTGAGAGTAATGCAAGATAAACTTTTTAAATCTTAATTCAAACTGTAACTATATATGGAAAACAAATCAAAAACAGGCACTGCAATTCATGTAAACTGATACAAACATTTTACCTGGAGATAACTATCTACCGAGTTTTCATTGTATTTTTGATTGTTATTGGACAGGAAATCTCGCGGAGAGGGGAAAAAGTGCCGCAAGGTTTACGGGATGGAGAACAGGGACATGTGGTGCACGGCCTGCCGCTGGAAGAAAGCCTGCCAGAGGTTCGTTGACTGAGCCACTGGGACCTGTGAATCAGGACCAAAATGGTTCAGGCAGCTACACGGCACCCAGCCATTTCGCTACAAACGTAACTGGTCATGCCACCCAAGGGGGTGGATCTAAAACGAGCCCACATGGAACATGAACCATTGTGATGATGCCATCTGTGAGGAACAAACCAAACATGGGAGCAGCTAATTGTTTACTGTTCTCCTTCCATTTTTCACCTTTTTATTGATAAGCTATGGGGAAAAAAACAGTACTAACTTGTATGCACTTGGGATTAGGTGGTAGGCGACCATAGCTGTTCTGTGGGGTCTTCTTTTGATTTTTTTTTGTATAAGAAGGGGAAGACCTTATCCCAGAAGGAAAAAAGTGAATTTCCACTTGTTCGTTAAGGGGATGCCACATGTCATTTTGCTTTTTTCTAATCTGTGTGCTCCCACACCATCCTCTCTGCACTGAACACCACAACAACCAATCCCCTGAATGGCAACCAAGAGTGGCCCCAGTGGAATGTATTCTAGTGTTGGGGATCAGAAAAGTTGCGAGGGGGAGAGCAGAGTTTATGCACTATTTGCAAAAAAAAAAAAAAAAAAGACTACCTGCTAAACTCCCCTCTGCCGCAGTCTCTGCAAGTGATTTCACATGGAAAACCAAGATTTTTATATGTCGTTTTTATATGTGTTTTACTAATAAGACTTCATTTTCAGGGAATTGCTCAAAAGAAAAAAACCAGCAGCTATGTTTCTATTAGACTGATCTCAGCAGCCAACTGATTTTATCACATGAATACTCAACTTGTTACAACCAAAAATCTTTTTTTAAATAGTTTTTTGCCCGCATTCTGTAGTTGCTTTTAAATACAATAACTGTCATTCAACACCTGAAAAAAAAAAAAGCAAACAGAAGCTCAAACGAAAAAGGCAATGATGAAGCCAACCGTAAAAGGGCCATATTTCCTATTCACAGGTGACTCTTCTCCTGCTTGCACTACCACCGCGGTTTGCATCTGATATAACCTTTATTTTTTTTTCCGTCCACAACATGCAGAAATGCAATTCACCAGCTATACAAAACTTGTCACGCTTTGGCAAAAAAGTACATCCCATAATGTTGTCATCATAAATGCACAGTATGTCAGAAAAGGCTGAAAGATCTCGTATACAAAATGTGTCTGAAAACAGTTTCAAAAACCCAAACCTGTGTAAGAATTTAGGGCTAGCTATCTTTAGTAAGGTCTAAAGCCATTCTGTAAGATACCATTGTTTTTATATGCACTGTTTATACATGTACACCTGGTCTTTCTTTATGGGTTACTTTTTCATGTTTGCTGATAATAAGTCCATCATATGTGAATTTGGACAGAGTTCCTCTACAAATGACGTTACCTTGTTGAAAGTGAGCAAAGGTCACTGATGCAGGTAGGAGTAAATAGGAGAGGACAGATTTACAGTGCATCTCTTTCAATGCATTGTTTGCATTTTGTTTTTGTTTTTTTACATACAAATCAAACTTGTACAAGTTACATAAGCTATTTTTTAACTGTACATTATGAGCTTTGAAGAATTTACAAACTTTCTCAGAAGAACAGCACCTTTTTTCAGTATTAATATGGTTTGGGCTGTAAGCAGGAAAAAAAAAATCTCATTCTTTGAAAGTCATGGACTTTCTTAGTCTGTAGTGTCTGTTGAATACTTAGCCAGTGTCACCTTAACTTACAAACCACACAGAAGAAAATGCACACCCCTTAAGGAATGACTTACACATAAGGACAGTTTACAAAGTCTGTGTTTTTCTCTAAGTACTATATGAATACCTTGAATTAATGATGGCACATTTATCGCAGCCTATTACTGCTCCCCAGCAAATGTACTCAAGGTTCGATTCCATGGGAAGTGATGAATACATATTCTTATCCCTGTTACTTGCATTGGACTGTTGATGTATGCTGTGCCCACAATTAGTATTTCCACCAAGTGGTCCTGGTCAATCAGCTCCCTTTATCGAAAATGTATTAGTTGTGCACATACTTATTGGAACCACCGTAAAGACCGACCAAAGAATGGAGTGAAACGCAGTTGAAATGAAAACGCAATTCGTATGAAACCTGGGTTACACTATCCCCAATAAGTATGACTGCACTGGTTGTACTGCACATTTATCCTCTGTGGGTACAGTAAAGTGTGGATGAACATGTGAATTCCAACACCTATTTCAAACTTGGTTTATTCTACAGCATGTTAGGACATAAATGGAAATGTAGTCCAAAGTGATTCAGATCTTACACAAGTAAAATATTTTATCATGCCATTAATACTTAGTCACATCTTACATTGTTCTGAGGGGCCAAGGAGCATTTTACATGGTCTAGACATTTTCTGCTTGGACAAACTAATGAAATTTAAAGGGGCCTGCTTGGCAATCACCTGACATGATCTGTCATCGCTTATACTCCTAATTCTTCTACTATCTCCTCAATCACTGGATGAGTAAATTGATTATTTTGGAGTTCTTAATGAATTTATTGGCTTTTTAACATAGGAAGGCTGTTATTTGATGAGAATCTCACTGAATTCCTCATAGCTGGATGTTCCCAAGCGACACTCAATTGGATTATGGTTGTGATTCATTTAGGATTGTTAGCAGCTGACCAGCACCAACTATTAAAAAATAAAAAACACAAATTCTGACACTCCAGCAGCACACTATGGACCGCTGTGGGACTGATTTTAAATTATACTGTATTTAATATTTAAAAACATTTTATTTAATGATATATGCCCATTCACTTTACTGATTTAATTTGAAGAAAGAATGTTGCAGAGGAATTAATCCTAATTTAATTTATATAGCCCCATGATCAAGCACTTACCAAATCTCCCTTTAAAGGCGCCATTTGCAATGCAGCATTAGTTTGACTGTATTTTCGTTTTGGAGAATGCAGTTTAAACAAGGATATTCTATAAATGTATTGCTAGCTGTTAGCAAAAAAAAAAAAAAAAAAAAAAAACTTACAAGGGGGATAAAAGACTTAGTTTCTATAAGGCTTAGGTCTTTCCAAACTAGCATTTTGTTTGTTTGAAAGTATTATACCTGTTTGTATTCCTCCTGTGATGTTTCTGTGAAAGTTAAGATGTATTCTAGTAAGAGCTGTGGAAACTGGCACTGTACACTGTAAACTCAATCAGTCGATCAATCAATAAAAACTAATTATATATATATGCACACACTGGTCAAACAAATTGGAAACCCCTTCATCCAATTGTTTTTGGAATTCCCAAAGCTTGTGTACTTGAAATAGATGGTCATGTGATTGTATTAAGGGTTCTCTCCTAAATAGTGCAGCTGGCATGCCACTCGAGTATCAGAAGGCGGCAAGGATGGGGAAAACAGATGCCTCCGACTTCTGGAAGGGCTTTATTGCGGTGGCAGCCCAAGCTGAAGCAACCATTGAGCAGATGATGGATGAGATTGCACAGGACCTACAAGGTGACCATTTGACCGGCATTGAAGCTATCATGGGTGGCTGGAAAACCACATCCAAGACTGCCACTTCTACAGGACAGATGTTGGTTAAGCGAAGATTGTGAGAGTCAGCAAGTGTCAAGCTTTCATTACGGGCAGGAGGAAGGCATTTCTGTCCCGGCCAGGCACATGCAACTTCGTAATGACTCTGCAGTTTTGCCTGTCCCTGGAAAACACGGATCTTTGGAAGAAGTGTCTCACAATGAGGAATGGATGGTGGACAAAAATAAAAAATCCATGTGTGATGAGTCAAGGTTACATTATTTCAAAACCACAGAAGTTTGAAAATGTGGTGCACATGAACTCATGGACTCTTGATGTGTCATATATTATTTAGGCTGCTGGGGATGGAACAATCATGTGGGAAGTGAACGTGGACTTTGATCAGTGGTACACCTAGCATTGTTACGTATCTCCCCCAGCAGCAATTGGTGCTTTCAGGTTGAAGAAGATAACATCTCATGATGGGCTTAAGACCATGGCCCAAACCTCATAGTCTCTCCTGCCCACAACTGTCCTATGACATCAGTCCTGCTAAGCATTATTCATGTGTTGTGGAAAGTTTGGATTGGGTATCTGATCACCTACCATCACTCGCGTGGCGTTGGATGTGGGATTACCAAGGTCAAATGGACCTCCAAACCTTTAGTCAAATTCATGCTGCAGGACTGTTGAGCTGCCAATACAGAACATGGTGGGAAACACTATACTGAAGAGATCTTTCGATTATTATTATTTTGCCATTGAGTGTGTGTATGTGTATATATAAATATGTACTACTAAATTTCCCAAACTAAAATCTGACTGCTTTTTTTTTTTTTTTTTTTTAAGTAATATACCCGTCATGCAAGAGAAAGCATTGGATCCTGAGGCCTAATCTGGAAATGTCTCAGAAATTAATGAGGGGTAGGCCTTCCTCTGAAGAAAACCCCAAAAGCCAGTAGGCCAACATGTTGACGGTGATTGTTGTGTCTCAAAGCAGTGCCCTTGTTCTGATGACACTTAACCAAGGTCCCATTATTATAACACTTAATATATCTAAATTCAAGTCATAAATCATACCTACATGCACCATACATTACATTCATATGAAAGTGTCTTTCCCCTCATCCCTTTCTCTAACCCTTTCTCTAACCCTTTCTCTGATCTTTCTGCTGTGTGTGTTGTTGGCGCACCATTGTTGCTGTATTCCCCCTGTGAGCCGAGTCTGGCTTTTACAGGAAACGTGATGCTTCACAGGCAGGGCTTTGGCATCCTTGCATTAGTGGCTGTAGTTATTTTTATACAGTAATGTCCAGTGGTGTCTGTAATTTTGACGGAAGAACAGAACACACCGGCGGAGTTTTGGCAGCGCGGTCTCATTATATGGCATTTTCTACTATGCGTCCAGAATTGTCACTTTTCTGAAACTTAAAATCACAGCTATTAGAACGCATTTTGAAGGTTGCTCAGGAAACAAAACTATTAAAACTGTTTAGACATAATGGCAACGTGGTAACACAAAGTTGTTTAATGGCCATTACTATTCATAGAACTAGTGTACACAGTAATTTATTATTTCTGTGTTATATAAGTATTAAACTGAAGCAAAGGTATTCTTTGAACTTTGGGCTATTACAGATTTTAAAATGATTATATAAGAGCATAAAGACTAATAACACATTACACATTTATAGCATGGTGACCAGAGGTAAAATATGCTTAATACAAGGGCAGTTTAAATGGTTCATTAAGGTAGGAATGCATCTAAGTAATATTAAGAGACATCAATTGTTTAATTGAGTTGGACATGTCAAAATTAGGCTATTGAATAATCTCTGCCTTCTAAAGACAATCAAGACTTAATTTACTTTACTCAACAGAGATTAAACTGCCTCTTATATACATGCTAAGTTGGCTTTTCCTGCTGTTCGTACATGTTGTGAAACGTTGCCCATCCTGTGCAAATGCTTCCATGTCCTTGGCAGCTTTTTAATTGTTCTCACTGTAAATGGAGTACTTGTATCATTTCAAGCTTTCAGTTTTCTGAAGGGGCAGAACAGGACAAAACTAGACCTGCTAACATCTGACAAAGGGCAGCAAAACCAGAACCAGTCAACCTTTTAAAATCTGAAGCCAGCACTCCTGGAAAGTAAGGCTTAGAAATGCGTCTGCTTGCCCCTTCTAATGTTTCATGTGTATTCAGTGATGCATAGAAATATGTATTGCTATTACATTTAATTAATAGCTGTTCACCCACCTGGTGTAGTAGATAAAGAGGCACAAAGGATGGTGCAGTACAGGTCCCTGTTGTTCAGATGGAGATGGGTGTTTGATATGAACAAATACGACAACAATGGCAAAACTGCAGCAACGGCAGAAGTCAACTCAAGCACTGTATGTTTAAGGAGTGAGACTAATGGAAGTGAGAAGGGTAAGGAGGAACTCCGTGAAGATGTAGAAGGTAGGCCTATACAATGTTCTCTTTTGGGCCCAGGTGATCAGGCTACTCTTGTCATTCTCTCTGGTCTGTGGTAAGAAGGAAAGAATAGTTCACACCTCTCCCAAGAATGTATACGGAAACGGGAGGCTGTGCCAGGGCTTCGGTATGGTTCTTGTTTTTTACTGAATTTATAGTGGTTTTTAGTGTGTTTCTATTAAGCGAAGGAACTAATTTCTGTTACTCTTTAACTTGGGATATAAACGCTGAAACTTATTTGAAGTACAGGGCTTAAACTGGTATGAAGGCAACCAAGGTGTAAGCATTGCAGAAAACATAAATCCACTTACTGCGTTTTGGATAGCCAGGAATTTCTTTATAGTAAATAAGTGAGATAATCCATTGTAAAGATTGTAAAGACTGTTATTTAAAAGGTTTTATGTAAAACAAAACATATATATATATATATATATATATATAAAATGTTTGGGAGCCATTCATTTCCGGTATTTTCTGCAGTTTACTGAGCTCTATACAGTTTTACCTTCACACCCCTGTATATTGGGGAGAAATGGTACCAGAAGGAGCAAACAAAGTTCAGTTCTGTCCACATCTGTCCACATTGCTCTCTGTAATGCTCTGATGCTTTGAAAGATGATCTGTGAATGAGTGGTTTGTGGCAGATTTTTAGGGATAAATTGGATAAGTCCAGTGATCACTTTTTTATATTATCTCATCCTTTTTACAGGTCAGAAAATATGTAAAAAAAAAAATATTGAAATTACAGAAGACTGAAACGCTCATCTTTGTTTATTCTGTTTAAATGGTTTTCTGTTTCTTAAGTGGGGACAAAATGTTCCTACAAAAATGTATTGTTAGACTCCAACATCTCCCCATGTTTGCTCATTTCTCCGTAAAATAAAAACCCAGCACCTCTGTTTTTCCAGGATTGATGATGGATTATCTCACACTTTCATTTCTCTTTCCCAATAAAGAATGTGTTATTTCTCTGGTTTAGATGAAAAAATCGCAGGTCGTGTTCTGGATTGAACAACTATTCCAACAGTCTGACTTATCTTTTTCATACTGCATGTGCATGATAAGAGAAGAAAAATAGAGTGTAAATGTTTTATTTTATTACCAGCTCTTGAGGTTTTATTCAAGGAAATTGTCTTTTTTTGTGACAAATGTGTAGAGGCGGGAATTGCATTGTAAGCATTCACACCAGGGTGTGTGTGTGCTGTGTATTACTGATGCGGTTGAAGCTTTCACCTTGTTTTTTTTCTTGTTTCTGCATTCGAGACAAGCCACTCCGATCAGAATAGATTCTTCTGCGAATAAAGTACTCTGTTGTACAGCTCCGCGGGTAATGAGAAACAGTGCTTCGGCATTCACATTAACAGACTAAAATTTAAAAAAAAGCTCAGGATGTCTTTCCAGTAAGCTTGATGAATAGCAGGGAGGATTGAAATAACAAGCTTAAGCCATAGCTGATAGTGCTGTTATTAACACTCTGTTTCTGGTAACTCAGGATATAAATTTGTTTCAAGCATTGAGAGTGGGTGTCTTTGTTTTTGTAAGGCTGCACAGTGTTTGTTAATTTAACCAACAGTGGTGCTTTAAAGACTGTACCCTTTTCCCAGTTGGACTGGACACTTATTTTCTTACAACAAAACAACACAAAATGGATCAATTTAGCTTAGCAAATGCCCACCCAGCTAACAATTTAACTTAACGACTCACAACTTTCTGCTTATGTGAATTTCTGTATGGACAATATGAATTTGTAGACTCACAGATATGTCCGTACAATGTTGTGTTCACTGCTATGAGAAAAGAAAATCAAATCGCAACATTTTGGCAACCATTCACTGATAAAGTTGTAACCATGTTGTTAAATGATCAGCAACACTTAAGTATTTAAAACAATCTTAACTGGTATTACAAAATTGATTTGATTACAGCATGACAATTACAGATATATTTATTATAGATGTTTTTCCATTACAGATAATAAATGTGTGTAAATTACAGTGCAGTTGAAATAACATGTATAACGGATAGTGTAGCTTGAAACCAGCTGAAGTCTCTTATATTTCTATAATGTTGCAATACCTTTTGTCTCACAGAATCAAATCAACATTGTATAAATGTAGCAACAATGTTAGATCTGCCACAACTAAACCTTATAGCAGCTCTTCGGAAATGTGACACCATTGTGAGTTAGCTGGGAGGTCACCAGCCCACCCTTGTTTTGTGATTTGCGACTTGCCTCCCATTTTAATGGGTTATTTAAAAGTGTATTGCCTTGGAATCTGCAGAAGGAATCCACTTAGTGGTTCAAAGAAACTGATAACTGAAAGGTTTTGTCAACAACAGTGACATTGGCAAAGACCAGGCTGCGTTTTTGTTTCTCTGATCACAAGCAAAGAGACACAGATTCAAAATTAAGCAAATTAGCACAATATTTAAGAATGGCAAATGCTAATATACATTCCTACTTCCTGCTTCCTGTCTGTGAGAAGTCTTAAGAGAATTATTTTTTTATTTACAATAGTTAGCTGGTCGATGAGCAATCTGAGCAGAAGCAACCACAGATAAATACAGGAAGAATAACTAGTCTAGTTGTACACTTTTTGTAAAGATCAAACTTTTGTCTTGGAAAATCTGTGAATGAATGTAAAATGCTGTATATGGCGTTTCAGTCTGAATCTGTAGATCGGCTGATGTAAGGTTTTTTCCGACTCCCTAAAAATGCTTGATTCACTGTGTGTTGCCAAATATACAAGTCTGAAATGCTGTTCACACTTCAAGCAAAAATTTGACAAAGTACTGAAAGCTTTACAAACTGCCCGTGGACTCATCAGTGCATTGTAAGAGTTCAGCTGTATTTGATAACTTGCATTATATTAATGTAGAGGAATTGTTTCCTTCTGAAACAGAATACATTCCCAGTCTGGATTCTCTTTAGAGTGCTTTTCAATCATGTCTGACCGAAATCAGAGCTGGTTATTAGAACTATACCCCTGCACTGTTCTGTTAAACTTCTTTATAGACCCTTTGACACTAGCATCGTCTGCCCAGCCAGACCCTTCCCGGATTATGGTATGGTGTCAGGCAGGTCGGCTACGCACTTTCACACTGCAATTTCAATAAGTGCGCAGTGCCTTTTGTCTCGCTCTCGCTGGGTCAATGCTGGCCGACCCGCCTCCTGCGCTTGACCTGGGCCACTCTTGACAACTTTCAATGGGTGTACGTGCTTTCATACTGTTGAAAAACATAACACTGGTTGCTAAAAATTGGGGTCAGAACCTAGTGTGCTATTGTGAAAGGGGCTTAATTATGGCTCGCTGATTCATTTTTGAAAAATCTTACGATCCAGAGCTTCCATTCTCTCTTCTAAATGAAGCATCGCTGTAAATGTACGAGTACCCAACATAGAATCCTCCTTTGAGCAGTTTGTTTCCTGTACTTCTTTATTTACTCATATTCCTGCACTGTGTACCCCAGTTGGTCTTTGCAGAAGCGCCCCTGTTTCAGGTCAGGTCAGGTCAAGATTAGGCTAAGAGACTGTTCAATAACAGTGATGCAAGGCATTCTCAGGTGACATATGAATAAGGAAGGAAAAGGAAGCCTTGGCAGAGATTTAGACATTTCATTCTCCCTGACAGTTCCAGAAACCCTGCAGCAATAAGAGCGTTTAAGCCGTTTTGCTTCTGTTTGATTGGCAGAAGTGTGCGAAAAAAGGTCAGAGGAGAGGTCGGGTGAGGTTGCTGTACATTTCGTTGGAAAAAGATCTCTTCCTGGTAAAAACAAATTGCCTGGGTCAGGTACAGTGAGGGATAAAAGTATTTGTTCCCCTCATGATTTTGTATGTTTGCTCACTGACAAAGAAATGATCAGTCTATAATTTTAATGGTAGGTGTATTTTAACAGTGAGAGACAGAATAACAACAAAAAAATCCAGAAAAACTCATTTCAAAAAAGTTATTAATTGATTTGCATGTTAATGAGGGAAATAAGTATTTGACCCCTTCGACTTAGTACTTGGTGGCAAAACCCTTGTTGGCAATCACAGAGGTCAGACGTTTCTTGTAGTTGGCCACCAGGTTTGCACACATCTCAGGAGGGATTTTGTCCCACTCCTCTTTGCAGATCCTCTCCAAGTCATTAAGGTTTCGAGGCTGACGTTTGGCAACTCGAACCTTCAGCTCCCTCCACAGATTTTCTATGGGATTAAGGTCTGGAGACTGGCTAGGCCACTCCAGGACCTTAATGTGCTTCTTCTTGAGCCACTCCTTTGTTGCCTTGGCTGTGTGTTTTGGGTCATTGTCATGCTGGAATACCCATCCACGACCCATTTTCAATGCCCTGGCTGAGGGAAGGAGGTTCTCACCCAAGATTTGACAGTACATGGCCCCGTTCATCGTCCCTTTGATGCGGTGCAGTTGTCCTGTCCCCTTAGTAGAAAAATACCCCCAAAGCATAATGTTTCTACCTCCATGTTTGACGGTGGAGATGGTCTTCTTGGGGTCATTCCTCCTCCTCCAAACACGGCGAGTTGAGTTGATGCCAAAGAGCTCGATTTTGGTCTCATCTGACCACAACACTTTCACCCAGTTCTCCTCTGAATCATTCAGATGTTCATTGGCAAACTTCAGACGGGCCTGTACATGTGCTTTCTTGAGCAGGGGGACCTTGCGGGCGCTGCAGGATTTCAGTCTTTCACGGCGTAGTGTGTTACCAATTGTTTTCTTGGTGACTATGGTCCCAGCTGCCTTGAGATCATTAACAAGATCCTCCCGTGTAGTTCTGGGCTGATTCCTCACCGTTCTCATGATCATTGAAACTCCACGAGGTCAGATCTTGCATGGAGCCCCAGACCGAGGGAGACTGACAGTTATTTTGTGTTTCTTCCATTTGCGAATAATCGCACCAACTGTTGTCACCTTCTCACCAAGCTGCTTGCCGATGGTCTTGTAGCCCATTCCAGCCTTGTGTAGGTCTACAATCTTGTCCCTGACATCCTTGGACAGCTCTTTGGTCTTGGCCATGGTGGAGAGTTTGGAATCTGATTGATTGATTGCTTCTGTGGACAGGTGTCTTTTATACAGGTAACGAGCTGAGATTAGGAGCACTCCCTTTAAGAGAGTGCTCCTAATCTCAGTTCGTTACCTGTATAAAAGACGCCTGGGAGCCAGAAATCTTGCTGATTGATAGGGGATCAAATACTTATTTCCCTCATTTAACATGCAAATTAATGTATAACTTTTTTTAAATGCATTTTTCTGGATTGTTTTGTTGTTATTCTGTCTCTCACTGTTAAAATACACCTACCATTAAAATTATAGACTGATCATTTCTTTGTGAGTGGGCAAACGTACAAAATCATCAGGGGATCAAATACTTTTTTCCCTCACTGTATTTAGTTTCGCTTAGAAAATCAGCCTCTGAGTTAAATAAATATATACACATTTACACGAATCGGTAACAATGTGTGTGTGAGGGTGCTGAACATGCTGTAGAACACAACTTTGTTCGTTGTATCGCAGGGAGTCCATTAATACCACAGCAAAGTTACCTGACTGAAATGTTTTACAGATGCTTTACATTTTATTATGAAGATTTTGAGAAGGTATTTTTGCAAAAGTCTTCAGGGTGCACTCCACAAGCAAAAACAAGTCTGTATGCAACACTCAGTCAGCAATTGTAGAAAGTGTTGATTTACTGAATTGAAATCTTTGTTTTCTGTGTTTTGCTCAGACATATTGGTGTCTGTTTTGGTGTACAATGTGACGGTTTTGGTGAATTATTTGCTGTTCTTTTAACAACACTAAGACATCAGGATATGTATGGCATCAAATAATTAAATTCAATGTCGTTTTTTGGCAGTTTAGTGAAGTTTTATATTTACTCTTTGAAAAGGGGACCTGGTAACACTTTCCAAGTAAAGACAATTCAGGCAGCATTTATGTGATTTTGGGGATATATGTAAATGATCATCATATGATCAGCTTCATTTGTTACAAGAATGTCTTCAGAACTTGAAGGAAGTGCCTAAGATTCTTATGTTGATCCTCTGATATTCAGTCAATGTGATTTTGGACTTGTTTTACTAGAGTGCAATACAGGGACACTATTGGCTGGTTTCAAATAACTTGATTAGCACTAGTCTAGGACTACTCGACTTAAACTAACACTAGGTAGGCCATGACTAGTGCTAATTTAAGTCTGTGAAAGCAGCTCTAAAAGGTTTAGAAAATTAAGCTTTGAAACTGTAAGAGAAGGTCTGCTGGTTTCCCGTGACCGGGAATTTTGTCTGGGAAGCAAAAAGAAACACTTAAATCAAACACTCAGCCTGAAAGAAAGGGGAAATCTGTAAAGATGACTGGCTTCACATATACAAAATATGGTATTTGATAAGATATCTATATATATATATGTGACATTTTCTACAAAAAGTACCACATCTTATTCAGCTGTAGTGGTCTCCCGCTGAAGCTGTTTATTAATTGATGCTGACTGCTGTTTAATTAGTTTTCTGGCTTCTCAAAATTCTGAAAACCAAAGTGATGTCTTCTGGACAAGCTTCCAACCACAGCTGGTTTACACAGCAGGGGTCACTTGAAAAAGCTTTGTTGATGCTATATTTGAAATGGCTTTTTTTTTTCTCAGTGTATCTTGCAGAGATGTTTATGTTTCTGTAAAGCCACAGAGGTCTGGTTTATTGGTGCCAGAAGGGTCTAAATGCAAAGCGGTATAGAAAAAGTGAAGAGATTTATTTACCAAGTGAACATTGAATTGGTCTATACAAAATGTATACATATATTTATACATATATAAACTCTGTTTAAAGACACTTGCTGTACATGATGCACTTCATACATCTCACAATCTTCATTCATTCCTCTCCTGTTACACCTTTTCACATTACAATATTGTGAATTTCCAATAGAAACAAAGGCAACTGGTGACTGTTAACTTTCACTTTGCTGGCTGTACTAGTTATTTCAAACAAACTGTATATAACTCTGGACATGGTGTTGTGTGATCTTGTGGTGATGTCCTTAAGGTGCTTGTAAGTACAACTGTTGTTCTTTGGTGTAAGATCTCTTCGTGAGACTTTTGTGTTACAATCTCATAATCAATCGCTGAGAAAAAATAAATACTTTTGGCAGCTGTTTACCATGTTGCATCAGATGTATTTTATCAAGTCTTTACTCCATAAATATTACCTATAGAGGACACATTTAACACATTTTGACATGTATTGCACACACAACTACAATTCTCAACCACAATAATACAGTACTGTGCAATCATTTTAGGCAGGTGTACTATAAAAAATGCATATCTGGCACTGTCCTTGACTGGTTTAACGCCTGGAGAGAAAAGATTTTGTTTCTTTGGTGGGGTTTTAATCTACTTCTGGGTCTGTTTCTTCTGGTGTTCCTCAGGGCTCCATACTGAGACCAAACCGTTTTTTGCAGATACATACTTCTAATAGGTGAATTATTTGGTGGTGGTAATTTCCATATTTATACTGAAGACACTCAGATTTACATACTAACCACACCTGACTTTGACGTGGTTATTTGCGTGCTCACTAACAACATTGCTGACATGAAGCTCTGGATGCAACAACACTTTCTCCAGTTAAACAGTGACAAGACTGAAGTTATGCTACAAGGTACCCCACATCAGCTGCATAAACCCAGTTACCAAAACCGGATTATTGACTGGGTTGTAAGGTGCTATAACTATATATGTATATATATATATATATATATATATATATATATATATATATATATATAATCAGTACTGTGCAAACGTTTTAGGCAGGTGTGAAAAAATGCTGTAAAGTAAGAATGCTTTCAAAAATAGACATGTTAAAAGATTATATTTATCAATGAACTAAATGCAAAGTGAGTGAACAGAAGAAAAATCTACATCAAATCCATATTTGGTGTGACCACCCTTTGCCTTCAAAACAGCATCAATACTTCTTCCAATATGTAGGTTGAAACACAATCATTAACTGAAACAGAAACAGCTGTGTAGGAGGAATAAAACTGGGTGAGGAACAGCCAAACTCAGCTAACTAGGTGAGGTTGCTGAAGACCGTTTACTGTCAAAAGTCATACACCATGGCAAGACTGAGCACAGCAACAAGACACAAGGTAGTTATACTGCATCAGCAAGGTCTCTCCCAGGCAGACATTTCAAGGCAGACAGGGTTTCCAGATGTGCTGTCCAAGCTCTTTTGAAGCACAAAGAAACGGGCAATGCTGAGGACCGTAGACGCAGTGGTCGGCCAAGGAAGCTTAACTGCAACAGATGAAAGACGCATCGTGCTTACTTCCCTTCGCAATCGGAAGATGTCCAGCAGTGCCATCAGCGCAGAATTGGCAGAAAACAGTTGGACCTGGTATACCCATCTACTGTCCAGAGAAGTCTGGTCAGAAATGGCCTTCATGGAAGACTTGCGGCCAAAAAGCCATACCTCTGACATGGCAACAAGGCCAAGTGACTCGACTATGCATGGAAACACAGGAACTGGGGTGCAAAAAAATGGCAGCAGGTGCTTTGGACTGATGAGTCAACATTTGAAATATTTGGCTGTAGCAGAAGGCAGTTTGTTCACCGAAGGGCTGGAGAGCGGTACACAAATGAGTCTCTGCAGGCAACAGTGAAGCATGGTGGAGGTTCCTTGCAAGTCTGGGGCTGAATTTCTGCAAATGGCTTTGGGGATTTGGTCAGAATTAATGGTCTCTTCAGTGCTGAGAAGTACAGGCAGATACTTATCCATCATGCAATAGTCATTAAAAACTATCTTCAGCATAAGAAGAAAAAGGAGTCCTGGAAGTGATGGTATGGCCCCACAGAGCCCTGATCTCAACATCATCGCGTCGGTCTGGGATTTCATGAAGAGAGAAGCAACTGAGGCTGCCTAAATCCACAGAAGAACTGTGGTTAGTTCTCCAAGATGTTTGGGCCAACCTACCTGCCGAGTTCCTTCAAAAACTGTGTGCAAATGTATGTTGAAGAACTGATGCTGTTTTGAAGGCAAAGGGTGGTCACACCAAATATGGATTTGATGTAGATTTTTCTTCTGTTCACTCACTTTGCATTTAGTTAATTGATAAATATAATCTTTTAACATGTCTATTTTTTGAAAGCATTCTTACTTTACAGCATTTTTCCACACCTGCCTAAAACTTTTGCACAGTACTGATATATAAACACTCACCTAAAGGATTATTAGGAACACCTGTTCAATTTCTCATTAATGCAATTATCTAACCAACCAATCACATGGCAGTTGCTTCAATGCATTTAGGGGTGTGGTCCTGGTCAAGACAATTTCCTGAACTCCAAACTGAATGTCTGAATGGGAAAGAAAGGTGATTTAAGCAATTTTGAGCGTGGCATGGTTGTTGGTGCCAGACGGGCCGGTCTGAGTATTTCACAATCTGCTCAGTTACTGGGATTTTCACGCACAACCATTTCTAGGGTTTACAAAGAATGGTGTGACAAGGGAAAAACATCCAGTATGCGGCAGTCCTGTGGGCGAAAATGCCTTGTTGATGCTAGAGGTCAGAGGACAATGGGCCGACTGATTCAAGCTGATAGAAGAGCAACTTTGACTGAAATAACCACTCGTTACAACCGAGGTATGCAGCAAAGCATTTGTGAATCCACAACACGTACAACCTTGAGGCGGATGGGCTACAACAGCAGAAGACCCCACCGGGTACCACTCATCTCCACTACAAATAGGAAAAAGAGGCTACAATTTGCACAAGCTCACCAAAATTGGACAGTTGAAGACTGGAAAAATGTTGCCTGGTCTGATGAGTCTCGATTTCTGTTGAGACATTCAGATGGTAGAGTCAGAATTTGGCGTAAACAGAATGAGAACATGGATCCATCATGCCTTGTTACCACTGTGCAGGCTGGTGGTGGTGGTGTAATGGTGTGGGGGATGTTTTCTTGGCACACTTTAGGCCCCTTAGTGCCAATTGGGCATCGTTTAAATGCCACGGCCTACCTGAGCATTGTTTCTGACCATGTCCTTCCCTTTATGACCACCATGTACCCATCCTCTGATGGCTACTTCCAGCAGGATAATGCACCATGTCACAAAGGTCGAATCATTTCAAATTGGTTTCTTGAACATGACAATGAGTTCACTGTACTAAACTGGCCCCCACAGTCACCAGATCTCAACCCAGTAGAGCATCTTTGGGATGTGGTGGAAGGGGAGCTTCGTGCCCTGGATGTGCATCCCACAAATCTCCATCAACTGCAAGATGCTATCCTATCAATATGGGCCAACATTTCTAAAGAATGCTTTCAGCACCTTGTTGAATCAATGCCACGTAGAATTAAGGCAGTTCTGAAGGCGAAAGGGGGTCAAACACAGTATTAGTATGGTGTTCCTAATAATCCTTTAGGTGAGTGTATATATATATATATACACTCATCTAAAGGATTATTAGGAACACCATACTAATACTGTGTTTGACCCCCTTTCGCCTTAATTCTACGTGGCATTGATTCAACAAGGTGCTGAAAGCATTCTTTAGAAATGTTGGCCCATATTGATAGGATAGCATCTTGCAGTTGATGGAGATTTGTGGGATGCACATCCAGGGCACGAAGCTCCCGTTCCACCACATCCCAAAGATGCTCTATTGGGTTGAGATCTGGTGACTGTGGGGGCCAGTTTAGTACAGTGAACTCATTGTCATGTTCAAGAAACCAATTTGAAATGATTCGACCTTTGTGACATGGTGCATTATCCTGCTGGAAGTAGCCATCAGAGGATGGGTACATGGTGGTCAAAAAGGGATGGACATGGTCAGAAACAATGCTCAGGTAGGCCGTGGCATTTAAACGATGCCCAATTGGCACTAAGGGGCCTAAAGTGTGCCAAGAAAACATCCCCCACACCATTACACCACCACCACCAGCCTGCACAGTGGTAACAAGGCATGATGGATCCATGTTCTCATTCTGTTTACGCCAAATTCTGACTCTACCATCTGAATGTCTCAACAGAAATCGAGACTCATCAGACCAGGCAACATTTTTCCAGTCTTCAACTGTCCAATTTTGGTGAGCTTGTGCAAATTGTAGCCTCTTTTTCCTATTTGTAGTGGAGATGAGTGGTACCCGGTGGGGTCTTCTGCTGTTGTAGCCCATCCGCCTCAAGGTTGTACGTGTTGTGGCTTCACAAATGCTTTGCTGCATACCTCGGTTGTAACGAGTGGTTATTTCAGTCAAAGTTGCTCTTCTATCAGCTTGAATCAGTCGGCCCATTCTCCTCTGACCTCTAGCATCAACAAGGCATTTTCGCCCACAGGACTGCCGCATACTGGATGTTTTTCCCTTTTCACACCATTCTTTGTAAACCCTAGAAATGGTTGTGCGTGAAAATCCCAGTAACTGAGCAGATTGTGAAATACTCAGACCGGCCCGTCTGGCACCAACAACCATGCCACGCTCAAAATTGCTTAAATCACCTTTCTTTCCCATTCAGACATTCAGTTTGGAGTTCAGGAGATTGTCTTGACCAGGACCACACCCCTAAATGCATTGAAGCAACTGCCATGTGATTGGTTGGTTAGATAATTGCATTAATGAGAAATTGAACAGGTGTTCCTAATAATCCTTTAGGTGAGTGTATATATATATATATAATTTTATAGCACCTTTCATAAATAAATATGAAGCACTTTACAGAGGAGTAAATGGGTAAAATAACTATAAAAACTAAAATGCCATAATCAAGAAAACATAATGGTAGACTACACAATTAGACTACACAACTGGATTTATGCAGCTGATGTGGGGTACCTTGTAGCATGACATGTTGTTGCATCCAGAGCTTCATGTCAGCAATGTTGTTAGTGAGCACGCAAATAACCACGTCAAAGTCAGGTGTGGTTAGTATGTAAATCTGAGTGTTTTCAATATAAATATGGAAATTACCACCACTGAATAATTCACCTATTAGAAGCATGTATCTGCAAAAAACGGTTTGGTCTCAGTATGGAGCCCTGAGGAACACCAGAAGTAACAGACCCAGAAGTAGACTAAACCCCACCAAAGAAACAAAATCTTTTCTCTCCAGGCGTTAAACCAGTCAAGGACAGTGCCAGATATGGTAAGCATGTTCTCCAATCAAGCAAGAATAATACTGTGGTTCACAGTATTGAAAGCAGCATTAAAGTCTGCTACTAATAATGGAAGTTATTTGTTTGAAATGTCAGTCATGTACACTTTACAAGTTGTTCTCTGAATTGCTTTATTGTTCCCAATTTGAAATCTTTTTCATTCCCACCAATTTTGAGTACCCACTTACCATTGTACACAGCTGAACAGGGCGTTCCCAGTGAGGTGAAGCCAATTTCCAGTCTTTTGAAATGGGTGCTGCCAATCTATTTGCAGTTTCTCACCTGTGACCATTCTTTCACTGTACTGTACTTTTAATCACACAAAAATTGTTCTACTTCATGTTTTATGCATAACAGGAAAAAATGGCACCCACTTAATTACATCAGTACACACTAATTTCTTGTTAATACCTTTACACAAATTGCATCTGAAATACAGCCTTGAGCCACTTCCCTGTTATAATGACCAACCCATCAGCTCTAGAAGGGAAATGTGTTGTATATCTCCCTCTTGTGGAGACGTGGGATATTACATATCAAAACCAATGAGCAAATACTACAAATGCATATCAACAAAATGTGATAAATCCCTCTCTTTAAGTATGTACTACTTAAGTACTACTACTTGTAAATCTAAAAAATAGAACTTCAACAACATAAAAAATACAGTTAGAGATCTATCAAACACATTTCAATTGTTGATGTTCCAGTGTAAAGTTTACAGCTACTCAGTCCTGTTAGGAGTTAAATATGACAGACACATGAACTAAGAAGGCACGATGCATTTTATTGTGCTTTATTTAGCATTAGACATATAAACAATAAATCAGGTGATTGTGCTAACAAAGCATTAATCCTCTCAAATGCTGCAAACATTTTTTTAGCATTTAAAAACAAACAAAAACAACTTAAACTCTACATAAAGCAGAAACATTCAGTGTTTGGAAACAGGCTTTACATTCATTTAAACCTTTGTGGTTTCACATATTGAACTGGAGACCAGCCACAAGAAAACCAATGGAAACAACAGAACATAAAGTATATCATATAGACGGAAAGTGTCTGTTAAAACAGTTTAAACAAACCCTGAACAGTGGGCCAACACTGAAACCAAAACTACATTTTTACAGATTTCCAATTTTGTTTTGGGTTAGGTGCACATTTCTGGGGAAGCCTTGAACATTCAGTTTGGGTTTATAGTAAATGAAAAATCTCCACAAATGAACTGCACAGCAAAGCAAGTGTTCATTCTCTCCAGTCCCAGTGCCTCACAGTATACAGGAGCTTACTCCCCGTGATCCGAGCCTCTAACACGGATATCTGCTCGGCCTCCTTAGACAGATGGGGGGGTAAGTTTTAGGCATTATACGATTATGAAACCTCTTATCAGGATTAAAACCATTTTTATTACTGCCCTTACTGCTGATATCCTAAGCACAGTTGAACAAGGCATCAGGATGCCAGTGTGATACCCTAACCTACCACTGTGTTCACTAAAGCAAGCAGGAAAGCACAGCCCCCAAGGATCTGATGAAGAACATCCTTGTGCTTTGCAAGTGGACAGTCCCATATCATGTTCATACATACAGTGCAATAAAACCAACTTGCACAGAACAATATTAAACCTTTGACAGCCAATTAAAGTGGATTTTGTGTGAGGAGACCATGCGTGTCTCACTCAATACAATTTGTTCTAGTAATCTGGGCAGGTTTGTGGTACATAAACTCGGATAAAACTGAACTAGACGAACATGTGATATCCGATTACCTTAACTGTTAGAAATATGTATACTTTTCTAGTTAAATAAAAAACGAACCCAAACATTGAAAACCCAAGTTAGATCAATAGTTTTACGCACAGAAAGCACACTGAATTCTTGCCCGCCCCCTGAAAAGCTGGGCTGGGTTATGCAGGCAATTAGCATACTATTCATTATAAGTACCTACCTAATTGTAGGATTCAATTTAAGCACTTGCTTACAGTGGCAACTACAGTAGAGCTGTGCATGTGGACCAGATGGTTCTGCTGAGCACTGGCACAAGCAGTAGGCAGAAACAACTGGCAACACTGCTTTAAATTTGACAAGGCTTTGGCAGACCTTCTTAGTGACAGCATTAATATACCAATGTCTGCCTATTATCGAACTGAAACATTTTAAGAAGCGAAACAGTGGAAACAATTGCCACAGTTTTTTTTTTTTTTTTTTTTTTTTTAATACCTCAAATCTGGTATTCCAGTGTAAATTTTACTCCAGATTATTGAATATTATCATTCATAATTTATCCGGCTGCTTTAACAGACATTTTGCTTTGCAGTATCAGATTTGTCAGCGTTAATTAAAAAACAATCAAAACAAAACAACTCGTCTGCCAGCAAAATACGACCAAGTTTGCTGTTCCTCCTACATCCTCTATGACTGACAGTTCTAGGCTTACAACATGGAAAAGCACTCTCCCATCCCCTAAATCAGAAACCGTGTGAAATATCAACATTAACCAAAAGAAGTAATAGCAATTTGCTTGAATCTGGTTCGCTAGTAACATGGAAATCTCACTGTAGACAATAATCTGAAAGAAATGCCTATATGAACCCTCACTTTTGCATTTTGGAGCAAACCCAGAGATAAAAATGCATTCTTGTATGTTCATCTTATTTCTGGTATGAAGATTGCTGCTTTGTTGTTATAGAAACGGCTCCCACATCAGCTGTTAAATATAAATAAGCTTTTATAAAAGAAGCATAGTGGTAGATTTCTCAAACTAACTATTTGGATACTAACTAAAACAAAATATCAAGGCGTGCATTGGGCCCGAAGTTGAAATGAATAGTCCAGAAGCTGGTTTCTATCATTAACATACAACATGTGATTTACAAGCTGTCTGACAATATTTAATAACTACAGCACAGATTGAAGACGTACACAAAAAACAAGTGGAGCAAACCTAGAAAGAAGCAATTGGAACAGAATACTAAGCATGACAATATTGTGGGTGGGATGGGGGAGTGGAGAGCTGTTAATAACAATAGTCTGCAGTAATTCAGGCCTTTTCTATCAGATCTAAAGTGATTGTCAGCGTTACAGTTTTTCTTTTGAACGTAAATCATAAAAGCAAACATTGTCACAGAAAAGTTTGAATCAACTCAAGTAAAACATGTAAATGTAACATCCTGTGCTTTTGTAATTGTTTTACAGTGTCCTTAACTAAATATGAGATGAAAGCATTGCTAAACCAGCAATAATACATCTACAGTTTAGGGTAGGGGATCCACCATCTTAGTCCTGGAGGGGTCACAGTCCAACAGGTTTTCTAGCTCTCAAAGGAAGTAGTTAAATTGGTTCTAAAAAGTCAATAATTAGTTGAGGGCGCAGGTGGAATAACCTGAAGATACTGCAGCACTCTGGGGCCAGGACAGGGGAGCCATTCTTTACAGCTCCTTGACTAAGATCTGAATTAGTTTGTTGGTGTGTGCTTAGTTCTATGCCAACGTTAAATCCCTCCTTCAGATAAGACCTCCAGCTGAGGAAGGGGAGAGAAGAATACAGTGACTTCGACCACTTTTCCTTTTGTAGGCACCAAAGAAACTGAATAAAAGATTCAATGTCAAGTGCCTTACAGCTTAAAATGAAAAACAACAAATGCACGAGACAGTTGTATAACGCATAAGAAGACTGTCTGTTTTGTTTAGTTTCTTATTGGGTGTGGGGGGGTTCATTGGTGGAAATTCCAAAGAAGATTAAGAAGTTCAGGGGATTCTCCTTTTTTTGGTGGCTCCCACTTTCAGTTACAAATATGCTTCTTGTCTACTTCTTTGTTATTTTCTTTCATATTTGTATATTGTAATATGTAATTACTAAGCACCCCCCCCCCCCCCGCAACAAGAAAAGGCAAATCAAATTATTTTACAAATTACAAATTAAAGTGTTCTGTTTCTCTTTAGTTTCTCCCAAGTGTTATTCAGTGTTTAATTTCAAACCAAGCAGTTAATATTATACAGAGACTGGGTTCTCTTTTTCTTCCCCCAGTCAAGACAGCAGGACAGATGCTTCGACTGAAGCGTTTACAGTAGGACTAGAGGAGGAGAGGTAAAGCAGCGGGCGCGCTGTCTTGGTTGGCAGACACACTTGGCAGTGGGTGAACAGGCAAAGGGATGTGGGGATGGGATGGGATGGGATGGGATGGGATGGGGTGGGGGTGTAAATCAGCGAGCACCCTGGCGGTCCGCAGGAGCCTCTTCAGGCTTGGGGTCCATGGCACTGGCGCTGGCAGTGGAATTCAAAACCTCATCAAAATCCCCAGTTGAAGGCTGGTTGGAGACCTTAGTCTGCAAGTGGAAATATATGTCATTGTGTGACAGGAAACCACCACAATGGGCAGTCAATGAAAAACACACAGTAATCTGCACACTAAATTAACTAAAATCATTGTGTAAATATATCATATTTCATACAAAAGACTACAGTTAGATACATCACTGTGCTCGGCTAAATCAAAAGCTCTCATAAGATCTTATGTTTTAAAATGTTATATTCCTTACCTTTAGAGTTTCAACTTTCTCTTCAAATGACTTGAACGTCGGGGAATTCCTGAAGCAAGAAAATGCATTAGTGGGAGGCACTGCTGATGAAGTGTCTAGTGTTGTATGCAGCACAGAGTTACTTTGGTCAGTATCGGTCATGCCAATTAAAAATGTGCAGTACTGAACATCTGAAAGAAAGCACATACATTTCAGAAACATGCTATGTATAACAAAGCAGAACTGGATGTATGTAGGTTTTTTGCAGTGTACATTATATTTGGGTCATAGAACTTGTAATGCTTTCAGACTTCGCAGTGGCATATCTTAAAAATCTATCTGAGCTGGATTATAATATACTGCGGAAGTGCATTAATGGTTTCTACTTTCCCCAAACACAAATAATAGATAGCTCTGATCTTATATGGCCAGCTGGATGTGGTAGATAAATGAGAATGAAGCCATTATAGAACAAAAATGAAAATAATGCAAAATATGTGAGATGTCAGCACAAAATCTCTTCCTGAACACACAGATGCTGATTCAGAGTCTGTCTAGGCACCTATGCATTACCTAACAGCACTATTATAAGACAAATTACAAATATGTGTGTTCATTTGACGTGATAAGGAACTGAATTTACTAGAATGTCAATTCTGCTAACACTGAAAAGTGACAGTAAGATTACACTGTTCAATTACAATTTCACGCAGACCTGATGTTCAACGCCATCATTTTAATTCTGTTACTCGTTTTCTGAAGAGCGACAATAAGATTACCCCGTTTGCTTTCATTTCTGCATCGACCCGAAAGGACTTCTGACAAAAAACCCAGAGAACACAAAGGAATCCCCTCTCAAAGACTTGGCTCGTCTGCACTGACAATTCCACTGACGGAAAGTCAGTCTCATTATAGACGATTGGTGCCAAATCATTTTGGATGGTTGTATTTAAAGCAAACAATATTAAACATGGCACTACTTTGGGGGCCACTGCTGTACATAAATGAAAGATATTACATTGTGTTCTCTTGGGTGACAATTAAAATGCTCTATGTTTCTAGCTGACAGGTTGAACATAATAGAAAGGGAACGATGATACGTTCCACCAAGTCACTGCTCTGACAAATATTTCATAAGCATATTGTTCAAAAGGGAGGCCTGGACATCACTTAATAATGTCCTTGTAAAAAGACAGAATACTCTCTAGTGAGACCAGCTGTTTGTTTACTCATAGTCAGGTACAATATAAAGATATATTGCAATCTATTCAGAAAGTTATTTTATGTTTCCAATTTTAAAAGGAAATACTCCATGACATTCCAGTAAACTAGCAATTGTAAATTCAAGTTCAATATGATAACCCATTGTTCCTCTTCTGTTTTTCCAAGGCTAAACTGATCCAGGAGGTGTAAACAATCGCCAAAAACAAGAACTGAACGATAATAAACAAAGGAAGATAATCACAAAAGTAAAACCATGAATAAAAAAAAAAACACTGTGGCATATAATTGTGATCCACAAGAAGAACAGTTCGCACAAATTGTGGAGGGTATGTGTAGAGAATGAGTATGAAAGTCTTTATTAATAAGCATGGAAATTAAACCTCTGCAAGAATCCTTTGTAAGAGAAAAACTGGTGCGTCATACTTTACCTCATAGCAGGCATGCTAATTGAGTGCTGTAAGGAGCGTATACTTTCGGACAGCAGTAAAGAGAAGGTCAGAGGTTAGTCACAGCAAAGACACACATTTAAAAAGCAGTCTCAGGAGAAAGACGATAACTTACGGCCTGATTTCCCAAAGTTCATAGGGGATTGACTTGTGAATAAGCACAGAACATGTTTATTGTACTGTAATTAAAATTAAAAAACAAATGCAAAAGGATAAGAAATTGTATGAAAACTTGGGTCTCACTCTTAACTAAATCTTTTACCAACTTTGGAAAATCAGGCTCATAACCTGATCTGCATTTTCTTGGTTTCATGGAACTGGAGTTTCTGGAATGGATGGAGAGTGACATTGCACAGACTTACACTCAATCACAGACGAGGATGCATTGCTTATCTAACACAACACTGGCACTCAAAAGCAAAGAAGGGGTCCACCGTGTCCTCCCGCACAACAGCTCACCTTATGTGTTTGTGTGCCATCAATCAGCCATTGCTCCTCACTAAACTAATACAATTCCTCCTTACATGAATAAAGACAGCAACCTTATCACTATCAAATCATTATAAGTTCTGTGTAAGGGATCAGAGCTAGGCAGGAAGGAGTTAAAAGACAGGAACAGCAGAGACTGGTGTATTGCCAGTACTCATGGCACAACTGCTAAGAAGCGCCCCTTCCTCAAACTGGAATATGAGCGTGAGTGACAGAGAGAGTATTAAGAGAGACTGCCAGAGCCCTGTGGTCACACACATTGGCCTGTATAATGAAGGTGGGTAATAGCATTGCATGAGGAAGTGTGTCAGCAAGTACGAACCACATTAAGCTTCAATTGTCTCACTACAAACAATGGAGTACACCACCGAAGGCAGCTGCTGCATGTCTTCATAGGGGTACACAAGTATACATGAATACACACAACAAACACATGCACACACAACACTCATTACAAAGTGAAATGGTCACCACAAGAAAAAACAATTGTAAAACACAACCCTTCCACAATATGGTAATTACTGAGGAGGTCTTGCTGAATGTCAGTATTGCAAAGAGTGTCATATTATGCAAGACCCTATTTCCTCAGTTATCGGATATCCCTTCTTGCACCCTGTTCTTCACTGTGTGGCATCATTCCACAAACAAATATATCACAACCAACCCCTTGGATTTTAATCACTGGGGTTTCTACAAGTTGGAAAGAAAAGTAAACCATACTAAAATGTTGTAAAGTGGGTTCTACTGGTTAGACACTGTGTGCGTGTCTGATTGGGTGTATACAGCGTCTACAACAATAAGGGTCATATTTTCTGTCATCTTCCGTAAAAAATTTAAAGGTTGCCGTCAAAGAGAAAGTCTACGTGTTTAAGTTCAGGATATACTCAGGTGACTGATATTCATAATCATCATCGTCCCTTGTAGACACATTATAGTATGCAGACACACACAAACAACCTCTGCTGCTCAACAGGGAGGGAATAATACACAATGGACAGCAAAACAGTGATATGGTAAAATATTAATAAAATTAAAGAGTGATAAGGACGCTGGTTCATAAGGACAATGACAAGTCTACAAGCTCTAACAACACTACAACTACAATGGCATGTATAAGGTGGCAGGATGCTCAGCTCAGCCCAGCACACTTGGCTTCGGTGTTGCAGCAACCTTACCTAAAGGAATTGGAAAAGGCCTGTAACCTGCAAAGAGCCGTTGCAAGCATTAAAGAGAGACAAAAATGAATTAATCTCCATTGTTCTGTACTAATGCATCACCTCAGCATCCCCCTGCACGTCAATTACTCATCCATGTGAAACGTTTAATTAAAATCAACGGCACTGTCTGTAGACCGTGGTATGTGGTTTGCTGTTGGGTGTTGTGGAAAATCACAAGAGATCTGAGGCTGACGACATCTAAAGGAAACAACTGAGCTTTGCAAGCCGCTACCGGTAAGCAGTTAAAAATAGGAACTGGATCCGACAGATGACCAAAGCAGGGATGGCACCTGGAGGGAGAGTAGGGAGAGGCGTGATGCCAGACAGAAATGGAAGGTCATTGACTGCCATTAATTGCACTCAGTAGTGATGTTCTTAGGGGCAGTGTTGATGATAATCACTTCAATGAACCTGGCACAGCACTATTTTACTGCCCCTGCACACATCCTGACAATATATATTCACTTTTATTTTCATAGCGTTGCAAAAACAGGTGTTTAATATGACACCAAGTATTAATCATTATCAACAACATGACTCAAATACAACACATCACATTATATGCAATGATTAAACCTCAGTAAAAAGACATTCTAAAACAACTCTTTTGTCAGTCAACTTCAATTCTCATATGCAAGAATGCTGTTAATAAAAACGGGTTTCAATATTTCAAATGCATCTTCAATAAAACAATATAATAAATATATCATTTGTTCAAGTAAAGCAACAACCCAACATTTCCTTTTACAGATTTTAATAATATACGTTTTAACGGTAATGGTTTCAGTGTCATAAAAATCTATTCAAGGGACGAGATATGGCACATAGCATAGTGTCTCAAACAGATCTGACACGGAAATCTTTTGACTGAGATGAAACCGAAAATTTCACACCGCACTGCAATCCTCATCAAAGTCAGTCATTCATGAAGGGAGTCCCACAGACACAGCTGCATAGATCGTCTCCAGTGAGTGCTAGGTTATGTAGTTCTTGGATTTACTGAACGGGTGCAGCAAAGATCAAAACAGACAAGGCCAAGAGTGTAGTGGAGTCATTTAGTAAAGGGATTAGTAAGCAGTTAGTTGTGTGTTATGTGTTATTTCAGAAAGGAACTATGAATGTAAGAGGGCATAGGAAACCAGGTCAGGTCCACTCCAGTTTAAAAATTAAGAACTTAAACACTAAGGTTTAAAATACAATATCATCTTACCTTACATCCTCCAGCTTTTTGCTGATGGCAGAGCCCACAGTAGAAAAAGCTGCAGTGGCCTTCTGCCCAGCCTGACTCAGAGTTTCAGATGTCCTCTTGTATCTGTATTACAAAGAGAGACATTTGAGCGCAACAAACCGCAGTGGGTTATGAAGTGAAAAATACAAGGCGATGTGCTGCAAAACATACACGTTGCACTGCATAGAGAAGTCATTATCAGGTTTTCCATGCATTAAGGTTAAAAATAAACTAATTTTATCACAAGAGGATGATGTTTATGTCAACTTTCTAAATTTCTCCCCTGAAAAGTTTATTTAAGAAAAACAGAAAACAGACAGAGCCCTTCAAGTTCACTTAACGAAACTTCTCTTGATACTCTTGCTGGTTTTTCACACAGCCTCTGGGACCTCCAATCCATGTGACAGATTGTAGATCATGGGGCAGGCATTATAATGCCCCAAGGGAGATGGAGTCAACCGAACAACAATTGTCCAATCCAGTAATTTGCACTCAACTTCATCAGTTCTCTTTCCCCCGATTTGGTATTTGGAATCAACCACTTAACCAGTAAAAAACTAAAAAAAAAGCAAGGGACACTGAACAATTAGGACAATCTGTTCTAGATAATAGTTAAGAACTAGACCGACATAGATGGCACGTACGCCGTCGATGTGGTAACATCCTGCCAGCCCTTGGTGATGTTCTGCTTGAGCTCGTTGAGTGGAGTGATGCCCAGCTTCCTTTTCATTTCCGCCACATGCCTCTCTTTAGCTGCCAACACTTGAGAAAGCGTCTGAATTTCATCCTCTACCTGCAAGACAGAAATTGAGCATGTACGTTTTCTAGTGAAATAAACAAAACAAACTATTATAAAACTCAAATGTTTTCCTAACTCCCACGGCATGGCAAAAAAAGATATCTAATGAAGGGTCAAGCATCTCTGGAGCTTAAAAGCATTTCAAACCCAACAGAATAAAGACGCATCACCTT
Organism: Amia ocellicauda; assembly: GCF_036373705.1. Lineage (NCBI taxonomy): Eukaryota > Metazoa > Chordata > Actinopteri > Amiiformes > Amiidae > Amia > Amia ocellicauda. The sequence continues at coordinate 30,820,838 of NC_089859.1, forward strand.
GGCAAGCTCATTTCGGAGTTCTTCTTGCTCCTCCTCTGTCAAAGAAGTCGCTGATAGGCTAACAGTGGACGCGGCATCTTCTCCAACCTCCGGTATTGTCTCTGGCCTCGATATACCTTCAAGACAAAACAGAAAAAAACGTATGTGCCTCAGTGGCAGTATTATCTGAACCATTTGATGAAATGCAGTCAACATTCTGCGGAGTGCTTTTGTCAAGATAGCTTCTTGGCTCAATACTATTTTTTCACCTCTCGAAACCTGGGATTAAATGAATGCAGGGTGTCAACATTAAGATCCTAATTTGCCTTTGGAAATGCTATAAAAATCAGAACAGGTAATTTAAGAGGATTAATTAGTTGCTAATTAAGAGGTTTGCCAGTCAAGGAATGGTTTGAGAGACAGATTTTTCCTGCTGTTCCTGATCATTGTAACCAGTGTTGGGAGGGTTACTTTGAAAAAGTATTATTTTACCGAATATAAATTAGGCCTACCTTCTGAATAAAATAATCTGTAATCCAATAAAACACTCAACATCAGTCATTTACAGTTAATATACTTTATTTAAACTAATTTAAAAAGTAAAAACTCCCACAACAACAGAAGTCAAGTCCAATAAGTAAAACGATACGTAAATATCTTCTATATTAAAATGTATTGTACATAAAATAGAAGACTGATTAAAGTTTTGCTTAAAACCATCGTTTAAAACCATCCATTTAAAATCTACTGAGCTGAGCTTTATCTGCATTGTGTTTCATATAAAAGTCATGCAGTGTCTTGCATTAACCAGAGTATGGCGACTGGCACATGTTCTTGTGCAACCTTATCACAATGACTCCAGGAAGATTATAAAGAAATGGACTTCCATCGAGTAAACAGCCTATTTGGGTAATACTGTACACACTCCATTTGATTTTTCATTTCACATGCATTTATCCCATTTTAATTTAGTTATAAACTAGTTTGGATATTTGTGCTTGTGTTATTTAGCTTATTAATCTTTTTAATGCAGTTCATATTTCAGTATTGTTTTATAAGTAAAATCATACCTCCAGGTGGTGTACAATAGCTTATTGCTACCACACAGATTTATTATGTTTTTGTTGGAAAAATTTAATAAACATAAGACTAGGCAAAAATAGGCAAGGTGCTAGCACAAGGAAAGAAAACGCACCTGTCCCGATTCCACTAGTGCTGCATGTAGTTTTTAATGTCTCATCCCCAGTCAGCCTATTAACACAGTTAACTGCTTTCAGCTATTAACAATACATTTTCTGTAAGCGATTAAGTGAGTGATTACTTATGTACTGTAGCTATGCCTTTATAAAAACAATGGTAGAAATAGAGCAAGACTAAAGATCACTGATTGTTTAGCGAGCATGTTTAACAAAATCGGATCCAGCTATAGGCTTACACAAAATGTGTTTCCTGCTCCATTCCTGTCTCCTTGCACATTCCTTGAAAATCCTGAATCATCAAACTGGTTTAAGAACAGGTAGGCTTTATGAATGGTTATACATCAGTTAAACACTACACCCACAAAATCTTTCTTTAAAAAAAAAAAACTGCCAATTAGGTGAGGTTAATATCATTTCCCCAAATTTTCAGCTTCAGCCACATCGCTGGGGAGTTTGTTACAGATTCAGACGACTCTGTGTGTGAAGAAGTGTCTCCTGTTTTCTGTCTTGAATGCCTTGAAGCCCAATTTCCATTTGTGTCCCTGAGTGCGTGTGTCCCTGCTGATCTGGAAAAGCTCCTCTGGTTTGATGTGGTCGATGCCTTTCATGATTTTGAAGACTTGAATCAAGTCCCCACGTAGTCTCCTCTGTTCCAGGGTGAAAAGGTTCAGTTCCTCAGTCTCTCAGTAGGACTTTCCTTTCAGACCTGGAATAAGTCTGGTTGCTCTCCTCTGAACTGCCTCTAGAGCAGCGATATCCTTCTTGAAGTGTGGAGCCCAGAACTGTCCACAGTATCCAGATGAGCTCTAATTAGTGCATTGTACAGTCTGAACATTACTGCCCTTGTTCTCAATTCTACACTTCTGACAATATACCCTAACATTCGGTTTGCCTTTTTTATTGCTTCCCCACAATGTTTGGATGAAGAAAGTGACGAGTCCACATAGACTCCTAGGTATTTCTCATGCGTTACTTCATCTAGTTCTATTCCTCCCATAGTGTAATTATAGTGGACATTTTTGTTATCTGCATGTAATACCTTGCACTAGTCCACATTGAATTTAATCTGCCAGGTGTCGGCCCACAACTGAATATTATCCAAGTCCCTTTGAATAGCCTGTGCTGCCGAGATTGTATCTGCTGAGCCGCCTATTTCAGTATCATGTGCAAATTTGACAAGTTTGCTAACTATCCCAGAGTCCAGATCATTAATATAGATTAGAAAAAGCAAAGGCCCTAGTACTGATCCCTGTGGAACTCCACTAACAACTTCACTCCAGTTAGAAGCAACTCCTCTAATCGACACCCTCTGTTTCCTATACATCAACCAGTTCATAATCCATCTAATTACATTGCCCTGAATGCTTACAGCTTCCAATTTGAGGATCAGTCTTTCGTGTGGAACCTTATCAAAAGCTTTTTGAAAATCTAAGTATATCATATCATATGCTTTCATGTGATCCACAGCTGCAGTTGATCTGCCTCGTCTAAATCCATGTTGACTATCTCAAAAAATATGGTTTTCATTAAGATGCTCCTATATTTTCTGTCTAGCCTTTTTTTCCAACATTTAATAAGTAATGCAGGTGAGACTGATTGGTCTGTAATTTCCTGGCTCAGTTTTGTCCCCTTTCTTGTGGATTGGTATGACATTTGCCGTCTTCCAGTCAGTTGGCACATCCCCTGTTCTAAGTGTCATTTGGAATATTTGACTTAGCGGCCTATAAATCATTTCCCTCATTTCTTTAAGTACTGTAGAAAATATACCATCTGGCCCAGGTGGTATATTTTTAATTCTGCTAGTCCCTTTAGTACTTCCTCCTCATTTATCCTGATCTCTCAGGGTTTCACTGGATTGATTGTTAACCTGTGGCATGTTATCTGTTTTTTCTTTTGTAAGAACCTCTTTCAAATACTCATTTAGAACATTTGCCACATCTTGTTCGTTTTCCAAGATACTTCCATTTTCACTTCCTCCTTATTGACCTGTTGTAATATTGAAAAAAACGTTTTGCATTAGTTTTAGCTCCAAGAGCTATGTTTCTTTCTATTTCCCTCTTTGCTTTCCTGATCCCTTTCTTAAGATCTCTTTGCAGTTTAATGTTTAATCTCTATGCCTTTTGTATGTGCTATACAACATTTTTTTTTCTCGATATTGTTTTTGCATACTTCTATTAAACCATTTTGGCCAATGTTTGTTGGTCCTCAATTTGCTAAGTTTTGGTACAAATTTATCCTGAGCTGATATCCTTAAAATATAGCCATCCATTTTCAACCGAATCTGTATCCAGTGTGCTCCAGTCTAACTCTTCTAAGTGCTGCCTCATACCTTCAAGGTTTGCTTTTCTAAAATTGTAGACCATTGTTTTAGACTTGGTCCTTGTTTTTTTTAAAGTATGCCTCAAAGCTAACCATATTGTGATCACAGTTTGCCATTGGTTCTCTAACTAGTGTCCCTCTGACTATCTTGGTCATTTGAAAAGATCAAGTCAATGCATGCTTTCTCTCTGGTTGGTTCCCTGACAACTTGATTTAGAAAGCAGTCATTTACCATCTGATTCTGTAGTCCCAACCGGGCTGTCCCAGTCTATATTTCGGAAATGGAAATCCCACATTATAACAGCCACATCCGTACTACATGCAACATCTTTCTGAATATCTGAGTTGGGTGGTCTGTAACACACTCCTACCACTAATCCTCCGGATCTTTTATTCAAAAAATTAACCCACAAAGATTCTGTTCCGTTACTGGGATCTAATTTGAGTTCTTGCCTAATGCAACCCCACCACCTCTTTGATTTTGTCCGTCTCTCCTAAACTGTGTGTATGCTTTCAACTTGTGTTCATCCCCATCATTTTCTGTCACTCCTACAACATCATAGTCACACACCAGCACTGTGGCTTCTAGGTCTCACATCTTGCTCCTTATACTCCTGGCATTGAGGTACAAATATTACAGGACTTTCCTGCCAGCAGTTTCCCTTTGTTTTCTTGTGCTGCTACATGGCAAAAGGGAGCTGCTGGGGAAATTAGGGAGTGTTTCCTTAATAACCCAGAACACAGAACTATGAAATACACACCCTGTGAATGTGCTGAAAAGGCTTCCAAGGCCATGCAGCACTTTGACACTTAAACCAGAGGGAGAGAGTCCTCTGTGACTCCCCTCGTTTCTTTCACTCTGCTTACTGTCTCACACCCACACAAATATACTTAACTCAAATGTGCATAGACTGGTGGTACTTAGTATTAGGCCACATGTACATTCTTACTGAAATACGATGAAGAAGCTTGTTTTGTCATAATTATATTCCACCTTCCATTTTGAATGATACGTGAAATGAAAAGCAGGTAAAAGACTATATAAAATGTTGTGTGGGGCTGTACACTATGCAAGTAATAACATGCAGGTGTGATCTGCACAGGTGATAAGAGTAAAAGAGCAATATCACTCTGAACCAAGTCACACAATACTTTCAGGATGGGAAATTTCAGGGAGAGGCGTTTGGTTTTCAGAAACCTTTCAAGCACTGAGTCAGACAATGTATCATTTAGAACATTAAGAACAATACAGTACCAGTCATCCCAGTTATCTGACCCTAAGCTTGTTGACTTGGTGGAGGAGGAGCTGGGCAGATGACAGAACAAGAAGGAATATGGAAAAGAGAATATGATTGAATGACTGGATACCTGTGTAGTTGTTTGTTAATGGGGGGTGTACTGATAAACCAAAAACCTTTGTTTCTTTAGATAAGCTAGAATAGATTTTAATATGAATCATCATTTTTTGCTGATCCCTCTCTTCACCGTTTGTATTTCAGTGAAAATGAATGTTTATATACCTAGATATCCTCAATTTGCTCCTATTACAGTATACTGCATGTGTAGGTGTATGAAAATATATGGAGATTTTTAAGTGAAGTTTTGTTAACTGAGCTCAAGCTATTCAGATTTTTTTAATACATCTGCCTTAAAATGCTCTGCATTTTAAATCATCTGGGGCCTGGAGGCTAATGTTCTTCACAGGATTCACAAAAATGCCATTTCCACATACATCTGTTTATCACTTCAGTTTCTGACATTCAAAATACCATAACGTTTCATTTTTTGTAGAGCTTCAAACTGAATAGTCTTGCTGAATCTTGCAGTCCAGCACTCTCTCAACAAAGACATTAAGGGTGAAAGATAATAATGCGTAAATTTACTAAAATTCGTAGTACTATTCCAGCATTCAAATGTATTTTAACCGTCTGTGAAGCCTGCAGGATTAATGACATTCGTAGATAAGTATTGTCTTCGCATTGGAAACCACCATAAAAGGTCAGCAAAACGACTCTGTCAAATTGAGTTTGAGGAATGCTTAAAACATGTTTTTCTGTCTATGAAGGGATCGGAAGTACAAGGCACCCTGCATTCTGGCGGGAAAAAATGCTCGAAATAACTTTGCGATGATCTGTTAGTTATTTGTGTATGATTAATATCTAATTCAGGAAAATGACAGGCTTTTGACATCTTTCAGAGAAAAAACACCCTATCTGACCCTCTAAACTTCATCTTTTTATGTAAGTTATTAGGGTTAAACATACATAGTGGTAGTGAAAGAGGCCAACAATAGTATGTCCTACAAGAATAATCTCAATGTTTTTAGTCTATTTTGTTGTATAAACATGTAGGTTTGCATCTATTCAATTACTTTTGTGGGCTAATATACTTTCCTCATACTTGACCATCTTCGTGACAGAGAGGGAGAACCTTGAATTAAAAAACAAATTTAAGTGTTTAAAAATGCATGCGTTTTCTCTCAGTATTTTACTTTCAAGCAGAAAGAACAAAGAAACGGATATCAAAAACAACTAGCCTAACTCATAATTTATTATAAATAATATCTTAAGTATTACATGCCTACAGTTGACCATAAGGCCCATGTATTACTATAAACAGAGTCCATAAAACCCAACAACATCACTAATTCCTGTTTTCCTTGAAGCTTTTAGGATACTTTAGCAGAATTAAACTGCATTCATTTCCAGTGATAAGCAGCAGTTAGTCTAAGCCCAATGTTTATTTAATGGGCCTTTCCCCAATTACAGATATCCCTTTTTAAGTACAACCTATAGTGTAATCACCAGGACTTGTGTAAGGCACACAGGCAGGGCACTATAAGCCTCCTTTACTGCCAGGCATGATTCAAAATGTTTTCCTTAAGACAACCCACTGTGACTCTATTACATCTATTACAGACAACAGTAATCTTAAGCACCCAGTTTCAATCAACAGGTTGAGACGGGAGCGAACACAGATAGCTCCGAAATGGACACCATTACCTTTCGCCGTAAGCCCCGGTGACCCAGGGGGGGTGACACTGAGGCTGGGGGAGAGGTACAGGTAATTTGCGTTGACGCCACGCTCAAAATCAAAAGGCGACTTGTATTCTTCCTGAAGATCCATGCTGCTGCAATCCGTCCCCAGCCTAGGCAATTGCCTTCATGTGCTTTCCAGCATGCGTCTCGGTGAGAAAAACATCAAAATAAATAAATACAAAAATACTGGGTCTTCCTTTTCTCCTTATCCTCCTCCTCCTCCTCTTCTTGCAACCCAGCTGTCCTGCTGCGAGGTGGCTAGGCAGCAGAGTCACATGACACAAAGGCTGAGGCGGCACTTCCTTAATAAGTTACCTTTGCTCAGCGGCTCGCTCTTCATCAAAATCAGATTCAGGGTTTACCATAATCCCAAAGGTCACAGAAGGACTGCTGCCAGGCTGGTTTACAGCTTCGTTACATGCAGTAAAGGAATAGAGAGCAGGGATAGGCCCGGAAATCTGCTAAGGTCTTACACACCTTGCTTCATCACTTGAGGTTCTGCCCCATTCCTGACATCCTAAGACTTGAAAGTAGCCAAAGGTAAATAAGGGCAGTTCACCACACTGTCACATGATCCACCCCCCCCCCCCACCAACACACAGGCCACTGCTGGAAATGTGTAATCTGCTGAAACCACAAACGGATTAAACTATTAATCTATTTCACTCTGCGACTATCCCGCATGTAGCGTGAGGTAAAGATACAGACGTCTCTGTGAGCAACAGGAAAGATGTGCTTATTCCAAAGTAGATTTTTTTTTTTCTTTTCTTTTAGCCCCACGGGCCGAGAACAATGGACTGCAGGTGAAGCGCTTTTATTATCCTGTGATACAAAATCTTTCACATGAATCTTTTCAGATCACCTGCTGGGAAAGCTGTATGCTGACAAACAAGGCAAACTTCATAGTTTAAAAAACAAAGAGAAAATGCTCCTGCAAATATCCTGTAAGTCCTTCAATTCTGGGAACAAGCAAAAGACGCAGAGCCATCTGTGGTCATCTTATCGCCATCTGGCTTAAAATATAAAGTTGGTAGTTTGTCTTTAAGTGTAAGATCTTCTTTGCTAAGCAAAGGTTCACAAAATCCAAAATTCACATAAACATAAATAAACATTGTCAGCCCAACAAGATCCTCTAGAAAATGAAGTAATGGCTACTAGATTAAGCACTGAGAATCTGTTGGAAAGGAGACTGAAAAAACAGAATAACCTTTAAGGTATTTTATAAACCATCCTGCCAAGTAAACTACATTAAAACAATTTAAAACTGAGAAGGGTAGAAATTTATTTGGAATATCTAGTAGATTATGAGTATGAGACAGCAGAACATGGCCTCCAGCTATTAAATAAAACTCAAGGATGTCCACATTTCTTTATACAATTAATCTGATATGCAGTAAAGCACTGCTTAAAAGACAATGTTGCTTGGGGAAAATGAAGATATTGTTAAAAAAGTTGTGAACAAGTCAGCATTTCAAAAAGAATTTCTGCAATGTGTAGGATAGTTTCTATGACATGCTCTAGGAACTTCATTAATCTGACTTGGGGTCAGCCAAAGCATGACCCAGAAACCCCAACATCACTGGGCTCCTGCATTATACACTGAACTGCTTCATTAATATGATGTCTTCCTCTCCGATAACATCTTATACAGAATCGTCCTGTTTTTAACGACCACTAGCTAAGTTAATTATAAATACATTGCGACTGAGCACACTTTGATAATTGTATCCTGAGGGTGATAGGACCTAGGGAGTTAAAGAGCTGCCATCTTTCTTCACAACAAAGGGAGTGCTATGCTTAGGGTCTCTGCTATGGGCGTCCATCTTGAGTTAGTGCAGGAAAACCGGTTTGGCAGGCCTAATTTTCGCTTGCCACATGAAGATTGTTTAGCACAGTTGACTGAACTCAACAGTCCTACATATGGATACCATATGCTTTTGCTATCTCCCTAAAGGAATGAGACAAAAAAGGTGAAAGAATCTGAAGCTGAACTCTAAATGATATAGAGTTTTTACGCTGTTGCCAACAACACAGTAATAAAAAAGCAAGAGTGCAATAATCCCAAAGTTAACTAACCTGTCAGCATTGTCTTCATTTTGCACAATTTATTGAGGATTATACTTCAGCCTTTTATTTGCTTATCTGTTGAAATTATTGTAATGGGTTATATATTTTGTTTATTTTTTATTTTTTTACAGTGTTCTTTAAGCACACAACATGTATAAGAAATCATGACATTTCTTTTGGAAACAAAAAGGTAGCATTTGTTGTTCATACCTACATCATAACATAGTTTCATTCAAATTGACTTAATACTTAATTGGAGAAAGTGTATGTGTATGTGTGTGTGTGTGTGTGGGGGGGGGTCTCATGTTCAAGTTGAAACACTTTTGTTCTGTACTTCAAATAAGCTTTTCAATGCTGATAAAATTCATCATGTTAAAATACAACACTTGCACTCCTTTAAATTAGACCACATTGGATTATTTAATAATATATACAGTACTGTGCAAAAATTTTACGCAGCTGTGAAAAATGCTGTAAAGTAAGAATGCATTCAAAAATAGACATTTTAATAGATTATATTTATCAATTAAATTACATTCTGTAGTCATAGTCAGGTCTATGATTAAACAATTATACCAAACAGGTGCTAATGATCAATTCATATGTAGGCTGAAACATAGTCATTAACTGAAACAGAAACAGCTGTGTAGGAGGAATAAAACTGGGTGAGGAACAGCCAAACTCAGCTAACAAGGTGAGGTTGCTGAAGACAGTTTACTGTCAAAAGTCAAACACCATGGCAAGACTGAGCACAGCAACAAGACACAAGGTAGTTATACTGCATCAGCAAGGTCTCTCCCAGGCAGACATTTCAAGGCAGACAGGGGTTTCCAGATGTGCTGTCCAAGCTCTTTTGAAGAAGCACAAAGAAACGGGCAACGTTGAGGACCGTAGACACAGTGGTCGGCCAAGGAAACTTACTGCAGCAGATGAAAGACACATCATGCTGACTTCCCTTCGCAATCGGAAGATGTCCAGCAGTGCCATCAGCTCAGAATTGGCAAAAAACAGTGGGACCCTGGTATACCCATCTACTGTCCGGAGAAGTCTGGTCAGAAATGGTCTTCATGGACAAAAAGCCATACCTCCGACGTGGCAACAAGGCCATTGACTCAACTGTGCATGAAAACACAGGAACTGGAGTGCAGAAAAATGGCAGCAGGTGCTCTAGATTGATGAGTTAAAATTTGTTTTTTTGAAATATTTGGCTGTAGCAGAAGGCAGTTTATTCACCAAAGGGCTGGAGAGTGGTACACGAATGAGTGTCTGCAGGCAACAGTGAAGCATGGTGGAGGTTCCTCGCAAGATTGGGGCTGCATTTCTGCAAATGGAGTTGGGGATTTGGTCAGAATGACCAATGCTGAGAAGTACAGGCAGATACTTATCCATCATGCAATACCGTCCGGGAGGAAATTTATTCTGCAGCATGACAACAACCCCAAACATGCAGTGACAGTCATTAAGACCTATCTTCAGTGTAAAGAACAAGGAGTCCTGGAAGTGATGGTATGGCCCCACAGAGCCCTGATCTCAACATCATTGAGTCTGTCTGGGATTACATGAAGAGAGAGAAGCAACTGAGGCTGCGTAAATCCACAGAAGAACTGTGGTTATTTCTCCAAGATGTTTGGGCCAACCTACCTGCCGAGTTCCTTCAAAAACTGTGTGCAAGTGTACCTAGAAGAATTGATGCTGTTTTGAAGGCAAAGGGTGGTCACACCAAATATGGATTTGATGTAGATTTTTCTTCTGTTCACTCACTTTGCATTTAGTTAATTGATAAATATAATCTAATAACATGTCTATTGTTGAAAGCATTCTTACTTTACAACATTTTTTCACACCTGCCTAAAACTTTTGCACAGTACTGTTTTTATATCTGTGGTTAAATACATTAAAATTTTCAAATAGAATATACCTGTTTTATAGAACTATGCAAGGAAAGAAAACAAATGAAACAGACAAACAAAAATAATCGTGCTTTTATGGCCCATACACCCCCACACAATAAGCACTTAAGCAAAAATGAAAAATAAATTATACAAGTATGTATACAAAAAATTATTATGCAGACAAGTCCTAAAGCAGTGTGTACTAAGGCCCCTGTGGTGGAAAACTAATGGGAAGATGGTACTATCGAGTAAACGTATGCAATTATTTGATTACCCATTCATTGTGATGGCTTTTGAGAAGGGCATCTCCAGCAGTTTCTGGACTGCCACAATTCATTTTCATGCTGCAGGACAGGCTACGTTCACAGACCTACTCAATAAATAAAAGAGCGGGACAGTGTTCATAACCCATTTACCTACCAGCTAAATTGACAGCTGATTTATTATTTTATTAAGAGTCCAGCACACACTTGAAACATCAATTTAGACTAATGCTTTAACATTCAGAGTTTCCTCATATGTATATTCTGGGTATGGACACAGAACAGTGGTAGGAGATATAAGCTATATTAGGCTATAGGCTATATTTAGCTGAAGCACAACCCACTTGAGAGGTGGAACATTCAAGTATTCTTATTGATGTTACTACATTCAATTAATAACATTTTTAATACATTTATTTCAGTATTGATAGCTTTGAAAAGTCTTAGAGAAGTTGTTTCTATCACTGGATAATGTGAGATATGACTAATTGACAAACTTTTCTTTTTCCTAATTATGAGCCAGATTTTAAATGCATGAACTCTCCATATAATTTAATACAATTAATAACTGGAAGGTGTAGGTTATACTTTTTTTTGTGAGGGAATGCATTGTATTTCGAGGTCCTGACCAATTCAGGTCACCAACAAGCAGACTGGAATAGGAGATGTATATAATCAACATGTTAAGCATGAGGAAGTAACTTTAAATTGAGGGAAGCTGCTTTTCATTTTCGTCCGTTTGCTTCAGCATGTTTTTCCTCAAACTGAAACTGTATGACTTGCATTTAATCTTGAATCCGGGGAAACAGCTCCATTGACAGGACAAAGGGAAGACTTGAACTGGTTAATAACAGACTGCAGCTAATAAATTAGCAGATTACTTTAAGTAAGCGTTCAATGTCACATGGCGGAATTCAATGAGTATCATAAGACGGAAGGGATTCGCTTAGTGATGACTGCAGCCGTATCTGGCCATCAGTTCACAGTCATCAAGCAAACAGAGACAATAGAGTACCATTGATTAAGGGCTGGCCTCCGGACATTGAAAAGGGGAAGCCATTCCTCTGATCTATACTAAAGAAAAACTTGTTAGTGATAGGGTATGTACACATGTACATTTGTAGACCATGGCAGAGAAACTCACGAAACTGGAGTCTGGCTGCTGTTGCACACATTGGCTTACTTGAGATCTATGTTACAAGGCCATAGACATGGAGTCAACATTGGGGGGGACCAAATCTGCTGGGGGGTCTGGGGTCCCCCCCCCTGAACTTTTTTATTTATTTTTCACAATAATGTCTAATAGTGCAATGATGGTCCTGGAGCAACATTAATTATGATGTCATAGGAACAACACCAACACAGGGATATCAGATCAGTTATCAATATTTGCTGCTTTTCTCACTCACCTCCATGTCACCTGCTCTCCCTGCCCTGTCGGCATCCTCATGCTCTCTCTCTCCCTCTCTCTCTCTTTACTCTGAATGCACCAGAGTGAACATGAAAGAAATATTATCAGTAAACAAGTGGTGTTTCTTGCCATGATGTTCAGGAATGGATTACTAACCATTTCTGATCTGAATGGCAATGATTATTATATCAAGAAACATTGACTCTGACTGGTACTCATTTTCTCACTGCTCTCAACTTTTCTTCTTTTCTGAGGCTGCCAAAAAAACTGACAAATGTCACTGCCACCTTCCTCTTGCTCACGATGACACTGTGATTGAAAGCTGACTGTAATAAAACTGCTTGCACTTTAATCAAACAAACACTAATAATGCTATTTATCATAAGCAAGCTCAGCTATACCGTATACTATACAAATATGCAATAAATGAAAGCTACTGCTGTCTACATCAATTATACTCGCTGCACAACATAAATGATCGACTTTACTCAGATTTCACGTGGGCTTTCTCACAAATATAACGTAATAAAGACATTGACGCTAGTTGAACACGCCTGTGAGCACCATTGTTGATGCTGGGTGAATGTGTGGCTAATTAACTTTCAGGTAACTTAGCTATGAGAGCTAACGTTAGCGATGGTTGACTGATTAGACCTCGCAAATTGGACCGTTTTCACCAAAAACTTTTGTTTCCACTGCATGCAATTACTGACATTTTTTAGCAAAATATTATTTATTTCCACAATTACAGTTCCAGCACAAAATGACGTATCAGTTACATTCTAGTTTTCCACTTTTAATACATTTGAAAGTAATGAAATAGAGAGATAGTACAGTGTTTGACATTGATTGTACCTATATACCCACAGCAGTCGAGCAACGGTTTCTGCTGGGGGTACGGCAACACCACTTGGACAAACCACACGCAGAACTGCAGTACACCGCAATACTAGAACCGGCAGTAATAATAATGGCAATGTGTTAAGTTTAGTTATGATTACATTTGCTAATGATTATTTCGGACGGTGGTGCATGGTTGCCCGTCGTAGCATAGCACATTTTTATTTTAGTTATATTTTTTATATCAATATATTGGGGGGGACATATTGAGCATATTTGAATATTGGGGGGAATGTGTCCTCCCCAATATATATTATAATAATGGCCCTGCTATGTTTTATAAAAAAATTAACTGAAGTTGTGGATCAATGCCAAGGATACAGTTCAGTACCTGCAATTATTATTATTATTATTATTATTTTTATTATTATTATTATTATTATTATTATTTTCTTGGCAATACACTTGCAATACACTTACTGGCCAATACTTAAAAAAAGACAATTGTATTATTGAGAACAAATTCATGTAATTTTTGTTTTGTTTTCCGAATACACACTCCATGTATTTAGGTGGATGGAAGCTTAGGAACCCCAGCTAACTCCACCACAGAACTGCACTCCGGGAGTTCCTGGCCACTGAGACTAAAGGCCTATCCAGAAATCAATCTACCCACCTCCAGGCTATACTCTTCCAGCTACCTGACTGGAGACTTGTAAACAGAGGAGCCACTGAAGAGCCCAGGTCTATAAATACATGAGTTCTATATAAAATCTGAAAATTACTGGCTGATTTGGCCAAGCACAGACAAACTCTGTTTGAGTCTAAAACATATTTAAAAAAATCCCCACATTTTTTGGAAGACTTTCTAAAACAAGGTTTTTGACGCAGAGGAATGGTGAATGCCCATTTACACCACACAAAAGAGAAAAGGGGGGATTTGCACAACCTGAGTAATGTGTTAATTTACCAATACAACATTGTGACTAGAGAAAAGGCTAAAATAGTTTCTACATTGAGCTTTATCATACATTGTCAGTGAAAGATGTGTGAATCAAAGCCTATAAGAGCCTTAAGATATAAAAACTAGTTAAATTAAGAGATCAAGCCTTAAAAAAAAGTGACAGGCAAGTCATAAGATCCTAGGTGTCTCTTACAAAAGGGTAACTTTTCAATACTTTTATTGTATATTCCAAAGTATTGTTCAGTGATGGGTTAAATGCATTTCTATCTCTTTAATCATATTTTGCACAGTTCCTGACTGTATATTTAACATCATTAGTACATTTTTTCAAAATGTTGGATTAGTGTTTTACTGTTTCTAAGTACATTTATAAGACTATGAGCCACAAACTCAGGAGTAAAAAAAACAACAAAAACAACACGAGGGCTGAAAAACTATGCCAAGCATGGATTTCTATTCTCCAAAATAATACTATACACAGGAGAGTTTAACCTAAAACAAAGCACCACTGAGTAATCCATTGTTCATAGAAAAGGGCAAGTCTGCATTAAACAATAAAAGGGATTTGGGGAATATTGTGTTCTAATTCCTGAAGTGAGTGCAAAGGGTAAATAGAGTAGAGCTTTGTGGTATGTACTTAATTTAATTTTAATGAATTCAACTTTTGGGCTGTAATGACCGTTGTCATTAGCAAATCAGACACACAAACCCACACAAATACTACAAAAATGTAGTGAAAGGCCTGGCAATATATAAAGCTTGAATGATTTTATGCACTGAGCAGGAGTAAATAAGCTATGGTCTGTTTCTGGAGAAACTCTTAGCACCTATATCTACTTCAGAAGCCATACCTGCAGTCACTGTGCAAAACCAGTGTTAAACAAAGCAGCCTTCGACACTGAAAGACCCTCAGTCTGACCTCACTTCACTAGCACTGTTTCTGGAAGGATCCTATTATGAAGTGTACTTATTGATTTATTACCACACTGTAGCTGGCATTTCCCATGAGGCTGTATGTTTAAGTAAAGCATTATCAAGCACTTTTCCACCAAGTCAAACAAAAGAAGTTGCAACAGACACAATCAACTTGTGTTGGCTTACATTATCCCTGGTGTATTGATATTTCAAGGTTAACCCACAGTACGTTCACAAACCCCAAATGAAAACTGAAAGTATAAGCTTTATCCCAAGCCATGACTTGGATAATATAATTAAAACAGGATGTTTTACAGGACCTGCCCTGAAAAGGTGGGTGCAAGCCAAAGAAAACAGAAAATGGTTTCAGGAATGACTGGGAAGGCAACACACTGCATTACTGAGAGACACCTTAGCTGTTGGGCACTAACATAAATACTAGCCTTAAAGCATTAAATTCTGAAGCTAATTGACATTTAACCTTTTCCTTCCAGTCATGACATGGAAAACATGTGCAATTAAGAGAGCAAAGCAGGGATGGGGGTTTTGCATCAGATTTGCAATAGCAGCAGCATAAGCTGAGAAAATAGTTTAACAGCAGTGTTATAACTGGCACAACATAATATTCTGTAAAATATCTAAATGTGGGCATGTCCTGACGCAGTGTTTACCAAGATCTCATACGAAAATGGTACAATCAACCAACTGCGACTTAATAGAAATCCTGAAATTGTGCACGGCAGGCATTTTAAATGACTCCGATACTGGTGTTACAGATGTTACAGTCTTACATTTCAACTGCTTTCAGTTATTTACATTTTTTTCAAGAGGAGACCTGCACTGTGGGGGGAAAAGATGTCCATACAGCACACCACACTTACTCCTGACTCCTGATTTAGCACATTCTCAAACTGAACACCAGCATAATAAGCATACAGACCTATTACTTTCTCTCCCTAATTTTCTCACCAATCTCCTATCACTTGCCTAGCTAGATCAGGTCAATGGATCAACACACCAACAACTTAAAAGTGTGAGGGGACCTTTCTTTAAAAAAAAAAACTTCAATATTATATTTTTATCTAAATGTAGAACTGCCCGACTGAGATTGATTGACCAAATCAACTTTTTGAGGAATGAGACATAGCACCCATCCCCATTTGTTAATGCAATGTGATATGTTTCGGTCTGCAATCCCAGAATGCCCTTTGTCCAGCTCTCAAATCAATTTCAGGGCTTGATGCAGGAGAAACAGTCAACTGACCAGCCACAGGAATTGCTCATGTGCAGCAAATCTAATTTTCCCCAGAAGGCATATGCCCCCCCCCACACACACATACACTCCTATTAAAATATTAACCTCAGGATAGAGGAGTGTAAAATAAGTGGGTGAATTTAAATGTGACGTTTGCACTTTGCCCAGTTTTATTCCAAATACAACATTCAATGTTATAAACAAAACAGCTCTTCTCTACATACTGTACTGCGATTCATTGTATCATCTGTTTAGTAAAGATTTCTGCTCTAAGGTATTATCAATAAAATATAAATTGAAAAAAACATTGGCAGATCCTCATTCAGTGGGTTCCACTTGTATGAGAATGTGAATTAATAAAAATGTATCTGTAGAAGTACTGAGGTTCACAGTAAAGCCACAAGTCTCACTCTGCAGTGAGAGATATTACTTTGGCTACTCAACTA
Source organism: Amia ocellicauda (assembly GCF_036373705.1). Lineage (NCBI taxonomy): Eukaryota > Metazoa > Chordata > Actinopteri > Amiiformes > Amiidae > Amia > Amia ocellicauda. Next base: position 30,837,426 of record NC_089859.1, read on the forward strand.
GGCTAGTCTCGGGTCTTAACAGTGAAGGGCACTGTTAATCTACAACATAACAAAACATAACATCCTATACACAGACTGTATTTGTTTTATCCTAGTTATTTTTAAAATATGTATTAGTTACTGTAACTCATTAAAGGTAATACATTCTCATAGAAGTTTAAAAGCACACTTTCAGATGATAGAAAACTTCACACTTTTGAATACAGACAAAAAATATAAATTCTAGGAAAAAGGAACATTTTCTATGTTTATGTGTGAGTTACAGTAAAAATGCATTAATATCTGAAGCATTTTACACATTTTATAAAGATCAGGCCTAAAGTGGATAACTGTCATAGCATTATTTACAATATAAGAGAAAATAATATTTTATGCAATTTCTCCTTGACAAAAAAGTGCTGCAAGTAAAAAGATATAATTTAATTTGATTAAGTTTGACAGTGAAAGCATCCCTGCTTTTGGCAAAAATTAAAGCGTTATTTTATATTTTTCATAACTGAGGTAAAATGACAAAGTGGTTTAATCAAATGCTGTGAAATGAAAAAAAACTCATTAAATACTTATCATGCAAATGTTTTCTCCCGTACATTTGTAGAGTGTGGAGTGTGGAGTGTGAAAAAGGGTTCAGGACAAAATCACCTGTTAGATTCAACACTGTAGTGTACGTCAACGGCAGTTCTTGTGAAGTGTACTGTAATCAATGTAGATTAAGGAAACTCACAACGTGTCAAACAGTGTTAATGCAAATCACATAGGGGCTTTGGGTACGGTTTTAACTGAACTGACCAAACTCTACAGCACAACATTCCTACTTTCTGCAAACTAGGAAGACCACAAATTAAACTACAAACACAACCTCCAGGGAATACAAATGCTGAATACTACATCCTCTTTTATTTTTATTTTTTATGAAGTCATTTTTATTTTATCCAAGGCAAATTACATGGTTTAACAAGCATAAAATGTACTGCATACACACAATATTAATACAAAGCTAACATCATCACTATAGCACAAAATCATCCACACAGTACAGTGAATGACCCTAAGGTATGAGGCATTTGTTTACAGCTCTCGCACTTTCACTGTCAGTTCAGATAAAACAAAGATTATTCCATGACCTTTCACGTCCTCTTAAAGTAAGTGCAGATTACACACTATACCAACTGCAGTTCACGAGCCAGGAGACCATTTTAATTATGCTTTAAATTACAGACCTCTGAGAAGGAGGATAAATATTATGGCGGATCTGGAGGTTTTTTTGTGCGCTGCTGGCAGTGACAAGCTGCAGCGGGATCCTGCCTGTGTCTTCCTGTAGTTCTGTTGGCAGCCAATGCCTTGTGCCGCCTCCAGGGCCGATTCCAGCGGGCTGGAGGTGTGCCAGCCTTCAATGACAAATGAACCTGACCGGAGTGCAAACAATGCAAGCCAGCAAACCCAATCCAGGGAACAAGGGAAGGGATATTCTTAAAACCTGGTTATGGAAATAAGAGCATTCCTTCCGCATCACTCAGATCCCAAGATCTAGAACAAAGCCTGCCTCACAATAATTAGAGAGCTGTCTTCTACCAAAACACAGACCAGGACAGCCTGGAAAGCATCAAACAAGGTGAATTTAAGTAGATGTGATACTTCAGTTGCTTTTCAAATTGACAGGAGGTTATTGGCCGGTTGGTTATACAACGTGAAGCCCGCCACACATATAAAAGCAGATGTAAGAAAGTGAGGTTCACATCTAGTAACTATATACAAAAACCGTTTTAAACACTTTTGGGTTTCTTATCAGTATCCTTCATAAGAGCAAACTGTAGTATCTGATTAAAAACATAAATTATTTTCCTTTAAACCCATCTAAGGGCAAGAATGTATGCGGGAGAGGAAAGATAACAGAAGCCAAGTAAACAAAATAAATACCATTACCCAGAAGAAGTCTATTCTGATCATCTTTTGCTTTCTTGGCCACCTACCACAAAATACAGTCAGTCAGTCAAAATACAACAAGAGTTTGAATAGCTGATTCAGATTTTTTTTAATTGAAATGATCTGAATTATCTACAAAACCAATCCAATGGTCCGTCAAATTGTACAGGTTTTCAGGACACCAAAAAAGCTAAACTGCGTCTGAAAATTAAAACAGATACCACAATTCTTCTGAATGGTCCAAACACTGGGGAACTAATGTTAGAAAAATGACTGTTAAGATAGCTAAAACTTTACCAAATGGCCACATTGATTTATTTTATGTTAACTTGTGACATGCACAATTTTACTTTTAATGTACACACATCAGTCAAATAAATCTTTATATAGAGCTCAACCTAACTGGTTTATCTTTCATACTGCCAAGATGAGCTCACTTTCATATTGACCTTTTACTAAAATATTGTCTTTAAATCAGTGAAGACAGGTGTTTAGGGAAAGTAAGATTTGACTTTGTATGGGTTCTCGAAGATCAGAGAGCAAATCTTGCCTGTGATACAACAGATAAGTAGTCTACACATCCATTGCACAACTTCACCAAATTAGGACATAGCAGTGTTCATAGGCAACCTGTTGATTTTATTGGTTTAGTGGAAGAGATAAGAGTCTTTGGTTTGGGTAGAAACGTGGGTGACTTCAATAGTGCAAGATACCAGTCAACTGCAACACAGAAGCTGACATTGATTTAAAAAAACTAGACTAAGCCAGAACAGAAACAAACACCAAAGCCCCAATACAGAAGAGCCAGGCACAATATGTTTTACTTTACGCATTTCAGTCTACCTGTGGGATGAAGAAGTTGGACTAAGCTTCACAAAGGAAACACATTTAAATAAGAAGAATGAAAAACATGGGACCATTTTCTTTCCTTAATACTGCAAAAGGGCCTGTAAATAGGTGTTGTCACATACCAACTTTTTTACAATCCATTACATTGAAGGATTCTGCTTGCTAATTGTTTAATCAATATATAAACACCCCACCTGAATCAATACACCACTTCCTGTACCAAAATGCTGATGGTAATGGATGGGAAAGGGCTGCATTTCACAAGCCCTGATGAATACTTTCCTTGAAGACTTAATCAAATCACTTCTCAAACATGTCAACATTTTGTCTTGTGGATGTTGCCCTGAAGATGATTTCAGATGGTATCAAATAGTACCACTTAGGTCACAGGTGCTTGACTAAAATATTTTCAAATTAGATACTTGGCACAACAGAAGTTAATAGGAGTTAATGATTTGTGGTGCTGACCTTTGTCTTGCGTAAGACAGGCAATCTGTAATAGTCCTGGGAATGTGGTTCCATTGGGCTGCTTTTACAGCCATAGGTCAAGGAAAGTTCATACCTGATCAGCTAGATTGGTGACAAGTGATGCATTGTGATTCTCAAACTCTTACTTTCTTTACCAATACCTGCATTCTCACCCTGTGTGACAGTAGCCAAACCAAATCCTTTATATTCTCCGTAGGTCAACGGCCTGAAAGAGGCCATATAAACTCCACTCTCTGTGGTTTTAAGTCTCAAGCAGGTATTTACAGGAGAAAAACAACTACTGATTTGTGACTTCTCTCTTTGAGGTTTACTATTCTTGTCAGTATGTGCAGCATTCACTGGGAAAGAACAATCACCTTGAAGCTCTCAACACCATAGCAACTGCACCCACTGAGCAGATGTTTTGTATCAGACACAAGTCTCCCCTCTCACCAACACAACTGTAATGCCAATTAACATTGGTCATCTGGAGGGAAATGAGGCCAATTACATCATAAATAGATTTTACATGCAACCAAATTATGTTTGTTTATCCAGAGATATTTATTTAATGTGGATATCTGTCCTTTTTCCTTTCTACTGCGATACAAATTGCAAAAACGTAGTTTATGACCAAAAAGTGCTATCGGCCAAATGTGCAAAGAAATGTGGAAAGATCCAAGTATAAAAGCTTAAAGTGAGAAAATGCTTAATTCTGTGGACCATTAAAACGCTGTTGAAAGTGCTTTTGTATCATTATTTATAATAACCTTGATCATGACAAAGCATGATTAATTGCTTTAGCCAAAAGGTACGAAAGTGCAGTGCAGTTAAGAATGGTAATACAGCATTGTTCACAATACCTTTGCTCATCATTGCTTTGGTAGCAAAAAAAAAATCTTGGGCTACATAATTAGACACTCAAAATGCATCGAGGGAATTAATTATGGTTTTTCTTCAGTTCTGATGGATCTAAGTTTGAAGGATTTTTTTAACAAGATTTCAAATTGATCTGATTTGGTCTATGCGTTTCTAATTTCCTCCAACAAAGTAATTTCGACAAGGAAGAGTACCTTGTAGAGATTTTCCCTGAAATGGAATAAAAAATATAGAACAGTGAAACTATTTCTTGGCAGTAGCCATAATAAAGGCATTGTATTCTGTTTAATATAAAAAGCAGTGAGCTAATTTCTAGGGGAAAGGATGTTTATTTGGAGTTTTGTCAAGTTTAGAAACAAAACCCTAGACTATTAATTATATGGTTTTCTCTTGAAGTGTCTGCTATAATAATTCACAAAAGTCCACTGTGACACAGCTTTTACAATAGATTCAACATGACTTCTCTGCAACCCATTTTTGATTAATGGCTCAAAGCTGCAATACAGGTTTAAGGCCTCTGCTGTGTACCATGAGATGAGATTAGATGATCTCTTCCAGGCTGGATGCTATCTTTGTGTCAGCCAGTTCAACATGTGTTGTCCCACTACCCAGGGCCTAGTGTGATTAGAATTGCTGCGATAATGACAACCCTAAATGGGTTAGCATCTGCACTGGCGTGTGGCTCCAGGCGAACCCGCCTTTATCTCAACTGAAAACACAGCACAGGTCATTGTTCCCTTTAATGGCACTTCTGCTACAGGCAGCTTTGCAGACTCAACATTTGAAGTACCTTTCTTTACTCCCCCTGCCACCATCCCCCACCCTTCCCCCAATGTTTTTCTTTTTACACTTCAATAGTTAATACAGTGTTGCTAAGGGCAATTCATGAATAACTAAGTGGAGTTGTACATAATTTTAGCAATTAGCAACACTGAACACACGTTTGCATACATATAAAAGGTTACAAGTCCACCCTCTTCCCCAATACACCTTTTGCAGGTACTCTGTGAAATATACACTTCAGCTATAAGTTCTGAGTTTATAGTCCTTTAAGCCTTTTGAAGCATATGATCATTAAGAAATCACATACTTTTATGTGAAATACTCAATAGGAAATGTTGGTTTTGCATTTATTTGTCTTTGATAATTCAGCAGCCTTTTTTCAAGGTCCAAATTTGCCTCTTTGGCTAGGGTCCCTATGTCGGTCGTCTTCTAGAGAGAAAATGTTTTTCGAATGTGTAGGTATTTTAGGTTCTGCTTTTCCTTTTTTCGAAATACTACTGTATGACTTTATGAGGAAGTTGCTGCAATCAAATGACAGAAAATGCTGTTATTTCCATAGACTATTAATTAGCAGAAGCATTATTAAATGTAGTACTGAGAGCAGCTTCTTCAATATTTAAAATTGCTGTTCTGACTCCACAAAATGAAATCTAATACATATCCTACATGCCCCCATTTACTTTTTATTTATTTTCCTGAGACTCTTAGCATCCCTTATCATCAGTCACCTGTAACACAAGAGCCACTTGCAGCAGATTCTCTGTGGGTTGTCATGACAATCTTGGAGAGAGAAAAAAACAAAGCTGAATTTATTTTATTCAGTAAAGCAAGAAATGCACAGCCAGATTGTCTAAACTTTTCCAGGCTGGCCTTAGTGTGGGGAGCTACTAGAAAAAACAGTTTTGTACAGACACAGCTTTGAGGTGTTTTTCGTCGTTGTTTTTTTTTTTTTTCCTTTCACCATCTTGTATTTCCTGTAGTTGTTTTTTTCTTTCTCAAGAAGGATTGGCTCAATTTATGAAGTAAGTTCAGACACATCAGTGTGCTAGTTGCACAATTTCAATGTGATAAGTGAGAAAATAAGAACTGTAAACTGAAGTTTATTTTTGAAATCCACAATCAAATTATTGCTTTCTAGGTTTAGTTTTTTCCCCTTCGTAAAACTAATTTCCTTTTCTGCACAATGTGGTAGGTTGAGTGCAGGCAACATGAAAGACTAAATCATGAAAAAAAAAACATGATCAACATTAATACCACAAATGCTGACAATTTCAAGACTTTATAGAATTACTCAATCAAAACTCAAATCAAAAACATCTAAATTTCCCCACTAATCACAGAGCATGTAATTAAATGAGACAGGAAAACTGACATTGAAGAGTATGGTCAGCAATTTAAATAATATTGGAACATCAAATCAATGATGTATCAGATAAAACCACCATCTTGTTATACACAGGTAAGACACCTGCAGTTTGCACCTGCAACACAGCATTTGCTTTGTTTGAAGTCCTTTAAGCAGGCAGCCCAGGAGAAAACAGCCACATGGTCTCTTTGCCATTTCCTTTTGCAATATCTTACAGCACATACACTAATGGTAAGTTGGACTGCAAAAAAATTACCCTGGCATGTGTAGCAAAAGGTTATATTCGGATATGGTGCTAAAAAACAAAAAAACATTCATCATTGAATTCTGGTGGAATAATTACAAAAATTTAAGACACAGTGGGGAACAGAAAAGTAGCTCTTTGTAAAACTTTATGTGTGCCTTTAAATTTAGCCGTGCAGAACTTTATCACAATAAGCACAACAAATACAAAAAGACGTCACCGTCAAAATATCCTCTGTGCTTCTGTTTGAATAAACATTGACAGACGGGCACTCTGCAGAAGATCCACACGGGGGTCCACTGTCTGTTGGCCTCAAATCCTTTGTTAAAGAGGGGTTTCGGATATTGTAATAGAAGTAGGCCTACACCTTTGGGTCGAGGTGAAACGAGAGAGTTGCTAAGGTTGACAAGAATGGGTGCACTGGGGAATGGGGGGTGAGGGGTGAGGGGGAAGCAGCCCTGAAATGTCAATCATACTTCCTGAACTGGGAGCCACTGGCTTATCAACTATGAGCTGGTGATGCAAGGCACTCAAACGATAAGCCCTGTGGAGGACCTTCCCACCCCCACCCTTTCCCCCTCTGGGATACTACTGAATTGTGCGTTTTCTCCTGAACAGCAGCCACATCTTTAACATGACAGTGGTGTTGAGGGCTAGACATATATGGAGGCACAGAGGGAGGGGGGCTGAACCTTTTATCACTAAAAGGACTGTCTCTACTCACTGAGTTTCACTGGTAGTTGAACCAGACTGGGACATACAATTTTGAAATTAAAAACGGATAAATGATAATACTTTTGTACAAATCGGCTGTTTATATAATTTGGAATGATTATAGGCAATTACCAGTATCAATAAATGCAGAATGTTTCACAAAAAAATGCATAGGCTACTTCACAGTGTAAATCTCCTTTTACTTCATGTAGGCCTATACTTCCATTGGAAATATAGACACTTATTATAAAATGTCGCTAGGATAATTCACATAGAATAACTACATTATCTATCATTAAAAAAGGTCATACCTATATTGAACATACAATCTACCATTGCTCAACAAGCATTTTAATGTTTTGGTATGATGATTTATGTTATGTTTTCCATAGTTAAGCAGCAGCAGGGACCCCTTTCAAGTATTTTTGAAAGAGAAAAAATGCAAGAACAACGCAATATCTACGGCAAAGAAGAAGACCAGTGAAGTTGCCTTTCCAAATGGGGATCAGAGAGATATCAATGAAAGGGCAGAAGCACATTATCTTGTCCACCTTTATTTTCTGCCTTCAGAAAGGTTTCACTGTGGAATGTGGATTTTACTATAATTAGGAAGTGAGTGTCCTTTCATGACAAGAGACGAGAGTGAGGTTACAAAGCAAAAGTACTGAAGTCAGTAGAATGGCACCTGGATGAAAATTAGATCTGATGAATTCCTGATCTGAGTATCTACTCTTCCTAGTAAAACATATGCTATACTTATTTGACACTTTATTTTATTAGGAAAAAGCAGATTGCTTAAGGAGTCACATATTTTCAGTACTTCTCGACTCATACAGAAAAACATGATAGATGTTCCTGTTGTTGCATATTTTTCAGTTTATTTTAGCTATTCAAACTAAATAAAATGGAAATACTTTTTCTAGTCTCATGTAAAAGCCAGTTCAAACAGAAAATGTACACTCACCTAAAGGATTATTAGGAACACCATACTAATACTGTGTTTGACCCCCTTTCGCCTTCAGAACTGCCTTAATTCTACGTGGCATTGATTCAACTAGGTGCTGAAAGCATTCTTTAGAAATGTTGGCCCATATTGATAGGATAGCATCTTGCAGTTGATGGAGATTTGTGGGATGCACATCCAGGGCACGAAGCTCCCGTTCCACCACATCCCAAAGATGCTCTATTGGGTTGAGATCTGGTGACTGTGGGGGCCAGTTTAGTACAGTGAACTCATTGTCATGTTCAAGAAACCAATTTGAAATGATTCGACCTTTGTGACATGGTGCATTATCCTGCTGGAAGTAGCCATCAGAGGATGGGTACATGGTGGTCATAAAGGGATGGACATGGTCAGAAACAATGCTCAGGTAGGCCGTGGCATTTAAACGATGCCCAATTGGCACTAAGGGGCCTAAAGTGTGCCAAGAAAACATCCCCCACACCATTACACCACCACCACCAGCCTGCACAGAGGTAACAAGGCATGATGGATCCATGTTCTCATTCTGTTTACGCCAAATTCTGACTCTACCATCTGAATGTCTCAACAGAAATCGAGACTCATCAGACCAGGCAACATTTTTCCAGTCTTCAACTGTCCAATTTTGGTGAGCTTGTGCAAATTGTAGCCTCTTTTTCCTATTTGTAGTGGAGATGAGTGGTACCCGGTGGGGTCTTCTGCTGTTGTAGCCCATCCGCCTCAAGGTTGTAGGTGTTGTGGCTTCACAAATGCTTTGCTGCATACCTCGGTTGTAACAAGTGGTTATTTCAGTCAAAGTTGCTCTTCTATCAGCTTGAATCAGTCGGCCCATTGTCCTCTGACCTCTAGCATCAACAAGGCATTTTCGCCCACAGGACTGCCGCATACTGGATGTTTTTCCCTTTTCACACCATTCTTTGTAAACCCTAGAAATGGTTGTGCGTGAAAATCCCAGTAACTGAGCAGATTGTGAAATACTCAGAGCGGCCCGTCTGGAACCAACAACCATGCCACGCTCAAAATTGCTTAAATCACCTTTCTTTCCCATTCAGACATTCAGTTTGGAGTTCAGGAGATTGTCTTGACCAGGACCACACCCCTAAATGCATTGAAGCAACTGCCATGTGATTGGTTGGTTAGATAATTGCATTAATGAGAAATTGAACAGGTGTTCCTAATAATCCTTTAGGTGAGTGTATATACCCCCACAACATTAACTACAGACAAAGGATATGATACAAAAGTATTGGAGAGAACAAAATTAAATCATTTGCATAAAACATCTAATGCAAACATTTTTGGTGAGGATAGTCAGGAACTCCAAAAATGCTGCATTGACACTTGAAATCCACAGATTAGGGCCTAATTAATTTATTTTAATTGACTGATTTCCTTATATGAACTGCAACTCAGTAAAATCTTTGAAATTGTTGCATTTATATTTTTGTTCAGTGTATATTTGTGAGGTTTAATATTGTGGTTTACCATTTACAGGTTATTAATATCTTACTTGTCAACTCAATAAGTTACATTATAAGTTACATTAGATTGTCCGATGGGAAGGCTGGCTATTGTACTTCCTACTGTAGACCACAGAAGCAATAGTCCAACCAAACCATGTATTAACAGTTAGATATGCAAATCTAATTTTAATCTAAGTTAATCTAATATCCCTGAAGGACAGAAGGGTGGGCAACAATACTGTGTACAGTGCAAATAAGAGGAAAAAAAGAGGAACATCCACCCGGAGTAATTGACATTACAGCTTCACCAGAAGACTCTACCTGACTTATGTCAACATAAGAGCTGAGGCCACAATATAAAAATAGAAGAGTTCACAAAAAATCAATGATGCTGAAAAGGCTGTTTCTAAGCTCGAAGTACACTTTTCCACCACAGCACTTTCAGTAAATAAAACGCCTTTGTTTTCAGTAAAAAAACAAAAATAAGGGAAGAAGGAAAGGGCAAAAGATCCAATACCACTCCTTTGACAGTTGCTGATTTTTTCAGTCTGGCAGTCAGAAAAACAGTCTCTTTGTGCACCTTCTTTATCGATTCAGGTACTTTTCCAGAACATTTGTATGTGAAAAAAAACATGCCCTGATAACTTAAAATGGAAAAACACAAGTCAGAGGTCAACATGAAGGTCATTAAGAGTTTCTTACAGATACCGCTGAAAAAGAGAGCTATCTTAATCTAAATGTTTTTGTAACTATGGCAGCTGCTCTGTATTTTTTTCAAGATAATCATTAAAAATATATTGGATTTATAATTCAACATATAATATTGTCAGCAAAAATGAACATTTTCAAGGTAATTCCATTATTAGTTTGGTGGTCAGGGTAAGTATGACCAGTTGCACAAAGGAATTTATTTAACTGTGCAAATAAAAAATATGCCCCTTATATCTTCCAAGACTTGTTTTATTACAAAAATAATTACTCCTTGGTGAATCTCATCTACTACAAGTGTTAAGCTAGCTAGCTAAGTATAGCTGGCATGAATCCCTGTTCTTTCAATGTAATTTCCCATCAGTTTAAAAAGGGAAAGAAATGTATCATTAAAGTTGGTTTTATGTAATTACACTCATCACTACCATCCTATGTGTGAACATCCATATTGTACAGAAACTAATATTTTACATTCAATCCAACTTGATTATACTGTCAAAACTCCATCAAGCACTTTTACTTAGCATAAGAAAAATAATCATAAAATCGTTTACCACAAAAAGTGGTAATACTCCCATGTAATGTCACTGATGCATGCCCTGTGGAATTACATAAAACCCATCAGCACACATTACATTAACTACACACATGCTATGATCACAAATTTAAATAATGACATCTTGCATCATTCATGAAAACAGTCTATTATATCTATGTTTTGAAATATCCATACTGTGTAAAAGCTCTATTAATTTCTGTGGAGTTATCTATCATTTACATGTGAAAAGTTAAATCCCAGTAGTACTATCAGACTATTATTGTGCACAAACTTTTCTAAAATAACCAAGCATTGATAAAATGGGAGGAAATAATCCACATCTACATCATAAAGGAATAAAAAGTAGGACAAATATAAAAAAAATACTGCTTTATGGGGCTGAATATTTAACCACGGAGTAAAGCTACTTTTCAACATACACTATTTATGATGGAATGCATTTTCTAACATGTTCCACAGTTGCCCTTTTAATGAAAAACACAAAACAACAACATGCGTTTAGTGCTTCAGCGCCAAGGCTGTACGTTTTAGGTCAAATGGATTATTTTAAATTCATGTTTATAACACATACCTCTTATATTTATTATTTCAAAAGTTATGTATATACACCTATCTGAACTCAGGCTTGGAGTATCAAGAGCATTATTTTACAGTGCTTCATTTCTGAAAGCTTCCTGCTATAGCAATCAAGACCAGGACACAAGAGTGCTTGGCTTTCACTGTAAAGGCTCAAAGGCATTGATTGACGGTGATATTGACGGAAACATTTAGAAGCTTGAATATGAAGAACTCAGTCCTGCAGACTTCCCAAGGTGCGGGTTCCCGTTTATGGAGTCAATACCTTTTGGGAAGACTGCCATGCTCAAGCTACAACCTGTCTACAACCTTTTAATGAGCATTACTCATCTGAGAGATGACCTTCAAAATGCAATTAGATTTGCCATTTCTATGCAAATGCTTCACAGATGGCTTCACAAGTCTGGTATAAGGTCCACAAGCCTATCTGTCCATCTCTTGATCATTTTGACAAATGGACCATGATTGTGTGAAAACATTTTGAATAGCTATTACCAGGTCACGTTAATGCAGAAGACATTAATGGTGTCTGCTATGGTGTGGTCTGAAATCTGGATACAATCAAGCAACCAGGACAACACTGTCACTGGTTTTAGATAACCGGATGAGCTCCTCCACCTGACAGGGATACTGCTGAGACAGTTGCTCAAACTCAAACAGGTAACAACTGACAGTACAGGTTGACCAGTGATAACTATGTGGAGTCTATGTCTGGGAAACTGCATTCACCCTTATCCAAAATAATGTGTCAGATTATTAGAAGGGCCATGCATGGTTCAAACATACTTTGCAGCTACTGCTTATCTACAAAGCAAGTCAAACTTTAAAACAATCAGTACCGGACACAGTATATTACTGTACAAATAAAACAATGAAAAAGGTCAGACGTATGCAGGTTAAAATTTACGATTCTTAATTTCATCATACAGATTAGGGCCTCGGTTGTTGTTGTTGTTGTTTTACAATAGCAAATACCGGTCATTATGTTAACCATATCAGTCAAAAGCATGTTCAATTAGTTGTCCTTTTGCAAAGAACCGATCAGGATTTAACACACTATCCACTTCTTTTGAACGTGGCAGTGAAATGATTAGATTAACAACTCAATGCAATGCCTCCCAATGTGAACTGGATAGACAGATTAACAGTGTAAACAGGCTGCACTGTGGTTACAGTTCGTGCGTGGCACTATTCAAAACGAAAACCTAAACTTAATGTGCTCTTCACAAACGTGTAAATGAGTCGAGTTTCAATGAAAATGCACGTATAAAAATCAACCCCCGCTTTAAAGTAAGTGCTGCGTACGTACGCTGTCAGTACGTACAGATTCCGCGCTTTGCAAAAGGAAATTCCAACCCTTAATTATGAATAATTAAGTACATTTCGAGTGCAAACCGATTCATGCGTCAACAGTATAATTGCAACGTTTGGATACTTGTAACTAATAAATATACTTTTGAACCACAAACGTCAAACAATATTAATACCAAATTGAATGCATTCAAGTAAAAATAAGAAAATATAAATAATGCACGTATCACAAAGCAATAAGAAACGTGCATTTGCTGGGCCAGCAACCGAAGCAAGCGTGAATAAAACACGATTGTGGCTTATTTACTGCACACTATACTCAATGCAAAGTAAATATAATTGATTGCATTTCCATTGCAAACTAGAACCCACCTCAAATCCGACCGATGTCGGTATTTAAACAACGTGTTTCAACATGACTCGTAAGTAGTTAGGTGGCAAATATGAAAAAAATAGAACCTGTCAAATGAATCTCTCCAAACTTACACGATGTACTTCCAGCTTCAACCATATGTTGCAATTCATTCGTTGTTGTCACATTTTCAGCGGTTTAGACATGACGGCAAATAATGCATCGGCACTGTGACACTGTGATCATTTTAATGTGCACTTTACAGCGGGAATATCAGTAGCTAAACAGCATAAGCAGCCCAGTCCACTTAACCACGAATCCCACAGCCTTAACGTTACGGATTTGACGAACTTTAACAGAAGCATCCTCAAACACAGTGACGTGTTTATTCGGCATAACCATCCGACATACACCTCACTCTGCATGCCGACATCAGAAAGCGCTTACCTTTGTCGGCTTCCTCCATCCTTGGATGATGCACCCTGATCCCCGCTGTACTTGCGATTCAAGGAGTGGAGCTCTCGCCTCTTTTCTCGCAGACTCTTCCCTTCACACGCTGTTTAGTCACTGCCAGTCATGGGTGGGGTCCGGATGACGTCAACGCGCAGGGCACGTCGACATGTAAACAGTACAACGCACATGGGTGAAGTTGGAGTTTGCTGCGTGGAAGAACAAACTGGAAGGCAACGACTGGGGTCGTATACTCAAAGTTCATAAAATAAATATACTTTTCTAGTGTTTCCTAAAGAAATAATCAATCAAACCTAACTTTAAAGATTGGTTGATTTGTAGCCGTCAATATCCTGGAACGTCATAGTTTTTAAGCAAGTCAGGCTCACAAATACCGGTATATCCGCTTTTTCTGGTGACGCTCCTTAAACGCATTTTCCAACAAGTATTTATTTGAGATGAAAAGGGGACAATTTTAAAATAAGAGTGCATATAAACCGAATAACCTGCATAGTTAAATATTATAAAATGTGTATCTATAGCAATGCAGTAGGACAATGATAATCATAATTTGAGAAATGTATTTTATATATTATACTCTTTATTTTTAAATTCCTCTTATTTTTAAATTGAAGATCACCTTTGTTTAATTTGATATGTATCAATTATTCTGAGACTTACCCCTACAAGTTCTGCTAATCCACTGAGCATGTCTTCCCATGGATGGAATTAAATATCTTAACACTTTTTTTTCATTTTAATAAAGAGTGAATCAATCATTGTATCTTTTATTCAGTGGTTTGTGTTATTTTTCATAAGGCATACAAAAAAGTAATTGTCTGGTTCACTTTAACTGTGCACCCAGATGGCTGGCATATAGCATGCATTCATTTGTATGAATATATTGATGTGCTGCAAAGTCCGGGAAGATTCCTTTATTTGATATATATTTAAATCAACAAACAATACCAATAAACAGATTCAGTTAAAAGGTTCTTCTAATAAGTATTAGCCTCAGGAAGTGGTCAGTCACTCTAAATTGATGATTAAGGTTTGGGATCCCTTAGGGAACAACAACAGCAACTTACATTTAGCACTTTCTACCATAGTCAGTGATCCCAAAGTGCTTTACAGTGCTGTGCATCCGAACCATCAATTTGTCAGCTGGCTATAGAGTCAGCTATGGCAGACTTTATGCAGTGGTTAATCACAAGACACCCAGACAACCACAGGCAGAGCTTGAATGACAAGTGATGTAGAAAATATTTAACCTAAACTAAGCCTCAGATAATTTATATTAATAACATACAATGGGTGTAGCTGTTACAAAAAACACTAAAGGATCTTGACTGTCAAATAGTCAATGTTTGTTGTCAGGAGGGAAGAGTGCCACCTACAGGTCCCCCCCACCCCACCACCACCAAAACACACACACACACAAACAGCATTCATAGAGGTCTCTCATCCAAATACTAAAAACCCTACTTAATGTCCGAGTTGTTTGTTTTAAAGTTGATTTTTTTGCATACATCACTTCCCTTCACAGTTTAATGTAGGTATTTAAGTATTTAATCACAACTCGCACTAGAGCAAAAGCCTTCAAATATTGTTTCACAGTAGATAAGATGTAGTCTGAGCTACATAATAAATTATCTACGTATCTCATTCAAGGAGAGACAGTCTGTCTCTGTCAAGAGACGGTGTCATGGGTTTTGCCCTGTCCTTATCAACCACATATTATTTAGAGCAACTCTCAAATTATTTATTCTTCTGTATTCTCTAATACACACATAATACATACACTCACCTAAAGGATTATTAGGAACACCTGTTCAATTTCTCATTAATGCAATTATCTAACCAACCAATCACATGGCAGTTGCTTCAATGCATTTAGGGGTGTGGTCCTGGTCAAGACAATCTCCTGAACTCCAAACTGAATGTCTGAATGGGAAAGAAAGGTGATTTAAGCAATTTTGAGCGTGGCATGGTTGTTGGTGCCAGACGGGCCGGTCTGAGTATTTCACAATCTGCTCAGTTACTGGAATTTTCACGCACAACCATTTCTAGGGTTTACAAAGAATGGTGTGAAAAGGGAAAAACATCCAGTATGCCCCTTAGTGCCAATTGGGCATCGTTTAAATGCCACGGCCTACCTGAGCATTGTTTCTGACCATGTCCATCCCTTTATGACCACCATGTACCCATCCTCTGATGGCTACTTCCAGCAGGATAATGCACCATGTCACAAAGGTCGAATCATTTCAAATTGGTTTCTTGAACATGACAATGAGTTCACTGTACTAAACTGGCCCCCACAGTCACCAGATCTCAACCCAATAGAGCATCTTTGGGATGTGGTGGAACGGGAGCTTCGTGCCCTGGATGTGCATCCCACAAATCTCCATCAACTGCAAGATGCTATCCTATCAATATGGGCCAACATTTCTAAAGAATGCTTTCAGCACCTTGTTGAATCAATGCCACGTAGAATTAAGGCAGTTCTGAAGGCGAAAGGGGGTCAAACACAGTATTAGTATGGTGTTCCTAATAATCCTTTAGGTGAGTGTATATGCACAAGAACAAATACATAAAAAAAATATTGTTACAAATAAAAATAACACTAGCCTATACACCATAACACCATGTTGGCATTTGGTTTAAAATGGCTTCCACCACTACAGCTGACACACTCCAGGGGGTTCTGAAGTTTGGCTGCTGCACCATATTTGTAAAACATTTTTCTGTCCTTGAGACAGGCTGTCTGAGGAATGAAAATAATCACCAATCCCATTTCAAAGCCAAAAAGCACATGTGTTTAATAAGTGCAGAAGAAACCATACCTGACACACCCTTCACCTATATGAATTTTAGTGTAAGTGATTGTATGATTCTGTTGGCAGGGTGGGTCCTATAATAAACCAAAATACATAATAATAAATTATACCAGTGAATTCTATTGGATCATCATCTTTCTAGTAATTCACACACCTCCTCCTCCTCCTCCTCCTCCTCCTCCTTCTTCTTCTTCTCCCCCCCCCCCCACCCACCTCTAAGCTCCCAAGCACTCAGCTTACCTGCCTATTATTATTCACTCATGAAGAGCAAACACAGCAGTTAAGTCGGGTGCACGCAGGGTCCCTGTTAGTAACCTGTCTCTGGTGCATTGAATGCTAAGTCTAACCCTGCGCGGCGGGGGGGCTGCGGAGTTGCACACATTGAGTTCTGGTTGCAAAGGTAGCAAAAGTCAAAGATGAAAAGCGTGAGGAAAATGGGTGCAGCCACCAACACAAAAGACCCCTCGCTGTCAGCGCACCCCCATCTTCCTTTAAACGAGCCCCCTCACCCCCCTCCCTCGGGCCGAGATGCATTGTGGGGAAAGTCGTTGCCATTCGACCTCTGCAGGGCCTGCGCGGACGCCGACAGAAGAACCCTGAAATTCATTATGCGTTTAAAACCTTTATTTATTTCCGCATAACCTACATACTCTCGCCAGGAGGCCAAACGCGAGAAAAAAATAATTAAATAAATTTGACAAATTGGACTATATTTATAGAAGAAGAGTTTATAGATCTTAATTAGCCGGCAGGGATTTTGTAAAGAAAGTGTAGATTCTAATTTATTAAGAAATGTCCGGAGAAAGAAACCGCAGGTCGCTGGCTTTCCGAGGAGGTGGATTAGCCGTAACCGGCTCCAGTGGTGTCGGCAGCGGCCACAGTAACAGCTGGGAGGCCCAGGCCTGGCAAGAACGACATTTAAACGGGAACAGGCCGGAGCAAGAGGAGGAACGGGATCTGGGGGCGAAAGGAGCGTCGCTGGGGAGAGTGGAGGGTGGGGGATCGATCAGCGATAGCACGGAGCCGGAGGCGGAGGAGGAAGAGGACGCGGAAGGGGGCAACTGGGGAGCCGGGAACAGGGAGGAGGACCGGGTTGGCAACACAAGCGCTGACGGCAGGCTCTCGCAGGGCAACGGGGAAGACGATCGGAGGGAAGGCTGCAGCTGGGGAACCGGCAATGGCCTGAACGACGAGGACGGCGCTGGTGTGGGGAGCGGTGGCACAGGATCCGGGGAGGACGATCGGGGCGAAGGGTGGAGCGCAGGGGACGGAGAAGAGCCAGGGGCCAGGAAAGCTTGGGTAGAGATGAGACCGCAGACCCTGCTGCAGAAACACTCGCTCTTCCAGGGATCCTGGCTGCAGGAGTACCCCTGGCTCAAATTCTGCCAAGAGACGGGGCTGATGTCCTGCTCTTGGTGTCACAACACGGGCACCAGCTGTAACGACGAGCTGGCTAAAGGAAGCCGGAATTACAAACGGGCCTTACTGCTCAGACATCACCTGTCCGCGGAGCACGGCAGGAATGACCCTACAAAACAGGTAACTAGACTTATATGTATATACAACTGAGTTATTTTAAAGTATGTACACTGTTATCACCGTAGCAGTGTTGTTTAAACTGTAAAACCTCTATACGTGTTTACCTTTTTATTGCAGACCGTTTTATCACATAATAAGAATCCATATGAAGTGTGCATGTGGGATCACATTTAATCACTGCGCATTTTATTCCGAGTTTGAGTTCTCCGTCGATACCTTTTTTTTAAAAAAAATATATTACTGGAATCAACAATTAACTATACACACGCACAAACACTGCACCCTTCCAAAATAAAACAAATACGTAAAACTAAATAACTTTAAAGTGTTCATTGTAATCCTGGGTCTTCGTCAGTAATGCACTGTACGCGTCCAGCTAAATTCTTCTCTGCTTCAGTAACTTGATTGCCAGAGGTCAAAATGGCAAGAGCTTGACCCGAGCGGCTTAGTTTTTTTTTTCGTTTTCCCCGTTTCCCCCCTGTTCTGCCCCTTGCATCTGATCAGTTGCACAGTGACCTCTGGCGCATTGCAGCCTCCTGTTGGGTAAATAGGAGGCATCTTGTCGAAACCCGGGGCAGAAACACCGCCTGGCAGAAAGCAGAGGGAGCGTGTGTGTGTGTGTGTGTGTGTAGCCCGGCACGCATGTAAACACAGCATCGCACTCCGGCGGCGGCCCGGCTGCTGACATGCACAGCCATGACTGTGGGAGCAGCTCTCCGGGATGAAGGATATGTGAAAGAGTTGTTGTTTTTCGTCGAGGAAACCGAAAACACACATTTCTCTCGAAACGTTATACGACCGACACGTAGAAGTATCAGCTTTAGCAGCCATCTAGTGTTTATTTGATGTCATCTCGCTACTTTGACACATCGGCTGTCAGGACGGAAGAGATCCAAACTGTCAACATGATGTAGATAAACGGGTGATTTGTCCAGTTTGATTTACTTTAACACATTAATAATAATATGCATATTATGAATTCTATGTGTTTTTGTTTACCATAAGTTGTTAAAATGTCGGAATGCTGTTGCTTTATAGCCTGTTCAAACAAACAAAAAAATGAATTATTGTTCACGCAAAGCAAGCTGACCATTTAGTTTAGTGTAAACTATAATTAATTGAATACAAACCTTTCATACATCTTCAGCAATATATATATATATATATATATATATATATATATATATATATATATATATATATATTATATATATATATATATATAATTTTAAGTAACGATTAAACACAAAGTATATACATTTATACCACATTTGTTCATATCAATAGCAAGATTGATTGTGCTTACAGCTTAGGCACCTTCATTAAACTAGGGTAATTTTCAAATCAACAAATCGGCACATACGATATTAATGCCACCGTTAGTATTCAGATAATTATAGCTTTTGAAAAAGGAGGTTTGGGTCAATGCAATAACATGAACTATGTCTCACACACTTGACTTAAACATACATAATGTTACTAAGACGTTTTTGTTGACTGGTCTGAGAATTGCAAATTCTTATGAATCCAGTTCTAAAGTGTATTCTACAACTACAGTAATTCTACAGAATTAATTTTGGTTAATCATTTAATTTGTAATGACCCGTTGAATAAAAGATGAACATGCTATATGAGGCTGTATTCAAGTTTATAAAGTGCAAAAAACAATGATTTTTATTTATTTAATGTCTGCAAAACAGGACATGGTTTATTCTATAGGGCTGTACAGTACAATTACGTTTGATGGTCAGGAAGTGGATGTGCAACACTTAAATAATAATTAAGGCAAAGACTTCAACAGGCCAGCACTGTTTAAAATTTACTAAACCACAATAAATGTTAACTTAAGCAGATGATTGGTCCCCTCTAGTAACTTACAGGAAACTTGGAGTGAAAATCGTAAGACAATGGAGTGTTGAGAACCAGAGTTTGGAAGTCTTGGTTTAGACGCCAACCTTGTTGTATTCATGACTGTTGACACCCATAATCATGTTACCTAGCAGAAACCTAAACAATGGTGGAAGTCAGCATCCCACTGATATTATTGGAACAGGCTACATTAATAGGGGACTACAATTTACATCTCCGTCTTTCATTGTATTGTCAATGCATACTGTGGAAAAATACAATAACTAAAAAGATAATGTTTTTATGGCACATAGGCCTAGGAGGCATAATAAAGAGGTCTGTAAAGAAAAAGCATTGTGGTTTGTCACCCACACAGCCTTGCTCAGTCTACACTTTCTTAGCCTTCAGATGCCTAGAGAAGATTGTGAATAGAGGGGTGGCAGCTACACTAAGTAGAGGAGTACTTCTATTCATCACAGCACTGGGCGGATACATTTGGCTATACTGGTAATACTGACTGTGGAGTTGCTGTAGTGCTGTGGCCTTTATGTCGGTTTTGTTGAGAATACCAGCAGATTACATGATAGTGCCAGTGGGCTGACTAGACTGCATTATTCAAAATGGTGTCTGCTTCTGAGTGTTATGGTAAGACCCTGAAGTTTCCTTCTACCAGGTGTGCAGAGTGTGCCAGTACAAAAGTGTGTGCCAACCAAGACTGGGTTAGACTGGGATTATATGACCTAGTGTGTTAAACATTTTTTTTTTTTAAACCTCTTAAAAAAGTATTTTGGCCTACAGTAATGTCTTATTTTTTAGTATATGAAAACCATTGAAAACTGTAATGTGTGTGTGTGTGTATATATGTGTATGTATATATATATATATATATATATATTATATATTATATATTATATATTACAGTTAAGTACTGAATAAACTAGCTGAGAGCTAATTAGGAGTGAAAAACAAAAGCCAGTTGAGTTGCAAGTACCAGGTCTGTGGAATGTTCACTTTAAAGTCTGAGAGCAGTATGGGAGTAGGTGTCACAAAATGTTAACACAATGCATTAGTGTCTAAGCAGTATGTTTTTGAAAGGACATTTTATGAATATCTGGGGGGAAAAAGTTAAAACGCCAGGATTTCAAAATCAGCCATCATGCTTTGCTTTTATTAGTCTTATACTTCTACTTAACTTTGTGAAGTTGGGAGGGACTTTTTTTTTGACACATGTCAAATTGCGAAAGTCTAAGAAGGAAAATAAAATTCCATTCAGGAACTATTTGCCCACATTTACATTGTCCAAATGTCCATGCAAACTTCCCTCCCACATTTCTTCCTGATAGAGAACAACATTATTCACCGTTTTGAAAGGCGGGCAAAGGAATGATACTTTATAGATGCATATATAAAAAAAATAATGATCATCATCATTTCAGGGGCATATACCATAGTCTACCTTTTTTGGAATAGTGCAGCATGGATTAAGCTGGGTTTTTTCCCCAACATTTTGGCAAATTTGAAGAGTCATACAAGTAGGTTTTAGTTTCAAAAGTGTTCAAACACATTTGATGTGGTTCTGACATTTTCCAGTTTCAGAAGTGGTATGTGATGGCAGCAGAAGTTGTGGGTTTGACGGCTTTAGAAAATCATATCTGATACATATAGTTGTATCTTTTCATGACAATCCCAGAGCACATGATAAGAAGATGGCTATATAGAAAGGCTATGCTCTTTTTTGTTTTAAATTGAAAAACTGTTTCTGTTTTAAGAGGATCTGTACTCGGGATGTCTTGCAATGCCAGCAAAATTCTTGTGACTTGTGCTCTTCCATTTTAAATTTACCTTACTACCAGTGTTAGATTCACCTTTAAACTTTTGATGTAAACAAGGTTTTCTCAGGTTTCCCCTGTAAAGAACAGCATGAGCTGGTGGAATGCTGTACAGTGTAGACTTTTGAAGAAAAAAAAAATAATAATCTCTGCCTATTTCTTGGAAAACCCTGCATGTGTATGCAGAGCACCCACCATCATGTGTATACATTCTTGAATTCATTTTCAGTTACCAATGTAAATTATGTGCCCCTGCCCTGTTTGCATTGTCTGAAGAAGAGGCTTGGGCTTTGTTTGTCAGGACTTTAAAATACATACTGAACATGGAAATCAAGTGTCTGCACTTTGGTTTTTGTTTTGGTAATGGTGTAGTGTTTGGAATCCTTCTCTTGTAACTGTATACTTTTGTTTTGCTGTGTCCAATATCCACACACTGTTTTACTTGACCTTCAAAGTATTAGACAGCTTTATGCAGAATTATTCTCATATTCTCTTATTGTTCCCAGTCTTGTTAGAATGCTCCACACTATTTTCACCCTTGCTCCAGTCTAATATGGACCTGGTGTTTCAAGTCACTGCTAATTCAGAAATCATTATTACTTTCGCCAACATCCCTGACCATGATTTAATAGAGATCCGTTACCCAAAAAAATGCCAGAGCCCTTGCCATTTTCCTTTGTATTCTATTTGAAATAGTTTTTCTGGAACAGGTTGAAGGGCACATCAAATGTGTACACCATGTCCCTGGAACTGAAAATAGTGCATGGTAGAGGACATGATCTAAATGAAGCTGGACACATTTAAAGCTTTCACTGTATATAAAAATGTGAAATATTAAGAACAGTTACAGGTATTTGATGTAAACAGGTGTAGCAACACGTGGGGAAACCTTTTTAGAACCTGTGAGTTGTTGCATAATTAATTAACAGCAACATCACTTACCTAATGGAGGGATTCATTTATTTAGTTTAGTCTTTTCCTGGAGTGTCTTACTCTTGTTGTCAAATAACTAGTTCAGATCATGTGAAGAAATCATGCAGGGGTTAGGGGAGTTACACTGATTAACAGTCACAGTCACTATAAGCTGCCATTTAAGCTAATGGTTTGTATTTCTGACCATCACTACTTTAAGTTATGCCATTTACACAGTTCAGTTAGTGAAGCTCACTTGATCCTGTTATCTATGTATTAATGTGAGTGCCAAGAGGCTTCAAACACCGGGTATATCTTCGTCAGGAACCGGGATGAAAAAGCGCTTTCAGAACAGGAGTAATTTGCACAGCTATTCTGTTGCTCGTTTTATTGCTTTACCACATTGCCTGAGGGAAGACATTGACAACACACAGGCCCACAAAACACCCTTTTTCTTGAAGGGCTGGATTACCTATTTGATACATATACACTGGGTTTTAACGGCTTAGTTATCCTATAGATCTCCCATTTTACCATCATAAGATTCTTGTGTTTAATGAAAATGAATGATGATGATTAAAAAAAAATAAAAAAAAGAGCTCTACATTGTTTCTATGTAAAAGTCCTCTATTTGTACATATCAGCTTTGGTTTAGTTCAGTTGAAATTGTCACAATAAAGATTAATCTAATTATTAGATATAGCCCAGAAATCACCTTTCAGTCTATAAAATGTTTTTTGTGAACGTGTAATGGTTTCCTCACAAGAAGAAAAAAGAACAAACAATAAAACTTAAAAAGCATTCCAACCATATCTTTTGGAAAACGTCCCACAATATCTGCTGTAATGTAAAAAGGAATTTATACATTCCAGATTAGGAACATGCTACAATTTGGACAACTCTGGGAGTTGTCTGAAGAACTGGGACCTTGTAAGATCTAAAATTAAAACAAAATATATCTACATTGTCTTATTTAGTTTGTTTCTAGTGTGAAACTAACATGCCCTACACTTGAGTCCTGCTCTGCAAGTGTGTCATTGTCAAACCTGAAACTAACACCACAGTATTTGCATACCACAGTTTCCAAGCAAACATTTATTGAAGCATCTGTTATCGGCCTGTTCTCGCAAGAAACGTGGCACATCTGGAAGCCAATGGCATAAGAGAGGCTATTAAAATATGAAGTATGAAACGGATCTGGGATGAGTGCCCTTTCATGACTTCACATTAGTGGAGCTCGGGCTGCTATTTGGCACCACAGCCGCCAGATGTCTACTTAAGCCCTTGCAATTAAATTAACACATTCAGGAGGTGAGAATTAGCAACAAATTGACTGGAAAAGAGATGATTTAAATTGTGTGGACAGCCCTCAACACCCCCCCCCCCACTCCAATAAAAGAATAGCCCAATCTATTTAAAATTCAAGCTGTTGTTTCTTGACTTAATTAAGAGTTTCTGCTGAATTTTGTATGAAGATGGCCATAGTTTGCTGTTAACTTTCAGCTGTGGTAGAGACTTTGTGAATTTGTTCAAATGGAGACTTCATATACTCTGTACCTTTTTTTTTTTTTTCTCCCTCTTTAATCTAGTGGGCATTGTGGAAGGGGACAATGCCAGTGGGGGCAACTAGATAATCTCTCAGCTTCAACAATGGATAGCCTATTCATCATAAGTGTCTTAAGTATACCATTTAACAACATGTCTCTCCCCATCATGTATGAGTAACACATTTAGGACTTATAGTATGGGGGGTGAGGTTAGCTCTGCTTCGCTTTTGCATCCTCCCGTGTATTATGGTATCATCTTGTTTCACGAACGTTAATAATGAATTGCAAACAGTGAACAAAAACTGGGTTTAAATGTATGTTATTGTTTTGAATCCGATTATAGTGATTCATGTTTAGATGCTCGACCAATTCCTCCACTCTGCGTGATTTCTGCGTGAAATCGCTCCACTTTCATAACTGTTTGAAAGTCGTCATTGTAACTCTAATCATTGCATCCCCACCCAATAATAAAATAAATGCATCACGAGTTTCACTTTCCTCATCCTTTAATATATCATGATTTAGAAGCACGTCTTTAGAAGCACAGTTTTGAATTACTTGCAAACGGATTTAAAATGGTTCGATCTAAAAGGGCATTCTCCTTATTGCCCCAAGGACGTAAATACAGGGGACACTATTCTGCTGACAGCAGAATGACAGTGGTTTAACAATCAGCTAGAGCTGAAACTATTCTAAACAGCTGTATTTTTAAGTAAAAATGTCCATATTAAAACACATTTTGGCAGGTACTGCTGTATGATTCTCTTTCCTGTCATTTCTAATTTGCCTTCATAATAGACTCATTTAATGTTTGATTAAAGGTGATCCAATGTGAAGCAGCTTCTCCTCATCTAAAGTGCATTGCCAGTGGTACATCCTTTCTACTTTTACATTATGAATTCTGAAAATCCCACTGTGTATGGAACTTGTGTGAAAGGAAAACTGCTTGACTTACTTTCTAGTACTGAAACTGCTTTCATGTGGCCTTTTTGCTTGTTGAAGAGACTAGTTCAAGTTTTTACACTCTGCATGTCAGCTTAGCTCTTCAGAGCAACAAGCCTTTTCTTGTTATTGAGGTCATGGTCTGTCTTATGGTCCTAATACAACCCATCTATCTAGTCTGTGCGCTACTTTTATTCTATTTGAAGCCAAGTAGCACACAGACTATGTAAGACTTCTTATATCCAGTACATTCTTTTGAGATCTCTATGGAGTATGTTGAACATTTTTCTATTAAAATGTTTGATTTGTCATGACAAACAAACCAGTGGTGAAATAAACCTTGCAGTTTATTTTTCCTTGTATTTATGATCCCTGATATTTGGAATAGAGTATAATTAATTCCTTGCCGTCCTTCTGTTAATCAGAAACGACATTGGGTGTAAATATTTAAGCAAGTAAATTAACATGACACCAGGACACTAGTGATGCTCATCAGAAATTTGCTGGCCGTCTAGAACAGTTTTCATGATCTGCATTTTCCCACAGTAATAGTTTCCATTTACTTGTTTGCAAATTCCCCAAACTGTTACTGCTTCTGCTGTCATTTGCAATATGAGAGAAAAAATATTTTGGAGGGGTGGTTGGGAACGCATATAGAGCATAAGGGAAGTCCTATAAATTGATTTCCTACTGCTCTTTCTTGGCACTTGAACTTTCACAAGCTATTTTCATTGGGTTAGTCATTGAACGGGACAAATTATGACAAGCAGAAACTTCACAAATTACAAAGGACAGTGTATTATAGGATATTTCACAGTCTTGTACAGAAACTTGAATGATATTTACCTATGGTTAAAGTGCAGACTGTCAGCTTGCCATGAGCATTCACAGACAGTGATTTTTATGAGCAGAACAGAAATTACGAACCAAGACAAGTTCTGGTTAACACAATGGATTAAAAAAAATGTGCATTGCATACAATTCTACAGAAAAATTAGCTGTAAATATTTCATGATTTTATTTATGTACTTTGTTTCCAAGAGCTCCTTTGTGCTGAGAATGTGTGTTGATTTTGAGAATCTGGTCTGTGTGTCAAGAATGAACATGTGGAAAGGATATAATTGTGTGCATTATTTATTAATACTTGGGTGATGTACTTCTGAATGTTTTCCAGTTTTTCAGCATACGGTTGTCTTTTATGTAGCCTATACAAAGATTCAGATTACTCCATTCTGCCAATAGCTTTAAATGATATCAGTTGTGTTAATGAGCTGAATTCATAGACTTTTTAATCTCTTCTGTAATTTTACTCTTGGGGAGTGCTCTGGACTGCCTGGTAGACGCAGGCAAAGGCAGACAAACTCGCTGAATAAGAACATTCTAGCCAGGAACTTGATACTGGACCTGCACATGTCTATCACATATAAAATCAGGGTAGTTTCATGTAGCACATTTTACTATATATTTTTTTTCTCTTCAAGGAATGTAACTGTGTCACTTCTTGTCTTTGTGTCAGGAGACGGAGAAGTCGGGGGACATGGACGAGGAGGAATCTGAATACAGAAACAAGCCAAACGAGAACTCTTACTGCTACCAACTGCTCCAGGAACTGAACAAACAGAGAAAGAATGGCATCCTATGCGATGTCAACATTGTGGTGAGTGGGCAGGTTTTCAGAGCGCACAAAAACATCCTGGTAGCGGGGAGCCGGTTTTTTAAGACACTCTACTGCTTAACCAAGAATGAGAGCTGTGACCAAACCACCACCATCACTCACCTCGATGTGGCCGCCGTTCAGGGCTTTTCGGTTATCTTAGACTTTCTGTACTCCGGCAACCTCCTGCTCACAAGCCAAAATGCCATTGAGGTGATGTCCGTCGCCAGCTACCTCCAGATGACCGAAGTGGTCCAGTCGTGTCGTGCTTTCATCAAGGACGCGCTGAACATCAGCATCAAGTCGGAAGCCCCCGACTCGGTGGTGGTGGATTACAACAAAAGGAGAGCGGTCACAAAAGACGGCAAGGGATCAGACAAGAAACCCAGCAACTTCTGGGCCACCAGCATTCTCTCCAAGCTCTCAATCCAAGCCAGCACCAACATCAAGGAGGAGCCCAGTGACGTAGAGGGGTCCATCAGCGAGAACTACCCACTGAGCAACTCGGGCTGGGGCTATGACAACTCTTCGGAGTCAGCCGAGAACGAGCCCCAGGGCCCGGGCCCTGTGTTTGTGTGGAACGCAGCCGCTGTCCAGACGAGCCGGAAGGAGGTCAAGCAGGAGCCTGGCAGCGGCAGGAGAAAGAATCAAACCACCCGGCGGTTCGTATACAACATCCCACCAGAACCAGAAGAAGGCTACGACGAGGGGATGTTCATTCAGCCCTCAGCCTCTTACTCCAAAGAAGACCTGCAGTTCTTCTCAGAGAACACAGGTATGCATCCAAAACACTGATCATGATGTCTTTTATCATCGTAGTTGAGCTTTTACATAATTTAGTTAAACGCAGAAGATTTGTAATACTAGTTACACTGGTCCTACTAATTGGCTGGCCTATTACACAGCTCTTGAATAATAGAACGCACACTATCCTGTCGACACTGAAAATCTGTGCAGGTAAGTGTTACAATGTGAATTGCATTGCCTTGAATACTGCGTCTAATTTTACAACCATGGTTATCGAATTTGATTTCACAGTTCAACAATGCTCTTTTGTGATCCTTATTTGGTCCTAACAAATCCAAATGAAGTGGTAATTAGTTTTGCGACCTTGTTTTGACAGTAATCTTGTCACCTGATGTCCTTTGTTTGTACTCTTACATGTTTCAAATGTGCCTAAATATTCCTGAATTCAGTAGGCCTATTCATTAAAAAATGTTTTTATTAATCATTTAATATCATACAGGGTATATATTTCAACAATGGACTTTGACAGTAAAAAAAACTTTGTACTGAGTTGAAACCTTTTTTCTTCTATCAGTAGCCTAGGCAGCCCTTTCTGCCTTTTAGGTTGTTGGTTAAATTTTTCCGATGTTGCTCTTCACAGCACATTTGTTCTTGTTAACCCTACGGATATTTGTGGATTAAGCTTTATCATGGGTTTTAGTTAATTGAATTTGTTTAGCATTATGCTTCATGTTAAAGCTGGTTAATGAACCGAAGAGGAGAAAGATTAGTCATTCTTTAGTGTTTATGGAAGAAAAAAAATGTATACTTCATCTGGGTTCTCATGTTAGAACTCTTATTAAAACAAAACAACCTAAAAAAATAGTATGGTTGCATAATACAGCTTTCTGAATGTATACATCAGTTTTTCCCTATTTCTGTTCTTCCCCAACACTGACACTAATGAAGGCAGGAGATCTGTTTCTCCTTTCATTAGTGCTCCTTTTGGCTTTTCTTTTTTTCTTTTCATTTTTTTTTTAATGGGATGGATTCTTGCTGATGAACGCTATTGCACAGTGATATTGGGTGCTGTCAGGCACTGTGCCAGTGAGGTGTCTGTCATCGCTCTGCAATGTGAATCTTGATGAGCTGTTATGGATTCTTGGGCCTCCTCCAAACAAGCCTGCTGAATTGTTCAAAAGTGTGGCAGCTTGTGTGCCACTTAACCATACACGTATTTCAGTCCCTGCTTGCCGAGGTGAAAAGCTGGCAAGACCGTGCTGTCTAATCTCCCTGATCTGTGTAGATACATTTCCGCAATTTTTCCAACTATTGGCCGTGTCGAGACTGTAATACAGGCCTCACATTCTGGCTAACGGTTGCAAAGTCTCTCATCTGTCACTGTTGGCCATCAGATGTTCTGCTTCCAGCAGTAATCAGTTTGACTCTTCACATCAAAAATGTATTTCACAAACATTAGTGTATTCTAAACGCTGCATTGCTGAGATTGATCGCTTGTATCAGGTTGAGTATATGCAGTGAGACTCTTGGACATGCAAGAAGAACTCTAAAATGCACAGGAGTAAAATTCTGCAGGATAGGGCCTGCCCTAAAGTGTCTGATGGGCTGTTGTACTAAGCATAGACATAGATTATTATTTTTCAACTTTATCAGATTATCTGCTCAGTCCAGACAGGCTGGAATTCTACAGATTTTTCTCTTATGCCATCATAATGCTTTATTTAATTTACTGATGTGATATTTTGAAAATGGACACTACTTCCATGCCTGTGTGTGTCCAGAGACTCGATCCACCGATCTGTTGTGAGCCCCATGTACTGATCCTCCTGCTAGTCTTCCATTGGCCTTCTATGACTAGTGCTTTTTTTTTTTTTTTTTTAACTTTTCAATTTCTAATCAATTATTCTGTGTTCTTTCAGAGCTAGCAAGCCAGATCCAGTACAGCTTATTACAAGACACGCAGCCCAGGGAATCTTGGGAAAATGGTGAGGGGATTTCAGTTCTAACTGCTTTCCATGTGGCCTTGTGATACAAAATGGTGACATCTGCTTTAAAGCACTTAATCTCGGGGGGCAGAGATTATCTTTCGCCTGTCCTTGTCCAGTTGTGCCTAGAGCCGAGAGTAAAGGCGAGGCTGCCCTGTATGACTGTATCGCTGGAGGCTACGCGTGTGACTAGAGGTCTATTCTCTTATGGCTTTAAGCTTTATTAGTTTGAGCCCAGTTTTTACACTCGCAGTTGATTTTGTATTGGATTGCAGAATGTATTAATATATACATATAATATTTCTATTTGAATTGTATTTTGTATTCTAAGTTTTATTGACCCACATTCACAGTCCGAATGCAGGGTTACTGTGCTTTATGTAAATACTGGAATTTCACCTTGCTTCAAGAAATAATTTAAGTAATGGTTAGTTCTGTACGACCATTCCCCTACATGCCACAAGATGGTGCTCCTTACCAGTGGGATGCAGAAATGAACATATTGAGTGTACACAATTTGCTGTGTTCAATGATTAATCATGCCAGTGGCAATAGCTTTTATCAGCTTTGTAGAAAGTATATTTAATAGTATCCATTTGTTAGGAGTATGTATGGGGGTGGGACAACGAGTATGGTATTTGTATAAACCCAATTAGGTAATACCATCATTAAAATGACAGTGAAACTAAATCATGATAACCTCTTGTGCTTTCCAGCTGTTACCAGGCTTTTATGCTCAGAATTACAGCTAACAATTACCATATAGCTTTGCAATTATTGTAAGGATGATTTCAGACCGCTGTAATCTTGCATTACTGTTAGGAAAATGTTAAGTATGTTACAAACTAGAAGATATGACATTGGAGAGAGTGTATGTGTGGATGGTTCTTTCAGTTTCAGAAACCTGGTCAATACAAATCCAAATAACCTTGATGTCTGAAACAGTGCTGCTGAATACATTGCTGTGTTTATGGTTCAAATCAATGTGACATATAACAAAGATACTGCACATCTAAGTTAAACAAGGCTTAAAATAAGACTACTGCAGTGCATTGCTCATGATGTTCAGACGTAAAATATCTTGTGAACAGGTTATTGACATAAACAGCATATAGGAAAGATATAATTTTGAATTAAGTGTAAATGGCAGGGTAACCACAGTGCGCTTTACAGATTGAAAATATAAAAAAAAAAACATAAACCATTAGGCACGGAGGAGAGAATCACAAACAATCCCATTGGATGGCAGATTGTTATAGGAGAAAATAAGTCTCTGGGGGTCCACAACTTAAGGCCTAGGCCTAATAGTTGCCTCCCCTCCAGGCGTTATCAGTTTATCAGACAGGCAGCAAGAAGATCAAAAAATTCTTAGATGGTGCTGCT
Source organism: Amia ocellicauda (assembly GCF_036373705.1). NCBI lineage: Eukaryota > Metazoa > Chordata > Actinopteri > Amiiformes > Amiidae > Amia > Amia ocellicauda. The sequence continues at coordinate 30,868,273 of NC_089859.1, forward strand.
AGCTGTGGTTTTCCCTCCAGTGGGGGCCCCTCAACAGCCCTCTGGGAGGGATGGTACATCATCAGCCCTCCAGGGTGGGTGGTGCCTCGTCAGCCCTCCGGGTTGGGGTCATGAATGACATTGTTTAAAACTAAATATAAGTGATGAAATGAACAGGGGAACTGTGCAAAATTGTGGCCAGCCCTCAGGGACTGAAAATATGATTAAAGGAAATGGCCTCGTATTCACATACAGGGGGGCTTCCCTGCTGTACTAATCGGAACATAACACTGTCAATTATTTCCTCCACCCCCATATAATGTAAAAACTCATCCTGATAGAGAAATTAGCACTGAGGTAGGGGAGGGGGGGTGCAAACTATTTTTTTCCCCGAGTCAGTCATGTAGAGGGTCTTGAGTTACAGAATTACAAATACAAACACAAGCCTTGCTGTGTTTTTTTGTAACCATACTTAACAATATTCTTGTTAAGAGATGGCACTGGAACCCCCTTTGCATTTCTTTAGCAGAAAAATAAGAGCAAGTAGCTTTAAGAACTTCTACAGAGAGTTTCACAGACCTGGATAAACACTAACGTTGGACTACCCTTCCCAAAATAATATGGGTTAGTCGTACACTCGTGCTAATCTGTGCCTGTGAAACAAACAAATCATCACTAACACCAATTCAAATTTTCCTCCCTCTCTCTGTCCTAGGTGAGTCATCAGCGTCTGTTGTGAACAAGCTGAAGTGTCCCCACTGTAACTACATTGCGAAACACAGGCGGACGCTAAAGCGGCACCTAATTATCCACTCCGGGGTGCGCTCTTTCAGCTGTGACATCTGCGGGAAGCTGTTCACCCGGAGAGAGCACGTCAAGAGACATTCCCTGGTGAGTTTAGAGGAGAATATTTGTAGACTTGTAATGTTGTAAAGATCAAAATTATGCTTTTCTTAAAAATTGGTTTATCTTACTGCATTTGACGTTTAACTGTAGTCCAGGTCTCTTGTATAATTTAGAAGCAGATCTATGAAAACTGGATGGATTGTATAGTAAAAGCTCTGCAGAGGAGCAGGCAGTCACTGTGGGTTGTTCTCCTTGGCAGGTACACAAGAAAGACAAGAAGTACAAGTGCATGGTATGCAAGAAGATCTTCATGCTAGCAGCCAGTGTGGGGATCAGACATGGGTCGCGGCGCTACGGCGTGTGTGTGGACTGCGCGGACTCGCACCAGGGCTCACAGGAGGGCCTGGACAACATGCAGGATCTGGAGTTCTCCCGGGAGGATGACTTTGAGGAGAATGAGGTGGGAGAGGGGGAGGAAGACATGGGGGAGGAGGGGGAGGAAGCGAACGAGAACGACCAATCCCACTGGGAGGAAACGGACGCCAACGAAGTGTGCGTCACCCTAGAGGACGACTAGTTCACAACTGGGAAACAATCAACGACTCCAAAGTGCTATCATTCTTCATGGTTATGTATACATGTACGTGTATAAAAAAATTAAATAAAAGCTTTGGTAGAGGGGGACTCCAAGATGTACAGAATTTGGCTTCGGACACTGGATTGTGGGCCCACAGGAGAAAGAGATGTTTATTAAATCAGGTTTTTGGTGATGTAATTTTTGTTTGTTTTGCATAGGGGATGGCTGTGTACAGCGTTTTAATTTACGATAGGCCAATCATCTTAAAAGAAAATTTAATTGTTCTATTTAATTTATAAAAATACAGATATTATGGTCTTATTAAATGATATAATTTTTTTTCTTGTTGTTTGTGTCTGCTATCAGAGTTTTGTTCAATTTAGATTGCTCCTGTACAATATGTCACAATTGAACTTAAAATGCTAGATGAATATTTAAAAAAAGAAAAGGTTTAAGGCATTATGGAGCAGTTGCCGAGAATAAGGAGACTTTCTTGCACCTCAAAATTCAATAGGTTTAGATATATTTTTCCCCTGTATTAATCTTGGAACCAAAAATCTGTTTTGTGACTTTCTAATGTATTTCAGCCCTATTTATAATTAATTTATGTAGGCTGTTTTATTGTGCCAAGCAGAACGCACACCAAGATTTTTACAGGAAGCAAACTACTGAAAATCAGAAAGAAAAGGCATACAAAAGAATGAGATGTATGGATATATACAACTGGGAAAACGATTGCCAGCTTTACATGAATCACAGCAGCAACATTTTACAAAGCGTCTAACATTCACTTACAGCTTAAATTTGCCAAATGAAGAGAAAGTTTGGTGCTTTTCGGCCTGTATGAACATATTGGACCTAAGGAATATTTATTACAGATCAACTAGTCAAACCCAAGTATGTTAAATGGCTTTTAGGCTATTCTATACTATCGTCCTGCTACTTTACCGGGCATGCTGTGCCATTCTAAAGATGCTAATATACTTTTGGAAAGCAACAGGGATTGTGTGTACTTTTACATGAGTTTGTATGAAAAGGTACTAAGTATACTTGTAATTAGACAAACCGAAAGCATCTGAAGCAAGTATATTCAAAGGTTTCAAATCAATGTATGCAATTTTTTCTTAAAAAAAAAAAAAACAAAATATATATATATATATATGAAAAAAAATGTTCTGTTATTTTGATGTACTAATTAAGTCTTACAATCATTTTATTTAATTTGATAGAAATGCTCTTACAGTATGTGTATTTTAAGTGCCAGCAAAAATCAAAAAAAGGACCCTAAGATTATTTCCTACTAATCAGCCTGGATGGATTTTCCCGTTCGCTATAAAGTGCTTGATCATGCCATTTGAGAGTAAAGCTCTGTGACTGATCAAAGACATGCACTTATTTTTTTGCATACGTCAAATAATTCAATAATATTAAATCAATTTTAAATAAAAATCAAACTTCAAAAATATCTGGATATGAAAGCTTTTGGTGTACATTGGAAAGGCAATTTCTAATCTTTTTATTTTTTTTCTTCTAATTTAATATATAAATACAATGTTGACTCAAAAATGCAATCAAGACTGTTAATTCCTACCTGTCCAACCAAATCATTGTTGTTTGAATACCTGTAAAGAAAGCCCAGGTAAACACTAGTGTGTAGACCCCTGCTTGTTAATGTATTTGTGTAATTCAGATTTAAGTGTTTAAATTCTAAAATCATTCACTTTACACTAGATGCATATAATGTTTAGCTTATTGTTTTATTCTGTTTTTTTTTAATTAATTTTATTTTATCAAGCACATATTTTATAAAATTGTGTAATGTTTGTGGGGTTCAACCTAGGAACAGTAGTTTCTGTTCAAATGCAGTGAATATATTGAAGTGCTATAATGAAACAGAAATGTATAATTCTCCCTTTATTCTAAATAAAAATGTATTTTAAAGCTGTATAGAAAATATTCATCATGTTCATATTATTTACCTTAAAATCACTGTGGGAGGATTTTTTATATATATATATAAATATATATAAATATATATTTAACTAGTTAATTTACACTATGGAATACAGCTACAGTTAAAATGTCTAAACCTTGGCTTGGCTTTTTATTCCTCATATGCTTCATTGTTCCTTCACATCTGTGTTTGTCTAGGACATAATTTTGTTTGTTCCTTTGCTTTACTGATATTATGTATATCTGATAAATTAAAAAAACTTTTTCTCGTTTAGATTTTATGCTGTAAAATTGAGAAGAAAAACAAACAAACAAAACACTACACGTAAGTAGTGTGTTTTTCAGCTGTATTTTTTTAAGCTGTCAAAAGATTTTAAGTATTTTTTTCGGTGACAATGCTGTTATGTACAGTAATGCAAATGGGATATAGCCTTCTAAATATACCACAAGTCAGGTTGTTCCTTTTTAAGTTTTAAGGTTAAAAAAAAAAAAAAAAAAACTCCTTATTTCTGTTTCAATTGTACTACTGTTCCTCTGTATAATAAATTTTAAAAATAAAACTTTGATATTGCTAAAGTATTACTCATTTTTGGAATGGGAACCAAAACCATTCTATAGAATGTAATAAATGCTTATGGATATTTATTGATCAATTTGGGGGGTTAATAGCTGTATGTGGTTCTGGTAAGTGACACAGATGTGTATTGCCATATGAATGATGAATTGTAAGTGGTTGGTGTGGTAAGCTTGACTATGGTAATATACATTCACACAATGATCTACTACTCAGACTAAATCAAGAAACCCTGCTGTTGAGAAATGAAAGATGGTTTCAGGATGTCATTTAAGATACAGTACAGGTGTAGGACTGCTGCAGAGGCATACTATACAGGCTTGGTTCCATTAATAAAGAAGTCAAATAAATGAATAGACAAAGCTGAAAGAAACCTGTGGGTGTGACATCCTTTGGTCCAGGAGAAACCAGGAGTGATGTGAATATTTATTGTTGCTACCCATGAAATCCTAATCAGAGACCGCATTAAGGGAGGTGCAAAATAAAACTGTTCCAAGTCCATTAATGGTTAAATGGTTAATGTCAGTATTCAGCAGTTATTGTACTCTCACTTCAGTTAGAGTGTACCTGTCCCCTTAACTACACAAAACCGGGATTTAAAATGGGTTTCCCTGTGCTTCATTCAGAAATCTAATGTCCATTTCAAATGTCACAATCCAAAATGAAAACCACAGCATAGTAGTAAGACTCCAAAAGTATTTTAATGAGTAGTATTTGTATATAGTGTAGAAATGCTAGTGTAAATAATGGGAATGGAAAAGTATTAAACTCCATATTAAAAAGTAGACTGGCTGAAATATATGTGACAATTAAACACTGTGCAGCAGCTCCCGTATGTATTTTTACACCTTGTCTCCAAGCGTTGTTTGTGACCCGCTTCAGTGTTGACTTGCTGGAAACTTGGCCAAGAGAGTGCTCAGATGACGCATGTCTGACAGAACAATGGCTCAGAAAGTGAGGCTGGATAAGTCGGTTGATAATGTGTGCATGTAGTTCTTCATGCCCCGGATTTCTTCCTCCTTCTCAGAGATCTGTAAATACAAGATCGAGCCAGTCATCTCATTTCTGATTTTGATTAGATCAGATGTTTGGTATCAGATGGCTGGTTCATGCTCCTTCTGTTTCAAAGTAGGAGGTCTAGAGTTAGCCGTGGGAGGTATGCATTATGAAAAGCTTGGCATAAAAAGTGAAGCCTAGATCTAACACTTGAGTCTACCAGGGCATTGGTCTTCACTGGTGATTCACATACATATGCTTGCAAACACAGATTAAGCCCTTTATCTGGAAAACAGCTATAAAACTGAAAGTTTGGCTGGATTCCAATTTAAACGTTCTGGGACCTCCTGAGTTTTATACTTAAATAAATGTTGCACCAAAAGGAGAATCTATCTGTTTGTTTAGTTGAGATATGTGTTCAACAAGATGTGCTTTCTCATGGCGGATTTCTGCATTTTCCATCTGAATCCTTGAGAACCATACTTCCGCTGCTGACAGCTCAGAGGCGATGGCTGCTCCAGTCATTTCTGCCGAGCTCTTCCCTTGGTCCAGATGATGCAGCTACAAGAGAACAGCAGTTCAACTGTCATTTACTGTAAAGCTGTGCAAAAATGAAAAGTAAATACACAAATATTCAGATCAGCCTTAAATATCTCATTACAAATAAAAAACGGTTTCCAAGTATTTTTGGTATATCTTATGCAAAACATAACTGGTGTTATGACACCATTGGACTGCACATTTATGAAGTTCATCCATGCTTCCATGTTCACTTGTTTGACAGAAGAGTCATTCTAGTCCAAGGCCAAGAACATAAGTCAAGCATTTGGAATTAAGCATTCTATGAAGGCAAACATTCACATTGTAATACAGGTGATCCTTCAAGATTATCAACTGAGAAGTAGCACATTATACAATTAAACTGGATCACAGATTTTCATGTTCAAAATTGCTCTTTTAGACAGTTTGGGGCTGAGGGAGTGCTCTGAGTAATGTACTTTGAATTTAAGTTCATTTACATAACATCCTATATTTAATATTTGTTCTACAATTTTGCCAGATTTACGCACATTATCTTCATTGTTCAGCATCTGGAACTCCAAAGAAAGAATACAAAACACCCTGAAATCTGTTGATGTGTTCAGTGGATTTTTTTCATTCATTTTCTTGGTATAACCTCAGTTAAATTCAACAGCTCACATCATGTATAATTCATCAAAAAGTCGTGTGTTTATTCCATCAGAAATGGCCTGCCCTTGTGAGCATAAAGCCCAAGTTAGATATCAGTTTTGCTTTTGTCAACATCAACCTTATTTTGGTTAATGTATACATTTATACATACATTTATAGACCTTCCTAATTGAGAAATGCAGGCTTGTGTAAAGCTGTCTTTGACAGGAGACAGCTTTGAAGCTCTGTGTTTAACAATACAGGCATGTGCTTACGAAAGCACGACAGATAACACTTCCATGCTTCCAAGGCCAGACCCTGTCACTGACAGATGTGCACACAGCAGGAATCAGCCAGACGGCTGCCATGCCCCATCTCCACAGAGACCTCTCTACATTCCCATTGGTCAGCACTGCAACATTTTGTGAAGCACAGACATTCAAGATACATTATATATTCCATAAACCAGGGCATCAAACCACAATACAAACTACATGCTGGTAACTAGCTAGCTTCTTCCTCAGTTTCGTAAAACAAACAAGAACAGGTGGCCAAATGAAGCATTAGCTAAAACAACCATTGGGCAATTTGCATTTTACATGTAATGCAAAATTGACATGACTGTAAAAGAAAACCTGACTTGGAAACATTTGTACCATTTTCACATTCCTCAAAGCCATCACACCTCCAATACACATCTTGCAGGAAGCAAGGGAGAGGAGTGGCAAGGGCTTCGTTGATTTGAATTTAAATTTTATTACCCCAAACCAAATCAGAAGATTGGAGGGAAAGAGATTATAATCTCTTTGTCTAAAACCTATAAAAACAGTAAATTAAAACTAGCAATTTGGAGTGGAATAACCTGGGAGTGAAAAACCCTAGGAGCGGAAATCCAGGAAGATTTAGAGGCACTGAAGTGGAAATCCAGAAAGAAATCAAGACTAGGACTTCTCCACCAAAAACATGGAAGCTTGGCAACCAAGCCGACCGCAGTCTGCCAGCCCTCCCCGCTATCGATACATAGTAAACACACACTCCAGTTTAAAGTCCTAGGTCAATCGAAAGTACTTACTAATAAAAACAATAACTGCAATGATATATTAAAGGAAATGTGTCCTTTGCAACTTTGTGGCTGTATCCTAGCATCAGCAGTAAATTATGTTATGCAAATTATTTTTCAAAACCAAAAGTTACAGTCAAATGTGAGATCAACTTAGTAAGGAGATCTTACTGAGATACATATGTTTAATTGTGTGGCCTAAGGAGAAGCCCTTGCTTGTGACACTTACTTTCTGAAGCTGCTTGGTGGCCTCAGTTATCTGGGCGAGGAGCTGGGCGTTTTCTTTAGTCAGCTGTCCACAATCTTCTGCCAGTTTGCTCCTCAAATAATTATCCTCTTCTCCACAGAGTTGTTTATCAGTCAGCTGCTCCTTCAGCCGTCTGATCTCTCTGAAAAAGGAAGTGCTTGTGTAGTATGCTGACACTCAAAATCACACATAGCTTCTTATCATTTCAGGAGTTTAGACAATCCCAATAGGTGTAGGTTCAATGTAAATAGAGCTTATTGTGGCCTAGATTCCCTCGACTAAGGGAACGATGACCTGGCCATGAGGACGAAGCCATCAGAACCCCCCCACTGTGTGTCTGTATATGTGGTGATGAACAGAGCCCTGTTTAAGACTTGCTTTCCTCACCGAAGCTCCTTAGCAACCTGCTCCTGTACACAGGATGTGCCAGTGAGATGTTTCTCCTCCAGACGGTGGAGTGTGGTCTGGGCATTCAGCAGCTCCCCTCTCCTCTCTCCTAGCTGGGTTTCTGCACTCTGCTGACACTGCACCTGCTTCTTCAGCTGCAATGAAAACCACAGATCTGGAATCTAATCTAAATGAGTTGACTGTTAATGAGTGAAGGAAATATAGGGCTAAAACCAAACAAATTATGTTAATATAATTAAAATTAGTAAATGTGAATACATTAAAGAGTGATTATTTTCATAGATCCCCATTATAACTAGCTAGAAACTTGACTAGAAATTGGCAACAATCTCAGTTCATCCATCCATCCATCCATTTTCGAAACCGCTCATCCTGCTGAGGGTCGCGGGGAAGCCGGAGCCGGTCCCGGCAGGCATAGGGTGCAAGACAGGAATACACCCAGGACGGGACGCCAGGCCATCGATGGGCAATCTCAGTTCAATAACTAGAAAACATCCAACCTGGGCTTCCAACAGCTTAATGCTGTCCTCTCTGTCTCTCTGATGGCGTTTCATGTGCTCTCCAGCTCTCGTTTCATATTAAGAAGCTCTTCCGTCCTGTGTTCCAAGTCCTGGTTAATCATTTCTCTCAGTCTCTTTAGCTGAACTACCTCCTCGGTTAGTAACAGCTTGTCTCTGAAACTAGCAGCTGGGGAAAAATATATTAAGAGTTATTTATAACACTCAAATACATGGTACATGGCATTGTAGATGAAACACTTATGAAACACAAATTAAAACAAATATAAATGTATCTAATTCAGAAAGCGATATTCTTGAACATAAAGTATCACTTAAATAGATTTGTTTAAAGAGGAGAAAGACCAGAACACTGCAGCACTCACATTTTAGACAGTTATACCTTAGATTATACTGTCACAACATAGGAGGGGGCTTTGAAAAAAAGAAACGACTTAGCAAAAGGATTTAGAGATTTGTCCTAAAATCAGCACAATAGCTCCTAGGAACCATGTCAATTATGCATTCATGCTGTATTTTCATTTTAACTTCTTAATAATGAAAATATTCAAGAGTCAAATGTTGGAGCAACCTCAACAGAGCTAACCTTATCGTGCACATGTCAAAGGTATGATTAAAGCTCAAATGAACAAGATCCAGACTGTCATGCCAAAACTTGATAAACAGTTTCTTACAAAAGGAAAGCCTAACATCCCAAAAATGTTAAGCCCAATGCCCCAGGACTGATTCCCAGAACTCAAGAGACCACTTATTCTCTTGTATTGCCCAGGGACGCACTGCAGATTAGAAGGTGCCCCAAGTTGTCCTCACCTGGTGGCATTAAAGAATTGAGTTCCTGTTCAGTGTAAAGGGACTGTTAATAGCCACCAGATTACCTGTCATAGATTGAAGCTCCCTTTGGAGTTGCTCCTTCTCTGATCTGAGACTCACAATGTGGTTCTCCTTCTTGTCAATTGTCAGACTGACAGTGTTGACCTCTGCTTGTAAATTCTTTATCATTCCAGATAAACAGGCAAACCAGAACACAAAAATACAGCGGATTAACTACTTTGAAAAGGAGAAGCATACAAAGAACACAGACTATGCAGGTGAAGGCCATATCTTCATTAAGTCTGAAAAAAGGTCCTCAACAATAAGTTTTAGACCTGTACATTAACATTGCCACTAAAGCTGCAAAGTGGTTTCTGCTGATAGTAGGACATATCACTCACAATCCTCAAACTCCCTGAACCCAAGGTGACCAGGACAGTGACACTCAGTAATGCTGCTTGGCTGCTGTATCAGTCCCAATAGTCATGTGTTGGTAGTGTAACCTTGCTTCAGCCAGGTCCAGCCTACACCTAGAACTCAACCTATAGCAGACTGATACCCTCGTATGCATGTACAAATGTATGTAAACATGCTCCTCTTCATGATCTGCCTTGCCATGTTGGGAAGATCTCACCTTCATGCTCCTCAGCATCTTCTCTGCCTCTGATTTGATTCTCGGGCGAATGCTGGTGGCTTTCTTTGCCTTATCCCGCGTTCACAGGAATCCGTTAGGGAAAGTTTGCTTTTTGCAGGAAAATACAGAATTACAAATCAGACATTTCTAATGCCATCACAGACTTTTTATTTTAGCATTTATAATTTGTATGATTATTAACAACCCATAAGTCTTCACTTCAGCTTAGGGTTTCACTTGTTTGTTCCGTCTTTGTTTGCTCCTGGCCAATAAACTTTGTCGAGTTTCTATAATGCAAATTAAAATAAATGTATTCATCATGAAATTGCATTTTTTTCTCCAGTGGGAAATATAGATAATTTCCCAGATCTTTAGATTCAAACATCGACATTTCCAAACCCATAGACTGGGTTTAAAGGACAGCTCTGTATGTCAAGTTGGCAAAACTTGCGAATGATTTATAAAAACCCGCCTGATAATTAATAATACAAGAAGACTGGCTTTTGCTGTCAAATGAAAAGGATATAAAAATGCGGTTTCCAGTTCCAGCAGGTACACTTGCTGCTGGAGATGTTTGACTTATTCAGCTTCGATAGAGGCCAAAGAGATTGAGGCTGATGAACTGAAGCATAATACAAATAAAAATAAATAGTTATCTAATAATCATTCAAATGTATTATATATGTCAAATGGTTTATTTTGCAAATATGATTTGATCTTATTTGGACTTACATTGAACAATCATAGTGAGCCATAACAAAAATCATTAATCTATATACACACTTTGCTTTTTGTTATTCACTCATATTTTAAATGTTAATGGGTTTATAATGGTTTAATTATATTTTTATCTAAACAAAGGGACCTATCGTGAACAACATAACTGGGAAAGCCTACCTTTTAACTTAATGGTAAGGCTTTTTGCACATTCTTTAATATCAAGCTACAGTGGAATTAAAGTGCTCTGTACTGGATTTTATCAACTCACTTAAAAGAAGGTGCCAAACTGGTTCTTTTCCCATTTTTCTTACTGGAAGACTGTTTGGATGGCTTTGGAGACGGTCTTAAGACTCCAGCAAAAATAATTTCCAGTAATGTCACTAATGTGAAATCGTTAGTGGTTTTATAACAACAAACACAAAATCATTCAGATGAGTCACCCTTGGGCGAGGGAGTCTGTTTATATTAGAGGAAATGTGCACATTTCACACAACCACGTATGCTAATGCATCTTTACAATAACTTGCAAAGTGCAAACCAAGAGATGAAGAGTTTAGGAATGTAAGTAAAGACCAAAAGGGTCTTTCCAAAGCAGTTAAAGTAATTTAGTGATATGAAATACTACAAGAGGCTTAACAGAGCATGGGGAATTGCAAATGTTTATGTATCTGTATATCGACTCAGCATATTGCAACTGCAAATCATTTAGCATACAACTTTACCAGACATGTTCTTCATAATCCTTATCCGCTGTGCAGGCCTGTCTCACTGCTTGCCCAGGAGTCACGACAAACCGGTTCCTTAGTGACAGGTGTGAGTGCAGTGTGCCACCCTCTGCTGCTGGGGAAATATGTTTCTGTATCACGCATGTGGGAGGATTTATTCACAATAGGGTTTTAACAATAATTAGCATAATTGACTGGTGTTTATTATTAGCTGGCTGATTGCAGAGTTGTCGAGGGAGGGGGTGATGCGTCAATATTGTCATCGAGCGAAGGTGGACACAGTCAATATAATTTGGGGGCACTATAAAACCTGTCTTCATTACCATTGCATTTTGTGTATTTGCTGCTATAATTGGTGATCACATGTGCATGTATACCTTCTTGGTTCCCATTGTTTCATACAGTGGATAGTTACTGCTTTCCATCACTTGTCTCTTGTGATAGCTAAATTAGTATTAATATTGGGTGTTTCCCTATATTAAATGGTTTTATATAATCTCTGACAGATTTACATTAGTAAAATATCTTTATTCCAGATCCATGGTGTATTTTGTAAACCAGTGTGATTATGCACCTATTCTCTTGGACCTTATGTAATGAATATAATGAAAGATGATTTTATACTGATATAGGATGGCTTCTCTCAGTTGACTTGTGAATTGAGTTTGAGGTCCTTGTCCTCATACACCACAAGGTGGCGGAGTCGTGCACTAGTGTTGCTGTGGTGTAAACACCTGCTAGCCACAGTGTGAGCATCCACATTGCCATCAGGTAAACTTGGGTTTAAGGTGGATCAATAACCAGTCATTACAGCCTGTCCATGCTCTCAGTTCACTCCAGTCGTGTATTTCAGTCCTGACGGTCTTCCCCAATGCTGCATGCTGCTTTTAAAATTGCACAACATTTCAGTTTCCACCTGGGTTTTAGAAACAGTTTTGCACTTATCTCAAGTGCTCTTCAGCTGATCTTTACTTTTAATTCTTCAAATCATTTTTAACATTGTAACTAGCATATCCTCTTCTGTGTCGAAGTTGGAGAGGATCAGTGTAAACAACATGGACCATGTCTTGAACATCTTCCTGTGTGTAAATACATAGGAATCGCATTAGTTAAAAAAAGAGTCAGCAGCCAAAGAGATGACTTCAAGGGAAAAGGCTTATTTAGACAGAGGGTGGTTACCTAAATCATTTAGTTTGACATGATTTACTCAACGGAGTTTTGTGTCTTTTGTAGAGAATTGTGTTTACTGTTTTGCAAAATGGGCTTAGCTTTTGCATTATGTGTGAAAGCAATAAGAAGTGACAGTGTTTTGCAAACAAAATCATACCGTTGTGCTCATTAGGTTAGGGATATCAAGTTGACCCCAGTTTCATTAGAAGTGTCTTGGCAATCAAGAAAAACTAATTCATTCATTCATTGAGGAAATGGCTACTGCAAGTATAAATAAGGATACTAGTACAAAGATAAAATATAACCAGGCACAACGCCTTTATTTGCAACTCATTTGTTCACTTAAGTGTAATAAAATATACATCCTGTTTTAAACAAATTTCTGAGGAATAGTTTTCTGAAACACATTTCATAACCACTAGATGTCAGTATTCTACCAATGCAATTTAAAACCAAACAAAATTGCATCAGCTTTGGTATTTACTATAAGTATAAAATGATTGACACGATTTATTGATATAGTCTTTAATTTGAATACACAGATTAATTATCTATATTGAACAGTATAATATATTTATTCCTGTGCATGGATGATGGCTGAGGATAGGTTTACCTACATGAACTAGTATAAAACATATTAAAGCTACTATAAAAGAAGCAGGTACCATGTGAGCATATATCTGTGCAAATATCTGGGCAAATAATTATATTTAAGGGGATATAAGCAAGTACACATGCATTTCAAATGTAATGTGAACACAAGTTTAAAAAGGGTCATTCTAATAAAATATGGATATATTTGGTTATAGTTTTTTTTTCAGTTCTGGAATTTAGCCAGGTGATGTCTGAGATATACTTGCTGACTATATTTTAAACCTTTACGGTAAAAATCTAACTTTAAAAAGGTATTATTTAGGAATACACTATATTTCAGTGAGGGTTAGCTGATTACCTATTTTAATTCAATTGACTACATACAGTATATTACACTAGTGATTTTATGAACAAAGACAAAACTATGTTCTGAATATCTCCCTATGCTGTAGCTTATAGGTCTTGCTCATGACTGCAGAGGACTAATGACAGTACAACAATACCAGAAAGAGCTCTGAAAGGTATTTTATAAATGGTTCCAGAATAATAACAATAATAAAAACATAGATTAAAAGGAGTTTAAAGCCATGTCCTGGAGCATGCTCTGAAAAATGCAGGGCTTAGCGTTTAATCTCAATGATAATACCGGCAGAAAATAGGAGCTTCATACTGACAGTGTGTGCTGCTGCCTTTCTTTCGGAAAATCTGGCCTTTGTGACAGGTTTATTGTAATGGGTGTGATGCCGATGAGTAACTATTAAAACATCCCCCCCTCCTTTATTATATCTATTGGAGGAAAACACAGCATGCGGAATAACCTTTTTACATTTAAAGGAGTTGAGGAGTACATGGTTCAAGAGCTGAACAAATTGTTCTTTCTTGTCAATAGCAATTAAGCTGGAAAAACTTGAAAATGAGCCCTATGCATTACAGCTAGTGCTCCCCTCACATTTCAATAACAATACTCTAGCCTGTCTTGGAGGCTAAACCACTTACCCATTGCACAGGGACCACAGCAGCAGTAGCTAGTGGCCTATAGTTCTTATGTCCTGGTATTATGAATTCCCAACTATATTTGTTGACCTTTTTCCTCTGTGTGGTAAATATCTTGAAACCACTTGACTTTATAATGGATTGTGAACCAGCTTAGGGTTTTTTTCTGGCCTGCAGGGCCTATTTAGAAAACAAAGTAGGTAGCTGAGAGATTATGACTGTTAACCTGAGAAAAGTGCCACATTTTGGCCCACCAGGTTTATCTAATTGTCTTTATTTTGCATTGTATGCAAATACTCCGGCAAACTCATTCCCCCGAACTTTCAGAGTCGGCCTCCACGTATGTAACGAACATATGAACAACACATCTGGCATCTGTTTGAGTCCTATTGCCACTGAACCTATTCTTGCTGAGCAATGGTGGAGGACAGATGTGTAGCTATGAGTCACAATCATTTCCATTAAACAGGCTGTGGTGCAAATTAAAATAGACGAAAAAGCTTTATGAATATTTAAAATAGTATCGATCGAATGATTCAGCAATATAGCCAAATTGCTGCACATACCAATTCTTCATCAGGGATGTGCATGATTTCACAATATTCTGCAAAAACAATAAGGATCTGGGTATAAACAGGTCAAATCCTCCTTTACTGTCTCAGGCACTGGTCTGCTTTAATGAGATACAGCACTGGGGAGGACCTGAAACAAAATCAATGCCCTGGAAATACTTAGACTAAATACAGATGGGGCATATTAATACAATTCCAGCACTATGATTTATAAATATTGAGCTGACAGTTTCCAGATCTTATAACCTGAATCCCGTCATTTCAAATTGATTATAATCGTTCAGCTTTTCACCCACACTTCCAAAATGGCGAATGATTATAGACTTTGGTTCCTCTCCAAATCCTGGTCTTCATTTCGGGAACACACACATCTAATTGTGTCCTGCTTGGTTTGATTTGCCCTGTTGTTGGCACACATGCAGTCCTCAATATTCTCATAATTCATAATTTCTTTCTAACGTGATGTTGCGCCTCTGCCAAAGCCATTGTTTTTCCCACGGTGAAAGCACAGAGATCCCAGTATAGCAGTCTCTGTTGATTGTATGTAATATTAATTATACCCAAAACAGCGAAATTTAAGAAAAGTGTAATACATTGCAGCTTGTAATGTAAAGTTTACTTATCTGCAATAGTACTACAATTGTTTAAATGATCAATTGATGTATAGAACCCACTTGTTAATCCATAAAGCTGTCTCGCCTACAGATAAATAGCCATCATACAGTGCTGTGGTGTGTGTCCTCCGCTTTTAATTTGCTGAAACAAGGCGTCTTTTGTGGGCTCCCTTTGGCCTGCTGCTTGGATAGGTTCAGGTGACGGGTCTGTGCCACTGAACTGGCCTCTATAATGAACATGAACTCTCCCTGGCTGCCGCAGAGAGCAGGGAGGCCTTTTTCCGCCTGCATTTCCTCAGCACTTTAGCCCCCATTGAGCCGAGAACACTGGCCGTGGACAAAAGCCGTATATACTGTACAAACAGAGCTCCAAGCAGCAGTACACTGACTCATTCTTCGGTGTGTGTGAGAACTGAGGGGGACTCTATTCAGCTTCTTTGTGCGGGTGTCTGTCAACAGTGTTGTTTGAGGCAAGGCCCATTGTGCCGGCCAATGTTTCTTATTGACACAGGACTCTGCTCCCAGTGTTCCCAGGGTCGAACCTGCGAGCGAGCAAATGTTTGAAAGAGGATCTTCGGGCAACACGCAGTTTGCTGCATTGTGCTCTGTCATATTCAATCTAAACTGTGGTTTACATTAAAGCAAACAGGTAATTGTGCGGTCACAGCTGCAGCTTTTGACATCTCGCCACCACCCTTCAGATACAAAAAGAGATGGTTTATCCTCTTTGTGCTCCGCTGCTCGAGTGCTGTGTGCTAAATGACTGAAGAGCTTAGGTAGTAGGGAAAGGTCAATAAGATGGCTATACATACACACACATGCTCTCATACATACCTATATACCTACTGCATTTCACTTTATATATGGCTGTATTTCCATGCTTTGTATTTGTCTTGGACAAATGTTAATATATATACAATAACATTATTAGAATTAAATTCCTTAGCTGCCTTGATATTGATATTCGAGCATTATCCTGTGCTACAGACCTCTTAAATATTCTCAACAGATCTACATTTGTGTCTCCATAACTCTACATTGACTTGAGAGAGAACGATATTTGAATTAGCATCAGTATCTTTAACTCTTGGGGCACTTTATCTTATTTGTGCAGTGCTCATTTGTAGACATTGCAAATTATTCTTGATGTGTTCCCCGCCCCTCTATGCTGCTTTTTCCATTGCTGGTAGACCTGATAGACTGCCCTGACACCTTTGTGTACTCGAGAGTTTCCATCAGGGAGAACCGTGCCAAACAAGCTCCCTCTGTCATAGCCTTGGTGTCGTTTCCTGTTTCCTGTTTAAATGTATATGCTATTTCCTCATGCTGTGGAAGGAAATGAAGTTCAGAACTACAGATCCAGTTGAAATAGTCTGTCTTATACATAATCAGCGCCCGGTGAGTCCACATAATTAGGGATGCCCAATTCTGACACATAATATTGACTGACTGTCCTCTGCACCCTCAAAATTTTGCAACTGTAATTATTGTCCTTGATCCCAGCAGGAAAGTTGAATTCATACACTATGCCACTATCACAATGCCTACATTAGGCTTCTGGTAGCCAGTGCACAGGTTTTCCTTCATTCCTATCCTTTCTGTTGTCACATATAGCTTTTATGGATTTCTAGCTCGGGTCTAATGAGATGAAGTCAGTATAAGAAAGAAAACAGTGACTCTGTCTGTGAGTCCTGCCTTCACGTGCCGGGAGAGTGAGGAGGAGCTCAGAGGGAACACAGAGAGATTGGCAGGGTTTGTGAAGCTGTGACTGTCACTAATCTTCCAAGGGTTTATCGGGAAACTTGTTGTTTCTTGTCGACTGCCATGTGCCCGGAGCCTGGGGAAGCGCGGTATCAAAGAGTGAAAAGGCCCCTGATGATCCCCAGAAGCTGATGGATTGTTCCTATCAGGGCTGCCTCTTGACTGTAGGTTAGGCAGAGGAATCGCTTTCTGTATTTTGAAGGGATTACGGCATTAGGAGACTGAATCACCCAGCTGGTTTGTGGCGTGGTCACGGGGCACTTTTGCACTTCAAAGGGTTCTCAGCCACGTTTACAGCAAGGGCAGCTCTTGTTTACACACTCGACAAGCGAAGAATTGACGCGACCCACAATGCCCTTCTTAAAATCTCGATCTCGATCAGTGACACACAAGCAACATGCATTTATTTATTTCTGCTTTAATTATTTCATGAAGGTTGACCGTCTGCAGCTATTTATATCTCTCACACTAACTTATATTTATCGAAACATATACATAAATAAATGCTACTATAGCTGAGAGGTGAGGGGGGAAGGTAAAGCCCTGCCATGAAAAACATCATCACTGGTTGTTTTCATGACAAAAGCAGTAGTGGGTCTAATTTTGGCACCTTCCAATCAGAATGGAGTCTTTTTACCGAATGCAAACCTGCTATCACCTGTCTGTTTTTAATTTGGCTGGTTGGTTGAAGATTTTGTTTATTCTGGACTTGCTTTTAATTGCACAATGAGTTATTCTGATATAACTGTGGCTTGCCAGATCAAGATCCTAATACTTAATTTGTAATATCGGGTTGCATCATGTGTCTGTAATTAAATTTAGATAGTTGGATATGACAGGTTGCTTAGTAGTGGGTTGGGTGACTATGGAGACGGTAGGTAGGATAAGGTTTGTTAATTAGGTCAGAGGCCATTTAAAGTCCTTGCCTGAAACTTCTGCAGTACTTTGCCTTATTCTGAAGGCATGTCCTTGTCTCTTAAACTATGCTTTCAAATGTCTGTAGTGATTTGAAGCAAAAACATTTGTCCATTTGGTTGGATGGGCAATTAATTATATATTTCAAACAAAATCCTGTTAAACTGCCAGTCTTGTAAAACTACTTCTATTAGTGAGACAGGTAGGGCCTAGTGTATTTATTATGGACTTAGATTATATGTCTGCAGCCCTGGTCTTTGGCAGCCATGGGGTCTTCTTGATTGTGTTCCAGTTCTGAATGGACCAAGCTTTTGCTGACTTCATTCAAGCACACATGTTTTTCAGATTGCTGCCCTTTGACCATTTAAAAATACCAAGCAAACCTATCTGGCTCTCCAGGACCAGAGCTGCAGACCCCTTTCTTAAAAGATCAACATCATTCACTGGTGTGGAAAATAAAAGACAACAAAAAGGAAGTCTGGGGGGGGATTCAGACACCATCTGACCATCAGCTCTGGTTCTACACAGTTTACCACACTGAGGTGGAAATGCATTGATCTCGTGTCTGACATACATTGATCATACAATGGTGATGTATAAACTGGGGCTATCAAGCCAGTCCTAAAGGGACTGAAACAAATTCTGCATGTCGTTCAAGCCTAACTTTACTTTACTAAATGAATCCTGCTGTTTCCGATATATCTCTTTTCAGCAGGTCTAAATCAGTCGATGTTTAAAGAGACCAACAGGACTCCCCTTCTAATCCAAAGGCCCTGAGAATCAGGTGCGTGTGCTCCTTCAATAGCAGGCCGAGCTCCCGTCTGCAGCAGGCAGTGAGACGTCCCTCTCCAGGGTGCCGCTGACCCCCATCTCTGTAGCTGCTCTGACAGCTTGTGCAGCTCACCAGCAGCATGCAGACTGACAGGGCTACTGTAACGGCTGCTGCCTGCCCATGGCCCCACAGCTGTCAGGCCACGTCACAGCCGGCCACATCACCTTCGCTCCAGCTTCCCAGGCTAGAGGCCGGGGTGAGGGAGTGGGGTTGAGAGACAGGATTAGCTGGCTGGGAACATGCAATCCCCCCTCCCACACACACACACACACACACACACACACACACACACACACTGCCCCCCCTCTTTTCCTCCACCACCCAGACAGACCGGACTCGTTGGAGAACAGGAACTCTAATCCTCATGACTCCGGTGCCTCTCTCAGGCTCCTGTGATGCGTGCTACTGATCAGAGGGCCTAGGTGCTGCCTATTCAGATGCCAGTACTTGGCAGCTTTTTATAAATCCAAACAATGAGATGGAGATCCGTGTGGGTTCCACAATCCTTTATTTCGCTGGCGTGGACATGCTCTTTTCAGTTTTCTTTCGTTAACTAAGGTGTTCCAATTCACTTGTTCAGAACTGGTCTACACAAGGTTGTAGGAAATTACTCAATCTGCATGAAAAGGACATTGTTGTGATCACAATCTACTCTGGTAAGGAAAAGCTTCAACTGTAAGCAGAGGCTAGACACACACTGACCTTCTAAACTATTTCCAAATGGGGACTTTTCCCAGAATATTTCCTTCACGATGTGATTGAAAAGTACACAGGAATGCAAATACTCAGCAACCGAAAGCACTGGAAGGTCTCTGTGCTTACCATCAAAGCCATAAAGGATACTTCTCCTCACATACGTATGCACACACACAAACAAAAGCATTTTGTGCAAACTCTCAGCGATATATCACTTTAAATTTAGCCCCTCCACCCCCAAACCCTCCTGAGAAAGTGTTTCGTAGCCAAAGGCACATTCCCATCGTGTGTTTATAAAGCAGGCTGAACAAGAGCGCGCTGGTTCAGTGGTGTGTCATGTGTTTAGGTCACTTGAGAGGGATGGAGACTGCAGTCTTCTTTTGAACTGTAGTGTGCTACTCCTTTCTCGACATAATGAGGGTGAATAGACAATAGGAGCAGCTTGTTTTTCCTAAGGGACAAACAGTTAAGAGAAATTCACACAGCAATTTGCTTTTATCTGGGTTTGAGGCGGCCAGGAACAACTGAATTATGTGTCTCAGAAGCACTTGTACAGAGATTCAATGGCGTTCTAGTGAAAACAAGAGGGTACGTCAGGGAATGTTACTCAGTGTCTCCTGTTTCCGACTCGTTTTTGATCCAACAATGTTAAATACATATATGGGAAGTTGACTGCTTTTCGTTGCGTGTGAAACTCGCATTACATGTTCTGGGACCTAAACTGACTGTAAGAATTTTCTATTGTATAGCACAAAACTGAAAACAACTTTTGAGGGCTTGAAAAGTAAAAAAACAGGGCAATTATAACACCTGACAACTCTGAAAAGGTAATAAACACTAGGTGCATCCTGGTAAGTAGTTATTATAACTTGAGTACATTTGTAGAACTTGGATTTCGAGTGGCAAACCAGTAAAACAAATAGATATTTTTTAAATATACGACAAAATGTAAAAAGAAACACTGCCATGTGCCACATACAATACATCGTCTTGAATGGTAATTATCCAAGGTGGGGTGGGGTTGGGTGGGGTGTCTTAGTGGGGGGTGATGTTATGAGTTGTGTAGGGGAAGGTTTTTGTGCCCTTGAAGGGGGGGGGCTGGAATTAGCAGTCTCTGTGTCAGTAACATAACAAAGGTTCCCAGGGACTCTAGGAATAGGGTTTGGAAACAATAAATTAGGTTGTACCATATGAATGAGATTAAGGCAAAGGGTCACAAGGAAGAGTGTGTGATTGTAAGAGGAGTTCTACAGCTAACTGAGATAAGGGAGTCACAGACTCAGACACAGGCACAGATGGTAAGATCCTATACTAACACCCAAGATTTTGACAGAAGCCAGAACATCAGTCCCTAAGAGAACAGTGTGATGATACTTGAATCAGCTGGAGTGGATGTTAGCCAAGGTGCAAGCCTCTTCTCATGAAACAAACACACAAATCCAAGCACATGCAGGATGCCAAAATGTACACAGACAGGCCTAACAAGTTCATCATCCTCTGCTCCGATGAGTCACACAGACATATGCTATACTTCATGGAAATGAAGATTGATTGAAAATGCCTGTTGCTGTTGTTGCTTACTGTGTGCAGATTTTAACATGTAGGAGAACAGTTTGGAGTTTCCTAACACGGCGGAGCTTATTTTGGTTGGGAAACATAACAAGGTAGACTTTCAGTGTATTTTGTAATGGAGATCCTTGTTATACCATATTGGGACTTCCATTCATATCACATGTTTCTGTACTTGGAAAACTTGGCAGTACAATGGTAGTACAAAACGGCTAAACATTAAGTTATTATGAAAAGAACAGTCGAGGACTTCAGAAATAGCAAAATATACACTGAAGTTTGAATGCAATACAAAACAGGACAACATTACAATATTTGTATTTTGTGTATGCCTAAGGCTGCATTGTTTCCCCTCAAAGCACAGTCTGGCATTTACCCCTTATGCTCCCTTTGTACCATAATAAGCGATTCCCAAGGCTTTCACAGGTATGGGCGGATAGTTTTTCCCCAAGGCAGTTCAACAGCAGAAAATGAGGTATTGTTTTCCAAATGCTGCATAGGGAGAGGAAAATGAAAACGAAAACGAAAAAAAAAAAAAAAACGGGTTTAGGAGCTTGAATGAAGTCTCAACTGGGCAGTGTGTGCAGCAACATGATACGGTGGGAAACCTCTGAGAGACCAACAGATTCGTAAATAGAACAACAGGAACTCAGTACAATTAACTTTGCTCCATAATGGGCATACTATCCTCCTAAAAATGAATACCGTGTTCATGGTTTCAAGGTACGTAGCAGGTATATTGTACATAGAAGATTTTTTTTTGCTACCCCTCCACTTTCTTAGTCTTTGATTTCTGTTTCATCTCTAGTGAATATTCTAATGCACTCTAGTATATGTAACCCTGTCAAAACACCTGCCTTGTTCTTTAAATATTGGAACGTGCTGTCTGACTCTACTGTCGCAGTATTCTGCAGTGAATTGCGCCTGTTCTTTCAGATGAAAAGTGATGTGCCCTATCTCACTGTCATGTCCGAGCAAGCATTTTCAGGACACCGAGTTCGAGAAAGTTTTGTGTGTGATCACATTGAGGTAGGCAATAAATGACTATCAACTAAACAAATCCTACTTTAAATCTGTGACCCATTTACCAGTCTTTTACGGTAATAAGGCAAGGCTTGGCAAGAGACTCTGATGGTTTGTTAAATCTTTGAGCAGCTCTGTGTGGCTCAGGAAAAGACGACACTAACAGCCGCACTCGTCTTTCTGGTTTGAGAGAAGCTCCGGAGTAACACTGACTGACTGGGTCTGTGCGTCTCTGTCTGCCTATCAGACAGAGGAGCCTGGGAGCGCCATTGAACAGTGAAATAATGCATTTTTCATGAGATACCTTGGTGAGACAAAACTGTGGATGAATTGTATATTTATATTTAGGTTTGTAATCCATACATTTACTTCCTATGTTGAAATTATCCTCACCATATAAAATACATATATGGATAAATGGATTAAAGACTCAAATATATCCAGCATATTTTAAATATTTTACAATTCCTGTACAATTTTGGTGTATGAAAAATATACCCATTCAACACACATTAATGCATGAATTTGTGATCCACAGGTAAGTCCTAGTTTGATTTGGTGTAGGCCCTAGTATATGTAAGATCATTGGTCAATAACAAAAACATCAGCAGGACAGCAATCCAAAGCACAATACCACAAATGATAAAAATCACCGGCGACACTGGCAGAAAAAAACACTGGACCCGATTTCTGCTGGACTGTTATGGGTAGATAGCAAACTGAATGCACTATGAATGTGCCATTGAACAATGTGGAAATCTTTTCATGGACAATAAAAAAGTTTGCATGTTATAAAATATATAAAATACATAAAAAGAGAATGCATTTACAACATGAATTTGATGCTTTGTTCTGCAGAGTCAAATTTGTCCACAGCCATATTGCAGTAATCTCCCTATTTGAACTGAAATTCACTTCCCCCCCAATTCATTTCCTGTTTCTGGTGACCATTTCCAATTGTGCCTAACAGGGAAATCTTGTGGTCTGTGTTGCTCGTTTGTTTGCCAGGGTGCTGTTTGTCTTCAATGATCTGTGGGGTGTACGCCCCCACATAAATCACATGAAGATAATTAAATCAAACCAAACGCTTTCAATCTTTGTAGTAAGATGAATGAAATAATTATTACAATTTTACTATAAACAATATGTGTAAAAATATATGGTTGAAATGGTTGGTTTTTGCTCTCAATCTACTTTAAGAATGTAACTGACATTTATTAAATTCCGCCTCATATACATTTTGTAGTTTTTGCAGGACGGTAACTACTAATGTTCTTTCAAGTTACCCAAGTGCCTTAATGTATTTTTCCATATGCCTTTGCTTTATACACTGTAAATGCTGTAACCTAGGGTTTCCCTCTAGTAAGGTGAAAAGGGCATGCACATTTGTTTCTCAGCTCGTGTATTGTGATGTGGTCGTGTTTTAGTTCTCAGACAGTTTTCAAGTGAAATGGAAGCAGTTACTTGCTTTCTTCAAAAGAAAAAGATGAGCCCTGGAAATGATTGTGACTCACTGTGGTTTCAAATACCTACTTGCGTTCAAGGCAACCAATTTTCTCAAAGGAAATTATGCGCTGTTACCAGAAATAGCCATTACAAAGGCTGCTTGTAATTTAAAACAAGCAAGAGAGAAAAATGACAACGTAGATCTCTTTAAGGTTTTGCCATCGGCGTATTTATAGCCCACTGCTTGCTTTTCTCAATGAAAACGATGCTTGTCACACACCAAGCCGGCATTTGCAACCAAACAAAACAGCAAAGACAAAATAATTGACCTATTTATCCCCAATAATGGCAACAGATGTATTTCATTGACTAGTGAAATGTTAAAAAAAAAAAAGATACAAATTTTCCTCAGTCACATAACCTATTATCCAACCGAAGAAAAAAAAATCCTGAAAGAAATGTTTTTCTCCCTTTCGGAGTTCACAGATGTTCTTCTTGGCACCTCTACAGTTCTAGTGGGGTTTGGGGTTTTTGCAGTGCTTCAATGAGAGGTTTCTTTGTTGGACACAAAGCATTGTCTGTGCTGGGAATTGCTGTGATGATGGGAAACTGTCCTAGCACTGGATGCATGGGATTTTCTAATAGAGAAATTATATTACGGTAGCTGTGTGACCAATAGTCAGTACCCCAGATCAGCATGCACTGCTCTTTCCCCAATGGTTTAAAGGAAAAGTGCTCTGTGAAATGTCCTTATTGCTTTCAGACACAAATAATGAAGGAGGCCATATCTGACTATGAGTGAATGATATATATATATATATATATATATATATATATATATATATATATATATATATATATATATATATGATTTTGTTATAGATTTACTATGAAGGAAGGTGGGAGAAGTGCCAGCGTCGTACTTTAATTTGATTTACTTTTCTTTTTTCCTGGGATCAACTCATAATGTGTCATATATATTAAGTTACACTTGAGTAAAATAGCCACAAGTGTCAGCCCCTGTTTAGACAAGAAAGACATCTTCGTAAGTGTTTAAGGTCTATATTATGACATATAACAGATACATGTCAAATTGCAGGCACATATTTAATGGATCATGCTAGTGGATTTTGAATCATTTGAATTCTGTTGCATCACTGCTAACTGTTTGTAACAAATGCCACATACAGCACGTATCTGTGTCCCTGCCAAGCAAGCCTGCAATCTAACTCCAGCTGTAGTGTGTGTGTGCTGTTGTTGCCAGTCTCAGATCGAGGGCAGCATTTTCCTTACAGGCTTAAAAACACTCTTCATCTTCACTCCATCTATCATGCAAGATTTGCTCTTACCGTCAACTGCACATTTCACTGCAGAGGTCTGTGTGGTTTCCAATTCTTTTATTTTCATCCTTTTATATTTTCTGCTGCTTGAAGTCCACATGCCACTTCCAAAGACCTGGGGGTTAGGGAAGCAAGCGGCTTTAATGACAGAGTAGGCTAGTAAATGTGAAATATGACCACAGTAAGGAGAAGGGACAAGGCCTAGTGAAATCACAGGCTGTGTTACCATGTACAACTGAGGTGCCCCCCCTCTCACCTCTCCTCTCCAAATTATATTAAAGACGCTCCCTTTGAGTCTCGGAAAGCATATTATTAGTGAGAGACTGACGTTGCCAGGCAAAGTAAGACTTTCTCACAGAGGACATTGTGGCTGCCGTGGTTACAGGCTGCCCTTGAGTTTTCTTTCTCGTTTTTTTTTTCTCTTAATTTTATTATTTAATATGTCCCTATCAAAGAGTGGGAAGCTTGTCTCTATTTTAAGACTCTGAGAACCTTTGCTACAAAAATCTTGGCAGATGTTAAAGAATGTGTGGGGAAAGAATGTCAAAAACCTCTCCAGCAAGGAGAAAAAAAAAGAAAAAAGAAAGAAGGATTTTAAATGGTGCCCCAGTACAAAGATACAAAACCAGATTTAATTGCCCTTTTCCTATAGAGCTCAGACAGGCCGACTCTTTAGGCACAACTCAAGGCAGGAGACAGTATGCATAGTAAAGGAAGCCTTTTGCTGGGCTGAGCCTCAATGGGCCCTTTGAGGCGGTACAGAGAAAAAGAGATGCCTCAAAGAAAAGCAGTTGAAGAGTAATACAAACATCAGGCAAGGCGGGCTAGTTTAATTACGCCACTCGGTGTCGAGATGTATCCCCTTTTAACCCTTTCCCCCTTTGCCGTTCTCCTGTGTGGATGCCACGTATGAAACAGAAACTCAGTCCCACTGCGGCCAGCTTGGAAGATCTCATCAAAAGACCCCCCCCCCCCCACCCCCAAGTTGCAGGGTTCGTCGTTGGAATCCGAATCCAAAAATTGGTATTCAGATGGCATTATGAAGTCATGCGCAACGGGGAGGGAAAAAAAAAAAAGTGAAATCCAACTGGTTACCCATTGGACTGAAGTTAACAGCCTGAGTCTGACCAGATGTACAGAATCCAACATTTACAGCACTCAAACACATGCATTTGACTCGCGACCAAAATGTACATTTGAAATCAAAGGAATAATGAGCTTTGTTCAGTTCTGATGGACGTGTCTCCAACTTTCTGAGTAGGAATGTTTTGGCACTGGCAGACAAAGATCAAAACGTCTACTTCATGTTGGGTTTTTTTTAATTGTGGAAGCTTTACATCAAAACTGCATTACATACCATGTCTTCCTCTGCTGTTTCATGTCACATGGGATGGCTAGCACCACACTTGAGAGATGAATGTAATAGAGCCATCCAACACTCAGATCCAGCTACAGAGAAACCAGAGAATGAATGCTGGTGTTGTCCATTAAGAGGGTGGATTCTAGCACTGGACATATGAGGTTCTGGGACACCTTGTACATATATCAGATGATGAATTAGAAACACATGTGAGTAAAGTAAACTAGGCACTGTTACACTTGACATGACACTGAAGCTACATCTTACTAGTTGCTGCTATGACATTTTGTATACAATTGTTCTCTTACGGATTTTGTTTTGGTATTATTACAAGGCATCTACAAAATGAAGGATTTATTTATTTTTCATGGAATGAAAGTGTCCAAAAGTCAATTTTGAAGCCGAAATTCAATTTCTTCATTTCCCTTCTTTCTCTTTGGTGAAAAAAATAACTAACTTTAAGTACAGTCAGCCTCTTTCATCTTTCATGTCTCAAGGGCCCATTTTACTTGCTGTTGTAAATCATGGCACCACGATGTCGAAATATCATCTCTTAAACAGTATGCCCAGCAAACATTATCTCTGTGCAAAGAATGTCAGCTGTTCAAAGGAGTCAGTTAGTGTAAAAAAAAAAAAAGGAAATGCTTTGGAGGCATATTCCAAAGTGTTTGTTTACTAGAGGGAAATCGTGCGAGACTGGGTGTGTGTGTATGTAGGTCTGTGGTTAAGCTAAGAACCCAAATGCTGTTACCCATTGTATTTGCATAATACGCAGCCCTCAATTATACCCTGTATCAGTGTGCATATGTACATGTAAATATACAGAATTTCAATATACAAACACTCACATACTCACTTATAAATAAATATATATATCATCACCATCACCATCAGCCTATACCAGTCCACTGCTGGATGAAGGCTTCTCTAAGATGTTCCCACTTTGATTTACAGCTTGTCTTTTCAATGCCATGCCTGCAAAGTTTTGCATGCCTGCACCCCCCTGTAGGGATCCATATAATATACAGACACACCCAGGAACCAGTCTGAGTTCTGTCCACATATGGTAAAAACAGACATAATAAAAGACAGGAGTAGATTGAATTAATTCAGTAAGGTGTAGGTCCATTCTTGTGTCTAAGCACTGTTGCTGTGCTCTAGATTGGGTATTGGGGAGCGCTGGGCCGTGTCCAGTGTGGCGAGTCTCTCAGGCTCTTCCAGATTCACATTTCCAGTTATTCCAAGCAATGTCCTATGGGACTGAAGAGGCTGAGCAGGCCATGAGTTGTCTTTGGTGGTAGTCCTCTTGAACCACTTTCTCACATCCCCAACTTTGTGAGATGGGTTTACCAGCCTTCCTCATCAAATCCCATTGACTCTAGCAGCAGCTGTTGTCAAAATATCACAATAGGTCTTGGTGGTGCTCCTCCCAAAACCCAACCTCTACATAGCACATGAACTCTGGTAGAATTCACTACCAGTTAATGGTAATGGTTAGTTATGACTTTATTTCCTGAAATTATTATTCACAATTTGATTTATTGGTGTTGAAAAATACCTGCCTTTTCATTGCTCAATCACCTTTTCGTTTCACCACATTTGAGGCATAAAAAACATCTACAGGTAACTGTGTATTTTAACACAATCCATGAACAATGTTTTTAACTACCACAATTTGTTTTAAAATTGTATTCCAATGAAGAGAACGGGAGCAGCAGAGAAATAATAATACAAAAGTAAAGCCATCCAAAGGTTTGACTTGTACTTTGGCAGCTGACTGTCTATGTGAGTGTTCAAAGGATTGCAAGAGTGTTGATGTAACACTGAGAAAGATTTAAGCTAAGCCTCTGCAAGTTTCTGCTGGTTTCAATGCTTTGTCCTTTGTTCTGATTAAACAACACACAAGACGGAATTAAAAGACGAAAGAAAATCTGCATGGTTTTACGTTTCTCTGTCAAACCTCCTATATTGTGATTTTCTTTCTCTCTTCTCCTGTACCAGTCCATGCCAAGTCAAAGCTAAGCTTCCACCTGAAGCACCGATAATCTCTATATTATTTTGATGGATTACTGCTTTGGGTCACACCGTATTGCCGGCTTTTGGCATGATTATTCTTTACCTGTATCAACCTATTGTAGCTGCATTGTGAGCTCATTCACAAAACAGTTGGACGCCCTAGATTTTCTTCCCGTTGTAAGATAACCTTAGCTTTAGGGAACAACTGTCACAAACATAAGCTTGTACCCGGGAATAGTTGTACAGATGGCTTGAACAAGAGCAGTTTTTGAGGAGGTTTCTTTGTACCTGCAGGTGTAATTTTCACTCAGATGGGTGCATCTCTCTCTCTCTCACACACACACTCTCTCTTTAAACTGGCTTAGCAATGATACTACCCTTTCAAAGACATTCCACTTAAAAAAAATATAGAAACAATTCAGAAAATAAAGACAGGGACTTTGTTGTCAGAGATTTAAGCACAGTGTGATTGCTGTGAACCACTCTGAAAAGATCTGTTGCTCAAGGTTTGTAAAAGGATAGACAGATAGATAGACAGATAGTTAGACAGATAGATAGACAGATAGATAGACAGATAGATAGATACATACATACATACATAAAATGAAGTGTTTGGTCTTTTCTGGTGGGGGTATACAATGACAGACTGAGGTGATTAACACATATACTTCCAGAACAGCTGCAAGAGCTTTTATTGATGAATCAGCTCTGTGGGAAGACATAAGGGAAACTGATTGACCTTACAAGAGAGGAGAGGAAGACCACACTTTTCAGGGTTTATCTGACTCTCTTGCTAGATTGCCTCATTCATTCCCACTTTGTTGAATAATGAACGCAAAGTCTTGCAGCTATTCTTCTATTACGGATGTCATTCAGGCCCTCAGTGTCATTCTATACCCCTCCCGGAACAAAAACATCCGATTAATCAAAAAATGGCTTTGAGCAGCAGTAATTGTATACTCTTTCTGCCATAGCAGAAGTGACACTTTTGACCTAAACCCATAAATGATTAATTTAAGCAAATGGAAAAGTCGTAAAAACTCTTAAAATTTTGAATTTAACTTTAAATAATCATCATCATATGTTTCCTTGGCTGAGATTTAGCTAGAAAGTAGTGTGTTGTGGCATATACAATACTATATAGTGTATTACAAGGTGTATCGCAGTACAGTATTGTACAGTTCAGTGTACTACAGTATTACAGTACAATACAGTGTATTACAGTATAAACTATTTGGACAAACTTCATAGGATCCTGTAGGGCAAACAGCCTGTGCAGTAAATCATTACTTATATATGTGAATAATAATGATGTATAGCAAACATTTCTGCAAAACTTTCAACAACTAACTATGCAATAATATGGATGCATTTTTGTTGTCCCCTATGACACCTTTTGTCCCCTTGGTCATACAATCATTCTTCCACTAATGTAAAGACACTCGGTAATGAAAACTTTAACCGGTAACAGTACAACAATAGGCCCCAAAACAGTGACTGAACTTAGATAAAGTGCATAAGGTTTCTATGTGTTATTGCTGTGGTATTCATACATCAGCTCATTAGGAATTTGTGTCTATTATTGTATAGTTTGACCGATGCATTAATGGAAAACAAGATTTTAAGATTATAATCACGTATTTCACACTTGCAGATTTTAATTTGTTCTCCCCCATGCAGTGCAATGTTTAATTGGATAATTGAATGGAGTATTTAAAGCCCCTGTGTCACCAGTAATGGGGTGGCCCTCCTGGGACAGTGCAGGCGAGAGGATGCACAGGGCCAAGGCAATGAGCGGTGGTTAACGGACACAATGTTTGTTTGGAAATCTTCACTGCCTCCTCTCGCCTGCCCTGTTCACTGGTTGTCTGTGTTTGTGTATTCTATGTATTTTAACTTTTTAGTTGATTTTATAGAACTGAAAATAAACATGTACATTTAAATGGTCTGGCTACTCTCTCCCATAGTGCCGCTCCCCTCATTCTCACCCCACTGAGGTCCTACAGTCAATTACTTAATTTTCCAAATGTTTTCCAGATGATTCTACAAACTACCACTTCTGACAAAAATATATGGTCATGCAGGCAGACATATTGACCTGCCCTTTCACCGTGCTGACGAAAGTGGTTTTGTGTGGTTTTTCCACTACAAAGAAGCTGCAGGCGTATTCGATGACTTCATGACGTAAATAAATTAGACTTATCTGTTTTGGAGAATGGTCATGTAATCAACATTTAAGGTAAGTGCTATGCATAGATGAATACAGTTGTTCAGAAATACCAAGTGGAAGTTGTTGCAAAGCAAAAACACCACTGGGGTGAAGGAAAAAACTGCTGAAACATCCATTTGTCAGAGCTTTCACAAGGTCCACGACAACCAGTAGGCAGGTGGACATTACAATGGCATGTGAATTTGGGGAAACTGGCTTTGAATGCCATCATCTCATCATGTGAGACAGAAGGGTTTGTGATAATCCTGTGCAGTCTAAAATGGTGTGCTGCCAGGCAAAGACAGTGTAGACGATATATAAAGAGTGATTGATAATTGCGAGACAAACTATTGGCAAGTTTTAGCACCACTGAATGCTGCCTGACATCAGTTGCTTTTAGAAGAACACCTAGCTGGGGATTTTCTTTCAGTTGGATAAAGCTATTTGTAGTTATTTGTATTGCTCTGCCACAATAATATGGTATTTATGAAAAACCTATAATGAATGACGGCACAGAAGCACTAAGAATAGTTTATTGTAAATAATACAAACGCTGCATGTAGCTGACTGGGAAAGTAATATATACCTATACAGTGAATTGCAAAAGTTAGCTTTGATAATAGGAACATGTAGCCCATGTTCTCTTGAGTGTGTTTGCCTAGTCGAGTTTTAACATTTTGTCTCCTTGCCCATTGAGGCAGAGCCCACTTCCTCACTGGGTAGACAGAGCAGCTGAGGGTGCCGAGCAGCAGTAGGGTTGCGCATGTTGGAGACCTTTCATGGCCTGCTTTGATTTTCCCTCAGAAGCCTCAACACACGCTCTGGAACAGAGGCTGACCTGCACTGCTGGTTACCGATTCACTGACTTTGACAAAAAGTCCCTGTTCCCAATTAGTGTTGTGAGCTGTGAAGACCTGTGCTGGGCTGAGCTGAACTTCTCTCCCAGTGGCCGTGGGTGTAAGGTTCAAAGCAGGCTGGGGATGTGTGTGTGTGTGCGTATGTGTGTGGGGCACTCTTCTTTCATGCTTTCATGGAGTGGCCTTCTTTCAGTTTAGCAACAGTGGGCCGGATTCTTGTGTGAAAAACAACTGCCACAGTACTTAAATTGTAACCTTCTCACCCCTGACGACATGGGAAAGTGCACTCCTCAGCTGTTAGTTATATAAAGACTGCTCGAGTCATGAGAAATACTGATAAAAATGGAGCTTGAAGCTTCTTCTGCTTCCACCAGTGTCTAATTGGAAGACTGGTCCTATTATAGGCCTTGCATTTGTTCAGATTATTATCATTATTATTACCATAAGTTATCATTTATCAATTTCTGTCCCGTTAAAAGCTGGCCATATCAAGAAATTAATGAATTTCCTTTTATTTTTAATCTCATCGTAGTTGTTGCTTTAGGAGGATCTTACTGTAAGGCCTGTAATCGTATAACCTTTAGACCAATATATTAAATATTTTAATTAACAGCCTTTTCTCATACTCACTCATGTCTCAGGAATCTCAAGTATCCAAAGTCGTGAACATGGAGACGGTTATATGATTCAAAGCAGGCCATACATTCCCATGTCTTTCATTTCTGACAAAAGCGTGTGGACAGACTAAATTACATATGAGAACTGTTGGATTGTTATTCAAAATTAATGAAGGGGATCGGAGCTATCTTGTGTGTTCATTTCTTCAGTATAGCACTAGGAAACCTTCCCTCATTGACGAAACATCCTTAACCTCCACGTGTCAACTCAACTTCATGTACTGTACAGTATAGTTTTGCGAGACAAACAATAAAACAAGAATAATCCTCTGAAAAGACCTGTGAATTTCCATATGGACCAAGCAGATATTTTTTAACATTTTTTAACATTTTATTTAAATGTTAAAATTTATATTATTCATATACTCAAATTACCTCCTCTATTGTATACTTAAAAACTATAGAATATATTTAAAAATGTTTTATGTTCTAATTTCTTCTCATTTCATATATTTTCAACATAAACTAAATTGACAGTTGTAGCCTAGATACTTTCAGCTGCAGAAATTGTAATGATTCCCTATTCATAAAACAAAGCTAATATCTTACCAATAATTTGATATCTATCCCACAGCAATTCTTTAATTGTATTATCTTTCCTGGATATAGGAAGCAATTATTATGAAAATAAGGTACCGGAGCAAACTCTGTTTTGAAAAAACTCCTAGTCTGATGACAACTGGTTTTACATAAAGAGCATTTCTGCAGCAGTCGAGGTTTGCATACACTGTCCTGGGTGAGTATTTGGCCTTAGGGATGACGTGAGAAAGAACAAAGGCTCTATAGGTAACCATACTTGATATATATTAAAATACAAGAACTAATCATGAACTCCAATATATGTTAACTGCCACCCCTACTGACCTTTTCTTTTCTTTTCTTTTCTTCTCTCCTCTCCTCTCCTCCCCTCCCCTCCCCTCCTCTCATCTCACCCTCACCCCTCCTTCCCCTCGCCTCTTAAAGACATGAATTGATTGAGACACACAGATGCAAAGGCATAGAGAAGGACCAGTAATTGTGAATTAATTGGACAGGGTGAGCACTTACCTTTAATTAGACATGTGGCAAGTGTTTGGCTGCTGTGGCACAACTCCTCATGTCAGCAGCTGACTGTAGTTAATAATTTATTACAAACAAATGGAAGACCTTCAGGTTGAAGGTTCGTATTTATCAGGGTATAATTATCCTAATTAGGCTGCTGGCAATAAGAGTGATTACACATGACAATACACAGACAATGAAAGTGCTGCCCCGTTCACTCACTGTGACACTGTGGTCGGACATTATTTATTTTATTATTTATTTCCAGTGTATCGCCTGTTGAGTTTGAGACACATGTATAATTAGGCCTTGAATTTTTCCTTTTTAAAATTTGTTGACGTCCCTTAAACTATATTTTGAACATTTTCTTTCTTAATTAAACTTACAAAAGGCTGATGACCCAGCTTAATTTTAGCTTAATATCCTTCCTGAGCAACAGATTCTGTTTTGCACTCAAATATGAGATTTCACCAATGACATTTATTACTTGCCAATCCTACTTTAACTCCCATTTAATCCTCACACTTCTATACTTTCTATAGTGTACGTTTCATTTATCTGTTTTGTTCTTAAAATAACAATGCAGGTACTTC
This sequence comes from Amia ocellicauda, assembly GCF_036373705.1. NCBI lineage: Eukaryota > Metazoa > Chordata > Actinopteri > Amiiformes > Amiidae > Amia > Amia ocellicauda. Next base: position 30,901,768 of record NC_089859.1, read on the forward strand.
TTAATGACAGCAGATTAAGATTTAAAGGCAAGTACTGATAAGGAAAATAAACCCTAAAAATCTTAATCCCTAACTATAATACATGTATTATTTATTATCATTATTATGTAGTTATAGATTTACTAGACTGTAGATGTTTGCTTCATGAATGTAATAAAGTGGAGAATTTGGGGAGCTGTGGAGGAAAAAGATTGGTCACACTTTACAATAAGGTACCGTGATTCCTCATGAATATGTCTTGCACTTCATCTGAGTTCTTGTGTTAATCACATGTATAACAGGGTTAGGGTTAGGTTTTGGGGTTAGGGTTCATGTGATGTTCATGATGTATTGATGTTTAAATCCTATGGTATTAATATATGAATTCATGAGGAATTATAGTACCTTATTGTAAAGTGTTACCAAAATAGTTTTAATTTAGATGGAAGAAAAATTTGATGGAAATGATTATGTCAAAGTCAAGACACATTTGAAATATCTACTTGTACAGAATACAAAATTGCAATTTACTTCAAATAATGGAAATAAAACTACCAGACTCAGTTATATTTTCACAGTATTTTCCAGTACTAATACTAAACACTTGATTTTGTATTAATTCAGAATCAAAACTGTATGTCAGGGTAACAAAAACAAGATTCTATTGGCTTGACATCAACAAGAGGTACAGAACATTACATCCTTTCTGAAATGGTTAACTTCTGTACTAGTCTGCTGTTATACACATATGAAAGCTTTGTGTAATGCTATAGTGAAATGTTTAATTGAGAACTTGAGTTTGTTACAGTGGTGTCACTGCCCTAGACTTGGAAGAGTGTCTTTGGCAGAGCGTGTTTGTTTCTTGTTTGAGCTGTGTGGATTGAACCCTCAGAGGGATGCATGTGACTGTGGTTCGAATCTGGACCTTTACACCATCACATCATTAATTAAATAGTTCTTTTAAGTGTTTTTTCACACTTGTGAGTTAGTGGCTCAGTGCGCAGGATGTACACTGACACCTGTCCACTTCAGAACCCCGTTTTGCTTTGTTTCCATAGGGCCCGTGGAGCTGCTGCCCAGATGGACACATTAACTATAGATATGTTTAAAAACTGCAGCCAAATCCATCAAATTCAGCCTCTTAATGACTGACACAGTTGTCAGTGACAATTGAAACATTTTTCAGCTATACCCCAGAGCAGCCCGACAATACAAGACAAAAAGACATAAGTTGCCCTTAAATGATAATTTAAATTAAGTCATATTACAAAGTTTACCTTTGCTTTGGATCTGCATCTGTGGGAGAAAAGCAGAAATTAAATAGACCTCTTCTCCTTTGATCTCACCTCCCTGTGTAATGTCTGATAATTTTTTAATGGAGCGTGCAAGGCAGGCTCAGACAAAACAGATTTGAGTGACAGAAGTTTTTATTAACTGGTGTTTCAGTGACAGTCATGTGTGTTATAGTGCCTGCCTTATATAACATTTCCAGTACGGTTATTTGTTGCCTCTTGGTAATTCTGGTTTGTTTGAAATATTGGCTTTCAGGAAATTAAATTTCAAACTAGGTATGGATACCACTCATCAGAGTCTGGGATAACTTATGTTCGTGAACATTGCAGCAGCAAAAATAGCCACAGACTGTTAACAATTGGGCAATTCTTGCAATTTAGAACAATACATTAAGAAATCATGTCAACAAATGTGAGGCAGAAAGGAGAAGAACAAATATGTTTTAAGGAATTATATGGAATCTCTACTTTCAGTGCAACTTTTGCAAATGTCTCCCCCAGGTGGTCTTGGATTGTTTAAGTTAAGGTGGGCTACCTTCCTTATGTCTAATTTCTAAAATGAGTAAAGACTTCTGTTGGCAATAGGAGTATCTGTCAGTGATGCTCATTTCAAGGCTGGGAACTTTTTGGATTATAAAAATAAAATAAAAAGAGAGGTTGCCCATGTGTTAGAGGTGCTTTCCTGTGGCGTGTGGAGATAAAGGATAAGGATAAGGAATCACAATGAGCCTGAGATAAGAGCTGGGAGCAGGCCGGCGGTAGTTCGGTGTGTGCGTGTGCATGCGTAGAGCGGGGAGAAGCATGTTCTTTTGAAGGCTGTCTATAAATCAGGTGCCTTGGTGGCAGACCGAGGTCAGTATCTGCCTAAGCGCTAATTGCACCCTGGATTGACAGGTCAAATTTAAAGACTACTTTGCTAAAACAGCAATTCTGGAGGCCACATCAACCAGTGAGGGGGAGAGAAAGCACGAGAGAGAGAGGGCGAGAGCGAGAGAGAGATTGGGGAGGGTGAGACCAAGCAGGCTGTCTGCAGCTTGCTGGCAGTTTGACTGCACTGTAGAGTAATGGAGCTGGCAGGGCGGAATCAATTACTGGCCAGTGCAGATTTTCCCACAGGCCTGAGCTTGGGAACGAAGGACTTTACTGCAGCCTAGACAGCTGGCATGGAGTGTCCACTGGGAAAGGAGCCTGCTCAAGAAGAAAAGGGGACGTTTCTCTGCGATAAACTGGTGACAGACCATAAATTATGTTTTCGTTTTTTTTCTTGGGGTAAAAATGTTAGCACTTGTTACCTCTGATTTTCCCAAATTTTCTGCCAGGCATGTTTGCCAAAGGCACAACACCAGAAAGTTGTGAAACACAGTAGTTGGAGAAGACGCAGCCTTGGGGACTCTAATGCACATCTCACGGCCCAGTTGCAAAGCCCTTTTTACTATTTTGTGTTGTTCACAGGTTTTCTGTGGTAACAAGCACACAAATGCACCAATTCATAAAATAAATATGCCCTGTATATTCCCCTGTATTATAAAAACACACAGAGGGGCTTCCTTATTAAATTTTCTTCTAGTCTGTGTTTCCATTTCTGCCATTTCATTCCATTTATTTTGTTTTACAGATGTTTGAACCCTTAAAACCCTCCATAAAAGAACAAAGATACAATAAAGGATATTGGTATATAAATATATCAGCTGTCACCCCTTTACTCATGTTTTGGACTTATTCAAAATATATGCCCCTGCCTTGGCAGATTGAACAGGTAGATGGGGCGAGCCAGTTAACTCCGTGAAACCTAATACTGAGAGTACAAACGAATTTGCCTGGAGGAGACTGTGTCCTGTCCTGTGACACTGGGCCTAGTAAACCACAGGAGCTCTTGCTTTGCACTGAACCATGGCTTCCCCACCCAGATCGCCCAGTTCTGGAGGACATGAGACATTCGAGCTCTGTTAGTGCCCACTGAGGAAGTGCTTGTAATACAGGGTGAATATTTTTGTGAATAAACCTCTCAGAGACCAGACTCTTAATATTGCATAGATCTATTTTATTGTGCCAAAATCCTAATGAATCTCAGGACACCGGTGAAACGTTGCTTTGCATGTTGTCTTTCATGAGTGTTGTAAAGCGTGGCAGCGGTCTGTTTATTTCATTATTTATAACTGGAGCATCGCGCTTCATTTGATTTCTGGGTTTGATCTAAAAGACAAAATACACAGGGCATCGGGCAATATGAATGACAGCCACTGCACTGCCAGGCAGTTTGCGTGGTTTTTGAGAAACAAGCCTTTGAACTGAGCCCTACTTTTTAAACGGTTTGGAAGTCTAATCAATCTAATCAAAGGGGATAAAAAAGTGAAAAACAGGCTTATCCATAAATCTCTGCTAATGCCAGCATATTCCTGTCTTTATTTTACTATGATACCTGCAGATACTGAGCACGTGCATACTTGCAGTCAGTTGCATTGTGCATGTGAAAGTATAATAGTGAGATCAGTTTTGAATACGATATAATGAGGGTTGTCGTTGCTATTCTCTGTAATCATGAAAATCACAACAAAGCTGTATGAGTAGGGCCTTGAATTAGCACAATCCATCCATATCATTTATATGGCAAATCATTATTTATGAGCCATAGAAACTAGACCATTCTTTGATAGTTCTCTCCTTTGGTTGGTGTTACACGCCTTGTGGCGTTGTGCTTCGTGTGTCATCTCAACTTTCTAAACACCTCTTAAAGCATGAGGGTGAGATGCCTTCAAAGTGCTTTCATGACCGTATTTGCAAGTCATGTATCAGAATAAACACAGGGGGGCAGAGGGTTGAAAACAGGAATCAACTTACACCACAGAGTTGCTTCGTTCATTGAATGTGTTCAGAAACTGGAAGGACATGACAAAGCCCATATGTGTGGAAATATGTGTAAAGAAAACTACAAAAACATCAACACAAATTCTTCAAGGGTGTTTATGTCACCATACTGATATGTTGATTTCATTATCCACCGATGAAGAGGAAGCGATGCTTAATTAACCTCAGGTCATCTAAAAAGGGTTATCTATAATGATCCCTGATGAGTGACTTAATAAACATGCTTTATTGGGGGTGGGACTCTCCCATACTGGCATACGACTTGTCTTACAAACTCTGAAGACCACCTAAGAGTGATACAATAGAAGAGGTTATACCCCGCAGGCTGGGAAGAGTGAAAAAACAAAAAAAAACACAATCAGCTTAGGGTGATTCACGTTCGTAACCCATAAAGAACAGATCACTGCCAAGACAAGGCAGAGGCAAGCTGACTCATTGGTGTGTTGATAGTCCCCCGGTTAACCTTATTGAGACCTGCCTGGACCCGTGATACAGTCCTCAGGGGCTTTTAGTCCATCTGTGCTCTAATGACTTTGAACTAGTTAATTTTCTAACTGAACCCACCTTTCCAGGCTGAAAGCAGTTGGCCATCTAATCACAGTCTCTGTAGTGTGCTGCTGGGCTATGACCTTTGACCGTCTGGGGCTACACACTGCTGGCCTGGATGGTGGGAAAGGTAGAAAGTCCTTGATTGTCTGCCCTCCTGAGTTGGAGCCCCCCTCTGGTTTAGCAGAGGGGGTCTGAATGGGAAACTACTGTTCGGCGAGTAGGAGACAGAGAGAGGGAGAGATGTCTGGGCAGGCGAAATGGAAAACAATGAAACCAACAAACAAACAAACAAACGAATAAAAAACAGCCACATCCTCTCTATCCTCACCACTCCACAGACCACAGTGGGAAAAAAAAAGAAAAAAAAATCGAACAGAGAGAATAGCCAGGAGGAAAACAAAGAAACGGAAAATGAGAAAAGTAGGGGGGCTGGGGAGGGGGTTTGGGTAGGGGGGTGGAGTCTTGTCTGGGCCTCAGCTAAGAGAATGGGACATGGCTCTAGAAATGACTGGGTGCTGGAGCCAGGAGGGGTGAGTCAGGAAATTCTGCCTAGCTGGATAACAGTTTTCAATGGACCTGAAGAGATTAGATTTTTTTTCCCTTTTATTTTAGGTTGAGACTCATTGTAGAGGGCTGCATCTAGAAAACATACACTGGGTGGGTCAGGCTGAATTCAATCAAACAGACATCTTGCCGCTGCTAAGAAGTGGAGCGAGATGCAGTTAGTGTTGAATGTGCCCTTTGTTTAATCCACATATGGTGCAGTAAAACTAAATCTGAACAAAAACCTAAACAAACCAACACATAAAACAGCAGTATTAAAAAAAAAACAATACATGAAAATACTGGTGTCATTTGCAATTCCTTTTTGAGCTTATGCTATCAGTTACAGATGTGGCCAAGAACGTGTACATTTCTTTTTTTTTTTATAATAATTCTGATGAGCACAAACTATGGTTGAAGGCACTGTGATGATTTTCAAATCAACAAACCGCCAAGATACGTGGAAAAAGAGAAGTGTCAGGTTCTGCAAATGTCTAGAACGCCTGTGCGTTTCAAAAAAATAAATAAAGAGCATACGTCACAGTTAGTAAAAGTTGTTATCTGGTACAGGTTTGCATTTCTCAGCTTATAAATTACTTTTACCTCCTCTTCCACATTATTAACATTCTACCCAGGGCTTGAATTTAGGTTTAAAACCACAAAGCCTGGCCATTGATCTCGATTTATTCATAACAGCTCCTTCACACAGCAAATTCATGTTCCAGTGGGGCATAGTAAAAACAATGTAAAGCAAAAGTAATGAGGGTTTGCCCTAAATAAATAAACTCTTACACATGGCAGGGACAGTGCATAACCTGATATTTACTGAACCGACCCCCATGCCCACCCCCGTCTCTTGCTTCGATGTGTGCGGTTAGCTCAGTGTCTTTCAAGTCGACCATTATTTAGTTCAGACCTATCTTTAGCAGCAGCTTTGCGGAAGGTGAGAGATCAAACACTTTCCTGGGCCCATACATCTTTCACATCTGTTTTTATTTTCACACTTTCTCCTTTGCAGTTTTATCCAGACCGGGGCTACAGAACTGTCATGAAACTACCCCCCCCCCCCCACCTCCCCCCATGCCCTGCAAACACACACACATAGCCTGTCCTCCTCGTTCCACCCCCCCCACATTGCAGTTGCTGAATGGCAGGTATAAGATATCACGATGGTGTGCACACAGGATGCACAGGGGCATGTGAGCACTGCTGTTGCAGACAGCTCCCATAGTTGACCTAGTAAATCAATCCGGGGGGTTGTTTGAGTTGAACCTGTTGGATTGACAGTGGAAATGTCTGACACACACACAGGCAGTGAGAGAGGAGGCTGTCGGCGGGTGGGAGAACGCTGGCGGAGCGTTGGTCACACGGAGATTGAATTACAGCTGAATTAGATCAGAGCTGTGGGAAACAGCACCTCCTAAACACACACACACACACGCACGCACACACACACACACGCACACACTCAGTCACTCAGGGAGACCTCGGGGAAGATAGAGGAAGGCAGCTGGGCAGCCGCCAGTTTTTAACAAATGCTTGCTTATACCTCTTAGCTTCCTGGCATTGGTAAGGGTGGGTTTTGGGTGGGGAGGGACACCGAGGGGGAGGACGGGATTGTTGTGGGGGTGGTGTCAGTGGGGGGGAGGGTAGTCCAGTGGAGAAGTAAAGTCTGGCCTTGACTTTAAGGCTGTGATTGAGAAAATAATGAAAGGAAGAAACAAATAGGATGGAATCCAAAAAATGAGCAAGCAAACTGTCTACAACTTAATTTCCTTCCTTTTTTTCATATGCAAATGTCATTCCGTGTGACTGTTTCAGGGGAAGTGGTGGAGAGCCTCACTCTTTAACGGGCGAAAGCAAGTTGACAGTTTTCAGAACGCAGCTCGCCAGCATAAACCGTGGCTTTGTGGGGGTTGACTGTGAAACAGATCTTTATCAGCAGTATTTCCCATGGAGTTACTGCACTGGCAGAGAGGAACTGGCTTGCCTCTGTTTGTTACTTTTTTCCCTCCCTGGTGTGCCATTTCACTTCCACATCATTTCGTCTGGTTGCAGCTTTTAAAACCACCGAGTAGATACTCACACAGTCGTTCACCCATTTGAAGTCACTGTCTTGCAGCCTTGTAATTTGCTCATGAAGGGTTCAGAATATACCACAAACTAGTGGGACTGTGGACTCATAGGCACTGGGATACATTGAGATTGGATGTGATTTTAAAATTGCCTTTCAGCAGAAAGACCAAATGTGAAAATGAAATGTAAATGAAGCATTACACCATCGGTAAAATTAATACTGATGGGTAATTATTAGTAAACAAGTCACACTGAGCGGCACTATTTCTGAACCAGATCAGTTCAAGTGAAGAAAAGCTGATCAATGTTACTAATCTGATTGGGAGAAAGTTTGCATCTTAGCATTTATATGCTAAAATAATAGTAATTAATTATGAGTTTTATGTATTAATAACAGCAAACACCAAAATATAATAATTTAAAGATGTATACATAAATTTAGTCATTATTATTGTTGTTGTGCAGGCTAATTATACAACAATTTAGTGGTGTGTTGCTTAATATAAACAATAAAGTTTTTCTTAATGAAAGTAAGAAGACCAATAGAGAAACCCAATCACAAGATAACAACCTGTCTCTGAGCTGGATTTTGTATGGAATATGTACTAATTCAAAGTAGATACACAAAGAATAGCACTGTCAGAAGCAACAACCCTTAACCCAGCAGGCTCTATGGAGTTGGAAAGTGTACAGAGAGTGCTCAGTTTCTGTGAAGAGGCCTAGAGTTCAATCAGACTGGGTTGAAGTGAGTTTACCACCTGAGGAGATCCGAATGTCATAGCAGGGTTACAAGTGTACTGCACGTTTCATGTGTAATCATGTTTAATAAAGCTGAAATAATTTTAGTATTTAAGTTAAAGACCATGCCAAGACGATGAAAGCTCAGCAAATTTATGATTTCTTTTTTCAATATGTGTTTTAATTTATTCGGCTATAGAGACCCACTGTGAGTTAGTGTTTTCACTGAGTCACTAACAATGAAACATAGAACTAGTCCACTCCCTGTTTAACTATTAATAAAATAAATAAACAAAATAACTAATGAAAGAACTAGGCACGCTTTAAATCATTAATCATCACTTTTGAAGGGGATTCCAGCTGCAGAGATTAAACAGAGATTATTTACACCTGTCTTTCTGCTTACATATACACATCTCAAATATTTTTGATGAGACAAACTTGTTTCAAACATAGATTAATTTGCAATGTAATCACACTATATTAAAATATATAGTTCTTCACAGGTACTTGTCCAATAAAGTATCAAGACAGAGAATATAGTACAATAAAAAGCAAAACAACAGGATATATCAGTCAGTGTAGAAAAATACCACAGTGAAATCAAGTGATGTGCACAAACTGAAAATGCTGTTTAAAAGAAAAAAAAAAACATTTACAACTGCCATTGATTAAAAACAACAGTAGCCGAAGTGTGAAAAAAGTGTTTTGTTCAAGATTAAAATAGCCCATTAAAATATAGCCTCCATAATGGTAGAGCAAGGGTTCACCTGGCTACTTGGCGAGCTTTAGGTAAGATTATGTTTACCTCTGTCCTAAAAGAACAACACTGCACCCACTCAGAGAACAACTATAATCATTTTTGACATTTCAACCACCGATTGTAAAGTAAAGCCTGTAAACTTGAAGCCAAGTTTGGAAAAGCAGTTATTGGAAGTAGGCCACCGACACACAGACATTTTTACTAGGAAGAGGATCAGGGTGAAGGCATGCTGAGTCTGCAGAGGGATGTGTCTTGTTTGAAAAGTGTGGGCTGCAGAAGCCTGCATAGTGTGTCTTTCAGCAGTGACAGGCTTGTGACATTTGGAAGCTGTGTGTTGGCCAGCAGTTGTTCTCTGTAATCAAGACCCCTTCTGCACTTGTCTTCTACAACAGGTTAGCAACAGCTATAATCAATCACGCTCTGCATTTGGAAACAGTTGCTGCGCTGGAAGAGAGAGTGAGAGAAAGTGAGAAGCCCCCATGCAAAGCGTGTATAAACCCTCGGTATACTAAAACAAAAACGTATAACCAACCATATCGTTTCTCCAAGCAGTAAAGAGACGTTTAGAAATAAAGTGATGACAAAGGAGGAAAGATTAAATTCAGCCACATTTTGCAAATCTGTCTGATAAGTTCACACATTCACATGTCCGAAAATGTCATCAAAAGAAATGCCAACTTTTGAATAGGATCACATTTGGCTGCAGGGCAAAAGAAAATGTAACAAAAGGTATTCCTGTGTGTTTACAGCGTAAGTGCTTTCACCGTACGGGCATGATTTGTGAACAACGCACACAAAGCCAGACACAGACAAAAAGTACATTTTCCTTGGTGGATGTATATTTTCAATATAGGCCTCAACGTAACCCTGACATCCCAACTGAATCACATTGTGTGTGATACACTTGGGTAATTGCTTGATTCCAATTCCAACTGGCCCCATGCCTAAAAGTAGCAGTAATTCTGTAATATAAACACAACTTAGGTAACCTAAACTGGGGTGGGGGTGATCTTCTTTACTAGGGGAAGTCAGTGAGAGTTGGCTCTGAGCCATATATAGAACTTTATTTGTGCAATGTTTTCTACTTTGCTAAGAGAATAAGATGACAAGACTCAAAAGTATTTTCATATTACTCACAATGATTGTACTCTTTCTTATATAATCTAAGACCTGTAATCTAAGATATTTATTTAATATATGTGAGTTTAGTTTCTGAAGTAAGTATTTCATGCATCGTATAACCTTGTTTTTCCTAAATCGCGCTGGTGGACATTCCTGCAGTCAGCATGCCAATCGCACACTCCCTCAGAACTTGAGACATCTGTGGTATTGTTGTGGGACAAAACTGCACATTTTAGAGTGGCCTTATATTGTCCTCAGCAAAAGGTGCACCTGTGTAATGATATCTTCTTGATATGCCACACCTGTCAGGTGGATGGATTATCTTGTCAAAGGAGAAATGCTCACTAACAGGGATGTAAAGACATTTGTGCATAAAATATCAGAGAAATAAGCTTTTTAATTGACTGCATGGTTTCAGCCCATTGGGTGTCTTTGGTTGCCAGTGTTTTAGCTAGATAGAGAGATGGCAAAGACTTTTACTTTTACACTTTCCTTATTTCCTAACCTATTTCCCACTGATAGCTTGCAAAAATATATTTCTTGGGGAACACAGTAGTGAGCATCATTCTCTCAGCACATACTCAGCACATACCCTCATCAAACAATAAATGCAAAGGTCAAAGAATTTCTCAATACACTTGTGCTCTGTTTATAGTTACATGGGTAGGTACATACATACATGTATGAGAAAACTAAAATACCTATGCACAGAGACCCACAGGGAAACAGATCTGGGCTCTTGGTAGATTAAAGGCATCCCGGTCTGAAACATTCCCATTGTTGAGCCATCCTCACAGTGTGCCTAGTGCAAAATCTGTGCCCTGAAGGGATCAATTATATGGGATCACACAAACTGTGCCATTTCCCAGCCAGACAGTCTACATCAAGACTTTTCACACAACCTGCCTCCTGACCTCTCCTCATTACAGAGGTCATAGTGTTCCACCACTTGGGAGACTTGAAATATTCACAGAAGCCGTTCACAGCCATTTTGTCAAGTGAAACGTCAAACTTTGTATGTTGGTTCTGTATTGGGCTGCAAGCTGCTTTAGTCAACGGCTTCATGTGCAAGGACGTATGACATGTGGAGGTCTACGTATGCAGGACAATGTAATGCATGTAATTATGTAATTATGAGTTATTTAAGTCACTATTTAAGGCAATTTTTAAGTTTATGAGACAGAAAGACATCTTTATTACTTTGCATCCTGGTATTCTGCATACTGTCTTCCTTTTTGAGATTCCATTTCAGCTTTTGTACTAATCCCTGTTTCTATGTCAATCTTCCATCACAAATATTATATATTTTATTATTACTTTTATTTATTATTATTATTAGATTGGTCTTACTAAGACTTTTATTATTGGCATAGGGGTCATTGTATCATAAAGATATTAATTGCAGTAGTCAGATTTTTGTGATAGTTTACCCTGGTAAATGTATCATATACTTTTTGCCCTTTTAACATGGTTTTACTGTGGCTTGTCTATAGTTTTAAGGTAATTTCTATGGGCTTATTAGCCCTTCACTGTGGTTTACAGGACCATCCATTGTAGTAAACATTTATCATGGTATATAACATTCATAGGCACAGTGCATGCATGTTGAATAGGAAACCACTTCAAAACTATTATAAAATATATAATTATCAAAGTAATTGTGAAAGTGTCTGTAAAATCTTTAACTTGCTCTTCACCATCTGGATGTATGTGTCAGTGCTCACCAGTGCCTTGTAGGAAGTGGAGGTGACCCACTCCTTGCTTGGAAAATCATTCTGATGTGTAAAAAAGAGTGGAATGAAAAATTATTGTTTTTTCCAAATGAGGTTGATTCAGTCATTAAGTGCCCTACTATATGTATACACACATGAAAGTAATCTTAGTGTTGAACATGGCATAGGCCAGAGGTTGTGGCTTTTATGTTGTTTTAACAATGCTGAGAGGGACTGAGCAGTGGCCCGAAGGTCGTCTGAATTAAACTTGCTTTCGCTTTACCAGTGGAGATGAAAGGTTAACTGTCAATCAACAGCTTGGTAACTTGACAACAACAACCTAACCAAAATGATGGACTGCAGTCAACATCCTGACACAATCGTTCAGTTCAGATCTAACTTATGTCTAGTATTTTGATTTAGAGGGTATTTTAAGGTCTTCTGCTTTAACATAACCTGACTGAATTATTATTTGAACTTATATATATATACATACATTAATGTGTCTCTCCCTCTGTCCAGAGATCCCTGACTTTCCTGGATAATTTACAGTTGTTTTTCTGAACAGATCAAGTATTGTGTGCTTCCTCTGTCCTGGCCACCCACCAAGATATCTGCCAAGTCTGACACGACTTAACTTGTTTCCTAACTTCTCTACCAAAGCTTGGAAGATTAAGCTTCATAAACCCTGATATTAAAAGTAACTACAAAGCTGGAACTTCTTTATAAGATTCCTAAAACACAATGCCATATAATAGCCCTTCATGTCAGTCAAGCAACAGATATTGTGCACACATTTTGCCCTGTAGGGTAGGCTCAAAATGTCTTTGTTCACCTGACTACCCCGGGTACAATTACATTTATCCAAATGCAAGTTGTTATTAGGTTGATGTTAGGGCTGGTTCATGTTATGGTTTTTGTATAAGAGTTAGGTTCATGATAAATGTAACATGTTAAGAAAAAGCTAATACTCAACTATATTGAAATGCACTTAGTTAAAATCGAATGTGAATTATTGTTCATGTTCAGTCACCACAGGATAGTCAAATATATCACTTTCTTATAGCCCTCAGTGGGGTAGCTGTGATAAACTACACATCATTATAATATGGCAGCTAACCTGTTTTTATAACTGATTCTGTCTCGCTGTCAGTTTTACAAATGGGGTGAATCAAATTTTCATTCAATAAGGAGCACGATATTTTGTTCTGTTATGTTTATTTTTATTTTTTCAAATGAGAGAAAACTGTAGTCAGGGCTGCGCTATGGGTACCAAACATACAAATGGGAGAGTAGCAGTGGGGTACTTTATTTTGTGAGGCAAGATACAGTCCAATTTAAGTAAGCAGTTTTTCAGTAGACCAAAAAGATAAAGAGAAATCATGCAAATCATTTCACAAACCATGGCAGGGAAGAACACAGAAAATGCAAAACGGGAAAGGCACCCTTCACAAATTAAGTAGGTTACTATGATGTATCCTGGACATCAGCTTTTGCTAAGAGAAAAGGGATGGATTTCATAAACTGGTATGTAATAGTTTTGGACAGGAAAGAATAAAGGCATGATGAAGTTGGGAGAAAGGACCAAACAAGTGACTGGAACAACTGCCACAGGGCCTCTCTGCGACAGGGAACAATATATTTTCCCAGCACAATGAAAGGTGTCACACACATTTCAGAGGGCATTAGTATCTGCTTCCTCTCCCCTTAACTTAAACAAAGCTAACCTTCCTCCAAGCAGGAGTTCAGTACCAAGAGCTATTTATAAACAAAATCATCTCCCCCAGGTCCTCCTCCTTTTCGAGTTTCTAATTGTTAACTCATTGTTAGTCTGGGCAACATCTGTCTACACTCGTCAGAGACCTTCTTGTGTGTGATACTGTGCTGTCAGGTCGAAAAGGCTCTGGTTTGAGAGTTTGGGGGTGGCTGATTAATGGTGGACACATTCGTTTTCTGACACACATTGCTTGGCTTCTGAGTGAATGTCAGACTAGCTGTCACACATCTAAGATTATTTGATTGTTTTAATGGATATGTGGAACATAAGCAATCATTAACCAGAGGTGCTAATTTGACCCCTTTTCATGGTGACTTTTTGGGAACACATGGAAATCACAAAGGGTGATACAATATGGTTGAGCATTTATCCCCATTTTGTTTTTTTTATTCTAACAATGTCATGGCAAGTGCTTTATTTTCTTATGTGTTCAAATCTATTTACAATAAAGACCACTTTTGCTAGCCAAATCACCAAATTTCTCTTGTTCAGCTAACAATGTTATTAGAGAGAAGAAGAAAAAAACCTTGTGAGAAAATTGCTTACAAATCGAGTTACTCTATCTTGCCAGCAACCACAGCAAAGGATGGTAACTATTTAAAGCAAACAACATTATTCATTAACAGATTAAGTGACATTGTGTGCTTCTTACTTTATTCGCCATCATGACATAGTACTACTAATTTCAAGCTTCAACCCACTAAATATAGGTGCATTTTTGTTTTTTATTCATTATTAGTTTGCAAGTTTGATTGTCATAGATCTGCTTCCGTAGCTCTGACATCTCCCCCATATATACTTCTGCCTGGTTTAAACCGTGGGGTTGAATCTGAAATTTACATTTTGACTTTTGTGAGCATTCATTAAAATTGATTCTAGGACTGAAGACATTACCCAAACAGAAAACATATATATTCTATATATTTGTCAAATATTTAAAATACAAAATAAATATATAAACATTTATAATAAATGTGCACATTTCTCAATGTGTGTATAGCAATAACAATCAAACCAAACAAACAAAAAAGCAAAAACACCAAGGTTGTATGTATTCTGCAACATTGTGGAAATAACTTGGCTTCTTCTGTAATGTAGAAGGAAGGCCTTAAAATCAAAACAAGGAGCATCCCTCACATGAGCCTGTGTGCCGAGGAGTTCAAGCACGTTTTCTGAAGGAAGTGATGTCTTGTGTTAGGCCTTCACCTTCAAAAGATCGCCTGCAACAGCTAATTAGAACATGTGATGGGAATGAGGAACAAAACGACAAACAATAGCAGCGTGGGAACGCAGAGCAAACTTGAATTACAGCGGGCCTTCCTAAACAAAAAAGTCCCTGTCAACAATCAGGCACAAGCATGTGAAAAACAACACGGCCACAGAGTTACTTTGTCATGTTGACCAGGGACTGCTAGCAAAACGGTACGAGAGTTTCCCGTCATTCATAATTTCTAAAAAGAAAAAAAGAAAAAGGGGAGCTTCTTTTTGGTGTTGATGCATATTAGGCATGCTCTGTTTGGACTGATAAGAGCTTCAGGATCTCTGTGTAATAATAAAAGACCTAGTGGTGACCTTTGGTTGTCTGGAGGAGAAAGACTGAGGACGACTGGTCAGTCTGTGTTGCCTTTTTGTCTGTTATTGATGCACTTTCCCAAATTCAGAACTGTTATCTATTTATGCTAGATAGGTGCTCGACAGTGTAATACCTGAGGTATACTTTACTTACATGCCCCTGTGTGTGGTGGTCATTATATAAACCTAAAACTGAAATGCTGTACCCTAATCCAACTGCCTTTACAATGTCTGCTGCATTGAGTGGGAAAGACCATACTACAGTCATGGCACCTTCATACATAACCTTTAGAAAAACATACTACATTTTTAAATACAGAAAACTGAAGAAAATCAGTGTATAATCTTTGAATGCTTTTGTGTTTTGATATATTTGGTGTTCATTTCTGCACTATTACAAACTTAAAACAAATGTGTATATATACAGTATATATTCACACACACATATATACACAAATAAAGTGAGCTGAGCTATGCATACAGCTTTAACATGAAAACTGTGCACTGTGAAGCGATGAAACACAAATGGGGGCCCTAGGGAACACACTCCCTGGGGAGAGCGACAGTACGCAGAACAGGGCAGCTCAATGTGACTAGCATTCATGTCCGTGGTGGCTGTCAGGCATCCGCCATTAAATACGAATAAAAACAGTGCACAGACAAACAATGCAATTTGTTAGGAACGTGTGTCTTTGACTGCAATGCTACATTTCCGTGTGCGTGTGACCGTGAACACAGGTAAAGGATGGGCATGGCACAGTTTGTTCTCAGCTGCCCTTAATAAGTGGAACTGTGTGTCTGGCCTAATCGTTGCTGCTGACCCGTGCAGCTGACACCAGGCAATGAATAACACACTGTGCTAGGGCTTGTACTAATGACTTTTCTGTCTTGCAGGGAGAGGACTCAGCTGGAAAGCCCCAGGCTACTGCTGGTGTTCAGTTTGTGGTGCTGTCCCCTCTGCAGTTGTGTGTGAAGCAGCAGTACATATGAAGTCACTGCAGTATTATTATTTCAACAGTCTACACCAGCTCCCATTAAAACTCCATTGCACTGCAGGAGCACTTTGAATCCCTCTCCACATGCATCTAAACTATGAAACGTAACTTGTTTATAGCATATTCTTAGAAAAAAAAATGCAATACTGCTTTTATTTTACAGAAAAAGTTATAATGTGGCATATTATTTACAAATTGCATAAGTTTTCATATTATGGATAGCTCAACGTACATGCTTTTTTTTAAGTTTGTGTCTGTGTGTAAAATATAGAAGTCAACGATTCTTCTTAGAATAACCATTGATATTTAAATCCTCAGAAAAGAGGCTACACCTGCCAGATCAGTCTTAGATAAATGAAGAAGTTATAATTCAATTCCTGACATGTGCCAACAGACTGAACCTGAATAAAACGAAATAACTACGCCCCTACTATAACAGGTGTCAGCGCTTGCTCTAGGCAAACTCGCTTGCCATGTTATCTGAGGGTTTGAGACGCATTTGGCAGTGGTCGTAGACGGGAAGTCATATTTTGGATTCATTCTTCCATAGTGTTGGTCAGTGTTCAATAAACACTCGCCACAACGACCAGATCCTGCCTGCACTGCGCGCCGGAGCTGCAGAGCGACAGCAGTGGAGTCCGCACCCTATTGAAGCCCTCTTCGGGGTTTTGTTTCTGCGGATTAGATGTGGGGGTTGAATGCCCTCCAAAGACACTGAAAGGGGAACCCGCGTCGGCCCCTGTCAAATTATTTGGAGCCTCAACTGCAACCCTTTGCTGTTTAAACGCGCGGCGTGCTGGGGTGCGACTGCGGCGTGCACACGGGGGCTGTTTTAATTGCATGTGCAGTGCTTTATAAGCGCAGTGCTTCCTCCAGCGCCGTCGTCATCCCGTCCTCCTTGCCATGCACGCCGCCGCGCCGTGGGGTAAAGTGAACCGTGGTTTCGCCCGCCGGCACACTCACCCTCCCCCCCTCACCACCAACCCACCCACCTCCTCCTGTACACTGGAGTCTGTCGGATGAGTTAGTATTAGATTACAGGTTCACACGCTCACTCGCAGACCGCCCGTCGCCCCAACCAATTGCCCCATTCATCCAGCGCCGGAGCCGGCCGCCGCCTCTGATTGGCTGTCTGCGCCGGCGGAGCAGCTTTCCCACGGCCAGCGCGTGCTGACAGCCGGCCCCACGCAGGCGCGCGGCCAGCCCGCCCGGGGCGTGGGGGCGGGGCAACGCACGGCCAGCCGCTCGCTCATTGGTCTGCTGGGCGGAGTCTGCTGGGGGAGGCGTGGTCGAGGCGGGGGGCCGGCTCGGCATTGGGTAGCTTTCCGTCCGTCAAGACGCCGCGTCGTTTTGTATTGGCCGAGGGCGGTGGAAGGCCGACTTCTCCCCGCCCCCGCCCGCCCCTCCGCCGCTGCGCTGGTGTAGAAGTGATACCGTGGGAAATAATCTTGGCGTTTAAACTGGCGAGCTGCAGTGGCTTGTGACAGTCGTGCCGCGGCGAGCAACCTTCAGCAGGACTGGTTTTGTGCGTAGAGCGAGTGCCCCCGATTTGCGTGACCATGAAGAGGAACCACGATTACAGCTCCTCGGACAGCGAGCTGGACGAGAACATTGAGGTGGAGAAGGAGAGCGCGGACGAGACCGGGTGAGTCTGCCCGGGAGAACCTGCAGCTGCGCCGCGCTGCACAGAGCACGTCCGTGAGCCTGGCCGTGTGTGGCCATCCGAGGCCATCCGAGGGAACAGACCAGCATAAGCGAAACAGCTGGCAACTTCTCAGAATAGCATTCATCTTACTGTAGATTATTAAGGTGGCTCATAAATAACTTAATCATTGTGTCGTATATATGCACAGACACTTGTCCTGTTACTGTTGCAGCAGTGGATTTCGGTTGTCTAGTTGATCTACTGTCATTTAAGTTCAGTGTAATGAATAGGCTACTCTTACTCTACTTTGTGCATTATACATACAATTAATTATATTAAAGTATATATTCTATTGTGTAGTGTATTTATGTATTACCCCACAGCAGTATTAGTTCATGTTTGATCTAATCAACACGCGTTGTTATACAAGTAAAAAAACGTTAAAAATAACAAATAATGGCTTATTGATTCAGATGGAAGGGCTTTGCACCTTAATGGATTTCTTCCGATCCCTATTCAGAATATATGTGGTCTGGACAGCCTTGTTTGACGGCACTGCGTGTTCTTGTTTCAGGAACATGAGTTCTCCGCACGGCTCCATGTCTCCCTCCACGTCATCTCAAGTGCAGGCGAGGAAGCGCCGACGCGGAGTAAGTATTATCATTTTTTTGCAGTGAGCTCTGTTTTTAACATTTGAACATTTACTGTTTCTGCTATGCAGGTTTATCATTTCTAAATCCAAATGCATTGCCTAATTGTAGCCCTCATTGCCCCTGCAGATCATCGAGAAGCGCCGGCGCGATCGGATTAATAACAGCCTGTCTGAACTGAGAAGACTGGTGCCCAGTGCCTTTGAGAAGCAGGTACGGCAGGACATCGATACATATTATCTCAGACTCTGCAGACATTTATTTTTTACTGTTCATTCTGATTGAGACCATATTTGTTTTTTGGATAAAATGGGGGGCATGGTAACATTGATGCTCTGTCTTATACTTAGTGTTAGGAATAATTTAACATATTGTAGTTTTATAATTTATTGCATAATTGGTCAGTCATAGTTTTTTATAAAGCCAGTGTGCCTCAACTAAACTGTACAGTTTCAAGTTGACTAACTTAACCTTTTCTCCCTAAATTTAGGGCTCAGCCAAGCTTGAAAAGGCTGAGATTTTGCAGATGACAGTGGATCATTTAAAGATGCTTCATGCAGCTGGTGGAAAGGGTAGGTATTCAGTTACCACTGTTCCACATTCACCATTTATGTAATGTATTAGGGGGATGTAACAGTGATTATTGTTAGAACAGATATATACACTGTTATTCTCATATTTTAGGTTACTGTGTCAAGTATAACTTTTTGAAATCCTGGCCTACAGTGGAGATTAAGCCATTTAATTTGCCATGTTACAAAGATAGTATCCTTTGTAATTGTTTTGTGTACAAAGGCTGCAGATTTACTAAAATGATTCCTGTTTAAATGTAACTAGTTATTAATGACAGGTTTTACAGACTTAATCCTTATTAAAAAAATGAAAATGGTTTCTGTAGATGCAATAAGAGCTGAATTTGTTTTTGAGAGGGCAGTCACCCAGTTAGATAAAACAGAAGCTAGTTCCATGAGAACAGTCCAGATGGCTAATTTCCATATTATGCATATTATGAACTTTGGTTTTGACACACCCAGCCTGTTCTGGTCCTACTTGTTTTCTTAATCCGGTATCAGTGGGCAGTGCCCTAACCTCGGGGCCTCTCTCTCTCTCTGCAGGTTATTTCGATGCCCACGCCCTGGCCATGGATTACCGCAGCCTTGGTTTCCGGGAGTGCCTGGCTGAGACTGCCCGCTACCTGAGCATCATTGAGGGGCTGGACGGTGCTGACCCGCTGCGCATCCGCCTGGTCTCCCACCTCAACAGTTACGCCTCTCAGCGGGAGGCCCACACTGGACTCGGACACTTGCCTTGGGCCTCAGCTTTCGGGACGCCCCCCTCGCACCTCGCCCACCACCTCCTCCTCCAGCAGCAGCAGCAGTCGGCCTCCCGCAGGTCCAGCAGCCCTTCCTCCTCCACCTCCTCCTCCTCCTCCTCCTCTTCCGAAGCCCACGCTCCCAGCCGCTTGAGCTCCACTCCACACACAGAGGCTGGCCCTCTCAGAGTGCCCCCTAATGGCACCCTGGCACCTGGGCTCCCTGTGGGCGCCTCAGCCACCAAGCTGACCCCACCTCTCCTGTCCTCCCTCTCCTCCCTGTCAGCGTTCCCTTTCTCCTTCAGTGCCTTCCCCCTGCTCTCCCCCAGTGCCCTCAGCCCCTCAGCCCCCTCGGCCAGCATTGGAAAGCCCTACAGACCCTGGGGCACAGAAATAGGAGCTTTCTGAAAGCTGAATCCCCCTCCCCTTGAAGACTGAACGCACCAGCTGAGCTGGGCATCCCTGAACTTTACAGAAAACCGGCCCTATTTTTCATTTGTTTTTACGTTTTGTTGTCGTTCTTTTGTATGAAAACAATAACAGGTTTCAGAGCAGGTTAAGATGAAGAGGCATCATATCTGCTTTTTTGTGTGCATTTTCCCATCTCCTCCCTCTTCCCAGTGATGGTCCTCCTGATTGTTAGGCTGATACCAAGTCACTTCAGCGTGAAACTCCTTTTTTCTGTATTCGGCAGAGTATTGTTGTGGTGCTCTGCCCATCTACTGAAGGGAGGGGTGTTAAGCTATGCATTTGCATGACAATTTCTGCAGGTGACTCCATTAGGGATACAGACATTATCTCAATCCAATGTCTGACAAGGCTTTCCTGGAACAGTGAAACATAGTGTATGTGACAATGTCACCCACAGCTTCTCAAATCGCACATTTTGGAAAACTTAATACATTGGCAATAAATACCTTGAAAAGGGCATCCAAAAGCCAGGATGATTACTGTCTCAACTGATCATTTTCAAAAGGGAATAAAACAATCTTTAATGGTAATTTGTGGTTTGTGTCAACCTCTAGCCAGCCTGGAGTGCCATAATTGCATTTTAATAACCTGTTTATATGCCTGGGAACCACAGTGAAAGACATTTGTTTGTGGTTTTCTCAAGAATTTCCCTGTAAAGAGTCAAGAAGCTGCTTAAAATAATTCAGTGCAATTCTCCACTGCTGGTCAACTGACTGACAGGATGTGAATATCCCTCGATCAGATTTAGCTTCAATCTATTGTTGTCTTCACTAACAGTTCTAACTGTCTGTACATGTAGTGTCATGCCACCTTCATTTGTGCTACTACAGCAAATGTTTTTCTCAAAAGAAAATGTTTTTCTAAAAAGAACAAAGTTTAATTCTAGAATTCTAAAAATGTACAGGTCTGAGACTTGTTGATTTTCACTTTTTTTTTACATCTATTTATACCTATAATGATAATATTTCATAGACAAAATACATTTTGAAAACACATGTAAACCATCCATTTCAGTTTGTATATTTTTGAGCCCCACACGTATTCATCTCTTTACTGAACATAAGGAACATTCAAAGAACAGATTGATGTACTTTTGCTTTTCTGAAGTGTTGCATAGCCATCATACTATCCAGACTTTTAAGCCAAATCACTCAGTGGTTTAAACATCTAAGTTATATCGTGTATATAAAAGAGGTGCTTGTTTTCCTAGTAGAATAAAATGAGTAATATATCAGTCGCAGTTTTGAGACCTAACCCCTCTATTTTCCTATATGAGTGGCATGTTAGTGATGTGCTTTAGAGACAATACTGCTGCCCCAAGGCAATACACATCTACTGTTTCATATGGGTATTTGTATTTTTGTGTTCTTGGAATAAACTTTTTTTATTATTATAAAAAAATACGATACATATTTACATTTGTAAAATATATTTTGTATATTGTAATTGTGAATAAAGCGTTGACAAATCAGATTTCTCAGCTTTACTTTTCCGAGATGATTAGAGATCAGATTAGGTGTAGTACAGGGGTGATTTTCCCACAGGGTTTGGCATGGTACTGTATTTGATCCTTGTGTACTGATCTGTCTTCTCAATAAATAAGCTGTGTGTGATAGCCTTGTATTCTGTCCTATTATCGATGACTCATTCTGAGCTTGATCAGATCCCCTGTTATTAAACATGAATTAATGTTATACCCATTTTAAATGACAAAAACAAATATAAACCCAAGACAAGCTGCCTCTTACTCTGTCTAGCCTCTACCCTGTCTTCCCCATCTTCCCCATCTTCCCCTGCTACCCTCTTAAATCTTTGGACGAAACTCAAAGCTCCAATTGATTGCCAATGCTCATGCCCAACAAAGACAGTTTGCAATCCCCCCCCCAATTGATAAACAACAATTCATATATACACCAACAAATACATGTTGCAGTATTCTAATTTGAGCATTACTTTAGCTAGTTTCATATGGAAAACTACCATAAACATAGTGTGGAGGTACATGTCTTATAAACAAGTCTCACTTTCCCCACTGTTGACCAATGTTTGAATTTTAGGAAGCAGGAGCTACAGTGCAGAGGACACCTTTATTATGACTATATAGCAAAAACGGAAAGCCTGACTCAAAGCCAGGGCTTAAATATAACCACTTAGCCCCATAGCTGTTCTTCTGCATGTCCAGGAAACGATTAACAACAAGGGGATATCCTGGACAATGCGTAACCAGCCCTTAGGTTGAATCCTGGTTTGCTGTGGGAATGCTGTTGCACTAGTAGAGTGGCTCAGAGCCAGAAGGCATAACTGTGTGACTGCGCTGTCAACTCTGAGGGGAGACAGGCTCAAAGCAGACCCACGTTTTCTCATTCTATCATTTTATTTTCATTGTGGAAATTTATGTTCCACAATAAAATAAGCTACCAGTGCCTTCCAGGCTAGTCTGCATTGTACCCATTGCCTTTGAAGAGACGAGCGGAGGGTCGTTTGTCAAGCTTTATGCCATTTCATCTCACATCTGAGCTCTGCGGACTGCTGCTTGGTCATTCAAAGGGACAGGGAGGCCGGAAACAAAGGGCATGACTGATAAGGCTTTGTAGACCGGCTAAGAATGATAAAAGGAGATCCATTCTTTTCTATTCAGGTGTTATGCACGGTGTGATTTACTTTTCTGCTGAAGATATCAGACTCTCCCTGGTCCTGCGATTAAATACTGAAATTATATTGCATGGCTAGGCTGTGACACATTTAATTAAGAAATCAAACAAATTAAATATTAAACATTTTTAAAGCTATCAAAAATGTATTAATCCAGTAGAAGAACCCACCGTTCAATCAGTAAGAAAGAAAATAGCCAATCACACAGCCCCACCTGCTGGTAAGTTGTGGTATTTGTTATCTAGCTCTGCTAAATTAATCACTTTCTCCTTGTGTTGTCAGTTGGTTCTACAAATACGACACTATAAAGCACTTTAGTCTTATTTTTTTTTTTAACCTAAAACAGTGCTATTCGACTAATTTTCCCCAAGTTATTTAATAGAATTGTCTAACAAATGTTCACAGTGAAATATAGATTATGCTCATATTTATTCGGAAGAATTCATAGCTTCATAAAAGCTTTTCTACAATTACATTTTAATAATTAGCATTACACTATGACATTTTTTCAGAATGATGTGTGGCTGTACAGGAAGTGTGTTTACTGCACCCTTTGTTGTGGAATAATTTGGCATGTTCCAGTCATGTGAGAATGTGAGGGGCAGGAATGGTTCCGTGTTGCGTGTCTAACGCGAGCCTGGCGGTTGTAGGCTACACAATGAATACAAAAACACCCCTTTCCGTTCACAGAACCCCAAACCTTTATTCACCACAGCTTGCTCACAAAGATATATGGGGAAATAACACAAGAAGCAAGAAGATGCAGGCAGACAGAAATCTTCCAAGAACCGCAACAAATCCAAGAGAGAGTTAAGTGTGTTACAGATGTAATGGCTGGCATACATTCTCCATCTGGTTTCAAAAGGGCAAAAGCAACAACACATCTGGTCAGTCCCCCACCCCACCCGACCCCACCCCATAAACACACACAAACACGCACACGCACACACGCACAGTTAAAGGGGAGCTGCGGGAGATTGCACTGCTAACTTTTCATGTATCATGTCTGTACTTTTGCAGCTCAATATTCTTTCAGATGCATGTTTGGATGTGGGAAACCCTAAAGTGTACATACACTTCCTTCGCTTTCATTACATTCCTCTTGGTGTATCCCTGTTTTGTTGTAATTAACACTGCTAGTATATTCACAGAGGGTCTGCCTTCATAGAGGTTGCTAGCATCTCTTTGGCCTTTGTTACTCTCCAGCATCTTTTATCACACCATCGTTTTCTGCTTTTGAATTCACACAGGGCACCGTTTTGTTAAATCGCAAGAAAGGTTTTAAGCACAGACAAGAGTGGAGGGCAAGGTTATCTGACAGAGTGAGAAATCTCCACATCAACAACCTATTCTACTCAAGCAAATCCTTGTGTCTAAAGTGAGCAATGGATTGATAATTTCCATCACAGTGACAACCTGAAAGGTCAAAAGAGGCACATACAACCAATTTCTTCTAAAAGGTGGGACACAACTATCTGTTGTACACAGTGATGTATTGACTAGTGTTTCCTTTCCTTATAATTTATTTCATACATTTACTTTTTACCTCTTCTTGAAATTGGATAAAATGGCAGAAAGGTTTTAAATAAGCCCTATTCCATTCCAACACTGTATCTCCCACACACGTCCAATTCCAAAAGGTAAGTATAGTTAAGAGGGGCCCCCATTGCCACAGAAATCGGAGAGTAAACCTAAAATAGTCACATTTGCTCTGCTTACTCTTTGTAAATTCATTTCTTCTAATCGGACACTTTTGTTTCCAGATTATTTGCAGTTTGGACAATACTGCTCAAAAGGGAAAACAGCAACACAGAGAGACCATTGAAAAAGCCAGCTGTGTGACATCGCAAACAGTAATTCCAACATTTGACTACTCTCCCGGATTTCTATTAATGCACATTTCCTAACCAAAAATGTCTCACATTATACACTGATGTCTTCAAAAACAGGACTGAAATGCATTCCCTAAAAGCAAAAGACAACAGTGGTCTTTAGCTCACACAAGAAGTCAATATAGAGGGTGGGGGGTTGCTGATAGTGTCAGCTGGAGAAGGGTGGGGTGGGGTCAGGTTTTAAGAGTAAGTCAGCTAATTAACCTCTCTCTATTGTGACTGGAGGGCAATAAACTCCCATGCTGTGCACCATTCTTTGAGTCGACACAGATACAGAGATAATCAGAGGACCAGACATCGGAAAGTCAGCAAAACTGGCAACTCACAACATCAAAGCCTGTTACAGTACATGTCAGTTTCAAATAAAATCATACTAATAAAAATAAATGCATACATACTTACATACATACATACATACATACATACATACGTACGTAAAAGAAAAAATAGACAATTGGACATCGCGATACTCTTGTTTTTTTGTTTTTTTTGTTTTTTTGTTTATACATATATAACAAAAAAAGGTATTTACAAAACAAGATCCATGTTCACTTTTTGTTCTACATCAAGCAAATCATTCGTCTGAAAGGAGTGCGTCACTTTTGATTATGCTGATAGTGTTGGAGCAGCGTCTCTTACCCTCTGGACGCCGGAGGCTCGTTGTCTTTGCAGTTCTAGCTGGGGAATGAGGTGAAGAATGGCGCCGTGCCTGTCTCATGCCGAGAGCTCTTCCCGCAGCTCTTTGTTCCTGCGCACCACGGCAGCGTGCCTCTCCTGGTAAGAGCACAGGCAGCGGTGAGACACCACAACATGCTCTGCTACCCTTAAAAGACTAGTGACTGCTAACACAATGGCTCAATATATCAACACAGTAAATGCTACAGTAAAAGGCAGCAAGGACAGAAACTTTTTTTTTTTTTTTTTTTATGTGGAACAAATATCACATTTTTGGTTTCTTTGTTTTAAAGAAAAAACACCAACAATAAACAGTTCTGTAGCTGGGTCACTGTTTTTATTAGAGCAGAATTAATTGTCACTATGTGCATCTGAAAGAGTGTGAACTATAAAGTGTTAACCACACCCAAAAAAGATGAGACTTTCATGAACTTAACTTAACTTAGGTTTTTAGACTGTATTGCCCAATACATTATGTATTGTGTGTGTTGTTTCAATTGCAGCTTCAGGATTGTTAAACTGAGACTGAGGAGATTTGGGGGTAAATGTGCATCTTTCACAAACCCCATGAATGAACACTTACACTTCTTTACAATTTTTCAATTCCTTAGAGAGGGGTGGAAATGACAGTTTTTATAGCAAACAAACAGAAACCCAGGATTGTATGTAGTTTATATCTACTTTAGCAAGGATGGAGAATGTAAAGTGTAGTCCAGAGGGGCTAATTGGAGGAGAAAGGACTATATTTGCCAGAATACCATGGGTTGGCATTTTGAACAGTCAACTGCAAAGCTGTGTTTAATGAGGCCCAATGTGGTACTTCACTGGTGGGGAAAAAGTACTAAGGGCACATCCTGCACTAGTAGTGGTGAAATGAAAGTGTTGTCTCTCACAAAAAGGTGACATGATGTAGTCACCATTCGTCTTGTGTACGAATCGGCTGAGCTAGTGCAGCAAAAAGAGACTTAATTAGATCATGGAAAAATATGATATTGAAATTAAACAAAAATATTCTGTGACTTCACTGTTTCTGATTCCCCTTAGTCACATAAGTGCAGCAATACAGAATCTAATTTACTACAAAGCCTTGTTGTTGAATTAAATCCTTCTATCATCTACTAAAGTTTATGATGGGCTATTTACAGTCCGCTGTAATAAAAAAAGATTGAGCCAAGAGATAAGAACATCAGCTAAAAAACTAGGGTCCTGAAAACAATTAGGAGAGGTCACAAAGTTCCGACATCCTAATGTTTCTCAGAAAATATCAAAGATTCACCTTTGTCTGATCTGAGCAAATTCCCACTGGACAAAGTAGTCAAAATGTTGCTTAAATAATGGCCACTGCATTATAATGATTAGCATATCAGCATTATTATCAATAAAGTATTATTACTATGAAACTAACCCTAACTTCTTTAGTGTATTGTCTCAGATGGTGTTAGGATGGTGCTGATAATAGGCGGGCCAAGGTGCTAACCGTAGTGTAGTGTTTCTGAATACACAAACCCCTATTGACTTTCTATTGAAAAAAGCGTGTATAAGCACTACAAATCCAAGCCCAAGCCTCCATACCTTCTCCTGCAGGCGTTCCAGCAGGGCAGCTAGGTAGGCCTCACGGTTCTCCTTAATCTGCTCCATCTTCATTGTCAGCTTCTCCTCAGCCATCTTGCTGAAGTTGCTGTTCTCCTCCATGGCTTTCAGCAGGACATCTCGCTCATGCTCTCTCTTCTCAGCCAGAGCTTTGAGGATCTGGGCTTCCTGGGACTGGGGAGGAGAAGAAGCCATGGAACAGCTTCACCCAAACTCTCTAGTCTCCAATAGTTTTAGGTGGACATCCAAAAATCTTTTTTGGGAAATGAGCCGACAGCTTGGGTGAATACCCCTTGAGCCAACCTTTCCACAAATGCTCAAAAGGGTCCTGAAATGATTTGTTCAACTGAGCAGAAAAACGCATACATTGTATTCAAAGGATTAACCTAATCCAGACATAATGCCCTGGTAACAAAGTCCTTCAGGGACAAAACAAGTATAAATAAAGGGAAAGCATGGCTCACTAAATTATTTAAATAATCCCCAAGAATAGCCAATTTGACTATCCTGTTAACTTGAATCTGACAGTTAAAGATCCACAGAAGGATGAAGAAATGTTATAACAGTAACAGTGCAGTGAAACATTTAGACATCGGAAATCCTTCTATGCCTCCGTCTGGCTGCTTTATTACCCTGCATGGCTAACAACTCCCTGTCATTCTGCTTTTGTGTCTTTACTGACTCCAGTATTACTCCTTATCCCAATATACTTCCACAGGAATAATGAATAATATTATTAATAATTTCCTAATTGATGGTATCCTGGATATTTGTTCTGCATGTGATCAGTGGGTTGACCCGCGTCTCTCTGACACCTACTCTTCTCCTGTCCTCTGCCGCTTCCAGCTTCTTCTGGATGTCCTCCAGGGAGACATCCCTCTTCTTGGTGGCTGCGAGGGAGTGGGCCACATCGGACACTGGAGAGGGCGGCTTCAGGATCACTTCGAATGCCTGGCCGGAAGCTCGCTTGTTAATCGGTTTGACCTCCATGTCTGCCAAAGGAGCGAGTAATTTTAACACATCAGCATGCAGTAAAGTTCCACAGGCACACATTCCCATAATTCTATAGGTGATGAAGATTAAAATAATGCTGATTCATTTTATTTCATGTAAAACCTTTCATTCAAAGTGCAAAGTATACACAAACACAAATAAAAGTTAAAAGACAAATAAACAATACCAATCAAACAAGACATCTGTTGCAATTATTAAAAGTAACAGAAACTGTTACTCATCAAAAGTATCATTATGAAGCTCAGGGAGACGAGATTAAACTATCAATGAAAACGTATTTTCAACCCACTAGAGAAACCTCAATGCCCATTGGCTCATGAACACTACAATGTTTCAGCCTACGTGTAAATATTTATTTTTGCAAGTATTTTTTGTCAAACAATCCATTATGTATTAACAAAATACAAATACAGGTGGCTAATGTTAAACAAAAATGTAAAACCAAAAACCAATAACATTTAATATTAATACTTTTTCCAGTTTTTTGTTTTCAGTTTCCATTCTTGGCATGTCTGGAATTTGCTGTGACTATTTCATTAATTTGACAAGTCAAGCAATTTCCTGTTGTTGAAAAATACTGCTTTATTATCTTATGAAACATAATTTAATGATCAAATACAGATAAGCAGAAACTGTAGTGTATATATAAGCTAAGTCTCCCATCTTTAACAATTGCATTTAAGCAAATTGTGAATTGTGCATTGCCTCACAGCAACATTTACTCAATCTCTTTGAGAAGTATAAAAAACAGTTTGCAGTTTGTCTTTATAAATATACAGGAGTATACATACCCTTACCTTCAAATTCACAGATCAGGTTTTTGCGAGGCTCCGGATAAAAACAGGAGCATATGAGGGAGAGCATGGACAGCTCCTTCATCTTCTCTTTGTACGCTGCAGACAAAAACACCAGCATTGTTAAGACATTTACACATTAAATGAAGAACCAGATCCATTAATAATCAACACTTTTTCTCTCTCTAGTTCTTTCCTGCTCTCTTCTGTCCTTTCCCTTTTTTATATATTTTTTTAAACTATTATAACAACTACAATTATTATTAATGTGTTTTTGGGTTATACATCTCTGTTGTATGTTGTTTTGTCGCAAACCGTTTATTTTGTGAAAACCAATAAACAAAGCTAAAAAAAAAAAAAAAAAATGTAATCCTGAAAATAAATGAATTTCCATTTTTAATAAACTCCTGACTACTGCATGTGCAGCTAGCCTGATTTGATAAACAGTTGTTTGCATTTGATTAGGATCATTTCTGAGCTCACGTCTTTGTCTCGTAGTTGCAATATAATGTGAAAGCAGTAATTGTTCTTTAACGACCTCTACTGTACTGAGGCATGCAGTCATTAAGTGCTTACTTTCACAGACTGACACACATATATGATCATGAGTCCAGGATATTAATTCTCAGCAAATGCCTTGAGGGTTCCTATAATTAATTGATTGCAAAGAGATGAATGATTGTAGCACAGAAGGCATTTTTTTCAATACCGATATATTAAATCGGAAATTCAGGTCTGCACTCCTGTATCCATACACTTCATGGCTCTTGCACATGTTATCAGAGCTGGTGAGATTCTGTTGGAGAATATGCTTACTCTGTCACATGGTTGTTTTTTTAATGAGGATGTGGATGGTGAACTTGCAAGCCGCTGAGTAGGAAGGTGTACAGGCCTGCTAGCTCCTGTCTCAGCCCCCTCATGCAAATGCAGTACACAACACCTGACTTTACACATGGGAGCGGATTTCAAATTGATCTTGTGATTTTCAGCTTTGAGATCAATTAGATGCTGGAGAGTTTATGACATAGGGGATATGGGCAAGGGTATAGATTAATATGGGATAACTGAGTCAAGTTGCTGCTGCAAACATCCAAACGTATGGCCTCCCATGCAACTGGACATTGATGATACGAGAGACCACATACTGAAGTGAAAGTCGGGTGACACATTCATTATCTTTCACCGGCACTGCCCCGTTTAAATATGACCTTCATTAAACCAAGGTTTAATATCTACAGAAGACTGCTAATTTATTCATATTCAGAAAAGCAGTAATCCTCTTTGCTCTGACACACCCAGTAACATCCGAGATTGCAGTGCCTCCACCCTGCCTGGGGTAATATTAAATCTTCGTGTGCAAGATACTTGATGCCAACCAGTTTGTCCATATCGCTTTTTCAGGAGTATAAAAATGCCTCATCAAGACAAATGAATCCCAATTCATCGTTTCACCCTTAACACAGTCTATGATATTAGCAGACTAAGTAGGCCTGCTTTGCTCATTATGTGGAGCACTGGGCAGTTAAATATGGGAGTAGCGTGGGAGTGGGGGTCTGCTGTAATAAACCTTTCTGCCAAGCAAGCAAATGCAAACTCTTCTTTAGCAGGAGCTGGGTTTGCAAGAGAACCCCCTCCCCCGATCAACAAACCCAATCGCACCAAGGTAACAGAGTCCCAATCAGAGCAGCCTGCAGTGATCTGTCGGCAGCCGCCTACAGATTGTCAATACTGATTAGCAGGCTGCTGCAGAGGCCACTGTACAGCTGTCCCCCTGCTGCAGGGCTGGCCTGGCTCCCACACCGCACTGTCTGTCTGTGTCTGCAGCCCACAGCAGCTCCACAGACACCACACCACAGACACACTGCTGCCTGGGCTAGTCTCCCACCCCGCACACACATGCTGCCCTGCAATCTGGCCCTTCCCCTTGACTCTCTACCTATGTGCGATTTAGCCCAGCAAGTAGGAGTCTGAATCATCACTGGGGGGCCTGTAAGAAACCTGCCTGACAGGAAAAGTGCTCCATTCCCAATAGGACATCAATACAATCTGACTAAATTAAGAATGATTTATTAACATGGTCCATGAGTAGATTATATAGTATGCACAGAGTCACTCCGTCTATTGATCTACCTGCTTTGTCTGTCTGGCGCTGGGTGTCCGATGGTGTGCTAGTCTGTGTTGAGCTATCTGTGTGTCTGTCAATATATTTTGCTACTTTTGTCTCTGTGTCTGCCTTTTTGGTTGACCGTTATCGTGCCAGTTTATATGTCTAGCCAACTGCCGCTCCCTGTCTACAGCAGATTGACAGGAAAGATAGACTAGGAGTAGAAAAACAAAGTTTCTTACCGTAAAATGACTTAAGAAATCCTCATGTAAGCATTTTCACACATGATCGATTGGTGTATCATCATTTATGAGCATATAAATCTACTGCAATACACATGAACATGCCAGCTATACTTTGAAGTAAATTGTATAAGTTAAATAAAGCCCCACCTCTTTCTCTGTCTCTCTCTATATATTATAAATACATATGGAAGCAAATTATTTTATATTAATTATAATATATGCCCTGTTAATAATAATAATAATAATACCATGGGCAAGGCCTTTATAACAAATTTATATATATATATATATATATATATATATATATATACACACACACACACACACACACATATACAGATAGATAGATAGATAGATAGATAGATAGATATAATTTTTATACTTTATTTTGTGACACTGCAGCAAAAGAAAAAGCATACTGAAAAAACATGTCATAAATAAGTAAATCGTATATGATCTGGTACTCGGTTATTGTCAGCTACCGGAGATGCGTCTTTTAATAGATTCAACCTATTTCAGATCAGTTGGTTACACTTCTTGCTATCGTTATTGGGAATAATTGTTATAAACCAGTGCAGAAAACCCCCCTGGTAGGTGTGTGAATTACAGTTACCTTCAATGGCCAACCGAGACTATGTTAGAGGCTCACAAAGGAAGCATTCATCGTCGGCGCATTGGTAGTCAGGGGGTATGTAAACGAGCCCCTTCAATAGGTCTCATCTAATTGCACATATTTTGTCTTCAACCACAATATACCGTAACGCCAATCAGCAAATTTCGGTTAATTGCGTTAACTGTATCGCATTCTCCCGATGACATTTCACTATAAAAAAAGACAGGGGTGAGGGGGGGTCCATCGTGTTTAAATAACTAAGAGAAAAATAACAATATCTGACATTTAGCTACAGCTCACAGATCAAATATGGTATTAAATGCAATTGTATAGCGTAGCTGCGTGTAAGGATGCATAGGCTTTGATGTGCATCCCAATCCTTGGAAAATGTCTCGAAACCATGAAGAGCCCGGCTTGGGTGGGGTCTCTCTGCATTATGCTGGAGAAGCATGTACGACTCTACTATTGCAGGTGCGGCGTTATATATAAATATATATATATTCACACACACAAAAACGATTGTTTCTTATTTCCCGAGCCTTTCACCTGTCAAGAAAGTCACGGATGCACGCCAATTTTGCATACAAAGCCTGAGCAATTCCTACATGTCATTGTTTTTGCGGCTTCATCTTATAATACATCCAAAAACGTGTCGTTTCCAGCTAAGCACCAGCCTGGCATCACAGCAGAGCATTGTGCCATTCCGGCCTGATAAAGAATGGAAACCACATAAAAGACACAAAAATGAATGAGACTCCTCCATGAAGAGTGCACAAAAGCCTTGCAATTAAGAACATTTTGCAATTTTCTGTCGTCGTCCCCCACCCTGTCTTTCTTATTCGGATGAGACGGATATTGACCTCTCCCCTGCAAGAGGAGAGGTCTTTTGTGTCGAGGGTGTAATTGCCACACCTGTGTCAGATCTCAGAAGACTCAAAATATAGAAAAATGCATCCTGGCTGGCACACACAGAGCCAGGCTTGTCCTTACCCATTGCAGTTTTGGCCATAGTGGATGGTGCAGTAGCTCGGAGCAGCGGGGACGGCAGTGCAGTTGCAGTCGGCGGCAGAGCAGGACTGAGTAAGGACTGAGTAAGGACTGAGTCAGCAGATCAGGCTCCGCGGGGCCGCGGCACAGGCAGGAGCGCGCGCCTGCGCCTGCGCACATTGCCCCCCCCCCCCCGCGCGCGCGCCCTGATAGGGCGCGCGCGCGGGGGGGGGGGGGCAATGTGCGCAGGCGCAGGCCGTTGCACAGGTGCAAGTGTCACTAGCAAGAATTCACCAGTGATGAAGCTTTTGAAATTACCCTGGTCATGGGTGCCCACTGTCCTGCTGTATTCTCATCCAAATAATGTCAATTAATTAATTGAAACCTTAATTGAATTTAATGCTTCATTGCACTTGTAGAACTGTTAACTCACAGAAAGTTGCAGAATATGGGGCCTTATCGATGTTAATATTTAACTTGACCTCTCTAATGGTTTAAGTTCATGAATAAGTTCTAGGATCTAGCAGGCTTCCCAGGACCAGGGTTGGGTACCACTGCTCTATGCTTAAATGTGCCACCGGATATTTCCAGCAGAGGACGCTCTAGCTTCACTTTCTTCAGACAGACTTACACTAGATCCTTCGAATGTGATGCCAGACACCACAGGTTTCCCCTTTCCTCATACGACCAGGAAACTTTACAGGTTAAAAGTATCCACAAGTGTCCTGTGGAGGTTACTGTAGAAACGATTATGAGTGGCACTCCCAGTGGAAGTGGCGAAGTACTGAGTTGACCGGAGTACTGAGTGTTTTTGGTTTTAGTCAGCAAGCTAACTGGGATAAGCAATAATAAGATGTCCACTCTCTAGATGTTGAAGTGTTACGGAGCTCGGGGACAACATGTGCTGTTCGTGGTTGTGCATACAACCAGACAAAACTTAATGATTGGCTTCAATTGGAGTGCGTCGACCATAAACCTAAAACTAAATCAGAATGTTCCTGGCAGAGATGGTACAGTTTCCATCACCTGCCAAATGACGACGAAGCTAAAAGAAATTGGCTCAAAACCTTAAACTTGAAAAAGCCCCCCAAAAAGTTGTATGTTTGCTCGTTTCACTGTGTTGATAAGAGTCCAATACCCAACGCTCTTTCTGGGTTATGAGAGGCCACCAGAGAAGAGACGCCACCTCAGCAGGAAGGTTGACAGACATGTCACAAGAACAGGTACAGTACTGTGCAAAAGTTTTAGGCAGGTGTGAAAAAATGCTGTAAAGTAAGAATGCTTTCAAAAATAGACATGTTAATAGATTATATTTATCAATTAACTAAATGCAAAGTGAGTGAACATTTGCACTCTTTTTTATATTATTATTATTATTATTATTATTATTATTATTATTGTAACTATCCACTGTCCATCACTGTATATATTGTAAGATATAGCATTACTATGCTGTAGTACTTACACTCCTGCATTTATCTGTAAATAATACTATATTTGCACTTCTGGTTAGATGTTAATGCATTTCATTGGCTTTGTACCTGTACTCTGCTCAATGAAAATAAAGTTGAATCTAATCTAATCTATTCAATAAACTTAACAAGTTTTCTGAGAAACCTATTCATCTTAAATTTTGAAATAAAGAAAAGTTTATTTTCATTTTTGTGATGCAAAGGTTTGGAATTTTACTTCATAAATCACAAAAACAACTACCTCAATGACTGTAAGAGAAAATTATCATCTGAGAAATTCCTGGAACTATCAAGTTCACCTGAACTTGTTAGCTCAGTAAAGCCGAACATGTACCTTTACAAACTGTACCAGACACTTTTCCAAGGAAAAGTTTACATCTGCTTTCAGAACTTTCAATTAACTTTTTGGTACAATTTTAACAACAAAATATCTGCAGTATATGCAACATACAGTATACCTTTGTCCCAAAAACACTCATCCCTAAAGGGTGAGGGTTAGTAGGGTCTCAATATATCCACTCATGGTCTGCAAGGTCTGCAATCAGAGTGAGGACTCTGGGATTGACAGTACTTTCTTGTTTTTCTTCCACTCGACTTTGGTGCCTCTTTCAGGATTTATTGAGAAGAAACACCTTTATGAAAAAAAAAAAAAATATATATATATATATATATATATATATATATATATATATATATATATATATATATATAAAAAACAATTGAGGGGTGAAATAAAAGAACTTGTATTGTGAAATATTATAACAAGAAAGAAATTGTACCTTTGGAGGAACTCTAGTGTTGACCGTAGTTCCACTGGGTAGTGTATGTTGAAACAGTAGTAACTCTCGAACAACAGGCAGAAGGCAGACATGAAGGAAGTGATATGGTCGTTGACAACCTCTTGGTCAATGCTCAGCATGAATGTCCCAGCAGTAAAGCAAGAGGACCCTGAAAAGATTAACAATACAAACAACAAAACCAACAAATAAATAAACTTCAATAACAAGTGCCTCAATGTCAGCCATTGACTAAAATACAGTGGTGCTTATCACATTCAACATAGGACAAGGGCCATAAAAAACAACATCAACCGAAAAAAATGCTCCAATGGTGTACTGATAACCGAGTTGGTTAAAACCATGCTACTGCATTGAATTCTGCTATTGGCTGACCTTGGTAGCAGGTGAAGTAATGGTCAGTATATCTATATGGGCTGCAACATAACCTGGAACCAAGTAACCCAATAGTAGAATTGGATGTCAGTACACCAGTAGATATAGCTAGAGGATTTGGTTACACTTTCAGTGTTTCTGTTTACTTACCACACACAATAATGCAGGGTGGTGCCGGCAACTTCTCCACCTGAACCTCTTGGGCCAGGCATGTCTCCTCAACAAAATGGAACAGGTTCTCCTCCTTCTCACCAAAATGAGCCAGCAAAAGAAGTACCATCTGTATGATGTCTTCTGAGCAACCATCCAACTGGCCTCTCTCTGTCTGAAACTTGATAAGAGCATCCAGGACTTGTTTGTGTTTTGGCGCATCAACACTTTTGAGGAAGTTTAAGAGGCATCTACCCTTTTTATCCACATTGGCAAGGAAGGACTCCATTAGACTCATACCAGTAAGTTCTTGGAAGTGTGCTGCCATACCAGCTTCCTTGAACAAAAAGGGCCACTCTTGGCTGAGTTTCTGGATGCTTGTCCCCTTGTTGTTATCCTCACGCTGCGTGTAATAGGTGGACTGTACTAATTCTTTCATGTCGTCTGTATTGTAGTTCATCTCTTCAAACATCTTCTTCATCTTTTCTTTTTTTCTTGCTGACTCTCCACAGTCTCGGAGAGTGGCAAATATTTCGGCTCCCAGCTGGCACAGCCATATGTGTCTTGAACACTTGCTTTTTTTTAGCTGGAATTTCCTCTGTGTCATTCTCATCTGATGCTGTCTTGCGTTTCATTATCTTTTGGTGTGTCGGGTGTTTAACATTTTCAACTAGTGCTTGGAGTTGCTTGACCAGTGAATGATATCCAGGTCCAACAACATCACCCTTGATGACATCTTGTAGAGATTTTGGAAACTTGGCCACCATTCTTTTGCCTTTCTTTTTGCATTTGGTTGGATTATTATTATATTCATAATTTCAGAAACCACTATCCTTACCATATCTCGTCGTAGTCGCGAACTAGGTCTTCACTGCCTTCTCTGCTGCTAATGTCTTGGTGCCAGATACCACAGCACACCTTCAGAGGTCTAGTGGAGTCCATGCCTCGACGGGTCAGGGCTGTTTTGGCGGCAAAAGGGGGACCTACACAATATTAGGCAGGTGGTCATAATGTTATGGCTGATCGGTGTACTTTAATAAAGTAGTGCAGATATACTAAAGGGTAGAATGAGGTGAAACAGTGTGCTAAAATACCTTTACTTTAACAAAACAATCACAAAAGAGCCCAGCCAACTTCTTAATCCCCTCTGCAGACAATCCTCTGCAAGCCTAAGTTTAGTCAAAAGTCTGCCACTTTGGTAATGATCAATTTTATAAATAACTCCCTAGAGGGTAGTTTTCCAACCAAGGAAACTTTTAATTGCTTTTATGTTCATCAGAAAATGTAATGTAATCCCTAATCCATGAGTGAAGACTGTTGCTTTCAATCAGATCACAAATTAGCTTGTGTTGCTAAGAGGCCAGCTCTGAACTCAGTTTGATGGAGTACATCACTTTTTGAGAAGAGTGAAGGAAGATTATGTTTTAGGCATTTGCAGTGAGATTGATGTTGCCAAATATGTATGTTATACCTCATTACTTCAGTTATGTAGTAGACAAGTAAGTAATTTGCTGTGTGAGGCAATATTAAATGCTTAAAACTGGCATGTTGTTTAGAGATATTTACAACACAGCTCCTCTGTTAAAATCCTACCCATTTTGCTGCCACAAAGAGGACTATCATGTTGTGTCTTCTTAACCTAAATTCAAGTTCATTAAAAGGAGAGCTCTGGATTACAACAAAGTCTGAAGTAATCAGAGGATTGTCTCCTTTGTCATCGCAATAAAGAAGTCATCTATCTTTTGTATGTCACCATGAAAGAGGAGACATTCATATTCACTCCATTAATCAGATTTCAGTGGAGGAAAACATTTTCCTTTTTGCTGACGATTGTGTATAAATACATTTTAGAGCATATTTATTCTGCATACATCTGTAACTTGAGTGTGTTAATTTAGATTTGATTTTGTTGAAAACACCAAAGATAACAGAAATGCACTAGAATATATGATTCTATCTGAGACACAATGGAACAGATTAAATACAGCTCTGGAAAAAATTAAGAGACTACTGCACAATTATCAGTTTCTCTGGTTTTACTATTTATAGGTATGTGTTTGGGTAAAATTAACATTTGTCTTATTCTATAAACTATTGACAACATTTCTCCCAAATTCCCCAAAAGAATATTGTCATTTAGATCATTTATTTAAATTACAAAAAATATGCAGTGCTGTCAGACCTCGAATAATGCAAAGAAAATAAGTTCATATTCATTTATAAACAACACAATACTAATGTTTTAACTTAGGAAGAGTTCAGAAATCAATATTTGGTGGAATAACCCTGATTTTGGCATATTCTCCACCAGTCTTTCACATTGATGTTGGGCAACTTTATGCCACTCCTGGCACACAAATTCAAGCAGCTCGGCTTTGTTTGATGGCTTGTGACCATCCATCTTCCTCTTAATCACATTCCAGAGGTTTTCAGTGGGGTTCAGGTCTGGAGATTGGGCTGGCCATGACAGGGTCTTGATCTGGTGGTCCTCCATCCATACCTTGATTGACCTGGCTGTGTGGCATGGAGCATTGTCCTGCTGGAAAAAACAATCCTCAGAGTTGGGGAACATTGTCAGAGCAGAAGGAAGCAAGTTTTCTTCCAGGACAACCTTGTACGTGGCTTGATTCATGCGTCCTTCACAAAGACAACTCTGCCCGATTCCAGTCTTGCTGAAGCACCCCCAGATCATCACCGATCCTCCACCAAATTTCACAGTGGGTGTGAGACACTGTCGCTTGTAGGCCTCTCCAGGTCTCCGTCTAACCTTAGTTAGAAAATTGGACTCATCAGAGAAGATGACCTTAGTCCAGTCCTCTATGGCAGAGGTTCCCAAACTGGGGTCCGCGGACCACTAGGGGTCTGTGAGGGAGTGCTAGGGGGTCCGCGGCCAAACTCCCCCCTACCCCCCGTATTGCAATCCTTTGGTAGGAGGGGGTCCTCGGTGAAAATCAAGCTGGAAAAGGGGTCCATGGGTCAAAAAAGTTTGGGAACCCCTGCTCTATGGTGCAATCCTTATGGTCTTTTGTAAACCTCAGCCTGGCTCTTCTTTGCTTCTCATTGATGAAGCTTTTTTCTAGTTTTGCATGACTTCAGCCCTGCCCCTAGGAGCCTGTTTTGAACCGTCCTCACCGTGCACTTCAACCCAGCTGCCATTTGACAATCTTTTTGTACGTTACTTGATGTCATCCTACGGTTGTTGAGTGACATTCGAATGAATTGGTGGCCATCCGGTCAGTGGAGAGTCGTTTTCGCTCTCTGCCGGTCTGTAGCTTTGTTGTCCCCAATGTCTGCTGCTTGACCTTGTTCTTATGAACCGCCGTCTTTGAAATTTTAAGGATGGAAGCAACCTGACGCTCACTGTATCTGTCTGCCAGTAAAGCCAGAATTGAACCCTTCTTTTCCTCACTCAAAACTTTCCTTTTCAACTCTTTTGGCATGGTCAATAGTTATTTTTTGATTCCAATTACTATTGAGGTACTATTAGCACTGTTTTTGCCATCCAGCTGGTCCTTTTGCAAGAGGAGTGTTTTTTATACTTTTCCTTGTTAAATAAGGTTTGGTTCAGGTGATCACCTAATCAGTACCAATTCAGTACCAATACCAAGTACTATTTCAGTAGAATGAGGTGTGCCTGTGTTGGAATTCAACAGACACTGAAATGAAATGGCTGCCATGTAGAGATGCTGATTTAAGAGAAAAAAATTCCAGAGCTATATAAATATATTTAGGTTTATTTATTAACAATACACCCACATGGCGTCTAACATCCAGAGAGCAGCAACTGTATGGAATAGCTCCACTACGTCGGGGCATTGACTAATCTCGTCACCCTATATCCCCCAATATATAACCTACTTCTAGTAACTTAGTATGTGACTAAAGTAAAGGTCCAACACAGGTCAAAGTTTTATGGCAAAAGTGTCCAGCATTGACAGCCTTACATCTGATATGACCCAAAGAACCCTAGATATCTAGAGTATTCTCTCTGGTCAACCAATGATAAACCTTATTCAGTGGCTTGAAGAGAAAGTTAAACAGCACTGCTTTTAGGTTTAATGCTCATTATCTACTAATGCTGTTGACTATAGTCAGATAAAGTTGCAGTGCAAAGTGATATCTTAGGTGTAGGTTTGCTCCATAAACAAACAGAGGGCATTGTTAATACGAAATGGAAAACTGGACGTCTTTCAAGACCTTTGAATGCAGACAGGATTGTAATGAGCTTACAGTTTGTGAAAACAAAGCAAATATCTTCATTTCATTTGCTGTTGATTAACATCAAGTCATGTTTGTATCATGGTTGTTTTCATTGTTGTAAAGGTATTTACAGGCATGCATGCATGGCCAGTATTATATATAGACCTGTGATATGTAACTATATTCCTGTGATATATATTCTACAAGTTCTACTTAAACACATTGTATCATCTAAATGTCTCCATAGTTAATGATAACTATAGATAGTTATAGCTTTGCGATGCACTGTTTCTAGCAACTCAGATATCTTTACCTTGCAGCCTGCCTGGTTACTATGGTGCTGTGACTTAGGTATTCCCCTAGGGGCAGCATGGCTCACTGTTATTTTTCGTAATTACTCTCAGCGACCTGTTTTTCTAAATGCGCCACAAGACACAACAGAATAAAACTAATAAGGATGTACACTTTCTCAAGTAAAAATGCTTTAAAAATCAATATATACAATTTAATTTTAACTTGTTTTGACCTAACCCTTATTAAATTTATAGTTAAGTGGCAGGCAAATTAACTTACTTATCTTTCCAGCTTGCCACAGAGCCATCATGGCTGTATCTGTGTAGTATCACTGGTGCTCTGTTTACTTTTTGCCAAGCAAGGGATCAATTCATAGCATCCAACTAATTTGTTTCTGGGATAGGGAAAGCTTTGGTATCTTTTGCAGAACCTTTTATTTCTCATTTTTTTACATAAACTGACACCATTTTTTTGGGGGGAAGCCACTTTTTCTACCTTGGAAATATGAAATGCTGTCTTTCCTAAACACTTAATGGGATTGCAAACAAAATAACGTATGCAGTCTTTGCTGAGTGTCAAACTTCACTTGATTGACTAAATGTCTTACATTTTGCATGTTGGCAGGCGAAAGCAAAAATAGATTATTAATGTTGCACACAAAGCACATTTTGAGCTAAGCAAAGATGGATTACTTTTAGTCTAATTCTGTATATATTTGAGAATAATCATTGTATTGTTTACAGTTCTGCGTGCTTGTGGTCTGAAATACAGGATTATATGACTATTGGTAAGATAACAGTGTTATTTTCACACATATGCAAAGGCATTTCTGTATGTCATTTTGATGCCATTTTAAGGCTGTGTAATTTGGATGGAGATGAGACCTTTCACTTTGAATATTAAACAGTTATTCACGTTATTTCCAAATGAGACAGACAAATACACAAAACACAGAATATATATTAAGCAAGATGGAAGGAATACACTGAAATGTTAGACTTAATATATTTCAAGATCAAGTGGAATATTACTGAAATCTACCACGTGTTGAAGTTTGTGGACTTTGAGGGTGTTTTTCCATTGTGGTTTATTTAATTTCTGTACTCTCTGTACATTTCTTACTACTTTTAGCTCCATTGTCTAGCACTGCAGGGAGCTTGCATGAGGAAAAACACAAGATAAGAGCAACTGGTTTCCTCCTGACTTGACTTGACAATTGTACTGCAGTTGTGCTTTGAAGATCCTTCTACTAAGGAACAGTGAAGTATATGGTGCTTTGGTGTCCA
This sequence comes from Amia ocellicauda, assembly GCF_036373705.1. NCBI lineage: Eukaryota > Metazoa > Chordata > Actinopteri > Amiiformes > Amiidae > Amia > Amia ocellicauda. The sequence goes on from NC_089859.1 coordinate 30,942,969, forward strand.
TTCCAAGAAAATTTACTCTTTGGTACTAGCGAACACTTTTTGTCATTCTATTTATAAATGTATTCATGAAAAATATATTTTAACTACATACTGTAAGGATCCTACAGTTGCTGAAGCTTTGTTCGCAACCATTTATTTTTAAAATAATTTAATAACTGAGATTTGTAAACGCATTTTGACACAGTGCTTCTCAATAATACTTGGTTATTTGCAATGTTGCCCATGTACTATGGAATTTATTTAAGCATGTAACTGCTTACTGAAGCGTTTTTTTAAAACAGTTATGCAGTAGGCCTTTGTTTGTGCTATATCCAGTTATTGTCCATGATGTATCTGCTCAAAAGCCGTGTTACACTTCTTTGAGTGTTCTTTTCCATAGTGAAATTATATTTTTGTACAGCAAAGGTTGATGGCTATTTTATTCTCTTCCAAGATGTCTTTTCTCAGACTGTGTTTAGGGAGTGTCATGCCTTTCCAATGTGCCCTTTCACTCAATCCTAATGAGTGTTTAAAAAGGACATTAATTATGTTTTGGCTTTCTGTTGCTTGTGATATGACGGGTTTCTTCTTTCCAGTGTGTCTCCTTTTAGTTGCACTGCCCATTTGTATGTATGGAACAGGCACATAAATACATATCCATATCCGAATGCTTGTCCCTGTGCACCACTCAAGACCAGATGTTTAAACCACAGCTGCGGAAGTTCAATGGGAATGATTGTATAATACCATTAATTTGGGGAGTAATCATTTTTATTGTGGCAGGCCTCCGCATGTCGACATTTATTCAATTGACGTTCAGATAGCATCTCTAATTTGGGAAGTCGGTGATAGTTGTTATGTGCTGATGTAATATTTTTTGCATTGTCTCAGTGATTGTAATTACACTGTGTAACAATGCAGGTCAGATAATAATAAGAAACATATATTTTTAAGAAAAAAAAAGTTTTAAGATACTACTACTACTGTAGCTAATATTACTGCTACACATAGGTAGATGCAATTACAAAAAGTTATTTTACTGGCACACATTAACATAACTACAATGGTGTCCTTTAAATGTCTATATACTGATGCAGGTTGGATAACATGAACAAACAGGTGCAGCAAGGTTATTGCCTAGTGAAAGTGCAGGTGCAGGTGAGTTGACTGAGAATTACATGGTTGGGAAGGGTTGTTATTTTCATTTTCAGACAAGTTTTTTATGGTGAGTGCTATCTCCAGGAAGAGATAGTGAAGAGAAAGTACAAACAAAACAAGTTTTTAATAAAATCACATCAAGTTAAAACTGTACAGAAAGTACTGTAACATAGAAGGAATCCTCTAATGTCAATTTCCAATAGGACATAACTTCACAAGCTGAATTAGTTCAAGGAAATCTGTTCATTGCACTTGGTGTTGTAATTAACATTCCTTTAAGGCATTATGTCTTAACCTATTTAGCCAGTGTTTTTTTAAATGACCGTCTACATTATATAGAAAATCATCATAGGCAATTGTGATGTATTCTTGTTGGATACACAGCAGGTGTGTGTAGTTCATGTGGAATTACTGTTCATTATTATAATCATAGGACCGAGAAAACTTAAGTTCTCTGTTTATCTTATATCAGTTATGACATCTCATATAAACTGAAAGGTATTTGAACTGCACACATACAAAGGCACAAAAGGTGGAAGCTGAAAAGTACACATACATTACCAGTCAAAAGTTTTAAAACACCCCCATTTTTCCAGTTTTTATTCCAGTGAAGTCCAGTGAATAACATGAAATGGTACAAAGGTAAGTGGTAAACAGCCAGAGGTTTAAAAAAATAAAGTTTAGGTTACCAAAAACTAATGTACATTTCAGAGCTATATACTGTGTTACTACACCCTCTTAAGCATTATTTGGCCTTGTTACGCGCAGCTCCTGTGCATAAAATGTACACTGTATTCCTACAATGCGCTCATTGTTTGAAAGATCTCTTGGCTTCCAGCGTGTGTCATTCTCAAACACATCCGATTTACAGTTTCTCTGTTGCCTGTCATCATTCAGGGCCCAGGGGGTAGGTGCACAGTCAGCTCCGGGGGGGGGGGGGGATCACAGATCACTCAGTTTGGATCGGATTTCTTTGCAAATAGGCTTGTTTTGTTCAGAACAACCTAATGATTAATACAGTATATTATTTGATGTTCTATCAAACACAGAGAAGTTCACATCCAATGATGTAAAATCGTTGTGTATTATTAAACTGTAAACAGAGTTTTCCATCTTGACATTCTGAGCTCTCTACGGGTGTGTGTCACTTCTATCAAAACGTGGATGGTCTTGTTTTAAGTTTTAAGATAGAACAAAGATTTTATACCCCTTCTGGGATATACCTTTAAGGGGCCTTAACATATTATAATCAGTGTCTGAATGGTCATTTCTAATAACTAATAAGCCTTCCCATCTCATCAATAGTATAATCATTACTCATGAATAATAATCATTAACCTCTACATTGCCAATTGCATCTGAAGATAATTTGCAGATAATAAGTTACAAGAAAGGAATGTGAGTTGCTGATAACAGAAGAAAGGAGTGATAGAAAAGTTAAGACAAGAAGTAGGCCATTAAAGTTACTAACACAAACTCCAGTCATGGCACACAAAATAAAAAGAAAGACAAGAATATATATATTTATTTTTCCACCCATAGGTGTAATCTTGCATACAGTGGAAAATATAATCATCATCAATAATAATAATAATAATAATAATAATAATAATAATAATAAAGTTATTAAATTGTGTAAATACTCAAAACAAAACGAAATGCTTCACAGATACATTTTAAAATAAGCAATCTCAAAGCTCAGCTTGACTGCAAATGTGTGAAAAGCATCAATCATACATGTAAGCTTTGAAAATTGCGTTATCTATATTGGGCAATAGGAGGAACAGCGCTGTATACGAAAAACACATTCGTATATTGCTGGGGGCGGTGGCAAAGCTGCCTTATTCATAATTTGTGTTATAATTCATTCATTTCATTAAATGCCCTGTTGGAAACCATTTGGTACCAATACACAGATGTTCGGCCGCAAACGCCACGCACAGCTGGAGCTTCATTTGTCGAGAAGCGCCTCCATCCGACTCGCAAACGGAAACCCATGCGAAGAATGACAGGAGCGGCTCTTCCTGCTCCAGAGGCCGGCGAGGGGCGGCGCGTCGTGTGACGGTGAGGAGCGGCGGCTCGCAGCGCGGCGGCTTCCTGAGGAACACGCTGCACTGGGGGAGGACCTGACTCCCCATTGCAATATTCAAATTGGGCTCCTTCTACAGACTCGGTTTACGCAACCCAGACCACAAACGGAAAACAGTTGGGGGTTGGGGGGAGATTAGCATCTACGTTAAAGTAGTCCCCTTTGTTTTTAAAATCGATGACAGCGTCCCGCATATATATATATATACATATATAAATATATAGATACATGTTATAAATAAGTTGGTGATACACTCTGAATCCAGGAAGTGGTGGAGGTAAGATTCATCTGTATCTTCTGACCTACCTTACTACAGCTATTATCCTCCCTAGGTGTGAAACAGGATCTAGTAGTATGAAGAGAGTGGGTTTGTTGAAATACTATATTATACGTTGTTATTAACGATTTAAACACGGGAGAGCAGCAGGGATGATTTCATCCGAGATCTGTCACAGCATCCTTCAAACCACGTGTGCCAGTTTTGGGGCTATTGTGTTTATTTTTTTAGGACGAGTGAATGGTGTGTGGTACATGTGATAAATGTGTAGTTTGCCAGCATTTGTGACTCGGATCTGAAAAAGACAGTGTTGAGGAATGACTAGTGTATGTATGTTAAGTACGTAGATGCAGTTTGCCACGCCGGGTGCTTGGGTTCGTCCACAAAAACACCCTCTCCGTCGGCAGATATCGCTCTTGCCTCAGCTTGCCAGTTAAAAACCTCTAAGTTGAAGTTGGATATCCGTGCTTGTCGCTCATTTCTATGAGGAATTAGACGGGTTTGGGGGTTAAACTATTTGTTCACGACCAAACATGCAATGTTAACATTGGTTCTGTGTGGTAGAGCAGAAAAAAATGAAGCCAAAGAAACAATGACACGTTGTCAACACAGTTAGATGCACATTAGAAAGTGGTTCTGTGAGTTTTGTTATTTCCGAAACGGTGTATCATTCGCTTATCGCATCACTTAATATTTAGTAACAAGACGTACAAGAAATATAAATTGCAGGCGACCTTTTAAATACGATGCAGTAAACCATCATGTGGCACAGAACGATCCACGTGGAAGAACGATTATAACCGTAACAATGTTTCTTTTTGTTTTAATTGCTTGGTTTCTTTTCAGATTTCATATGATGAACTGTTTCTCTAATATCATACCCTGAGGAATGCATTTTCGTTTGCGTGTTACTGTATTTGTAATAAGGACTAAAATGTGTTCTGGTTCAATATTGTCCCATTTGCGTAGAAGATACATGTCAGATTTGATTGGTGATACACTCCAAGTGCAATATCTTTGGCGATTCATTTAAAAATACTATTTTGATTGCCAACTCTGTTTCTGCCCTTCGGGTAAGACAACCTGCTCAGCGTGTTGGGGTGGTGATAAACGACCAGGCTAGACTTTCACTTTTAAATCTGCAGAAATATTCAAACACATGCACGTTTTTTTTTTTTTAAATGCTAGGGGGAATTGTGATATGACTCAAGTGTAAATGGCATTGCATGACCATGCATATAAATGACAATTAGGCATGTGCAAGCAACGGATTTCAATGCCCTTTTGACTTTCATTTGTAGTGCTGCTCTCATAAAGTGTAAGCAGGGCAGGCACTGACTGTCCATCTAAGAATCCAAGTGTTTTTTTTTTTTAATGATTGGAGTTAATATGTAATGTAACTATGTAAATGGATACAAACGCATTGTCTTTGCTCTATCTAGTTAAACATTGGATTAATTAGTCTCATAGTGTGACACTGAAGCTTCAGTCAGTGGTGTGCTGCCCTGGTCAGTTTCATATAGAATGACTTGACATTTGCCAAGTACTTGATCTTATTTTCTAAGCCTAATCATATCGCCTTGATTTGTTTTTGTTCTGTCATGTTTTGCAAGCTAATTGCAGAAGCTCTCAGACAAATGTTGTCTAGATCCAATAAAAACATTGATAACACCACAAACTGGCTACTCCCGGGTGGGCCTTGAGAACTGGGAATATACTTGAACTAAGAAAAAAAGCCTCCTGGAAGCTGTTTGTCTAAGGAAAAATGGAAAACATTTTTGAGGCAAGGGCGTGCTATTTTTTATTGCACATCATAAACAAATGTATTGCCAATGAATAATGTCACAAAGTTGAGGAGGAACTAAAGCCAACCGTTCCCTCCTGTGGATGTTCTTTGAAAAATGATTTAAACCAACAGAATAAAAGTGTCTACCTGTTAAATAGTCAACCTTTGAGCTTATTGTTCAGCAATCCTGGCATGCTTCGTAGTTATTCAACAAAGGAATTAGGAAAAACATGAACAAAACATGTATAAATATAGGAATTGTGCAGTAAACATCTGTCTACTCTCATGGAGGATATGTAAGTTCTTTTTAGGGTGATTTGTCCAAAAGAGGTCCCCTGTGTGGTAGTTTGAAGCCATTGTAGATGTTTATAGTTGTTGTACGTGTTTCAAAATAAAAATGCAACCGCATATCATAATAAACACTGATCAGCCATAACATTATGACCACCTGACTAATATTGTGTAGGTCCCCTTTTTGCTGCCAAAACAGCCCTGACCCGTCGAGGCATGGACTCGACTAGACCTCTGAAGGTGTGCTGTGGTATCTGGCACCAAGACGTTAGCAGCAGATCCTTTAAGTCCTGTAAGTTGCGAGGTGGGGCCTCCATGGATCGGACTTGTTTGTCCAGCACATCCCACAGATGCTCGATTGGATTGAGATCTGGGGAATTTGGAGGCCAAGTCAACACCTTGAACTTGTGATTCATCAGACCAGGCCACCTTCTTCCATTGCTCCGTGGTCCAGTTCTGATGCTCACGTGCCCATTGTAGGTGCTTTTGGCAGTGGACAGGGGTCAGTATGGGCACCCTGACTGGTCTGTGGCTACGCAGCCCCATACGCAACAAACTGCGATGCACTGTGTGTTCTGACACCTTTCTATCAGAACCAGCATTAACTTTTTCAGCAATTTGAGCTACAGTAGCTCGTCTGTTGGATCGGACCACACGGGCCAGCCTTCGCTCGCTACGTGCATCAATGAGCCTTGGCCGCCCATGACCCTGTTTACTGCTTTTCCTTCCTTGGACCACTTTTGATAGGTACTGACCACTGCAGACACCCCACAAGAGGGAACACCCAACAAGAGCTGCAGTTTTGGAGATGCTCTGGTCCATTTATCTAGCCATCAAAATTTGGCCCTTGTCAAAGTCGCTCAGATCCTTACGCTTGCCCATTTTTCCTGCTTCTAACACATCAACTTTCAGGACAAAATGTTCACTTGCTGCCTAATATATCCCACCCACTGACAGGTGCCATGATAATGAGATTATCAGTGTTATTCACTTCACCTGTCAGTGGTCATAATGTTATTGCTGATCGGTGTATTTCCACTGTGAGTCTAGTATTTCTATTGAACTAAGTGTAGCTTTTTTACGTTTTAATTTGTAATTTATGAGATGAGGAGAATATCTAATTCGAGCATTATTCATAAAGTCATGTTACGATTACAACCCCTTTTTTTAAGAGATGAAAAACAGCCATCTAATAGTGCAATGAAAATATATATATTTTTGTTAACTCTTTGAAAAGCATCCTACAAGAATTGTGATACTACCCCACTTGTTTATTGTTATTATAATGTACATTTGGCATTTTTCTGAACATTAAGAGAAGACAGAGTGGGAGGGTGTGTGAAACCAATTTGAAGGACATTTCTGAAGTTGCCTACTGACTGAAGCATCAAGGGGCCTACCTTCATGGTTCATGCTTAATTGTTCTGAAGTTGCTGAGAAATATGTTAATTGCAGCTTGTCAGGTGATGGATTTGCTTGATTAATTTTGACGTCTCCCTGATCTGAAGGTCAGCATGGCAGCAAGATTTTTCATGCAGTGGATCTGACACTCAATGGTTTGCGACCTGGAGTTATTCAATTAACTTCTGGCTCAGACAAAAGGCACTTACATGTTATTAGTAGCAGTTCCAATTAAAGTGGAGGTAGTCCTTGCCTTTTAATCCCCAGGAATCCTGAATTCTACCTCCTCTGAATCGTCCTACCGTGCCGAGTCAAATGCAGTGCCAAAGTATCATTGCTTTAGTTGGCTTATCAAATCGTACATGTTGCTGCGGAGAAGTCTAGTCAGGGGATTAGGATATATCCGAGTGTAGTGTGTTTAATTTATGAAGTTTATGGCAGTAATCATTTGTGAACACCCTTTCTCCCCCTCCCTCCCTTGTGCTTGCTTTGTATGTGGAGCCTACTCATTAATTGCCCTTGGAAAAACTAACAGTGCTTTGACTAAGATGTAAAAAGTTTATTCTAAAGGATAGCTTCCAGAGTGTCTGGTCAATGTGTAGGTTGAACTGGCGGTGCTGGTTTCTTGTGCTGGCAAACAGTCAACCCTGTAGCTTCCTGTGTGCCTTCTGTTTTATCAGTGAAAGATGTTAGGTCTCTCTTCAATGGCACATTTGCACAGTGTGTGACTCAGCAGTGCATGACTTGTGTGTTTATCTGTCTTGGTCTCTTCTGTCTTGGTACAAGAGCTGATGATAACATAGAGGGAATCACCTATTGTCAATTTCCAATAGGACATAACTTCACAAGCTGAATTAGTTCAAGGAAATCTGTTCATTGCACTTGGTGTTGTAATTAACATTCCTTTAAGGCATTATGTCTTAACCTATTTAGCCAGTGTTTTTTTAATGACCGTCTACATTATATAGAAAATCATCATAGGCAATTGTGACTCAATTGTGAGGTTCATTATTATTATAATCCTAGAACTGAGAAAAGTTGAAAAGTACGCATAGGTTGATATTTATTTAAGTTAGGCCTATTTACAACAGTTCTGACTGTTTTTGTTCAAAGCTCATTTCAGCATCATGAGGCAGGCTTTCGGAGTAATCTTGCATACAGTGTAATACAACACTGCTTATATCTTGTAAGTTGCCCTGGATAAGGGTGTCTGCTAAGAAATCAATAATAATCAATCATTCATAATAATAACTCTTAAAATATGTATATACCCAAATATTTGTTTCACAAATATATTTTAAAATAAGCAATCTCAAAGCTCAGCTTGACTACAAATGTATTTAAAAGTATCAATCATACATGTAAGTTTTGAAAATTGCTTTATCTACAGTGAGGGAAAAAAGTATTTGATCCCCTGCTGATTTTGTATGTTTAACGAATTAACGTTTAACGTTTGTACGAATAACAACAACAAAATCCAGAAAAACGCATTTCAAAAAAGTTATAAATTGATTTGCATGTTAATGAGGGAAATAAGTATTTGATCCCTTATCAATCAGCAACATTTCTGGCTCCCAGGTGTCTTTTATACAGGTAACGAGCTGAGATTAGGAGCACTCTCTTAAAGGGAGAGCTCCTAATCTCAGCTCATTATCTGTATAAAAGACACCTGTCCACAGAAGCAATCAATCAATCAGATTCCAAACTCTCCACCATGGCCAAGACCAAAGAGCTGTCCAAGGATGTCAGGGACAAGATTGTAGACCTACACAAGGCTGGAATGGGCTACAAGACCATCGCCAAGCAGCTTGGTGAGAACACAAAATAACTGTCAGTCTCCCTCGGTCTGAGGCTCCATGCAAGATCTCACCTTATTGAGTATCAATGATCATGAGAACGGTGAGGAATCAGCCCAGAACTACACAGGAGGATCTTGTTAATGATCTCAAGGTAGCTGGGACCATAGTCACCAAGAAAACAATTGGTAACACACTACGCCATGAAGGACTGAAATCCTGCAGCGCCCGCAAGGTCCCCCTGCTCAAGAAAGTACATGTCCAGGCCCGTCTGAAGTTTGCCAACATCTGAATGATTCAGAGGAGAACTGGGTGAAAGTGTTGTGGTCAGATGAGACCAAAATCAAGCTCTTTGGCATCAACTCAACTCGCCGTGTTTGGAGGAAGAGGAATGACCCCAAGAACACCATCCCCACCGTCAAACATGGAGGTGGAAACATTATGCTTTGGGGGTGTTTTTCTGCTAAGGGGACAGGACAACTGCACCGCATCAAAGGGATGATGGAAGGGGGCCATGAACCATCAAATCTTGGGTGAGAACCTCCTTCCCTCAGCCAGGGCATTGAAAATGGGTCGTGGATGGGTATTCCAGCATGACAATGACCCAAAACACACAGCCAAGGCAACAAAGGAGTGGCTCAAGAAGAAGCACATTAAGGTCCTGGAGTGGCCTAGCCAGTCTCCAGACCTTAATCCCATAGAAAATCTGTGGAGGGAGCTGAAGGTTCGAGTTGCCAAATGTCAGCCTCGAAACCTTAATGACTTGGAGAGGATCTGCAAAGAGGAGTGGGACAAAATCCCTCCTGAGATGTGTGCAAACCTGGTGGCCAACTACAAGAATCGTCTGACTTCTGTGATTGCCAACAAGGGTTTTGCCACCAAGTACTAAGTCGAAGGGGTCAAATACTTATTTCCCTCATTAACATGCAAATCAATGTATAACTTTTTTGAAATGCGTTTTTCTGGATTGTTTTGTTGTTATTCTGTCTCTCACTGTTAAAATACACCTACCATTAAAATTATAGACTGATCATTTCTTTGTCAGTGGGCAAACGTACAAAATCAGCAGGGGATCAAATACTTTTTTCCCCCACTGTATATTGGGCAATAGGAGGAACAGTGGTATACAAAGAAAACCACATTCGTAAATTGCTGGGGGCGGTGACAAAGTTGCATTATTATAACAAATAATTCATTCATTTAATTGAATGCCCTGTTGAAAACCATTTAGGACCAATACACAGATCATACATTTATTTAACATAAAGTTATCAGTGGAAGATGTCAGTCCTCTTCAATGGCACATTTCCACAGTGTGACTCAGCAGTGCATGACTTGTGTGTTTATATGTCTTGGTCTCTTCTGTCTTGGTACAAGGGCTGCAATGATGGGATGACTTAACACTAAATGATTTCTACATTGGGATGGTATAAAAAAAAAAAAGGGAAATTTCAATTTTTTAGTTTTGCAAATCTCAAGTTGTAGGTTGATAAAAGCAAACATCCATCTTAAGTACTATATGCAAACGCTGGGAGCTCCAGTGACATCAATATATTTTAAACAAGTGTATTTTGTGGTAGCAAAACCCTGACAGTTACTTACAGTGGAATATTTTAAGATCAAGCTATCCCATATCATTACATCTTAAGAACCGTCCATTTATGTAAACTGCTTTTCTAAACAATCCCTGTAAATTTAGATTGTTTCCTTTGCCAGTTAACCACTTTGATTACATATGCTGAATGTACAATAGTGAAGTGAATAATGACAACCATAGCGAATGCCTTTTTCAGGAACTGTCACTGCCAAAATCAAGGGAACAAGGTAGTCAACAGTAGCTAAAGGCCACTAAACGTTCAGCGGGCTGTGCTGTAGGATGAAGTTGCCCGTAGCCGCGGGTCCGGCGTCCGGCGTAAAAAAATGATATACCAGTATTCATTTACGCACCGGTTTGGAATTTTACTATACCTTCAATATCGGTATTTTAAAGTTTTGAATAATTTACTATTTACTGTGTCATTGAGTCATACAATTCAGCTACCAATAAACTGTATCGTGTTCGCGTATCTGGAGACTGCGCTGTCTGACATGAGACGCATCTGGTCACAAAACGCCGATAGTGTTCATGTAACGCATATTTCCACAGATCTGCGCAGCTCTGCACAGCTCCACCAATGGTATAGGTTGGTAAATAGCTAAGTTGTCTAATGACATTTGCTAACAAACGTTGGCTTTTGGACTGACTGTGGGGCACAACCAAAACGAGGAAAATGTAAAGTATTGTACAAAGAGGATTATATTAGATGTTGTATTATATCCAGTCACTCCATCGTTTGTCTGTATTTTTGGACTTAGGCCTAGTATTCAATTACTAATAGTTGCTCTGGTCCTTATGGTAGGGCTTACACAACAAAGAGGGACACTAATCCAAACGTACAGTAATAATACACCAACAAGAAACAAAATAAAGTCACAAGACCATGCATTAGTGTGCCTGAAAGCTGCAGCTTTAGAAAAGATAATTAATCTGCCCATGTGCATGAATACTTAACTCTTAGTGGTTGATATGGATTCCTGTGACAATGTATTGAGTTTGCACTGCCTGTGGTCTCTTCACTAGCATTGCTGGTTTTCCATAAATTAATGAGAGCATTATCTTAATGCTAAACCAGATTGCAAATTAATCTGCCATTGTATAGAGCCAGTACCAGAAGGCTTTTTAATAAAATTTAAAAACTAGGTGTGGCTATGTCAAGTTTCATGAGCTTATTTCTATGGATAGGCTTATAGACTTCTGAGTTTGCACCTTGACAAACCTGAAATGGATCAAATTACTATTCTGTACATTCCATGTCCAAAACCAGCTTAGCTGCACTTGTGTTTCGGTGTACTTACATGTCTTTTAGAAGATATTTGTAACTGAACTTGATCCTCTAAAAGATGTTGCTTAGTTTATGGTTATGTGGTGACGGTATACGAGGTTAAAACTAATGCCATTGTCTAGACAAAATTATTTCCAATTTTCCTGAAGGAATGTTCTTGTGTGTGGGGAGGGTATTCATATTTATTTTTAAATCTGACCTAAGGCATAGTTAATTTAACTATATTGTTTTGAATTAATGCAGCCTTTATATATTGTATTGCAAAGTTTCATGAAGACTTAACTCATTATAACCAATATAAAAAGGCAAACCATGAAACAACCCAAAAAAAATCCTATAGAAATGTTTTGTACACCAAAGATTTGAGACTTAAACATTTCATTGGTTCTTTTTCAGGTCTCCCTGTGGACCAAGCAGTTAATGTGGAGTCTTGGCTGAGCTTTGCAAAAGATTGTCCCATTGCTCAGCCAAGTGTCAGACATGGCCAAAGGTGCTGACACAGCCTCAAACAGCTCTGTGCGGCTGAAGAAGGAGATCTCCTTGCTGCATGGGGTCTGTCTGATCGTGGGGAACATGATCGGATCTGGGATCTTCGTCTCGCCCAAGGGTGTCCTGCTGTACAGCGGCTCATATGGGCTCTCGCTGCTGGTGTGGGTGATTGGAGGCATCTTTTCTGTGTTTGGAGCGCTTTGCTACGCAGAGCTTGGAACCACCATCAGGAAATCTGGAGCCAGCTATGCCTACATCCTGGAGTCTTTCGGGGGCTTTTTGGCCTTCATCAGGCTATGGACCTCCCTAATGATTGTGGAGCCAGCGTGCCAGGCGGTTATTGCACTTACCTTCTCCAACTACCTTGTGCAGCCCTTCTACCCCACCTGTCATCCCCCCTATGATGCCGTGCGACTCATAGCCGCTGCGATCATAGGTGAGAGGAACTCTTTTTAGACATCAAATCTCAGATAGGGGAAATGAATAAAACAATGCGTGGCAAAGGTTTGTGTCTGTTTATCCTCAGTGAAGTAATGCCTGTCAGTGTTAGTGACAATGTCAGTGTTCCAGTTTCAGGTATTTTGGCATAAATTTCACAATTCAGTTTCTGATGCATGCAAAGTATACCACCGAGTGTTCTTGGTGTAATATCAACATAGGCATTCAAACACAAGATTGAAAACGAGATTACTGCATATCCAGTTCAAGCACTATTTAAGTACAATTCTAGCAATTAATTCCCACACCCCTTGTGTGTACTAGTCTCTCTCAAAGGCTAACTATACTTTAAGTACTTGCCAAATTCCAATAGTATAAAGACTGAATGAAGGCTTCAGATTGAGATCAGCTCAAATGTTCCAAAAAACAAAAAATGGTGTTGGCTTAGAGTATTCTGTTGTAACCCTGAACATGATCTGCAGTGTGTTGTGCTCCTGTGGTTTTAAAGTTCTACTTGGCAGTGATTTGCATTGGGCCCGTGTTTGCTGAGAAAATGGGCTGGGAAGTGTTTCCAGCAGAATGCGACAGGTCTTAAATTACAGTGCAACAGTGATGGATTTGTCAAATTCCAGTAGCTAGTTCATGAACGGTAAACAATGGCTGTGCCTGTGGACTTGATTGGGGTCTGCTCTCTCTCATTGTGATGAGCACTGCCGTTCCTGTGCCCAATCTAAAGTTAACCACTAAAAGGAAAGGCCCAAAACTGCTTTAAGACAAAAGGATTATGCTTGAAATGGTCTTATCACTGTATATTTGCATATCGTGTGCAAAGTGTGATTTAAATTCATAATATAACTCTAGGCAGTACCTTTCATCAGTATTGTTTTAGGGCAGTTTTAAAATAGTTTTTCCTATACTGGCTTATATCCTGTCAGTGACATGAACATTTTATTTACACTTCCCTAAGACGCCCCTAAAGTTAATGTTTAAATAAGACTGGGCAGGTGTATGAACAATAATCCATAGAATACTACAAACGTATAGGGGAAAAAAAGGAAAAACAAAACTATAATTTTTATGGTCTGTGCATAGGGGAATGTTGGCTTGATGGATAGACTGTATTTTCCAATGCAAATTATGCTTTCGTATCTGACATCAAGCCTGAAAATGAAGGTTAATAGATAAATTAGTAGTGCTAAGCATATACACCGATCAGCCATAACATTATGACCACTGCCAGGTGAAGTGAATAACACTGATAATCTCGTTATCATGGCACCTGTCAGTGGGTGGGATATATTAGGCAGCAAGTGAACATTTTGTCCTGAAAGTTGATGTGTTAGAAGCAGGAAAAATGGGCAAGCGTAAGGATCTGAGTGACTTTGACAAGGGCCAAATTGTGATGGCTAGATAAATGGACCAGAGCATCTCCAAAACTGCAGCTCTTGTTGGGTGTTCCCTCTTGTGGGGTGTCTGCAGTGGTCAGTACCTATCAAAAGTGGTCCAAGGAAGGAAAAGCGGTGAACCGGCGACAGGGTCATGGGCGGCCAAGGCTCATTGCTGAAAAAGTTAATGCTGGTTGTGATAGAAAGGTGTCAGAACACACAGTGCATCGCAGTTTGTTGCGTATGGGGCTGCGTAGCCACAGACCAGTCAGGGTGCCCATGCTGACTCCTGTCCACTGCCAAAAGCACCTACAATGGGCACGTGAGCATCAGAACTGTACCACGGAGCAATGGAAGAAGGTGGCCTGGTCTGATGAATCGCGAGTTCAAGGTGTTGACTTGGCCTCCAAATTCCCCAGATCTCAATCCAATTGAGCATCTGTGGGATGTGCTGGACAAACAAGTGCGATCCATGGAAGCCCCACCTCGCAACTTACAGGACTTAAAGGATCTGCTGCTAACGTCTTGGTGCCAAATACCACAGCACACCTTCAGAGATCTAGTGGAGTCCATGCCTCGACGGGTCAGGGCTGTTTTGATGGCAGACTGGGGACCTACACAATATTAGGCAGGTGGTCATTATGTTATGGCTGATCGGTGTATATTTCACTGAACTGGAGGAAGACCAATCTCGTACAGAGCAAAATAGATGTTACGTTAACCTGATGCCATTGAATGACTGGATTACTACACTATTTATAGGTTTAAGCTCCTGCATTAAATGCGTTCATTTGGAAAAGTAAGAATTAATGTAAATCCTTATAGATAAGTGATTGACTTGTTTTTCGTAGAAAATACTTAGTTTTTGCTGACAACTTGTTTTTGACTCAATGAGGCATGGAGAGAGCAACGGGCCAAATGGCCCATAAAGTACTCTGGAAATTATTCTTAATTTAGAAATTGTTAGTGATCTGTTAAAGATACAGTTACAGGTCAGTAGTCTTCATAGTCACATTTTTGCATGTCATCTGTATTCTAGTCCTTCTAGTTAAAAATAAATCGGAATACAGATAAATGTTTAAATTACTTTTGCCTTCTTGCCAGCTGTCTTATATACCCTAAACTGTTTGGCTCTTTGATTTATATTTGAATTTAATCTGAAAATTTATTTGAAGAAAAAAAGCATCAGAAAGCCACGAGCTGTGTAATACAGAAAGCTCTAGCTTGGCTGATGCATCATGAGGGGAGTGGACAAATTGCTAATCATTTTCATGTGTAACTGTTTAAGTTCAGCACCTTGCTACAGTAAACATGTTAATCCACATTCTCTGTGTTGAAAACTTTCAAATCCTTTTTG
Organism: Amia ocellicauda; assembly: GCF_036373705.1. Lineage (NCBI taxonomy): Eukaryota > Metazoa > Chordata > Actinopteri > Amiiformes > Amiidae > Amia > Amia ocellicauda. The sequence continues at coordinate 30,958,297 of NC_089859.1, forward strand.
TTTCAGGGTAGAATAGGTCTGTAAAGTGTTCTGCAGGACCCCGCTAAACAAGAATGATGCTACACAGTGCCAGGCCTATTTTTTCATGAGATCTACCTTACTTTAAACTTCCACACATCAGACTAGAGCAAATACTCTCTCTCCAATGCACTGCATGTTTCTACAAGGCTTTGTGAACAACAGACCCTGCTATGTAGAAATATGTACGCCTATTATTGTTAATCTCAGTTATTGAAATGTTTTGCAATTTTGTCCTTTTCAAGCAGAATTTGCTTACTTTCAGAGCAATACATACAGACTAACATATCTTTCCTGTTTGAAATATCAAAGCAGAGGAAATTAAAATAATATCTTAAGATCAACTTTCATAATGTCTCTTGTTTTGCAGCCTGCAGGGAAGTTTTCAACTTCCATCTTCTCTTTACCACAGATGTCTTCAGAGAGACTGATTTCATGTAGTTAAGAGTGGAGTCGGAGTTAATGCACTAGTGCTGACTGAGCATTCTTTGGGAATTCATGTTCAAAGTGAAGTTGGTTTAAGTGTCTATAGTATACTAATGATTCCTAACCAGCTTGCTGTGGCACATTGGTGTACCATCAGGCATAAACGGTTGGTAGAGAATTTATGAAAAGTTGCACATGAGAAAGGTAGTCTTATAGTTATTAGACAATGATTGGTGTGCCACAACATTTAACATTTAAAGTTATGTAGATTCTTTGTTGAATTACTTCAATAGGTTACCTACTGTCTTTAAACATAAAAAATCTTAAATTCATACAGGGATACACATTAATAACCCTGACACCAAAATAATAATCAGAATCTTTATTCTTTCTTGTGAGGCTACAGTGTTGAATGGTGAGACTATATGCAATACACAATTGTATTACATCAGTAGGTTACCTACCCAACTTTAGGCCCTGACATCCCAAACCCCCATTCTAGACAACCGCAGTTTCTGGTTAGACCATAAAAACACAGCCCCATCCTTAACAATAGCCCAAGTGAACTGGGGAATCTAATCATAACCCTGGCTTGGCCCAAAATGTAACCCAAATATGATTTTGACCTTTTAATTTAAGTGGATTACCAAGCTATATTACTCAAAATAATACATAATCATCCTAACTGTAACTGTAAGACCATTCCTACCTTCATCTGTACCTAATTAAAACCCCAAAAATATATATATATATATTCTCTGTCAAAATTGTATTTAAAAATCTAAATGTTCAGTTATATTCCGAATGTTTATTCCAAAATGTGATCCTGCATTACAGTGTTGACCTTATCCTATAGATGATATTACATCAAACCCACTCCTAATTCAAATTACCATCGTCAATTTTGTGTGATCCTTGATAAAGTTACACAGTTCGGTATTAAGTGACTCTGGACAAGCCCGAGTTTCTCACATTGTTATGTTGAGTAAGTATGTGTTCGGTTTGAAAAGGTTGGGAAACACTGTTCTGCAATATAATGAAATGAATTATGGAAACGTCTAAATTAACAATAGGATGTACTTTTATCTACAAAAGTCATGGAACATGTGCTTCAGACATTAACAGACTACCTAGGCTGGGCACAGGGCCAAAATCAGCTATAGGTTGATGAGGTAGAACAGGGTTGGGTAACTCAAAGCTGAAAGGCCCAAAGGTTTTAGTTTCGGCCTAGATCTAAATTTTCTTAATTGATCTAATTTGGATAATCAAGTAAAATCTGCCATTTCCAAGTATTAATCATTTGCTAATTGAAAGGTATATTGAAAACCTGCAGAAATTCACCCCTGAGGACTGTAGTTACCCATCCCTTTATTCACCCATGGGTAGGCTGTCCACTGGGTAGGTTTTTAAATTGCTGTTTCCTCGGATTCCTACTCCACTTGAGGTCCAATCCAGACTTCAAGAGGAACAGCATGCTTGGTTAAACACTGGCAAGCGTTCATGTAATTGTTGTGCTGTACTGATGGGTTCTGTTTGTGTTTCCTGCTCCCCAGTTTTGCTCACCTCTGTGAACTGTATGAAGGTAAAGTGGGGGGCGATACTGCAGGTCGTCTCCACTGTGGCCAAGGTCCTCGCCTTGATTGTCATCATTATCGCCGGCCTGGTGAAGCTTGGCCAAGGTAAGGCCCTCTTGCTGTGACCATCCCTTGCTCGCAATTTTGAATACTGAAGTCTTAATAGTTTCCAGCTTCTTCTAGCGAAAGTGTTCTGAATTGGGAAGGAGACATGTAGGTTACAGGTTAGAAGGCTGAAACTCACCATCAGTCAAGTTTGAAAAATGCATTGTTTTTGATTGAAACCTCATCCATCACAAGGTATGAAATGGGTGAATTTATCTTCAGTTTTCCTTAATTTGCAAAGCCCTAACTAAATCTGCACACTGGGGAAGGAAAAGTGCTCCTGGGCATGAATTAAGATTATTAATCATCAATTAAAGCATAATATTGCATAATACACCCTGTGGAAAATGTGCAGAGATTCATATTGATGTTTTTCAAATGTTACTGGAGCTAGCCCTTTGTATTAATTCAGGATATTGCACATGCAGCTGCAGCACACTTGTCAGTGATAATAGGATATTTGGATTTGCATTTACATGAACAGTAAGCGTGGCTTACAGGAGATTTCCATTGTAGATGGCGGCAACTCCCAAAGCCACTTTTGTTTTTTTTTTCCCAATTTTTTTTTTTTCTCTTGGCTGCATTTGCCTATACCCCAGTAGATTGTGATGCCTTAAATCTCTTTTGGGAGGATTTGAAGATTTTGCAAAGTGGGCCTTATATTGATCTTACTTTGTTTCTCCCTCATGTGTTGCATGATGTCTTGCAGGGAACACTCAAAACTTTGAGGACTCCTTTAGCAACTCCAAGCTAAATGCAGGGGATATGGCGCTGGCTCTGTACTCGGCTCTGTACTCCTACTCTGGGTGGGACACCCTCAACTATGTCACTGAAGAAATCAAGAACCCAGAACGGTAATGGTTCAGTTATGATGGTAGTCTAAACTAGTCTAGTCAAAATATATTTTGTCAATGGAGTTAGTAATCTCTACTATACAGATTTTATTCAGTAGAAGTGTTTTATGTAGTTGAAATTCAGTCATGATGTTATATGATGTTCTGCATAAGTAATTATGTAATGATAAACTCTAATGTATTATGATTATATACAAGTATTGGGAGTGGTCAGTGTGCCGTATTTACAATAGTAATTTACTTCTTCAACATGTTTATTTTATTAGGAAGACCCATAAAAGAAGCCAACATTTTATTTTGAGAATGAAACCTTTGCTGATTTTACTATTTCTGTTCTATTTCCTGAATTACATTTTGTCAAGAATACTCAAACTTTGCCACTAAAAGATTGGTTAGACTGCAGATTATGTCCACAGTCTTCAATTCCTTTTTTAATTTAATTTTCTTTCCTGTTTTTGCTAAAACCCCCTAACAGGAACCTGCCATTGGCAATTGCCATTTCAATGCCAATTGTGACTGTTATCTACATCTTGACCAATATTGCTTATTACACTGTTTTGGACCTGGACACAATCTTAGCCAGTGACGCTGTGGCAGTGGTAAGTACAGGTTTATGGCGAAGAGTAAGATTTTAACAATTGGCACGTGTGGACGCGGATTATGGATTATGGCTTGATTAACTGAGCTAGGGATGTAGGTGACTGTTCCTTTGTAAATTGATAGTTCCATATAGTTGATAGTGTCATGTGTTTAGACTGGTTTCAAGTCAGTAACTGCAGAAGTGTATTCAATTAAATCCTATTTATAACAGATGCTATATTATTTTTTAAATAACGGGTAAAATAGTTTGAAATCAAAAGTGGGTGTTACTATATCTTTAACTATGCTGATTGAGTCTGATTGGGACCGCTCAAGTAGCTTTTTTTGTAACAGCATCACGCTCATGTGTAGTAGATGGATTAAGAAGAGGTTTATGCATAGAGAAATTCTGGTATTACGTGTGTAAATTGCCAAATAAGGGTATAAAGTGAAATGAAAACAAGTGTGCTAGTGTATTCATCATTGTTAAGCGTTAGTTCTTTTGAAAATATGAATTATATTATGAGTGTGTGAGGGGTGGTGTGTGTTGTGACCCAAATGTGTAAAACGGGTGCCAACCTAAAAATGTGGGAACTGCTTATTTTGATGCTGTCTTAAATTTATATTCTTGTGTGTTATTTTTCTTCAAAGCTTTGATTTTATCTGACTAGCTGTTCTCCCCAAGGAAAGCTTATTTAAAAATAATAATAATAACTTTACACAGATTGCCAACAAGTATGGAGGGAAATTAACTAGAAAGCTCACTGGAGTAGCCTTGGGTGTAACCCTAATATATTTCCCCCTTGTATTCAGAATAGACGCAAATCCTACAGATTACATGCAGTAAGAGGGCAATAATGTAGTCTGTGACTGTTATTAAAGGAGTGTGTAGCTAACTATTGAGATGACCAAGTCCTGTGCAGCAGGAGACCAAGCACACATGTCCACACCACAATAGAAATGTAATAGAACACAATCAAAATGTCATCTTAGATTTAGATTTTTTCTATTTTGTGGTCCAGTTACATCCCAAGCTTTCACAGACTTTATAATTGCTTGTAATTCACTTGAGACCATGTGGAAAATGACAAACAAAATGCATCTCAATGGTTAAGTCTGTACTAGGAGTTTTAGTACAGGGGATAGATTTGAGTAGATACATCTCTGGTACATTTACTTTCAGCAGTTCAAGCACAATATCCCTTCATTGATCATGGCTATCCTGGATAAATGCTTCTAGTTCAAGATCTTCAATTACTCTTAATTTTAGGCCTGTTTATTCACGTGGTTGTTCATTCAGAACGTCTGTCTGCACTGATATGAATGTTTTGGCTGGCAGGATTGCAGATTAACCTAGTTTAACTGCACATGCCTTGAATTCCAATTGTATTTCATACCATTCATCTTCATCATATAGTGTTAGTTTATTGTGGTATTTTAAAGTAACCAAAATACTTTTTTTTTTTTTTTTTCCTGAAGACCTTTGCAGATGAAGTTCTTGGGTATGTAAAGTGGCTGATCCCGCTGTCGGTGGCCATATCTTGCTATGGTGGATTAAATTCTTCAATTATCGCTGGCTCAAGGTAAGTAAATAAATATGGACCTTGTAAACAAAGAGCTTTTCAGAATAAGCCGGGGAAAAATTGAGTTCACAGCAAATAAAACCCATGCATTTTGTGGGAAACTCAAACACTAACAAGATTGCATGGTACCTACGAATTTGTGAATTACATTACATTAGTTTGTTTGCAAACCCAAAAGCACCACCAGGATTAAATTAATTTTAAAGCAGTTACTTGCAGCAGCAAAGCTAGTTAAAAGGTATGCATCTTTTTATGAACACACAAGCAGGAACCATTAAATACATTTGCCATTTTGCTCTGGAATGCAATGCATGATCCCCATTTAAGTTACCTGCTGGAAATTGTATAAAACAAAAGCTCTTGGATAGTAAGGTAAGCCCTGGGATGCAGTGCTTCTGGCTTTGCTTTAAATTGTATTTAAACTAAAACCTTCTCTCCCATTCCCTTACAGGTTGTTCTTTGTAGGCTCCAGAGAGGGTCACCTGCCTAACATTCTGTGCATGATCCACGTAAGAAGATACACTCCCATTCCAGCCCTGCTTTTCAATGTAAGTGAAGGTGGGCTGAGCAACACTTGGTCCGCCTTTTTTGATGCACTTTTTCCATGATTACCTTGAGTGTGTGGTCAATTGTCAGGTTTTCTCTTAGAAGCGACAAAAAAAACAGGGCCTAATCTCCTGTTTCTTGTCAGGGTGTGATGTCCCTGGTCTACCTCTGTGTGAGGGATGTCTTCCAGCTCATTAACTACTTCAGCTTTAATTACTGGCTGTTCATTGGTCTCTCCATCGCCAGTCAGATATACCTTCGAATCAAACGCCCAGAAATGCCCAGACCGGTCAAGGTGAGTAACTCAAAACTCCCACTTCTGAAATTCATTGGTGAAATGAGGAGGATTTACCCCTTTGCTCACACCCATACATACACATTTCAGCATTGTTTTCTTCTAATATTCAGTTATCGATCTTGATCTTGAACTTAAACGTGTTCTACTGTGGGCAGCATTACAACATTTCAGTATACGTGAGATTGAAAGGAGCTGCACAAAATTTAACTTATTTGTCCATAACCGGTGACGTAACACTGTTGTTTTTCTTTCCCCAGCTGAGCCTGTTTTTTCCAATAGTCTACTGTATCTGCAGCATCTTTCTGGTAGTGATGCCTCTGTACAGTGACACTGTGAACTCCCTGGTGGGAATAGCAGTGGCTCTGTCAGGGGCCCCAGTCTACTACATCTGTGTGCACCTCCCTCCGGAGAGGCGCCCTGCCATCCTTGGCAGATTGCTAGGTGAGCTCCACACCATCACACTTGCATCCTTAATGTTAAAACTTTAATGAAAACCTCCAAATCTGTGACTGAACTTTGTATGAAAGTGCATTGTAAAAGACTCGCATAGGGGTGAATTAGTCATTCAAGAACACGTGTGAACATTCAGAAACATATATTATTGTGAGAGTAGTGCTTTTCTTTTTGAAAGCTCTGTATACCTTTTATGAGGAAAGGCCAGTTCAGTAACTTTCTGGTCTTCAGAAATAAAGTGGCGAAACTCTAAAAAGATCCTACACCTAGTATAATGTAATGGGGGAAATCAAAATGGTGGTATTATTTAAAAATCAGACACTACAACTTTAACAGTGTTCCATATCAAAGGCCAGCTTTAAAGAGTCTTATTCTTGACACATTACACTAGCTACTCAGCTGTTTTTCACCTATAGCAAGCATGTTTCTTGAATTACCTCATGAGTAAAGCTTTTGTATCTGGGCCAGCAGGTACTGGGACTGGATATCCCGCACATTGTTTCCAGCTCCACGTCACTAACTTTTCTTACCAAGCCCTACATCCTTATTCCAAACTCTGCTTTCAGATTATTACAAAATCCACTATTCATTTACTGCATGCTTTTAAAGTGTTTCACAGTAAGGGACTTTGTAGAATTGTTTATTATCTTGACATTCTGCTTACATTTGGAAACAATGTTTGAAATGAGATCGAAGAACTAACATTTATATAATGGGAATTCACTGTATATTTGTCACAGAGGACTTCATACCATAGAGGACTTCATGCGCTCAGTCTTTTTTTTTTCAGATCTCTTCTCCTTGAACACTCAGAAGTTGTGTATGTGCTGCCTAGCTGATCCGGACCTGGACCTGGACAATATCTCTGAATCCAAGCTAGAGTAAAGACTTGCAAGAGAAGCTGCAGCCAGCCTGACGGGAGCACAGTGAGCTGCAAGATCATAAGGAAAGTCTAGTCTTTTATTATGGTTAACTTTTATGAAGGCACTTTTTGTTTTTTTTTCTGTTGTTGGCTTTTTTAGTTGGTAAAATGTAGTTCCAGTGAAACACAATATTGTCAGGCTACATGTTTAAGTAGCAACACGTGGGAACATTTTATAAAAAAAATATTCTTGAACAATTATTTTATTTGAAAGGAAAAGTGTAAAATGTTTGCCTGGTTTTAGACACCTGGCAAACGGAGGCTGCTGGGATGTTTTTGGTTGTCGTCCGTCGTGCTCGGCGCTCTCCTGCACTGTGAAGAGGCTTCAAGGCAGCATAAACAACAGGCTATTGAGGGCGATACTCGGTGCCGGAAGCGTGACTATGAACATTATCACTGCAGTGGAGCCCCTTTCTCAACAATGTTCCTCCAACCTCTGTTCTGGGGGGTTGATAGTGAAAGGAACAGGAAAGGTTTGTTTTTTTACATTTGATTGTTTTTAAGTTTTGTTTCAAGTTTCTTTTAAAATGTACATTTGAAAAGTTCTAGTTCAAAATTCATACTAGAAGAGTCAAAAAAGGACCATCTTAACCAGGTTTGGTTGAGACAGGATACATGTTGTGATAGAGGCATGTTAGGATTTTTTCAAAATAATTATTGGCTTTATTTTATTAGTTCTAGTAGTTTAAACAGTTAAAGGCTGTCTGCTCACTCTTTTGTGATATACTTCTTACACACATTGACCACTCCGGCGAAGGACAAGAAAGTCCCAATGCAGTATTTGGGAATCTCTACGCTCGAAGCAAACATTTGTGTATAATACAAACTTCTGTTCTTCACTGTTCACAAAACATTCTCTTTCGGCAATGCAGCTGGTAATTGCAGTGCACTTTTATCTTTGGTCTTGTACCTCACCATGTAGGGAATGAGGGAGAAGGGTCATTCCAACAGTGTAGAGACTGGATCTCTGCTCTTCATATCCAATTGTTCTTGTTTTACCATCACACCATTACTTTTTTATATTTTTCTACACCGTTAAAATGGGGTATACATTTACAGGACAGCAATAAAGTACACATAAATTATATATTTAACAAATTAACTTTATCAGTGTATTTAAAATATCTATTGCATTCAGTTCTCCACAAGCTGAAAATCTCTGAACGAGATCAAACAAAAGGTAAGCTGACGGTTTACAAGGCATTACAAAAAACAAAGCTGTGATTAACTGCATTCATGTCTAAAACCAAAACCATAGATCATCTTATTTATTGCATTTGCCACAAAAACATTGTAGAATCTTTTATATGTACCTCTGTGGAAACGTAATGGAAAAACTGCCACCTATGAACATGCTGCCAAAAATACAATTATTTAAATCTGGAATGACACGCCATATGTCACTGGCCTAGGTTCTCACAACGACCAAAAGGCTGACATGAAAAGTGGTGCAGTATGGGCTTAGCTTGAGTATATTAGGGCTCCAAACCGTGCTAATAATGGAAAGAAAAACAATCTATGCCTAGTTTTCCCACTAGGGAGCCTGGCAAACGCAACAAACTAAAAAATCCTGCCACACGGAGCAGAACTATTCCCCCCTGCCTTGCGGAGGGCTCTGGGTGTCTTTTACTCCATCAGTCACTGACACCCAATTCACTCTCATTGGGAAATACTATTAATAAAGGCGGTGGTTGATGCGCTCATTAGATCAAGCGCAGGAATCCCATGGGTCTAATGTCAGGGATTCCCCTGCATTTGCCTATAGTGAGCAAATGGGCCCATGCCCCCCGGTTTTAATCTACGAATATGTACCAATAGAAATTGATATCTCTTATACCTAATAAGCTGAATCACTTTATTCAAACGTACATTTTGTGAATAGCACCTGACAAACAGCAGAGGAAAGCAAAGCCATCTACACTCAGTGTTTAATGGAGCGCATACATGACCAGCCTTTCCCACTTTCCCATGTTCAGCACATTGGCATTGCATGTCCGAAGCAGCGATAGACAGGTACAGTTTTTTATTAAGATGTGGAACTATTGAGATCTGTGTTGTTTGATTTAGTAATGTCACTGCATTGCAATTGAAAATGCTGCTGATCCAGCAATTGGACTGGCTCATTTTCATCAAGTTCAAAAATGTCCTAAGTAGAAACTGAAAATGAAGTAGCAAAGATTTAATGTATGTTTGTTTTTTGAGGGGAGGATTGCGATTTCATCTTTTAACTATTGTAACCTGTATTGCCGACCCTGTAGTATCACATCTAAAGGCTTTGGGTTTCTATTGACACCCTGATTTGTCAGTTAAATTGTAAAAAATGACTTCTAAAGTGCCTTTTTTTGTGTAGTTCAAGAATGCCAAAAAATAGTACATAATGGTCAGATTCAGTCATCAAATGTTGAATTTCCTATTTAATACAGATTGAATAAAAATGTTTGTAAAATGACAAACAACCCATCTGTCTGCTTGAATTTCAATTTCTATACCATGATATAGATACAGATAGCTTTGTCATTATACATATTTAGTCCATTTCCTTCCAATCTATATTTTTAAAGAGCAGCTTTTGTATGTGCCTTCAAACAGAGTTACACTCTGTACTCTGTATTTAGTTTCCTAGAATTGAATGTCCAGTGCTGGTATTAGCTATATGTAACTGTAGTCAGGCAAATATACAATATGTTTAAGGCAGCTGGACAGCTCTATAGGATTCATTGATGTTTTCCATAACTTTCTTTACAGTTATCCAGTGTTTTGATTGTATTGATAGAGGGTGGCGAATATATTTTGCAACCCTTACGTTATATAGTCTGAATATGTGAAAAAAGGTTATGGTACACAACTGCCCGATGCTTCTACCTCGTGAATTCATGTCATTCCCCATAGTATCTCATTGTAATTCCCATGGTTCTTAATGTTTGCCACCATTTGTAACTTAAGTGGAGTGTGCATGGGTCCATGACAGTCCGTCCCCGCAACAATCCGTCCCTGTGTCAATTCACCCCCATCATTATACATTCTCCACTTGAAGAGCCATAGAACACACATACGTGTATATATAGTAGGCAGGCTATTTAAATGTATATAAATACACACACACACATACTTTGTATTATTTATTATAATGTATGTTTTTAATTGATACATTAATTTGAGACTAACCCCATTAATTATTTTTACAATTAGTCATGACAGATGGCAGTGACGGCTGCAAGCTACTTAAAATAGGTTTCATGTTAAAGCTCTATATTGAACCCAGATCACCAGGTTTGCAGTGCTATTCCCTAACCACTGCAACTGATACAGAGTTTTAATATTAAACCTGTTGAGACTAATTGTAAAAAACGTAATTATTGGGTTTACAGTCTCACATTAATGTATCAATTAAAAACATACATTATAATAAATAATACAAAATACTTGTGTGTGTGTGTATGTGTGTATGTGTGTATATATATATATATATATATATATATATATATATATATATATATATATATATATATATACACTCACCTAAAGGATTATTAGGAACACCATACTAATACTGTGTTTGACCCCCTTTCGCCTTCAGAACTGCCTTAATTCTACGTGGCATTGATTCAACAAGGTGCTGAAAGCATTCTTTAGAAATGTTGGCCCATATTGATAGGATAGCATCTTGCAGTTGATGGAGATTTGTGGGATGCACATCCAGGGCACGAAGCTCCCCTTCCACCACATCCCAAAGATGCTCTACTGGGTTGAGATCTGGTGACTGTGGGGGCCAGTTTAGTACAGTGAACTCATTGTCATGTTCAAGAAACCAATTTGAAATGATTCGACCTTTGTGACATGTTGCATTATCCTGCTGGAAGTAGCCATCAGAGGATGGGTACATGGTGGTCATAAAGGGATGGACATGGTCAGAAACAATGCTCAGGTAGGCCGTGGCATTTAAACGATGCCCAATTGGCACTAAGGGGCCTAAAGTGTGCCAAGAAAACATCCCCCACACCATTACACCACCACCAGCAGCCTGCACAGTGGTAACAAGGCATGATGGATCCATGTTCTCATTCTGTTTACGCCAAATTCTGACGCTACCATCTGAATGTCTCAACAGAAATCGAGACTCATCAGACCAGGCAACATTTTTCCAGTCTTCAACTGTCCAATTTTGGTGAGCTTGTGCAAATTGTAGCCTCTTTTTCCTATTTGTAGTGGAGATGAGTAGTACCCGGTGGGGTCTTCTGCTGTTGTAGCCCATCCGCCTCAAGGTTGTACGTGTTGTGGCTTCACAAATGCTTTGCTGCATACCTCGGTTGTAACGAGTGGTTATTTCAGTCAAAGTTGCTCTTCTATCAGCTTGAATCAGGCGGCCCATTGTCCTCTGAGCTCTAGCATCAACAAGGCATTTTCGCCCACAGGACTGCCGCATACTGGATGTTTTTCCCTTTTCACACCATTCTTTGTAAACCCTAGAAATGGTTGTGCGTGAAAATCCCAGTAACTGAGCAAATTGTGAAATACTCAGACCGGCCCGTCTGGCACCAACAACCATGCCACGCACAAAATTGCTTAAATCACCTTTCTTTCCCATTCAGACATTCAGTTTGGAGTTCAGGAGATTGTCTTGACCAGGACCACACCCCTAAATGCATTGAAGCAACTGCCATGTGATTGGTTGGTTAGCTAATTGCATTAATGAGAAATTGAACAGGTGTTCCTAATAATCATTTAGGTGAGTGTATGTATGTATATATATATATATATATATATATATATATATAGCCTGCCTACTATATATACACATGTTTCTATGGCTCTACAATAAGTGAATGCACTCATGGTTAAAAATGTGGAGAACGTTTAATGATGGGGAGGAATTGTTATAGGGGTGAATTGTCGCAGGGACGGATTGTCACTGGACGAATTGTCGGGGACAAATTGATGTGTTCCCAGTGTGCATTATGGGTGCTTAATGTTGCACCAAAGTGGTATCCTGTTTTATTATCATTCTGTATCTGTACAATTTCTGTAAGTTTCTGTCCAAATAAAGATTAACTGATAATTAAACTCATTTCACTATGTGTCCATGTTTTCATTAAATACAAACCCTTTCATGATTTTCATGACTGAAGAACTAAATTTAATATTTCTAGATATTTCACATTCCTATAGTTTTAAAGGTGGCTCTGTTTCTCTGTTACTCTTTGGACCTGGCTAGGGGTGACACAGCCTCTCTCAACAGTATAGCTTATTTATATAATTTCAAATATAGCTATCTTACTGTTTAACAAAATGTGCTGTTAGCATCCTTGACCAAGAGGTTATTCATTCATAAAGTCTATGTAGCAAATAATGTTAATGTCTCTTGATAATTAGTTACACTTTGCTTAGTAACTTGTTTGCACCAATCAAGAAGGAAAAAACTGTCTTCTCTGTTTTGTACACAACCCATAAAATACCAAATATAACTTAGAAATGTTGAGTTATCAGTTCAATGTTGTCTGAGGAAACTTCCCGTCAGGCTCCCCTGCTGCTGCCGCAATAAAGAATCAACCTTCTACCACACACGAGTCTCTTGATATTTTCTGCAACTTTTCAATGACTGACTCATATTTACTCTGTAGTATAGTGAGTCAGGGAAACTAATACATCTATTAATTATATGTTGGAGTGTTATGAATCAATTCATTTTTGTAGTGTGAAAATGCAAGCTACAATGAACTGAAAAAAATTAAATGGAAAAGGGGGACCTTATGCCATCTACTGGTCAAACTAATTTCAGTTGCAGGGGTTTCTAATGCAATACGTTCTCATTCAAAACGACAAACCATTAACTCTTGAATACTGTGTCTGACAATTTTTCTGTTCACCTATAAGACTTAATAAAATCCTGTGTTTTGTTGAGTGGTGAGTGTGCCAGGGCCATATACAGTATCCCAGTCTTTAGGTGTGTTGTACAGCTCTAGGTTCACATCTAAGCCTGCTGTTGGATTAGTGATGCTCATATGTTTTAATTTTGCTTTACATGTTCTTTTAAAGCTTTCAGAAAGGAATTCTGTGTTTTCTCTGTTCTGTATTTAATAGGTGGGTGCATGGTACAAGGGATGCATTTGCAATGGCTTATCCAAAACCCCAGTAGATGGCACTGAAGTTCAAGGCATTGCAGACCTCTTCAAACTAAACTGCCTAGAAAAAATATTTTCGGTTCTTTAATAGAAAAGGGCTATGGCAGTTTTAAAAATGTTTTGAAAACCTTTTATATTGTCACTGTTCATAATGAGGCAATCAATCTCTTGGTCTTTTCGGGGATTTTTTGTGACATATTTTTCAACTATGGTTAAACTGAGACTGAACCTGATTGCCAAAAATGATGATATGGAAACGGTAAGAAATTTAAGGTACAAATCACGTTAAAAGAGAAGTATTATTAAAGAAAGATCTTTGTTGGAAAAAAAAAAAATCTCATGCACTGGAATAGAAAGCTTTGTAAATCAATGGTACTCTCACTGTAATAAATTTGATTAGAAAAGTCAAGAAGCGAATAACATGCCCAAGGTTTTTGGGTCTCATTACATCATCACTTGCTTTAGACTGGAAAGGGGACTAGTTCAGTTAAGTTAACAATTAGTTAAATGAATTGATTAACAGTGCAGGTGCAATTAAAACTAGAAGCGCCCTGGCCCTGGAGGTTGTAAACGCTTTTCTGAAAAGGAATCTGACAGGACATGAGTATGACCCGCACTCAGTTCCCACCGAGGCTGGTGCTGGGAGAGGCAGAGCAATGTTAGGACTGCTGCAGAGGAATTCCGTCTCCGTGCAAGTGATGGCAGCAGAGTGGTGATGAAGACAGCTCTGCTTGCTCTGGCCTTTTGTCATCCCTACTGCTGTCAGGGATCACATTTCCCAACTGCTGTGCTGGTCTGCGGCTTTGGTTCCTCCTGTGAATAGGTGCTCAGACCTGCGGAGGCAGGAGAGGGGCTAATTATTGCAAGAGCCTCTGGTGGAAGGAATTACGTCCCCAGGCTCATGCATAAAACATCCAGCCGAGCGAGAAGCATGAGAGAGAAGAGTCAGGGTCTAGTGTTGCTGCTGGAAAAGGAGGAACTGAAGTGAATCTAAAACTGAGCAATAAAAAAAGAGGGGGGGAAAAACCCAGAATCCTTCAAGTTTTTTTCCGCATGAGGAATTTGCAAGAGGGGATGAGGTTTGTGGGGTGATGTACATGTTCTACCAGGAGATCTGCACTGCCCCCCTCAGAGGCCATGGATTTGTCAGGACGGCTTCACTGGATCAGGAACCAGCATTGGAGGACTAGGGCCCACAGACGGGAGTTCAACAGTAAGTGTATTTTACCATAGTCAAAGACGGCTGCTCTTTGCTTCGCTGGTGTGCCAAAAAGAAGCAACCTGGGAAAGTTGCAAGTCATTCTCACAGGAGGGAGGCTATGCTGGGAAAGTGGAAAGGGTTAAAAAGTGTGTATCTCCCTTACTAAAGTGGGTCCTTTCATGTTTTTATCAGTTCAAAATGTTCAGGGAAAAAATGTATTTTAGTAATACTGGGTCTTAGTCTAACATAGACTGAAATATATATATATATATATATATATATATATATATATATATTATACTAGACGGGAGGCCTTAAAGAAGACAATATCATTTCAAAGTGCTATGTCAAGGTATTCCTTTAAATAACATCCTGACAAACCCCCCCATCTCACAAATAGTAATTATGCAATAGAAATAGCAAAAGTAAATGTATAGTATATAGTTATGCAGCTATTGTCTAAATTTGCCTACTTAGACAATAATGACAATGATATATATTTCAACTACTGCCAAATGAAGGAGGAAGAAATTAATAAAACTATTAGCTAATTATAGAACAAATCAGTTAATTGCATAATAAGTCAAAGGATGGGTCCAGGGCTTTTTCTAGTATCTGATAAAGTGAAGCACTACAACTCTTCATTTGCTACTTGTTGCATAGCCTGTCTTCTGAAATGTGATTCAATGGTTAATGAAAAGATTTATCAAAGTGTATAGCCTGGGAATATGAAGGGTAAGCAAAATGGTTACACAAAGAATAAAAAGTCACCATGATGTGGATTAATAGTTTATTTTTTTATTTTTTTTTAGATACTATAAGAATAAAATCCCCTTTTCACATCATGTATTTCAGATTTAAACAGTGCTAGCTTTTTACAATTCTAGATCCCCCTTCATCCTCTGTGTGCTTCCTGGCAATCACCTGTATGACTTCTCTGAAGCTATGGGATTGGAAAGGCTTGTTACCTTGGTAACTAAACATCTGAGGAGTAAAAACAGCTTTGAATCAGAAAACGTGCTGTCGGATAACATGGCTGCAATGAATGGCAAAGAAATGGTTTTATCCACAGCATTTTGAATCTTAAGTGTGAATCTCAAGTGGTTTATTTAATGGGCGTGACCCCTGGAAGTTATAAATATATTACTGTTTATATATTACTTAAATATTACTTATTATATTAAATACAAAACAAAATCTAAGGCCAAAGACCAGTCACGTGGCCTGACACTGTCACAGCTGTCTATTGAAAGGGCACAGCACAGTTTTTAAGAGGGAAAATATGAGACTGATATGTCTTAAATAGTTTTATGAGACTGTGAAATTAGTTTTTCAGTCATAGTTCAAACTCAAAGATTAGCATGAGAAGTCAACAATGCACAAGAAAGTAAAATAAGTGGAAAGTGCAAATTGCTCTTTTAACAAACTTATTTATACAAGCTACTTAATCAGCTTTCTTCTGTGCTTCATTACGCTGGGTGACTTTTCTTCCGTTTTTATTTTATTAGGGAACCAAAAGCCTTTTGCTGAGATCTGTGGCACAACTGACAGCATGGGGCCTTTACTTTCTGTGTAGGGAAGCCAATACAATCATTATAACATGATCCTGCAATAAGGAGTTATGATGGCATAAAATAGCTTTCACTGAAGATAATCCCTTCATGGTCAATGATCAAACCTCAGCACAGCTCCACCCTAATTAGAAAAAGCAATGTCTCCATTCAGGCTTGATTATGTAATACATATGAGCCACGCACCTGCAAAACAAAGCACCAGTTGATAATGGGTTAATGTCGTTGCCTTGTGTTTTCAGCGATGATATAATGCTGTATAGTGCTAGCATCTGGTCCAGTGACATGGGGTCAAACTGCAGATACCCTGCTATACATTTCGTAACCTATCCCTTCTTTTGTGTAATCCTTAGAAGGTCCTCACTTTCACGTCTATGCTAACCTTGCTGCTTAGTGGCTATATTTGTGTTCCTTCTGTCAAACTGCTAAATGGCAAACCTTATTTGAATATAAACCTGAAATAACTGATTAAACTGTGTTTAACCTAGCCTAGCAAAACACACTGTTCACTGAAATTAATTTCGGCTACTTCCAAAAGCCCCGGCTTACTGAACTGTCTCCAGGTGTGGTTCACTGATTTATGCAGAGTGCTTAGATGGCACAAATCACCTGCCACACTCCTCATTAGTTAGTCTGTTTGTCTGCCAGCTGTGGACTGGCACATAGACCTGCTTCAAACTGATTGTCCTCTTGATCAAGGTGAGGTCCATTTCTATTTCGTTCTTGGCAGAAATGTTTGAATCGTAGTTGCAGACAATAAAAATTGAATTGCCTGGAGCTCATAAATAAGATGTAAGCAAAACATCAGCTATGCTCTTTTAACAAAATGCAACATTCACTAAGGAAGTATTATGAGATCTAGAGCCTGAACTAAATGTGGATTTTAATTTCTTCTTAGAAGGAATTGCTGACCCCTGGAGTAGAAAAGAGGGATCCAGCAACAGAAGCTAGGAAATGTAGTATTGACTGTCCAACAGTATAACAGTATAATGTGCTCTCAGAGTCTCTGGTCTTATTGTTCAGTGCAGTGGATTACAGTGTACCAATTAAACACAAATCAACACCACAAAACATAAAAATCCAAAGCAGGAATTGTTAAATCAATAAAGTATTAATCAAACCACTTTAGAATTGTAATCCAGCTGTACCATCTTAAAATAAGTCATGACACCTCTCCCTCTACTGTCACTGTGCCATTATTCAAGGCAGAGCTGGATGAAATATGCAGATTTAAACATTCTTGCTCAGAGTCCTCTCTGCCTGAGCTGTAATGAGCAAGCGATCATGAAGATTTAATGACTGAAGGGATTAGGTACTGTCCTGCGTGGTATGGCAGATAACAAGGAGATTGCAATGCAAGCATGCAGACTCCTCCCATAAGGCAGTGTGCAAAGCAAGACTGTGGCAGAGCAGACAAAGGGCTGAACTTGTGGGGTTTGTCTTTTCTAAGGCAAGGGGTCCCACAGGATGTCTCGGTAGTTGTTATTCGCTTTCATCTCAGTGTCTGTCTGTCACCAGAATGCAGCTGTTCTCAGTTATTGCTATGTACCTTAAGCTCTTTAGCTATTGTTTACCCTCAGACTTTAAGCCGTGAAACTGCCTCCTTCGGCAAGTTGTCCTTTGAAAATCCGTAAAATTTAACACAGTGGCTTTCATTTCCATTCTCATTGCGCCTACAGCGACCACCACCTCCCATAAAACATACTTACATCTTCTCCACCAGACTATAGACATAATGCATTTTGATTTAAATAGCTTTTTAAGCCTTTTGAGACACGAAACTGTAAAATATGGCATTGGGGTATCATGTTTGAAGATATTAAATGCACAATCTGTTTTTTGAAAGGTTGAGATGGTATGGTTTGCTGCTGGAGTGCATTAAAGTAAAGGCTTCCCAAATTAATGACATTTTGTTTGATATCATTAGGAGATTGTTTAGTAAAAAGGGCCTGAAACATAGCCAGGCAAAAAGTGTTTAATAAATGGAGGCGTGTGTGTTGTATTCAATGTGCCTTTCTGCTTGCGGTTTCTTTTAATAGCGTTACTTACCACACTGAATGACTGCACTAGATAGCACAGCTCCTAAAAAGGCCTTTCAAAAGCTTGTGGCAGGGAGGCAAATTAGCTCTGGAGGCTCTGCAGACCATTAATGAAGCACTGAGCTCTGCCAGAGACTGTCACAAGTGAGGAATAATTACCATCCCTTCAAATAAGAAGGGGAGGAGTGTGCTGAGCAAATAAGCCAGTACTTTGGTGAGGCCTGTAGCATCTTTGTTGGTTATCCAACCTTAGGCGGCCTCCTTATTTTTTGTTTGGATGCCCAAAAATAGAATTTGAATAACCCCTCTCATTTTCACACTTATTTAAGAGAATGTTTAATGCCCGCCCCAAGGTTTCCACCAAGTCAGGAAGTGAAGACCTGCAAAACCTGACGACCAGAGATTGGAGATTTAATCTATAAATTATCTTTACCTCCTGCTGTCTCCTTGGAGACTCGGTCTCGATAAGGACCTATCTGATCTTCCCATGCATGTAAAAATATGTATGCACCGTGTTCAGATCACATAGCCATTTAAAGACATGGTTATTCACTGACTGTATCCACATTGCCTTGCTGAGGTTTTCTGTGACCTTCACAGCTGTGTAGCACTGCTGCAGGTGATTTAAACAGAAAGATTGTGAGAGGATCCCAAACCTTTTATGCTTTCAAGGCTTTTGAAAGTGTTTAATCACACTTGTCATCAGAGAAAATCGAAAACAGGAGCCTCAGAACCCCTCACAGGGTGTACAATTGCTTTAATGATGACATATCAACTTCTGGAGAGTTGTCATGGTCAGTTCTATGCTATAATAAAACATTTACACTGTTAAAAAAAGTGTGTTCAGAAGTTCAAATGTGATACTGTGGTTTAATACATATCAGGCTTTTCATATTGTTTGCCTCTGCAATTCTGCTTTGTGGAAATCATAATTTTATGTACCTATTTTCATTTCACTGGTAAAGGGTCAGTTTAGTTTTCATGACTACAATTTAAACGCATGTAATATCCAATATACACTCACCTAAAGGATTATTAGGAACACCATACTAATACTGTGTTTGACCCCCTTTCGCCTTCAGAACTGCCTTAATTCTACGTGGCATTGATTCAACAAGGTGCTGAAAGCATTCTTTAGAAATGTTGGCCCATATTGATAGGATAGCATCTTGCAGTTGATGGAGATTTGTGGGATGCACATCCAGGGCACGAAGCTCCCGTTCCACCACATCCCAAAGATGCTCTATTGGGTTGAGATCTGGTGACTGTGGGGGCCAGTTTAGTACAGTGAACTCATTGTCATGTTCAAGAAACCAATTTGAAATGATTCGACCTTTGTGACATGGTGCATTATCCTGCTGGAAGTAGCCATCAGAGGATGGGTACATGGTGGTCATAAAGGGATGGACATGGTCAGAAACAATGCTCAGGTAGGCCGTGGCATTTAAACGATGCCCAATTGGCACTAAGGGGCCTAAAGTGTGCCAAGAAAACATCCCCCACACCATTACACCACCACCACCAGCCTGCACAGTGGTAACAAGGCATGATGGATCCATGGTCTCATTCTGTTTACGCCAAATTCTGACTCTACCATCTGAATGTCTCAACAGAAATCGAGACTCATCAGACCAGGCAACATTTTTCCAGTCTTCAACTGTCCAATTTTGGTGAGCTTGTGCAAATTGTAGCCTCTTTTTCCTATTTGTAGTGGAGATGAGTGGTACCCGGTGGGGTCTTCTGCTGTTGTAGCCCATCCGCCTCAAGGTTGTACGTGTTGTGGCTTCACAAATGCTTTGCTGCATACCTCGGTTGTAACGAGTGGTTATTTCAGTCAAAGTTGCTCTTCTATCAGCTTGAATCAGTCGGCCCATTCTCCTCTGACCTCTAACATCAACAAGGCATTTTCGCCCACAGGACTGCCAATGCTGGATGTTTTTCCCTTTTCACACCATTCTTTGTAAACCCTAGAAATGGTTGTGCGTGAAAATCCCAGTAACTGAGCAGATTGTGAAATACTCAGACCGGCCCGTCTGGCACCAACAACCATGCCACGCTCAAAATTGCTTAAATCACCTTTCTTTCCCATTCAGACATTCAGTTTGGAGTTCAGGAGATTGTCTAGACCAGGACCACACCCCTAAATGCATTGAAGCAACTGCCATGTGATTGGTTGGTTAGATAATTGCATTAATGAGAAATTGAACAGGTGTTCCTAATAATCCTTTAGGTGAGTGTATTTCATATATATATGCTGGCTTTATTATATGAATATTTTATTATTTACATATTTTGATTGATTTATTTTTAATCCTTGCTTCCAGAAGGAATGCTAACTTTAGATCACAGCACCAATGTACATTTTTAAGCTGGACTGTGGTTATCTGTATGGCTGTATGTATCTGTCAAAAAAAAGAACAGGAATAAATAGAATCCCATTAGCTAGTTTTCCATAGGAACACACAACCACAGATCATCATCCAAGTGCTACATATACTGAACAGTCTTCAATGAAATGTGTTATTAATGTGGTTCCTGAAAAACCAACAAAGGAACGTGTATTTTCATGGGAAAGGGTCGATTTTCCCAGCAGAAGCCTGAATCTAGTAGAACGTGCAGAGATGGGATCATTGCTATCCAGCTATGAAATGTCCTTGCAGTAATGACTGTTATTTACCTTTTGTGGAAACTAACCCTCCACACTTAGGGTAGTTGCCATGGAAACCATGCTACGTATGGGGGGAAAAAAGTATTTGATACCCTGCTGATTTTGTACGTTTGCCCACTGACAAAGAAATTATCAGTCTATAATTTTAATGGTAGGTGTATTTTATCAGTGAGTGACAGAATAACAACAAAATCCAGAAAAATACATTTCAAAAAAGTTATACATTGATTTGAATGTTAATGAGGGAAATAAGTATTTGACCCCTTCGACTTAGTACTTGGTGGAAAAACCCTTGTTGGCAATCACAGAGCTCAGACGTTTCTTGTAGTTGGCCACCAGGTTTGCACACATCTCAGGAGGGATTTTGTCCCACTCCTCTTTGCAGATCCTCTCCAAGTCATTAAGGTTTCGAGGCTGACGTTTGGCAACTCGAACCTTCAGCTCCCTCCACAGATTTTCTATGGGATTAAGGTCTGGAGACTGGCTAGGCCACTCCAGGACCTTAATGTGCTTCTTCTTGAGCCACTCCTTTGTTGCCTTGGCCGTGTGTTTTGGGTCATTGTCATGCTGGAATACCCATCCACGACCCATTTTCAATGCCCTGGCTGAGGGAAGGAGGTTCTCACCCAAGATTTGATGGTACATGGCCCCGTTCATCGTCCCTTTGATGCGGTGCAGTTGTCCTGTCCCCTTAGCAGAAAAACACTCCCAAAGCATAATGTTTCCACCTCCATGTTTGACGGTGGGGATGGTGTTCTTGGGGTCATTCCTCCTCCTCCAAACACGGCGAGTTGAGTTGATGCCAAAGAGCTCGATGTTGGTCTCATCTGACCACAACACTTTCACCCAGTTCTCCTCTGAATCATTCAGATGTTGGCAAACTTCAGATGGGCCTGTACATGTGCTTTCTTGAGCAGGGGGACCTTGCGGGCGCTGCAGGATTTCAGTCCTTCACGGCGTAGTGTTACCAATTGTTTTCTTGGTGACTATGGTCCCAGCTGCCTTGAGATCATTAACAAGATCCTCCCGTGTAGTTCTGGGCTGATTCCTCACCGTTCTCATGATCATTGAAACTCCACGAGGTGAGATCTTGCATGGAGCCCCAGACCGAGGGAGACTGACAGTTATTTTGTGTTTCTTCCATTTGCGAATAATCGCACCAACTGTTGTCACCTTCTCACCAAGCTGCTTGGCGATGGTCTTGTAGCCCATTCCAGCCTTGTGTAGGTCTACAATCTTGTCCCTGACATCCTTGGACAGCTCTTTGGTCTTGGCCATGGTGGAGAGTTTGGAATCTGATTGATTGATTGCTTCTGTGGACAGGTGTCTTTTTTATGTATTTTTTAAGAGAGTGCTCCTAATCTCAGCTCGTTACCCGTATAAAAGACACCATGGAGCCAGAAATCTTGCTGATTGATAGGGGATCAAATACTTATTTCCCTCATTAACATGCAAATCAATTTATAACTTTTTTTAAATATGTTTTTCTGGATATTTTTGTTGTTATTCTGTCTCTCACTGTTAAAATACACCTACCATTAAAATTATAGACTGATCATTTCTTTGTCAGTGGGCAAACGTACAAAATCAGCAGGGGATCAAATAATCCCCCACTGTACATATTTAGTACATTGTGCTCTGTGTTACAAATAATTACATGTATATATACATATCTAAATCTATATATTTATTAACAGTAGGTGCATTTAGATATTTTTTATTGCACACTTAACCATGCTTCTGGAACTGCTACTTTAAAACTAATAAACCACAGCATTGGGCATTTTGGATTTTAATTTGAGTAATTTGCCATGCCAAGGTCATGCCGTTCAATGGCTTCTCACAGTCTGTGTGGTCATGGGTGGGGTTTATTTTAGGGTTTTATCTTTTAAATCTGTATTGAGGCAGTACTGTATTTGGATATGCTACAGCAACAATAAAGTATGAATGCAATATTATACACACCATTTACAATATTATAACACCACAATTGATCTTTATTTAGGGTACAAATATGCATTTTATTTGTGGTATCATGGATATATTCTGGGTGAGGGTACAACTAAAGTAAATTTTGACTGTAGAAATTAAAATGTTGATCATTAAAAACAATGTCATCACAATTTCCTGAGGATGTAGTTCTCTGAATTGACCACTGGGAGGCTTTACTGAGTTGCAGTGGTCAGACAAAGCACAGAATCATTTATTTAAATCACTTTAAAAATCACTAGATATATATTTTTTTATTTTAATTTAAGTGTTATTTGCTTCTTCACAGGATGTCTCCGTCAACCCCAGTACCGACTATGAAACTGCTCTATAAGTGGCTCAAATAGGTGTAACTAAATGTGAATTGTAGAAACCAACTAAAATGCAATAATTATATATCAATAACAGAGCTTTTGGCACCATAACAGCCTCTGTGAGTGTCCATCAAATGAATTTTATAGTTCTGAAAAGTGCAGCATGCAGAATTTTAAATGGCTAGCCCTCCAGTAATGTAGACTTGCCCTTTCATCTGCCGTCAGGAATTTTTGATGTCTGAGGTTTAGACCCACAGCTAAGAATAAGCTGGAAAACCACTTTTGCTCTACTTCATTTTTTCTTTTTTCATAATCAGACTACACATTATTTGATCATGTTCACTGTTGAGTTAAAACCAAATTCCTCTGCTATATTATTCCCCAAATGCAGTTACTGTTGTCAACAGGTCAAGGAAGGGAATTGGAATTTCAGTATCACCTTACCCTTTTCCTCGTTATTTCCTCATTTAACTTGGTGACCTAACGCCCACTTAAATGTAAAATTACAGTTAAGTACTTTACACACTTGGGTAGGAGCTCATTTTCATGCTCATGATGGGCCATTCTCTGTAGTTTTTGAGAATGAATATATGTTAATTAACACATCTGAAGAAGGAACGCATTTGCCATATCTTTAGATGTCCAGTGGAATTGTTAAAGTGGTTTCTAATGTGCCTTATAAACATTTGTACAGTGACTGTAGGAAATATTCACCCCCCTAGGAGTTGTTCACATTTAGTTGTGTTACAGTCTGAAATTGCTATTTGCCATGAGCTAAGGACTGGTTAGCATCCGTTTTTATTTTGTTTATGATTTGCTGTGTTGAGCACCGTGAACCAAAGTGGATACACCCACACCCACACCCACTCCCACTACTGCAAACCAATACTCAGTTGTCAAACATATCTGCAGCTCAGTTCACATGTTGATCTGACACTGCCTTCTGCAAAATTCAGGATGTGAAGTTCACATAAACAAAAACTTTGAAACTATGCAACTCTTCCTTTAAATATTGCATCTAATTTAAAAAAAGCATGCTCTTACACGGTATTTTTCATCAGCAGTTTCTTCTTCTTTTAATTTCCTATCAAAAAGCTTGTGGTTTGTTACTTCATGAGTGATGGAGAAATGTATTTGCTAAAAGCATGGTAGGTCTCATTGACTTTTCCTTCTTGGGTACAACATTGAGGTTAGCATTTGTGCACCCAGAAGACAATAATCAAACCTTGTCTTTTTATAATAATTTAATTTGAACATACTGACATTATACTATATCGTTAAACATCACACTCCTATTTGTTTTTCAATCTCTTTTCGATTACAGCAGCATATTGTATGGCTCTTACTTTTGTCATTTGTAATCCACCACAGAATTAGTACCTTTGTGAAGTTTTTCAGATCACTGCTCTAATTTGCACAAACTTGTAATTATTATAATAACTTCTCCGCTACAGATGAGTTTATAACTTTCCTGTGTCAAATACAGTACGCCAACTAAATAAATGAGTCCCCTGTGAAGATCTGAAATTCTATGTAAGTGAAGCATATTTGTAACAGGAAACTAATTTATTCTTATTAGTTATTTCATCAAAATAGAGTCTGACTGGGACAAAAGGAATCGGACAGGAAATCATATTGAAGCCGCTGTCAGTATTACTGAGGGGTGGTTACTACAGAACATGGACGTATTCTCAGGAGTTTTGCATCTGAAACTGACTGACTGCAGCAATTACAAATCTGATTGTAATAAAGCCCTGTACTGGATTGAATGGTTTGCGCCCACTTTTTAAAAACCCTATGCTGTGTTTTGTCTAATGTTTGCAGTTATTTCTATCCCCATCCCCAAGTTAATGTTATTGCCTTAACTTGATTTGTACTGGCTTTTTGCAGCTCTGAGAGGCCTGGCTTAATACATCTGCCCACTCCATGGCAACCGGCCTTCAAAATACTGTTTCCATTCTGATACAGGAGTCAGGGAATCAGGCTCCTGCTTGCGTGATTGTGATGATAACACCAGGAATGAAAATAGTATATCTTACAAGAGATCTCTAATACTACACTAATAATTGTTTACTGCGGTAAACTGTGAAGTCAAGGCCGAGTTAAGAGTAGCACAGTGTACATGTGCAGAAAACAAAAGAAACGCTAACGTGAGATAAGCCAAACACAGCCAAAATGTAAAATGACAAATGTGCTGCCAATAATGTTTATAAGTCCCTGAACATTCGTTGAAAGACCAGTGAATGCATTTACCTCCTGTGTCTTCTGTACGGTTTCTCTGTATGGATACCACACGCCTTTTAACAACTGAAACCACACTGAAAGTATGCCTGGCCGAGTATGTTTTTCAAGCAAGAGCTTTGTGTTCCAGCTCTCAGTTACCCCTGAGATGTTTGCTTTTTAACACAGCATGAGTAAAGTTCAGAAACGGAGGTGTTTTGCAATAGCTCATTAATAAAACACCTCTCCCTCCGCCTGCATTAACAGAAGACAAATCCCTCTCTGCTTCTTATGCTGACTGTTGACTCAGAAAGCACATTGTGTGGGTCTGTGTTGTTAAAGAACATGAGGCTTTTATTCAGCCCTGAGTTAAGTTTGACCTATTGGATGGCTTCTATTTGGCTGTTCAGCTCTTGCAGGTTTTTAAAGCATGATGGCAAAGACAATAGAGATGGATTAGGAGTAATAATGCTCCCAATTATGAATGTTGATCTCTGATAATATTGTTAAAATTGAAATAACTGTAAGGTGGGAATCAAAATCTTAGTGCTGCCATATTGAATGAAGCCAAGGCATTGCAAACAATTTAGTATTATATTGCATTAAGTGCATAAAATGCACTTTTCATTATAAAAGCATTATCTAGTCCCGCTTGCTTGCAGAGATTAGACCAATGTGCATAGACACCTGAGTCTGGACCATCCTTGGTGCAATTTTGGCTACTGGCTGGTATCAGATAGTGCTCTGTGAAAGAAGCAGGGGTGTCATTGTGTATATCATTCAGTAACTCTAGGAATTGCTTTTAGGAAACGAGGACCTTTCTCCTGAAGGTGTATTTAGCTAAACCTCACCCCCAACACCTCATAAAAGAACTGTATTTTGTCCCTGGTATATCAGCTGAGACTAATTCCAGTCATTCCCAACATTTAAATGAATGTTGCATAATGGTTGTTGTTTTTGTATGGCATTTTCGTTTTTTAAACAGTGATTAGCAGTGGCTTAGCTGAGGGTTATGTAACTGATGATGCTGGATCTTGTATTGGGGTGTGTCATGCCCACAGATGTCTGACACTGTACGTGGGTGGATTGTGGCACAGTTACCTTCATTGCCTAAGAATTTCAACCATCCATACTGCCATGATGCTAATTTCCATGAAAAAAGAACTGAAAAAAACAAATATGTCAGAAAACTTCTGGCTTGACACTAAACAAACACTTCATATATGTATATATTTATATTTATACATATACAGTGACTATATGAAGTATTCACCCCCCTTTTTTCACATTTTATTGTTATAACCTGAAATGCTGATGCATTTACATGGGATTTATTTCCTTTGATTTACATAACTTACTCCACAACAGTCCAAGGGGATTGAATACTTCCTTTAGCCACTATATACACCGATCAGCCATAACATTATGACCACCTGACTAATATTGTGTAGGTCCCCCTTTTGCCGCCAAAACAGCCCTGACCCGTCGAGGCATGGACTCCACTAGACCTCTGAAGGTGTGCTGTGGTATCTGGCACCAAGACATTAGCAGCAGATCCTTTAAGTCCTGTAAGTTGCGAGGTGGGGCCTCCATGGATCGGACTTGTTTGTCCAGCACATCCCACAGATGCTCGATTGGATTGAGATCTGGGGAATTTGGAGGCCAAGTCAACACCTTGAACTCGTGATTCATCAGACCAGGCCACCTTCTTCCATTGCTCCGTGGTCCAGTTCTGATGCTCACGTGCCCATTGTAGGCACTTTTGGCAGTGGACAGGGGTCAGCATGGGCACCCTGACTGGTCTGTGGCTACGCAGCCCCATACGCAACAAACTGCGATGCACTGTGTGTTCTGACACCTTTCTATCACAACCAGCATTAACTTTTTCAGCAATGAGCCTTGGCCGCCCATGACCCTGTCGCCGGTTCACCGCTTTTCCTTCTTTGGACCACTTTTGATAGGTATTGACCACTGCAGACACCCCACAAGAGGGAACACCCCACAAGAGCTGCAGTTTTGGAGATGCTCTGACCCAGTCGTCTAGCCATCACAATTTGGCCCTTGTCAAAGTCGCTCAGATCCTTACGCTTGCCCATTTTTCCTGCTTCTAACACATCAACTTTGGGGACAAAAAGTTCACTTGCTGCCTAATATATCCCACCCACTGACAGGTGCCATGATAACGAGATTATCAGTGTTATTCACTTCACTTGTAAGTGGTCATAATGTTATGGCTGATCGGTATATTTCATCATCATCAGCCTATATTGATCCACTGCTGGATGAAGGCCTCCATAAGATGTTTCCACTTGCTTCGATCTACAGCTTCCCTTTTCCGTGTCACACCTTCAAAGTGCACGATTTCATCTTCCCATCTTTTATGTGGTCATCTTCTAGGTCTTTTTTCATCTGATGGGGTCCATTCGATAGCTTTCATTGTTTTTGATCTGTTCTTCTTGCAAAGTGTCTGGCCCATTGCCATGTTAACATTTTCAATCTTTCAATAGTGTCAATTGTTTTTCATATCCATGCATTTCTTGTTCCATCTCGTCTTGTTATTCTTTGTGTTGTCTGCCGTTTTAGTAACATTTTTGCTTTATATATGTTAAGTATGATTCCTAGTCATTCATCCTGGGAAAAAAGACGTGCAGTAAGTTCTTACAAAGCTGGCGGTACTAGTGGCCAGCTGTGAGCCTGTCTTTAAGTGGGATGGAGATGAATGAGTCATACACAGCCATTTATGTGACAGCAGGAGAGAACAAAGTGATCCACGTTTTCCTTTTTTTTAAGATGTGTGCATCACATAGAGTTCCAGGCAGTGTGAGCATTGACCAGCCTGCAAGAGGAGATCAAAGCTGAAGTCAAGCATACACCAGGCACCTTCATTTCTCCTCTCGTCTCCATCACAACATATTTGTCATCTGCTTATTCTGTATTCATTAGCATTCGTCACTGCAATGGTGCTGAAAAAATTAGGAGTCTTTTTCTGATCCTTAAAGGGGCACTGTGGCAGTCCCTAACATGATTGTTTTTTATTATGGTGAATTAATTATTTTTTCACTAGAAAACTCAGAGGGTGTGCAATCTTTTGTAGAGAAGTAATATGATTAGTGATAGCCTGTATAGGTTTGTAACAAAGAACAAAAAAACGTGTTTGTAAACGTCTGCTGTGCGGAGGTTTGGGACATGGATAGGAAGTTGGATGCAACACTTTCCCAAGGTTGCACAAGCAGTCGACTGATGGGAATTCCAACTAGTTGTATAAGAGAGTGTAAAAGAGTATTCATCTCTAACTTGGATCTTTTGTGGCTGACACATTCTTATGCAAATCACCCGGAAGGCTTCTGTTTCACGTTTTGGAACACAAATTGAGAGACTTGAGAGCTTTTTTCTGTGTTTTTCCTAATTTGGAGAGAGATCTCTGGTTTGTAACTTGCAAAAGGTACATTGAAATACTAAAGAATCTATGCCCATTTTAAGAAAAAATATATATTTATTTCCTTCGTCCTCTTAATTTTCAACCTCTTCATCTTCACTCTTATTCTTCATCCTTTCTTCTTTTCTTCTTCTAGTCATTATTTCTAATACCCCATTGGATAAACCACACACATAAAAGAAGACTTGGTTTAATCAAACTCAATCCAGCACAGTGTTTGGTTTCTTTAGTTTTGACTGGTCATGGATAAAGCCCACACAGTATAAGACATGTCAAATTGGTGTGGGCAATATCCCTATGAATGAACAAACTGAGTTGTTTTCCTGACCAGAAAAAACAAAACAACTGATCATACTGTATTTTTCTCAGATTCATTGAGTGATCTACACTCACCTAAAGGATTATTAGGAACACCATACTAATACTGTGTTTGACCCCCTTTCGCCTTCAGAACTGCCTTAATTCTACGTGGCATTGATTCAACAAGGTGCTGAAAGCATTCTTTAGAAATGTTGGCCCATATTGATAGGATAGCATCTTGCAGTTGATGGAGATTTGTGGGATGCACATCCAGGGCACGAAGCTCCCCTTCCACCACATCCCAAAGATGCTCTATTGGGTTGAGATCTGGTGACTGTGGGGGCCAGTTTAGTACAGTGAACTCATTGTCATGTTCAAGAAACCAATTTGAAATGATTCGACCTTTGTGACATGGTGCATTATCCTGCTGGAAGTAGCCATCAGAGGATGGGTACATGGTGGTCATAAAGGGATGGACATGGTCAGAAACAATGCTCAGGTAGGCCGTGGCATTTAAACGATGCCCAATTGGCACTAAGGGGCCTAAAGTGTGCCAAGAAAACATCCCCCACACCATTACACCACCACCACCAGCCTGCACAGTGGTAACAAGGCATGATGGATCCATGTTCTCATTCTGTTTACGCCAAATTCTGACTCTACCATCTGAATGTCTCAACAGAAATCGAGACTCATCAGACCAGGCAACATTTTTCCAGTCTTCAACTGTCCAATTTTGGTGAGCTTGTGCAAATTGTAGCCTCTTTTTCCTATTTGTAGTGGAGATGAGTGGTACCCGGTGGGGTCTTCTGCTGTTGTAGCCCATCCGCCTCAAGGTTGTACGTGTTGTGGCTTCACAAATGCTTTGCTGCGAGTGGTTATTTCAGTCAAAGTTGCTCTTCTATCAGCTTGAATCAGTCGGCCCATTCTCCTCTGACCTCTAGCATCAACAAGGCATTTTCGCCCACAGGACTGCCGCATACTGGATGTTTTTCCCTTTTCACACCATTCTTTGTAAACCCTAGAAATGGTTGTGCGTGAAAATCCCAGTAACTGAGCAGATTGTGAAATACTCAGACCGGCCCGTCTGGCACCAACAACCATGCCACGCTCAAAATTGCTTAAATCACCTTTCTTTCCCATTCAGACATTCAGTTTGGAGTTCAGGAGATTGTCTTGACCAGGACCACACCCCTAAATGCATTGAAGCAACTGCCATGTGATTGGTTGTATAGACAATTGCATTAATGAGAAATTGAACTGGTGTTCCTAATAATCCTTTAGGTGAGTGTATGTCATGGACCTACAAAGGGGTGGCACTGAATAAATTTAGAATGCCAAAATCCGAAACCACTGATTGAACTTTCTTCTTGTAGTAACCAAGTACCTGTGTAGCCACACTAGTATGGTTAAAGATATTTCAGTGGCAGCCCTTCCTGTTTTTAGTCATAGGGCTCAGTTCCTTTTCTTAGGTTACCTTGTTCATGAGAACGGATTCTGTGGGCAATGTGTTACAAACCACAGCCTGACTCCACCCTGCTTTAGCTTTTCATTAATACTGTGTATGTTTCCATTACAAATAACTATTTACCAGAACATAGCTTTCATATTATACATTTCAAAGTAGTTTGAAAGACAATCACATCAAAGTATAGTCTAGGACAAACATCTGCAAATAACTGGGTTGGTGTACCATTCGTATTGTTTTAAAAATGCAGTCTTCTGCAGTCAAAACCAACCCTCCTGCTTACATCAAAGAAGGAAGCAAAAAATTGCTGTGCTCAAGTATTCATGATCACACTTGGTAGACTGTCAATATTCACTAGGTAGATTGGTAATCACTCAACTGTTATTGAAGGAAATTATGTATGACTACCTTTTAGGAATAAGAGGTCGATTTAAATAAAAGCACAAAACATCCACTTGGTAATCAATTGCAGCATCATTTTTATGAAATCTTCTTTCCTTATGGCTTCACTTTTTTTTTCTTCCATTTCTCAACTCACATTGAACAATCTTCCTCTGAGTTTTTAAGTATGTCCCCATATTGTACATGAAACCCTTCCATTTTCACAAGTATTTTTGATGGAGGTTTCTCTATTGTATCACAACAGAAGAAATATTTAAAAAACATGTGTCTGTTATTTCTTGGCTCGTGTACCACTTCCCCTTGTTTATGCAGGTGTAATGTAAAACGTTCCCTAAAATCTGGCCTTGGGAGGAAATGGGGTTCTTACTGAAACCAGGGTGTGTCCTTTATGAGAAGTTATTAACACTCAGTTAGGGCCTTCAACCAGAGAGTAAACACATTATTATTTTTTAGTATTTATATATATATATATATATATATATATATATATATATATATATATATATATATATATATATATATATATATATATATGTGTGAATGTTAAAGTGATGCATTTTCTTAATCAGAATATTCTTTTAAAATAATATTTTATCTCAACAGCTCTGAGACACAGAAATCATATTAATGCATACTGATCACAAGCCTTTAAATACAGATTTTCTTTCAAATCCTCCTTTAATTTCTTCTTTGACTTATGTATCTCTAGGTTTGGCCTTAAAAAACAAGTAATAAATAACCTCCAAAGTTATTTAACAAGAGGTTACTTGTATGTAATATGACTATAATAACTCTATAAGTCTAATTCATAACCCTTGTGCAAGCCCACCTTGGTAAATTCAGCAGAGGATCTTTGCAATTTTAACATGGTATTACTGTGATTGCCTATGAGTTCAACATGCTTTCACTGTCCTCTACTACCCTGGATTATGGGAATTGCCTGATATACCATGATCAATATTTCTACAGCATGTTTACTACAGTTGACCCTATTCATTCATGGCCCGATGAAGGCATGTAAAACCCACTAGCAAACCACCAAGGTGAATTTATTAAGGTCAGTTTGCATGAGGGAAGTACAATAGCTGCAAATATACAGTATATATGAGTACGCTTGGAATAACAAGAAGCGATAGAAAAATACATTTGTGGATCTAAGCATAATATAATAAGTGGCACTACTAAAAGATTGAACATGTTACAATGGCAATGGGCTGGACACAGAACAGATGGACTAAGGAAGTTGTTGGATGTATACCAAGAGATGAAAAAAGACTTAGAAGATGACCACATAAAAGATGGGAAGATTAAATCATAAACTCTGCAGGCAAGACATGGAAAAGGAAACTGTAGATCAAAGCAAGTGGATGCATCTTGGGGAGGCCTTCATCCAGCAGTGGATCAATATAGGCTGATGGTGATGATGATCATATATACTGTGGCACGGTCTGGGATGTGGCTCTGGCTTGCTGGAATACGGGGTCATGTAAGAGGATGAGGCTGTGTCTTTGTTAGAGTCTGTTCCATGATCATTTACTGTGGGGGGGTTATCAGACAGAAATGCTTTGCATTTAATGTGGTCAATCGGTCGCTTCCTCTCCTCTCCTCTGTCCTCTCCCCTCTCCCCTCTCCCCTCTCCTCTCCTTTCTTCTTCTCTCATTCACTTGCTTCTTGCTCTCCTATTCACCCTCTGTGCTTTTCCCCTTAAGTACTCTGCCATGAGTGTTGTCGTCGGTGTGCTTTTATGCCGACGCTTAATGCTGTACAGGTGTGTGCGCTCGATACAGTCTGACAGGTGAGTGACTTGGAGGTTTCACTCCCATACAGCGTGTAAAATGGAAGAAGAGTAATGATTTTGACAGCCCTGCTTTGCATGCACTGTGGCTCAATTAGCCAATTTGCTGATCTACTTCAATATGTTTTTCTGGAGCTGACCAAATGAATTATGGACTTACGTGAACAATTTATCTTTCAAGGTGAAAATAGGCAGGCTTGAATGTACACAACAGTGAATTCATTAATAGACCATAGAGGCAACGAACAAGAGCCAGAGTCAGCCTTACTGCGCTGGCCTCATTATTGTTCCCATGGAAACTCAGAACCACTTCACAATTATCCCGAATACCACGGCCTGAATGAGTCGGGCCCACTTCTGTTTTGTGTAGCTAGGGCTGGGCATTTTGTTTGGTCTGTTTTACCCTTCAGAACGATTTCATAAGTTTGTATTTGTAGAATGTATTAAGGCATCTTATCGAGGGAATATTCCAGTTTACAAATATTCCTATTAATATTTATAATGATAAATATAAAATGAAGATATGTTGGTCAAGGAAAAGTCAAGAGGATGAGGTCTAAGCTCTTCATGGTTGTGAATGGTGAAATAGAGATACCATCAAAACACAATATATTCACGATTATTTGTGTATTTGTGATCATTTAAATTGTAAACTATTAAAATATCAGGGGTCCAAGACAAGGCCCTGGTGAATACTATGCTATCCAATTCAGAATTACATTTACCCAATGGAGACATATTGATAGCAAATTACTGGCCATTCCAGGCCAGCCCAAAAAGATGTTAACATCTTTCGACAACCTTTCGTATCAAGTGCTGTAGAAAAATTCAACAAAACAAAGTCATGGTCATATTCTAAGGACCCTGTAGCTACAGAGATTTGTTTTCAAAGTGTGTTAATAGATATTCAAACCTGTCCTTAATAAGACGTGCAAGTGAAATGTATTCTGAGATATGCAGCTACTATTTCCATGCTGTGGCAATATTGCAGGCCACAATTTTATATATATATAGTGAGTAATGGACTATTCTGATGTTGTACAGATATGCTGTGTTTTTAACAATCAGCGTTATTGTTTGAGTCATGAAGAAGTCCATTGAAAAAAGATTGCCTCGGAATGGCAAAACTGTAGTTATGTTAAGTGGTGTGTGCGAGTGTGTGCGTGTGTGTGTGTTTGTTGGGGATGCAAAACATTTAATGTGCTCCTTCAGACAATGTGATCTGTTGTTGTAAGCTGACATTCAGAAGGGGCAGATAGAGGTTGGTTAGGAAACAAATCTAAAATAGACAGAGATTTAATTTTTATCTGTGACATTTCAGTCCCAGTTTCAAGTCTCATGCAAAATATTAAACATATGATGATTATTATTAGTAGTAGAGTTAGTGTCTAAATAATTGCGTACTTGAGCATGAAGCCTTCACCTCCGAAATGGCTGATTAAACCAACAAAATTAATCTGACTGCTTACAGTGTCTTGCTGCATAAACAAATGGATGCATTGACAGCATGATCTTTGTGCCAGATCGTAGTGAATCAGTATGTAAAGACCTGTAATGTGGCCTGTCACTGGGTATCTTGTCATTTTTGGTATAATCATGTTTGAATACTAATCTAGGAGACTGTCCCATATATTACCAAGGACTAATTGTGCTCTGAATATTTTTTCTTCTTCATCTCCTTCTCCTCCTCCTCCCTTTAGTGTTGTTTCTGAGGACTACAGTAATTACATTTGATATAAGCATTCAGGTCAATTAGCATTAAAACAGTGGTAAATCACTGAATAAAAAGCAGATCAAATTCCAAATGAACAGCTTGTCTGGCTGACTGTTCTGCTGCCCGGTTGCTTCTGGGGGGAACAAATCACTTTGGTGTCTGGGTAACGGGTCTCAGCGCAACTGACGTGTCCGCTGAACGAGGGAACGGGAGGCTAATGTTAAAGGACATGAACATTTGAACAGAATTACACACAGAAATATTAATAATAATGCTCTCTTTACTTCCGATATGAATAGAAATTCAAGGAAGGTTTTCATTTCATTTCCTTCCTCGTTTTGCAACATTTTGGTCACTTTCCTCCTGTCCTGAATACCTGTTCTGTTCTTTTTTCCATTGCTTGCTCTTTTTTCAAAGTATCCTCATCTAAGAAAACTCAAATCCTATACCCTATAACTCATATTACCTAACACACAGCTGCTCACCTAAATTATTTTTTGCCCATGGTGTCTTGTTTCTATGAGGCCATTAATTAT
Source organism: Amia ocellicauda (assembly GCF_036373705.1). Taxonomy (NCBI): domain Eukaryota; kingdom Metazoa; phylum Chordata; class Actinopteri; order Amiiformes; family Amiidae; genus Amia; species Amia ocellicauda. The sequence continues at coordinate 30,993,427 of NC_089859.1, forward strand.
TAACTGCTGCTTGCAGTGGCTCAAGTTCAACATGACAACTCTCTGAACACCTGAAGTCCAATCTGTAAAAATACTAGTCACTACCAGCCCTTCTACTGACCAGATTTAAGGAGACAATTATTAAGGGCCCTTATTTAGTTATTTTGACACCTACATGAGGAGGCAAAAACAAAATATGAATTTGCTACAAAACCTCAAAGAAACATTTTTTGTAGAACTGGTAGCCTTTAATGAGAGACTGATGTTGTTGTGATTTTAAAAACATGTGCTCTCTGAGAGGTATTTTGTCTATTGTATCCATACTGTACACTTTGGGGTGGTGAATCGTGCTTAGTTGTGTGCAAAGTCAAATATGAACAGATTTGATCCCAGCTGCATTATTTGTGTTTAGAAGTGTCTCACACTCTGTTGGAGCATTTTGACACTGTTAACACGAGTGGCTGAGGATATGTAGCTCCTCTAATCATTAAAATACTGGAGTTAGAGGGGCTTTTGTCACCTGTGTGATCTGGTCCTTCAGTGAGATACAATTTCTGATATCTGCCTCCTGTTGTTATAACATAGGTCGTATAAAATCACTTTGTTGGCTTTAGTAGATTTCATTATATATTAATTAATACAGGCAGGCTGGAGTCAAGAAGCTGTTGTCTCATGGGCACTGAATTCTGTTTGATAGCAGAAGGTGTGTCATGTATGACACACAAGTTGTTTATCCTGTCTAATTAATGATGGTCAGTGTAATTGACTGATTAGTTCCCATGAGTGCAATTTCAACCCATCAGGATTTCTTTGGCTCGATTCAGTCATGTGTAAAACCCCCAAACAGTCAACACTGATACAATAAAATGCACGTTGGATACGATCTCATAAACCCCCCCTTTGTTATAAGATCTGTGTCTGTTTCATTTGGCTCCAGAGGACGATCAAGAGACTGGAGCAGAAAGCGCAAGCTGAAATCAATTGGATGCAACCTAGTTACTATTTTTGGGGCCTTGTCTTTCAACTTGTCTCACTGGACTGAATCCTATCACCTTGTCTGTGACACATGATAGCTTTGTTTTAACACAGCACTCAACAGTTCTTTTTAACTCCTATAACAAGAGAGGAGTGACACACAATGCTACCCCAGGAAAACATGAGAAAGAATCTATAACAATTGGGTGTATTTCCATTGTAATTACACATGACCAATACTTACTTTCCTGTTGAGTTTATTAATACATTGATTTTGTTCATAAAATGTATTTTATTCAGCATAAATGTATATGAGCAGCCACTTGTTGTAAGACGTAGACTTTCAAATCAGGTGTTAATGTGCTTGAAGAAAACATGAAGTTGCTGGCTTTGAACGTCTTTCAGTTATAATGAAAAAGAATAGTCCTTGTGAAATGAGTAATGACAATAAACCGGCCCTTTTCCTTAAATTAGTCACCATTACATTTCATGATCTTCTTTCGATAAGTCACTGCTGAAAATGAAGATTTTATTTTAAACAAAATGTAGTCAGTTCACCTCATATCCTTTAAAACAAACCATCTTTGAAAAGAAACAAAATGCATGAGGATGTATTTGAATCCTGTTATCTCATTATCTCACAAGAAGTAAGTGAAGACACTTGTACATTGGTGATGAAACACAGCCAGGGTGGTGGAGTTGTGAGTTTCTCTCACACAGCGAAGAAACGCACTGCGCAGCTCTCTGTTTCAGTCAAGCAGAAACTAAGAGAGGCAGCGTAGATTATCTTAGGAAATTGCCCAAAGGAATTGGGCAACACTGATTCAATTTAACAGTACAGTAAATCGCCGAAAGACTGCCATTTAACAAAAAAGTGGTCATCATGACAGAGATCACTGAAGATAACCTAGATGCCCTGATGCATGAGGAATCTGAAGACGTCTTCTTTGAAGGTACTGTAGCTTGGACAAGGAGACATTTGCTGTATAACTCAGTAAAGGGCAAGTCTAGCATTTGATATCCATGTCCTACAGAGTGGTAGGTCATGCAATGAGTTTGGCTTATAGAAGACCCTTTGCAAGTGTAACTGGGACCAATTTAACAATGTGGAGAACTGGATTAGGAGGATGTATAATATCTTTTTAAGCTATTATTAATATCCGTATTACTATTTTACTTGTAATCCTTTATAATTCAAGTAACAGGTGAGCACCAGAAAAGCTAGACCATACTTAATTGAATGTCATAAAATAAAAACCTTTCACTTTTGGCATGAAATTCATACAGAAATGCATGAATAAAATGTCCTGTATTTTTTCTTCTTCTTTCGTTCTGCTTTACACTTTCCATAGCAGTTGAATTTGTGCTTGCGTGTGTGGGTGTTATTTTAAAAATAACTGATTCTCTAAACCAAGGAGTTAATTTTTAGATTAATTTTGTGAAGCTTGCTTGTTTGTTAGAGTTCAGTGGTATTCAGTTTCTCCTGCTACATAAGAGTTTGAGAAAAATTACAAACGATAGACTAATGTTGGTAGTAGTTTGCTGTACCTAGCACCTGTTTGAGTTTTTTAAATTTTTCCGCTGAGCATTTTGTTTATATTGGTTTGGAAATGCATGGGCTTCTGTGTTTATGTTCACTGTAGTGTCATGTAATAATGTTTAACAAGTGGTGTGTGTAGCCTGATAGGACACCTGCATATTTTAAAGGAAAGCTACTGTCTAGTTCAAGTAACATATCTAAATTGCACATGCTAAACTATACATGTTAACTGGTTTCGATCACAAATCCATGTAGAGGTTAATTATGTGTAAGGTGTAAAACAGCTGACAGATATTGATTTTGAGAGACTACCAGAGCCTTATTTTCCTCAAAATCCATAGTTTCCTCTCTACCTGTAAATATAACAAGGTAACCGCAGTGTGTCAGGTTCTTAAAAATGTATTGTTTTCTAAAACACAGTGAAGACAAAAATTGATTGGAAAGGAGAAACGAGGAGCTGTTTTAGGGATGGCTATCTTTGCAGAAAGGTACACTCTGAGTAGACCTACAGCAATAGCAATAGATCATACAAGGGTTGAATAATAGCCACACAAAAGAGCACTGCAGATTTGAAAAGGCTGCATCATGATAAAAGATGGAGCATTTATTTGTTCATAGCTTTCAGAAGGCTCGGGTAATGGAAAAAGGCTCTCTAATTGAACATGGTTATGCTGGGCTTTTCTGTATTACAGAACATGTTCAGTACAAATATAGCTACAAGGCAAATGTCACTTTCTGTTTGCGCTTTAACCCCTTTACATCTGTCAGCTCCCGACGCAGCTGATATAGTAAACCACTTGCTTCGAGGATGATGACACCATACTGAAGTTCACCGCAGGCAATTTCCATTTTAATTGTGCACTAGTTTCTTATGGTTATTACCTTGATTGTTTGCACTTTTCAATTTTACCATGTGTTAACTGTGCCTTAATACATTAGAGCATGCTGATACTATAATTTACCCTAGTAAATATTGATATTGGTTGTTTCACACAGCCCTTGGCTTATGGGAAATTATGGAAGTATCATTTAGCTGATGTTCCAAGAGTAGGAGATGTTTGGGATGTTTGTATGGATGGGAAACCTCAGAGGCAGACATAAACATTGGGTCTGGTTTGTGGACTCAGGGTGGCACATGCTGTTTCTGTCATGTTGCTTATACCATTGTGAGACATAGCTTATAAGCAGACTTGCCAAAACTGCTTGTAAGTAATGTATTATGGTAGCAATTCATGATCACACACAAAAAAAACTAAATCAAGGAGGCTTTCAGTCAGAACCTATGTAACATATTTATTGATACATAGATGTAAAGCAATACAATGTTCCTTATGTCTGCTTACCTAAACCTACGGGCTAATTCTGTTCAAGGTAACCCTACTCACACATGAACTTACTGATGCTTAGAGTGACCGATGAGAGGTCATTCCTGGGCAGAGAGCAGTAGAGCTAGCATACCCCTTTCAGACAATGCCAAACAAATAAATTAAAGGAGATTAATTGTAGGGAGAAGGAGGTAGAAGTCAAACCCACAACAGGACATGATGCATGAGGTAACTTTCAGTATCCCTAGCTTGGTGTTCATTTGGATGATGTAATGTTAATTCTGAATTATCAATTATGAATGGACACTAGAATGGATGATATGGTGGGGTAATCTCAATTATGAGTTTAATGTGTTAATGTGCTTTGATTTTGACCTTTAAATTGCCCCTGCCCTCGGAGTAACCTTTTTTCTTGTCCTGTGCAGAGAGGTGTAATGTGGTTTCCTCTCTCGCATTTGACAAACCAAAAAGCAGGTGGAGGCCAGGGAGGAGGAGATCAAATCAAAGAACAAGGGGTTTTGTTTTGAGGCAACACTGATTGTAAATATGTTTTTCTTGCCTTTATATGATTGTGGGTGCCTATCAGCTAGCTAATGGGTTGCTAGCTCTCAAGCTGATGAACTGAAAAATATGTTCAAGTATGTCTTGAATTGTGTTTACTGGGATAATAATAGGCACCCTGACTGATTCATCAATATGCTTAATTTCCGAGGCACACCACCAGTGAAGCACTTTTAATGAAATGTTTTTAGAATAGTAAAATGTGCAAATATCAACCATTATAGCAATAAACACACTGTATCAGTCTTGAACATTGTACAGTTTATAAAGTAATCTACGTGGTGATGGACAGTCTGCTTTTGTGCTGATGTCTGTGTTCGTGTCTGTTTTTACCCTATAAAAAGATCATGATCTCTGGCAGTGATCACCCATGAAAACCTAATCAACTTGTTTATCACAGCTGCTCTGTTTTCTGTGAATCGGAAACAGCTAGCAGTGTTATTTTTTAATCAACAGAACTGGGCGTAGTGCAACCACTTTGCCACAAAGACAAAGCAAAAAAAAAGAGAAGAAGAAACATCTCATAACTCAGCTGGGTCTTGCCTGGGTGGGGCACAGTATCATCTCTGATACAACTAACTGCAGGTTACAGAGAGAGAAAGGCTTGGTGGCAAACACAACAACAAGATTTGCTTTAACATAGCAATGGCTAAAGCCAAAATGCACCTGGTGAAGCAGAGATATCTAAGTGAGAAGCAACAAAATATTTTAAAAAGTGTTTAACGCTTTATTTACATTGTGATACTGCAGTGCAAAAGCTCATTAATCCAGCGGCAAGTGCCTGGGCATAGCTGTCTTTTATTTAGGTCATAACAGTTAATTAATTTTAGCCGTAGAGACGAGGCAATTATAAACACCAGATATTTAAACGCAGCCGACATTTGCATTACAAAATACTGTGGCCCTGTAAATGGCAATGAGTAGTAACTATTCTTTCATGCATAATGAGAAAAGAAATGTAGGCAACTGGACCAAAAAAATATATAACAAAATATAATGAATGTCAAGTGTACCACAAGAAAAGTATTAATGCTGCATCAATGGGACATCCATGAATGTAGTGGTATTGTCACATACTGTGTGCCATGGTATATACACAGTGTAGCTTTCTGCGTGACTGTCTGTTACAGGCCTCACATGAAGCAAACAGCAAGAAAGAAATGTTGTCTTGATTTACCTTTTAAATACTTGATTAAGCTGCATAATTAAAGAAATAACAGCACACCAAACAGTACAACTCCAAATAGGCATTAGCTTTCTAATAGATGTGCTTGTTGTTGATGTTTTGCTGTTTGCGAGTGCGTGCCACTGTGCTGCGCTGGAGGGGCTAGTCTCCCTGCCGTGACACCGCGTTCCCAAGGCAACCACGAGGGCGAGCTGTGTGTGGGTCTCAGTGCTGCAGACAGTTCAGAGTGAGAGGCGTCGGAGACAGGGCTGGACCGCAGAGTCATTATTCTGAAGCTATTACATTTCACATATCTACTCTAGCTCTTCCTAGTTTGTTTGTTTAATTCTGTTTTAATCACTATGTTCAATAACACAGTGAATTTCAAAAACCTATGTCCTTCTATCTCATTTCTTCATTTTTTATCCACTTTTACAATGTTTCTGGTTGTCCAAGGACCAAATTTGTGGGTCGTATATATTATTTATTTGGCAGATCTTATAACTTACCGATTTTACAGAAAAGTGTACCTAACCATTTTATATAATCTCAGTGCTTTCATAGCCACTTCAGGCTTTAAAACATGTTTTCTTTCTCGCAGAGCTGAAATAGAGTGTCAGTAATGTTGCAAAACTACAGCAAAACTGCAATTCATGCACATTCCACTCTATTTGAGGTTCGTATATATAATATGGTTATATTTCCATCTCGCCGCTTATTGATTCAAAAGGTCAACATGCTCAAGGATGAGTGCGCCGAAAAGAGTCATTTGCATTGTTAGTAGCTTTACAGTATTATCTGATGAGCACTGTAAAGTAGCAGAGCGTCTGAGTTCAGAAAGTCAGTGTACACGGGATATTGCATCCATACAACAGTACAAGCTTTCTTTGTGAAAGAGGCCAAAGATTGCCCTTCTATCTTCTGCTCCATCTCAAAATGATTACATATTCAACTATTTGGGAAAGGTTGACAGTTAAATCATATCTGGAAAACAAAGCTCCTGAAAGTCATACTACTACTATACTAATATCACTACTACTACTATTACTTGTACTGGAAGGTGGCCATAGATGTTACAGTCAGTGATGTAATTTAGTAGAACTTGGAAAACATTGTTATCAATTGAAAGGCTTAAACACAATGCAGAATGTTCTGAAGCATTTTGTTTGTTAACTAGCTAATTTCTTTTGGCTCTTACTTAACATCCAGTCTCAGAAAGATGATATGAAGTCCTAGGGGACCTGTACCCAATATATACATAATACATTGTGTTATTATTTCAAACTGCTCCCTGGGATGTTGCTCAGACTCGCTGGATATGGCTGCAGTACAGTGTATCGCCTGACGGAGTGCCTGCAAGCATTGAATCAATCCATATCTGGGACAAGCCTGAAGCTGCCTTATGGATGGCAGTGGACATAAATATATAAACATAAAGCACAAAGCACTGTAGTGACTTGTTTTTACATGGGCATCATAAGTTATTTAAAGGCTGTTTTTTCTTAGATTGTCTGTATGAACTAAATGAAGTGACTTTTCTATGAAATTCTTGCTGTTTGAAATTCGTCAACAGCAGTGCAGAAGACCAGTGAACATTTTCACATTTTATTGGAACATTTAAACATGCTGCTAAGTGAAAGCTGAATTCACAATGCCCACAATGCATTTGTAAGGTTTTTAAGAACCTCCCTGTGCTTGCATTTAATGTATTTGTATGTGTTGCTGATCTTCAAATGTGTATCTGTACTCAATAACACCACATGTCATCAAGTAAAGCAGTTTGCTGAGAATGTGTCACATAAACCTTTTTATTTTGTGAAGGCATGACAATTGAAATTGACATGTTAAGAGGTTATTAATGAAGCTGCAAAAACAGTTCTTAAAAAAATAGACCTCCCAACTCTTTTTAAACCCAGTTCACGTATTAAAACCAGAGTGGATAAGAGAGACCACAACAGCACAAGATGCAAAAAGCAGGATTCAGTTTCACAAATCAATTTATTCTGCCATTCTTGTCTAGACATGCCTTGCATTTTCCCCCAAGAAACATGATCTGCTGTAGGGCTGCTGAAAAGTGAGATGTACAGTATTTCAGGGGAATGACTCTTAAAAGTGATTAATGGGTGAAAAAAAAGGGAAAACACTGGCTAGGAGGGTTTATTTACAGGCTTTACTGCTACAGTCCTTACAGCATCAGAGATTATATCAACGTTTGTGGGCCCATGCCTTTTTTAAGCTTTAAAATGTCTTCTGGGCCTCTTCTGCACACAGACTTTGCAGACTTTGCATAATCTCTTTGTTTAATTAACAACCATGTAATAAGGGTTTTCTTTCAAGTTATGCTCTGCACACACATCTGGGTGGATGGTATTAATAATATTTTAGAGCTATGTGCTTGAATGCTTTCCTTTAATAATTCCTCGATAATTCTTGCCTTTTTTCTAATGTTGAGATATGACAAGAACCCAGAAAATCTATGCAAGAAGTTCCTGAAATCCTGAAGTGTTTCATACTAATGTTAAGTTTAATATAAAAGCAGAAGACAAATGACAAACAGGGCGGAAATAATAGCAATGCAGAAAGCCCAAACATGGAACTGTCCCAATATGCATTTACACAACACGCATTACAGCTAGGAAGACTTCGAGAAGCAAGTATTGCTACTCAGTGTTTCCATTTCCGTACAGTGAAAGAGCAAAGATAAGACTTTTGCAAAACAGGCTCTGTTTAATCTTAATTTGAAAAGCATAGTCAAAATATAGTAGTGTGTCCATCAGAGGGCCTTTAGCAGGGGACAGTTTTTCAGTGTGTTTCTTGAACTGATGGAAATGAAGAGTAAGCTCGAGTGTATATGTGTGCCAAGTGCTGGGTCATGGTGAGTGAATCTGTGGTGCGTGCTCACCCTCAACAGCTGCCAGGGTTGGGCGAGAAGCTAAAAGTGGGCAGGGGAGTGTTTGGGTGTGAATAGGGAGTCATTGGCAATTTCAAATCATTGGATCTAATTGCACATTGTAGTTTGGCTGGCAACTTGGGGTTTGGTGCGACTGCCAGAGAGATTTCTGCAAGTCTACTACTGACAGACTGTGGGTCTCCAGGCTGTTCTGCTACATTCTGCTTTGTTGTTGTATTTAAATGGTTTCATAAAGTTTAAGAGTTATGCCATTTAGCTCTGGGAGAAATGTCTGGTATGCATCCATAGATCCCACACATACTACAATAGTTTGGTGTCTACTACTGGATTGTTCCACTTATTGACCTACTTTAGCCTATGCATCTCATGTTTCTACAAACATGAGGTGTTTAAATGGCTTTCAATTCGAGGAAATGAAATAGAAGGGGATGAATCCACATCTTCACAGAAAGTAGAAGCTAGGAAATGTAGAACAAGCTTGGTGGATTGCACAGTGGCTCTTTTTCTTTATGATTAACCATTTAGGCTGCAGTGTGATAACAAAGCTTGAATATTTGAAGGACAAAAGTTCCCAGGTTTGTTTTTTTCACAATTTTTTCACTTATTCTATATGCTCCTAAGGTTTGAGAAAACCTGTCAGCATTGTTTTTAGCTGAGTCGTCATGGCCCATCATTCTCTGGAGCTTTATTCCTTTGCTCAGCCTAACCTTTGATCCCGAGTAATATGACCCTTAAAGTAACGTCCGATCAAAAGAGTCAGAGGACTTCATGCATAAACACAAGGAATGAATTGAAAATCTGGTTCTGTTACTGCATGGCGAGAAGTCTCAGTCAAGGCTTTTTGGTGATATAGTCACTAACCCTCAGTGCCTTCTCTCTCAGCCATTGCCATACGCAAACACACACACATATGAATGAAGTATTGAATAGGTTTTTAAAAAGATCACAGGGTGGTTAAGCGGTACATGACAAGGCATGGATCTGCTTATGGAATTCTTTGGTTTTAGAGGCTTGTTTTCAAATCCATCTTAGACCACAATGCACAATTTAGTGGTCAACCCACAATGGGAATGCATGAAAACCCTAACACACATTTCTAGCCCAAGTTGACACCCATACTGGCAATTTGGAGACTGGGAGGCCTCTAATCAAGGAGAATTGTCAGGATTTCTCCATTGTCCTCCTTTATCAGATTGTAGCATTCTAGTCAGAGGCTGTTGGGGTTGGAATTGTTAAGCACAGCAGTTTACAATTTAAGAGGAGGTGTGACAACCGAACCCACAAAATGAGACATACAAGAATGTGTGAGATCAAATTATATGAATCTGCGGATGGCACACTAGAGTCTTTAATATTTGATGTTGTTTGTTTCTTGTAAATATAATTCCTTGAAGCGGGATGCTGATGACAAGCACAATTACATGCTGAAGGTAGGCACGGCGGACTTGAATGGTATTTAGAGAGCTGTCTTTAAAAGCTTTTTTGTTGTAGGTTTTCATGTGCCAGTTTGCTCTATAGTAATATTAAACTGCTGAAGTTACAAAAGCAGAACAATTGTTCGCGGTAAGTGTAAATATGTATTGCATTAAAATGATTCTTGGGTGCTAATATTTTAATAATGTACTCTATGCAAATTGTAGTTAAATTCTTCATTTAATTATATAAATTATAATAATATTAACATAGTGTTTTGCTAGTTCATCTCATCTATTAATAACCTCTTAGTCTGAACACTTCCAATATGAAAAAAAACATGTGTTTGTTTGTTTGTTTTAAATATTGGACTCATATGCTTTCATTACCAGAAACATATTGTTGTTGTTCATTTAACTAAATCCAGTTAAACCTTCTTTGTCAGTTACGTTTTCCTACTTCTATTTAAAGTAGCTTATGATGCAATTGAAGAGCGTGTTTGGATCTTTCATTTTGGAGTTGAAGAGATTTAATGTATTAGGTTAGACAGAAATTAGTCCGTTTCACTTCATTTATCCATTTGCATTCAGACAACGGTGGAATTAAGCTTGCTAGCCATGTAGCATTGGCAGAACTGGGCTGCAGCGAGTCATTTCTCTTGGAAAGACAGGCAGAGTGGAAAAAGTTATTCTCAGTCCTGTATAATCGTGTTGAATCGTGGACTTTATCATATTTGGTTTATTTGAACAAATTGAATGGTTTATCTACAATAATTGGTTAGCCGAGACCATTTAGCAAATTTAATTTTACCATATGTGTGCCTAATATTGCTGGGGAAACAGAAAAGGGCAGTAAATCAGTGTGTATATATAGATGCACTTATACAAAGTTTGTAATGTATTAAAACCTACATAATTGATATGCAGGTGATGGGTGCTCTATTGTTTTGATGCTTTAAAAAAGAGATCACTCAACACGCTATGCCATCTCTATCAGCTCTCCCGCGACACTGGTCGTGTTCTTGTAGCGTTCAGCAGTTCTGCGCACATCTGCAGAATCCCATTGGTGGAGCAGCGCAGAACTGCGGAAATCTGCGCAACACGAACGCGCCTAAACGCGGTAGTAAAGCCCCTCCCATATTCTGAGTGCAACCAATGCGGGACGCCCACTCCGTGTCTAGTGGCTGCTGATTGGTCCGCCGTTTAAAGGGAGACTTATCCGAAACCGGGATGCCTGTGATTGCTGCTCGTCCTTCACAGCTTGCCTCCCGCCGGATCTAACGGGAAGCACATACACTGTAGACGCACTTTTGATTTAAGCAGCCAGGCGTTTCGGATGCTTACTTTTCATGTGCTGTCACCTCAGTCGTCAATACCGAGTGAAAGCCAGACATAAAGGCTGCGTGTTAGTGCCAATGGAAAGAGGCAGTCAGTAGCCCAGCAGCTACTGACTGTGGGCTTCAGTGAAAGTAGTTGTGCTTCAGAGAGGTGAGTAGACCTTTCTCATATTGATCTAACTAACTTTCTGCTGCTGTACACATTCAAAAAAAGCCCACCAAAGCAGGTTGTTATACACATTCAAAATGCATTAGGGTGTAATTGCTCCATTGCATTGTTATATATGGAGTGCAAGGACATTTCACACATGTTTTCTTGTCATAGTAGCTTGTGCAAGCCTTGCCGTTTTGGCTGTACATTGTGTCGGTGCATGGTGTGAGATACTGTGGTAGTTTGTAACGTCATATTACAATAATAAAACTTCACCTTTTAGCATGCTGTCTCCTTCTATAGAAAGAGTAAATGGAAAACCAATGGGTTGAATCACTGTTAACTGTTTATGTGCTTGTCAATGTGAGTATACTGAACAAATATAATATAGAAGCATTATACATGTATTAAATAAAATAATACAATTCAAATAGATAATACACCCACTCTTTACATTCTGTCACATGTTGCCAGGGAAGTTCATCCCATTACATTCCCATGGTAAAGGTCAGGAGATTTTTTGAGGACTACATTTTTATCTTCCCTGAGAAATAGAGTGCTATTTAAGAAAGGACTGTTGTCTTACTTACTGCCTAGCCCACTTGTGTTTGCATTGCGACTCATTTGTGCAGGTCTTTGCATGCATTGATGTTGAAGAGTACTTATGGGAAAATTATAATTATATCTAATCTTCTTTCTTGTATCCACCATGGCTCACCACACAAACCTGTAGAAGATGATAATGTCATGGTAATAATTGAGGTGAAAATATGGTTTAAAAAAATAACTATCCACCACTGGTACAATTTCCTTTGAAGTTTGATAATCATGTTTTCCAGAAGTAGGCTAATGCTTTGTAAGTACTTTTAATCCTCATTTTCACATAGCCCCATAATTGTAACTCATGTATTTTTGCATGTATGTCAGCAACTTATTTCCAGATCAGTTATTTGCACGTTGTTTTTGTTTTTTTAATTCCTCCTATTGTGAACAATAAGTCTATGGTGTGGAGATGGAAGGAGATATTTATACACAATACGTTTTTGGGTATCAGTGGATAGGTGGGATGGTCAGGTGGGCTCTCTGTCAGGTGAAGTGAAGTGACTGTCAGCTGACCAGTTCCTTCAAATCACCTATGCAACATGTTTCTCCCCTCTTGAAGTTGCACTCCAAGCTTTGTATCATCTTGCTTCAAACATCTGGACATGACTTTTGAAGGCTTCTCTGCCAGAACAGAAATGTGAAGACCCCTAGGTCAATTGTGAAGGTGATGTCTAAGAGTGTACAACCTCATCTGGGTATTTGGTGAACCAGAAAAGGCGGTTTTTGTACTGGGGATCCAACTGCATTCATTACAGAGACACAAAGGTACTTTTTTAAAAAGGAAGAGGTCACTGCGAACCCCAAAGTATAATTTTAAGGAGCAGATGAATCACTCTCTAAAGGACTGTGTTTGGTTGCAGGTGCTGTGGTCTGGATACCACATGGAGCACAGGACCACATCAATTAAAAATTGCTTAGGATTCAGGGAGGCTCTGATCTGCACTTTCACTTAACCAGAAAGAAAGCTGCTGTTTTGACCTTAGAGCATTGCCAGAGTCAATATTTGTAAGCATCCGAACCACCACAACCCAAGATGTAATAAGAACCGCTACAGAACTGCACAATGTGTATGTAAAACAATTCCATATCCATTTTATCACCAAAGTGTAAGTACAAGTATCACCATTGTACATATTGAAAAGATTAAATGAGTGTTCCCTAGAGGTGTGTAATGAATCCTTATTTATATATACATCTAAATTAATGTATGTAGCTTTACAAATCCTTATGTAGTGAGGGGAGGATTAATTAAACAATTTCAGAGAGCATGTGATTACAGAGGTCATTTTGCCTGGAGATTGAAGTATTTATTAGTGAGCTGAGTCTTTTTTGCTGCATTTATTTAATAGATGTAGGCTACATATATAATTGCCAATGACCAATGACTTGTAGACCTGATTCCTTACAAAATCCTCTCAAGCCACAACTTTAGGAATGGCAACATTTCACAGTTCTCTTCGGCTTCAGAATTCTTGCCGAGTGTGCCGGCTTCCAATCTATTAAAAAGATGTCTAAAGAAGATAGATTCGATTCTCATAGCTGCTTCACTCTGTGAGGTATTTTGTATTGTTCTTTATGAGGATTCTTAGGTTTCGGTTGACTTCATTATTTATTCTAGTTTTTTTGGAGGGTTCCACTGAAGCACAGTGGAGTTTTTGCTGTCTCATCTGCATGACATTTTCTTTCAAATCACAGAGAGACAAATTGGACATTGAAGTGCTACAAAGCATAGAATTAATCACCTGACCAATCCTATGGATGCTTGAAAAATGTTTTCATATCCCAGGATTTTCTATAGGATTAACAAGAGCGCGTGTCTTTGAGACGATGGGAGAATAGTTACAATTCACTGTGTTGTCTTTACCTCTCACAATGCGTGACTTCACCCTTCACACTGCTGGGCTGTAGAGTGCTGAAGAACACCCACACAGTATTCCAGAACATTTTCTCCCTACAGAGTGTTGGTTACTCAAATGAAAATGTGTGTGTGTGTGTGTGTGTGTGTGTGTGAGAGAGAGTGAGAGAGAGAGAGCAAGAAAAATGCTATAACAGGAAAGGATGCTTAAAGGATATCAGCATTAAAACTTTTTGCCCAAAGTCCCTGATGTTTACACAGCTGAAGATAATTTTATGTTAGGCTCCATTCTTTGATAATGCAAGCATTGTCAAACATTTCCCTGTTAGATGTACACATACAGCTTCTTCTAATACAACCTATTTAACATTGTTCTTCAATATTATTTTGTGTGTGTGTGTGTGTGTGTGAGAGAGAGAGAGAGAGACAGAGAGGGGGGTTAATAAAGTAATATGCACTGAAGCCAAATGGAAATTAGATAAATTGTCAACTTTACTAGTTCTGCTCTCCATTTGTCCTGGGTGGCTGTCACTCTAAATTCAACAGAAAGATTCAACCTTAAGAAGGGTGCCTATTATTTATTTGTGAGGCAGTATAGACATTGTGGATGTTATACTTTGGGAAACCATTTTAAGGCTTAACACTGGATGCTTTTGTCTTTGTAATGTGCTTTATGGAAAGGTCCCAGTAACCCCCCACCCTCCCTGACAGTCCAGAAGCGTATTTCTGGAGGGAGAGGGGTGTGTGAATGCAGAAGATTTTTGACATTCTGCAGTCCAGCCACACCGAGCCCGTAAATGCCGAGATGAAAGCCTGCCTCTTTATCCTCAGCTGTCCCTGAGAAGTCTGCTGGAGCAAAGCATGTGGCTCCCAGATATCCGGAGGCTGAGAGGGAGAGGGAGAGGGAGAGGGAGAGGGAGAGGGAGAGGGAGAGGGAGAGGGAGGGACACACACACACAGACACTGTTTTAAATCAATACGGTCATTCTCAGTTCACTTCAGTGCAGATTGCAGTCTGAACCGATATTATGCACCGCAAGGCTGTAGCCCAATGTGGTTTATGAAATGTGTACGCAAACAATTAATAAATACAAAAAAATGCATTGTTTTTAAGTTAATTCGTGACAATAATAGCACGTGTGCAGCATTAGTTAAAGAAGGCCATTGAGGATGTGTATTTTTTTTGTGCTCATGGGAAATGGTTCTTGTCATGCTTGTATTAAAATTACACACAGCCTGTTTAGTAGTGTAGTGTAGAGTAGTGATATTGTATACCCTCATCTTGTCAGAGGTGTAAAATGAGATTAATCGTGAGGCTTTAAGGGTTTCTGTGTTTCTTTTTATATCTAGTGGAAAATATGTCTGAATGACAAATTGGCACTTTGTGAGTAATACACCAGGTGGATAACGGGCAAGGCCTCTGTTTTTGGGAGTGCTGAGGGGACTATAGAGCAGGTGTTCAAATCAGTGGCTGACTGGCCCACCTGGGGAGCAGTAGCGGAAACCAAAGCCTTTATCTAGGACAAGTGGGTGATCTCCCCTTCCAGTAAGCGCACAGTATTTTTAGCTGCTCTGTGTGGGGCTTCAGTTCATGTGGCTGATTGTGACTGTAATGCGTTGTAGCAGCTCATTTGTGCTTCCAGTAGTGTGCTCAACAAGAAAGCAGAGATTACTTCAGGATACAATTATGATGAATCAGATTTTAAGATGTTTTTCATTCATTTCTGAAAAAAAAAAAGTAATTCTCATACTGAGGTAGCTGGCTACACAGTATCTGTCTGATAGCTATTTTAAGATAGTCATAGGGGGTTGTATGAGTAAAGGTAGGCAGTATTTTGAAATGTATTATGTATTGTGTTCTCCTATTTATTCATGATTGTAAAAATACTAACATTTTGCGTTTTTTCTTGATTGCTATACAAATTATTTAATATAATAGAGATAGAGGGGAAGACATACTCCATAAGAATTGAGTAGGTACCGTCGAATACGAGGATTACAGTATTTAATCAAAATTTAAAAGGTAATATTTTAAAGGACACGTGTTTTACTGTACTCTTTTAACTGTAGACAGTGCAAGATAGGAAACTTCTAGGCCTAAATGTTTTGCAAAGATTAATCCATCGTTGTTTCATAATTATTCTGTTTCGTATTATTCTATTCTACAAGCTTTTTTTTCATATTAGTCATGCATATCACAGATAAAAATGTAATGCTTGATCTTAACATCTCATATGCCAATGCATTATAAAAAAGATAGTTCAGAAAGTGGTGCTATCACATTACTTGAACATCAAAAACATGGATTGCTCTTTAAATAATTCATATGTAAAATGTCCTGCAGCTCCAGGCAGGGATTGTGGTGAAGTATACATTGAAACCCAGTTCAGTGGCAGAGGACATTGTATCAGTCTCATTGTCTCTGTGGTCTCTTTCTGTGGTATATTAAAATAGAGAATAGGGTAGGTTATTAAAAATGTTTTGAAGTGGGCCATTTTATAAGATTAATTAAGAAAAGGTAGATGCCCTAAAATTACTTAAATATTGTTTGGATGGATTGGATAAAATGATGCAAGTTCCATTTCACTCACATTAACAGTGTTGCAGTCTGGTGGTATAAAACCATTTTAACATAAAAAATATAATATAATCCACAAACCATTTTAATAGTATGTAATATCAGAGGCCATCATTGTGTTCAGAATTTAATGTAATTTCCATTTAAACTAAATAGACATTTGTAAAGTAGTAAAAAGTTGAGGTATGGACATACTGCATGGACATACTACTAAATAAAGAAATAACCAGCATAAAATCTGTTGAAAATGTAGTAGGCCTGAAGTTCTCAAAATACATATTTGATTAAATGTGTGCTTTCACTGTTGCGCATAGGCTACACCTGGCACATACACATACAGTGAGGGAAAAAAGTATTTGATCCCCTGCTGATTTTGTACGTTTGCCCACTGACAAAGAAATGATCAGTCTATAATTTTAATGGTAGGTGTATTTTAACAGTGAGAGACAGAATAACAACAAAATAATCCAGAAAAACGCATTTCAAAAAAGTTATACATTGATTTGCATGTTAATGAGGGAAATAAGTATTTGACCCCTTCGACTTAGTACTTGGTGGAAAAACCCTTGTTGGCAATCACAGAGGTCAGACGTTTCTTGTAGTTGGCCACCAGGTTTGCACACATCTCAGGAGGGATTTTGTCCCACTCCTCTTTGCAGATCCTCTCCAAGTCATTAAGGTTTCGAGGCTGACATTTGGCAACTCGAACCTTCAGCTCCCTCCACAGATTTTCTATGGGATTAAGGTCTGGAGACTGGCTAGGCCACTCCAGGGCCTTAATGTGCTTCTTCTTGAGCCACTCCTTTGTTGCCTTGGCTGTGTGTTTTGGGTCATTGTCATGCTGGAATACCCATCCACGACCCATTTTCAATGCCCTGGCTGAGGGAAGGAGGTTCTCACCCAAGATTTGACGGTACATGGCCCCGTCCATCGTCCCTTTGATGCGGTGCAGTTGTCCTGTCCCCTTAGCAGAAAAACACCCCCAAAGCATAATGTTTCCACCTCCATGTTTGACGGTGGGGATGGTGATCTTGGGGTCATTCCTCCTCCTCCAAACACGGCGAGTTGAGTTGATGCCAAAGAGCTCGATGTTGGTCTCATCTGACCACAACACTTTCCCCCAGTTCTCCTCTGAATCATTCAGATGTTCACTGGCAAACTTCAGACGGGCCTGTACATGTGCTTTCTTGAGCAGGGGGACCTTGCGGGCGCTGCAGGATTTCAGTCTTTCACGCCGTAGTGTGTTACCAATTGTTTTCTTGGTGACTATGGTCCCAGCTGCCTTGAGATCATTAACAAGATCCTCCCGTGTAATTCTGGGCTGACTCCTCACCGTTCTCATGATCATTGAAACTCCACGAGGTGAGATCTTGCATGGAGCCCCAGACCGAGGGAGACTGACAGTTATTTTGTGTTTCTTCCATTTGCGAATAATTGCACCAACTGTTGTCACCTTCTCACCAAGCTGCTTGGCGATGGTCTTGTAGCCCATTCCAGCCTTGTGTAGGTCTACAATCTTGTCCCTGACATCCTTGGACAGCTCTTTGGTCTTGGCCATGGTAGAGAGTTTGGAATCTGATTGCTTCTGTGGACAGGTGTCTTTTATACAGGTAACGAGCTGAGATTAGGAGCACTCCCTTTAAGAGAGTGCTCCTAATCTCAGCTCGTTACCTGTATAAAAGACACCTGGGAGCCAGAAATCTTGCTGATTGATAGGGGATCAAATACTTATTTCCCTCATTCCCTCCCTTTGTTGTTATTCTGTCTCTCACTGTTAAAATACACCTACCATTAAAATTATAGACTGATCATTTCTTTGTACAAACGTACAAAATCAGCAGGGGATCAAATACTTTTTTCCCTCACTGTATTTATCGAATTTACGTACACTCCTGTCAAATCATCCCATAGTCCTCATTGGGATTCAATTTCTAACTTGTTATTCTACTTTCTATTTCATTAATTTAGGTTTTAGTATGTATTTGTCTTCATGGTCATTATCATAGAACAACAAATCCTGCACCAATAAGTAGATTCCCTTCCAGTAACGAGTGACATTTAGACTGTATATTATGATAGTTGTCTGTACCCACAAAAAAGAAAACCATGATTTCTCTGAAATATTGAAAATGTCAGGGGGAAGTACATATTGTGGCACACACTTTACTGACTGTTTTGGTCAAGAGCTTTCAGAGTATTGTACCACACTAATATGCTTCCCCTGCTCACTTAAGCTGGAACAGCCAACAAGCTAATATCTGGCAAATTATATTGTATCAAAAGAAAGGGATGCATAAAAGAAAAAGGGGCATGTATGTTGTAAACTTAATCTTGCTTTAATAAGCAGAGTTATTGCACCTGGTTGGATATAATTGTGCCTCTTGGACAGATAGATTTCAACATCACGTAAGTAAGACCTCTTGCACAAAGAAGGGTCTCAGTGTCTGCTACTTGTAACAATCAAATGTTCTCGACTCTATGGACTCTTTCTTTCTGATCCCTGAAGTGACAATGGACCAGTGCTTCTCATCAGTTCAGAGTGTGTGGCCTCTTTGCCTTCCATTTGTGGAGGAGGGAAAGACTGCTCCTCTTCCCAAAATAGATAAAGGATGCTGCATGTGACTCATGCATTAAGGTTCCATGGAAGAAATAATAAATACTTTGCTATTTTTGATGCAAGTAGTCAGACAAATCTGTTTGCATGCATGATGCATTCAGTTCTCCAAATGACATTGGTACTTCAACAGAAAAGCAGATTCAAGAAATGTTGTGCTGCAGCAGTCAATTTTAAATATCTCTAATCTCTCCAAATTATTATATATCAACAAAAGCGGTTATGTAAAACTAAGTATTCAAACTAATAAGTATCATGTTTCTCGCATTGTTAACTAAAATAACTAGTTTTAAAATTAAAGTGTTTTTCTCTGAAGAAGAAGAATCTTTAAAACGTGGCAGACATCTCTCAATTGTAGTATTTTGTGATCTGACTTGATCAACATCTCTTTTGCCCCAATTGTATGAGCATTTTTGTTTGTTGTTTTGTTTGTTTGTTGTTTGAGTGACACATCCAATACAAATCCCACAGAAAACAGTTAGAAAGACTGTTACCCACCAGCTTCTACCAGTATTTGACTTTTTCTTTCTATTTTAAGTTAAACTTTATGTAATGAGAAAAAAAACATGTGTTGCTTTGTTAATGTTTAAACATATAAACTGTAAACTATTAACACCCCTAGTAAGTATGTAATAGAGATAGAATTAAATATACCACAGGCTTTGGTGGTTGGTCCTAAGTTCAGATTTACTTTTGCATCACTGTTGTAAAAAATATGCCTACTCGTGTGTTTTACAGTCTCAACCTTCTCTCCACATTCAAGTTTTCTGTCAAATTATCTCTACATTTTGAATTAGATTTCAGCACCTTCACACCATACACTCATAAAGCCAAAAACACAATTAGTTTTAGCTCTGTCTCTTTTTTTTTTCGGCATCTGGAAATCTGGAACAGTAGCCGCCAAAGGGAGTTACAGAGTAGACACAAAACTATCTGCAGCAGGGAAGAAAGAAATTAAGTAACATGACCAAGCATAGGGAAAGTATCAATTTTTTCCCCACTTTGCAAATGATCTTTGGGGTTGTATGACATGAAACACCTTCTAAAAGTTAATGCTATTTACGTTGTCCTTGATGTTGTACCACAGCTGTAGGGGAAAACTGCTGACGTGGAACCTAAGTATAGTTTCTGTTAGCTTTAAAGATTGAAATGGTACACTTTAAAGAGGTTTAATCTACACAATCTGAGTCTCAGTGAGTTGGGGTTCAAGCGTTTGCAGGACAGCAGCTTGAAGGCGCTTTACTGCACAGCATTTAATAACACAATCATGTGACTGATGTGAATATGTTTGAAAGTAATTTTCAAACAGGCTAAGTGACTTATATCTTTCTCTTTTTAAACTTTGGTCTGAATTGGAGCTCATGAGTTACATGTAATGGTGCTGTACATGGCCTTTTACATATACACTTTAAAAGACTGTTACAGTGAGAATTGTACGTATTGTTCACTTGGTGTGCACCAGACATCTTAAGAATAGTAAAAAGTATGAGCTACATGGGATATGCAAACAAATAAACAAAGGTGAAGTGTATATGTAGAATCTGGCCATTTGACCTTGTTTTTTTTTTTAAGGGAAGTTTTCACTAGAACATGAGTGAAGATGGTGTGTACCATTGTCCCGAGAATTAGCTTGATTTGAATATGAGTCTGCTATTCATATGTCCTTATCTCATACCAATATCTCAATATCTCATAAAACTGTGTGGTCATTTGGCTATAGGAAGCTATAGGAACACGCTGTCCCCTTGCAGAAATGTTTCATGTCATGTTGAAATGTGCTGCACTTATGAAATACCATAAAGAGTGTAAAGGACATTTTGTAATTCTTTCCAGTTTGTATTTCCTTTAACTTTTCTTGAATCAAGTGCTTTAAAGGCATAGTGCTAAGGTTGGGAATACAAGTTATAGCATATTAATTGTAATCTTAGTCACAGCATCATAATCTCCACTGTGTAATATCCCACAATGGGTCAGCAGACATTTACCAACACATTCAGTGTTTAGTTGTAGTCAAATGTATACAATGTTATTGTATTAAAAACAACAATAGAGTGTCTTAACTCAGTTCAGTCAACTGAAATCCTTGCGCTTTTCCCTTGGCTGAATAAGTCTTCAGCAGCCTCTGAAAAGATAGCATTGATAGATGAGTACAAGTTCAAGTATGAACAATGGGCTATTTACATGGAGAAAAATAACACTATTTCTGCACATTTTGCTTTAGTAGATAGTTCACTGGTCCATTGAGTTTAGAATGCAGAAATGTTTTCTCAAAGTAATTCAGACTGAAAGATTTTATTCTGTTTGGCCAAGTATAGAAAACATAATTTAATTTGGACTTTTGCAAGGCACTGTATATATAGCATCACCTTAGCTGTGTTAATGTGTTGATTAACTTCTGCAAAAAAATTACTAATCAAACACCTGTCTTATACGTTGTTAGTATAGCACTGAACATCTTAAAGGTTTTCGAATTGTGTATGATGTAATCTGTGTGTAATTCTGAAATAGTAAAAATGTATTGCATAACCAAGACTTGGACAGGGGAACTGAAAAATTGTGACTAGTGAGGCAAAGCTAATACGTTTAGTATTTAAAGGTTTAAAATAGACCAAAAGAGGAAGCAAAAGTGACATTTTATGTCAATGTCAAAAGTGAAACAAGAGTTATCAGATTTTTATCTAATCTTTTTTTTTTTTAATTAAAAAAAAAAAGCAGAGCTCTTCTGTCTGCCAATATTGTAACCCATTTCTTGTTTGTGGGTTTATAATAGCAATACTGTTTTATGTAACAGATCGTATATTGTATGCAGTTGCCATGGGAGTATAATTTATACAGGGCATAGAAATTAGGGCTGCCGCTACTGCTAATGTACTGTAGGCTGAGATTTTAATTTCATTCACACATGCTCCTGGCTTTAGCCGCAGAGTGGCTTTTGTGTGTGTGTGTGTGTGTGTGTGTGTCAGTGAGTGAAAGCTGTATATCCAAAGCATCTAGCTCAGTTTAATGTTTGGTTGATCTCATGATGTGACTTGTTCTTGGCAGCCAGGCATGTTTAGCCCAGTGATTTATAAAGCTTGTGCCCGACTGTGAGAGGGGATGCGAGTGGCACGTCTTGCTTGCCCAGTGTGTTTCCCATTTGCAGAGGGGAAACATTGCAAAGCCCCTGTGCAAGCCTCACACTAGGAGATTAAGTGCAGGGGATTCGGGCCTCCTCACGTTGGCTGAGCTGCATACGAGGTTTAAGCTAGAAGTGGCAAATTGCTGCTGATTATAACAGCTGCGATGCCTCTGCCCAGCCGGCCCTTTTTAATTTTACTTTCCGAGATCCCTGAGGATTCATCGACACGCCATCGACAGACAGGGGCCAAAAGTTTATTGTTTTATTAACTGGGCAGAGTGAACAGGTGGCATAACTTTTAAAAACTCTGAAATGGAAATGAAGGGACTCTAAAATTCATAAGAGATTTGTCTACTTTGACAGTGTAGCTGTGAATATTGTAGTCACAGGTGATAACAATTCTTACAACCTAACTGGTGCATTCAGTATTCAATGCAAAGAAGATTTGCACCCTTATTGTCAAAGATGTGCTAGTATAAGATATTTCAGCTTATCTGACAGAAAGTCCACATTATCACACTAGTTTCCATTATCAATACAAGCTTTTTTGTAAAGATTGTTTTATTCGACTGCAATTTTTTTTTGGGTCAGATTTGATGTGGCAGTGAAGTGCCAGGGAACTTGTCTTCTATATTTGGTGTGACTTGAATAAGTCTTGTCCTAATTGTGTCATATTCCCTAACTAAAACCCTTTAATGTAGTGCTGTAATGAAAATGAAATGTTGCTAATGGATACATTTAAATATTGCACCCCAAAATAGTTCATCCTTTGCACTACGATGAATAAACTGCAGCGCTTTGGGAAAATATGTCGTCAGTTTCCTTTGACAAAAGACGAAATCCACAATTCCTAGCCAGATCCCTGTTTTTTGCAGTATTTTCTCATCATTTAATCCACCTAATCCAATTTAATGCCGACAGGGTGTGTGTCGATGTTCTGTGAGGCTTTAAGGAAAAGGGGAATTAGCGTGGGGCTTCACTCGAGATTACAGGTCTTATCAAACACCATGAATTAAGAATACTGGAGTTATCTTACTGGTTCAGGTAGCCAGTCACATTGTCAGTGCCAAAGCACGTTTCAGTTTTCCAGACAGCAGCTTGTGGAAGCCTATGGGTTTTCCTGAAGGGTCCTTGGCTTCAGCTGAGATGCCCACAGCACATTGGGAAGTGTAGCGGGAAAAGTCTGTTTGCCACAAGCGGGCCTGAGAAAGCAGGAAAGTTACATGAGTAATGAGACAAGCCTACCAGTCATGTGCTACATACAGACTGGTTTTGTGAGGGGCACCATGAATACCAGTAGGTCTACGTATTGTATTATTTTGAAAAGTAGGCCTGTACTCCCCCACACTGTGTCACAAAGCTGGGAGTGTAACACAGTACTTCAAAGTGAATGACTCTGAAATCTTGTAATGGCATGCTCAGTTCTAACTCAAATAACTCATCTGAGATGAACTGGGAATTGGCAAGAGACCACGGACGCCAGCTTCTCTCCTTCTGCTACAAACTGTAATGCAGAAGGAATGACATAGGATGTATTTTGGAAAATCTGTGATTGCAAACAATAATTAACACCAAGAATGGATGAATATAAATGAATGTCCCAGTCAGGTAAACTGACTCATATTCTGTGTTGGGTTTAGATATCTCTAAGCTTGGCAGGCTTAAAGAAGAACAGCTGTGTTTTTTTATTAAGGCTTGTGGAGATAGTCTGTCCTAATTTAGAAAAACATTCCCCTTGATTCCTTTTCCTTTTTGTCTATTCTGTGGTACTGTGATGTATTTCAGAGAATGGCAGTGTTTTTTCGCAATTGCTTGACTTCTTACAAAATTAAAATACATCAAATCCTGGTTCCTTTAGTATGCGTTACCATTAGCCTAACTCCATCTAGTCCTCTTTGTCTGCCATGTTGAATGGGATGTTCTTGTTCCCTGAGGTGAGCTCTGCTTTTCTCTTTGACTTTCTAGAAGCTATCGCATATTCCCTGAACAGAAAGTAGACTGTTTCAAGTTGCCTGTGGAGCTCTGGTGCTCCTTCAGACAAGTGACTTGAGTGCAGGGGACCCTAAAGGCAGTGGAACAATGACAACAGTGGTCTAGACTTCTGCCTTGAGCTCAGCTGGGGGGTGGGGTATGTGTCAATCTGGAAGCCACCATAAAGTGATTGCCAATTATCGTTTCCAGCTTAACTCACTCAACACAATGGATTAATTCGCTCCTTCTCTATGTCCCAGATCAATGTGCCAATATTGTTTAAACAGAATTTGTTGGAAGAAATCCAATCCCCTTGTCCCATGTATCTGTAAATCAAGCGATACCCCGCATGCTTCGTGAAGCACAGTTATTTATGTCCGATTTCTTATTTGCCCCCTGTTACTGTTATGATTGTGGTTTATGTGCATACTAACTCTTATGGCTGAAAGAGAGTAGAATTGGGGGAATAAAATAAAGGACATTGGTGATCTACAATGACTGAGTGAGTAGTGCTTTAAAGGAAGGCAACTGATACATTTGTGTATTGCAACTTTGAACCTTTATGACCATGTTCTAGCATCCCTGGATGGAGTAGCTAGTTAACATGAGAAAGTATTTAAGCACAAACCATCCTAGAGAACCATCCAGAATATCTGTAATAGGATCTACACGTACAGTAAGAAAACATGGCAAATGCAGACTGTTTCCCATGAGGTGGCACCTTTCACTGTTTTGGCCACACCAGCCTATGAAAATAAATCATTTGCGAATGTATTTGTCTGCAAAAGTCCAATGTACTCAAGCTGAACACCAAGATTATAAAATCCAAACAGACATCACATGAAGCTGGCTGCGGTCTGTGCGCAGAAGGCAGTGGGCAGGATGGGTTTGTTTACTTCAGAGAAACTCTAGATTCTGCAGTTTTGCCTTTGTTTTTGAAGAAATGTGCTTACTATTGCTTTTACACTAAGCAGTTTCTGTTCACTTTAATGACCAATAAAACGCATGTCAACTGTTAAAGGTCTTTACGTGTAACCCGTTTTCTCAGACTGAATGCAGAGTTTACTGTCTTTTCCTCTGTAAATATAACATTGTCAGATGTCTAAAAACAAGGTGGTCTCTGGAATAATAATAATACAAATGGAAAAACTGCAACAGATCTGCTCCATCCTGTCTTGTAAGCCTTCCCCCTGATCATTGCCCGGTGTTCAAATGTGCTTCTGTTTGCTGTTTCAGGAGTGTCCTCCCGGTTCCCTGAAATCATGGCCGCAGGGATGCACTCTCCAGGGGGCCCCAATGGCATCATCAGGAGTCAGTCTTTCGCTGGGTTCAGTGCCCTGCAGGAGAGGAGGTCTCGGTGAGTACTGTCTCCATTTTGACATGCGGTTAGGAAGCCTGCTATGATTGCCCCCATTCACACACACAAAATCATGACAGATTGTTTCCCCGATGTTTGGGCCACACATTTCAGATAAAACTCTAATACAGTGCCTCGGACTTGTGTAGTAGTTCAGTTGTAGAATTGAGAATGAAAAGATGCTAGTAATCTGCTGTAGCATTGTACAGATGATAGGATCACTGGTTACAGAGGGTGCAAGAGTGAACAAACTAACCAACTGAGTACATATTGCATTTAAAGAACAATAATGTTCAATGTTATGGACTTCAGTCAACACATTAGATATCCCACGCAGAAATATCTTATGACTTTAATTTTACCATACATACTTGCACTTCAGAATGCATGACTCTAAGCAACGTTGTGTACTGCTCATTTCATCAACACAGTGGCCTAGTTTCTGTTCGTTTGGACCTTTGCTGGCTGAGTCATTCAGTTGTATTTGTGAGGATTTCTGCCATTTAGATCTCTCCAGTAGTTTATTCAAGGTCAGATCTTGAAGACTTGGAAATCCTGTACTTAAGTGCTAATAATATTCATAATACTGATAATACATCATTAGTAATGATATTGTCGTCATTGTAATCAGATAATTAACTTGTTTAATGTAATTTACATATCTTTCTTCCAGTCAATTCAGTTTCTTCAGGATGTTTTTCTCAGTAAAATATAATTGGTTATATTTTAATGAAGCAATGCCACTGTCACTTAGACACTGAGTTCAGCATCTTCTTGTCAACATGGAAGTTTAATGTCTCTGAAGGGACTATTTCTCTTGATTAAAATACTGAAGTGATTAGATGGGTTTTGATGCCTTTTGGTAAACACAGACAGAAGAAGCACTCTTCAGTTCTATGTTTTATGTTGCCATGCTGCCCAGCTTTACAATGCAATGAGCTGTCTTTAAAAAATCTGCACTGTTTTTGAGGTGCACTGATGGTTAAGATTAGAGAAATTGCATTAAGAATTCCTACAACACTGGTTAAACAAGACTTGGTTTGCTTCTTCTTTTGCATCATCTGTCTGCTAATACTTAAAAAGCAGATTCCTAGTAATTAAGGAATGCAATGAATTTCCTAATTGGAGCATCTCGTATACATGATTTTTGTTTAATTGGTTCTATTTTAAAACAGTCACTAATACCCTCTTTAGATCTACATCTGACTACACAATTGTATTCAAGCTACAGAAAAAAAACATTGGAGTAGACTGCAGTTGTTGAAAGGCACAATAATACAAAAATGAAGGGTCATAGAAGGAATATCTTCCATAACATTGACTGTATGGGGTGGTTAAACCCTAAAGATGGTCACTTAGAACATAAAGCTAACCAATGAATCAGCATCATTCAATCCTTATGTTCTCTTGTGCTAATGAAGTTGCTGGGTTTGTCCACAGATGCAACTCCTTTATTGGCAACTCGGCAACACAGAAGAAGCTCCAATCCAAGACAAAGAAGGGACACTTGTCAGGCAACAAGTCCAACAGCTCCTCCAAGGAGTCGCAGCCTAAGAGAGTGGAGGAGGTGTATGGGGCCTTGAAACGAGGGCTTGAGTAAGTCTGCCTCTGGGCATCCTTCAGATGCTTGTTCATTCACCCCTCATTCCACATCTTTCACTGTGTGGCAGTGTGCCAAAGTTAAATAATGGGATCCAACTCTTTCCTGAAATGTGACCTGCATGGTTCTCTCCATTGCCCTTTACAGTGAGTACCTGGAGGTTCACCAAACAGAACTGGACAAGCTCACCTCACAGCTGAAAGACATGAAGAGAAACTCCCGACTGGTAAGAGGAAAACTGCAGTAATTTATTAATTTGCCCATAGCTTAGTGTTTCACTCAGAAACGCTACTGCCTCAGTGTTTTTAATGTTTAGCATATACAGTGAGGGGAAAAAGTATTTGATCCCCTGCTGATTTTGTACGTTTGCCCACTGACAAAGAAATGATCAGTCTATAATTTTAATGGTAGGTGTATTTTAACAGTGAGAGACAGAATAACAACAAAAAAATCCAGAGAAACGCATTTCAAAAAAGTTATAAATTGATTTGCATGTTAATGAGGGAAATAAGTATTTGATCACCTATCAATCAGCAAGATTTCTGGCTCCCAGGTGTCTTTTATACAGGTAACGAGCTGAGATTAGGAGCACTCTCTTAAAGGGAGTGCTCCTAATCTCAGCTCGTTACCTGTATAAAAGACACCTGTGCACAGAAGCAATCAATCAATCAGATTCCAAACTCTCCACCATGGCCAAGACCAAAGAGCTGTCCAAGGATGTCAGGGACAAGATTGTAGACCTACACAAGGCTGGAATGGGCTACAAGACCATCGCCAAGCAGCTTGGTGAGAAGCTGACAACAGTTGGTGTGATTATTCACAAATGGAAGAAACACGGTCTGGGTCTGAAGAGTTTCAATGATCATGAGAACGGTGAGGAATCAGCCCAGAACTACACGGGAGGATGATCTCAAGGCAGCTGGGATCATAGTCACCAAGAAAACAATTGGTAACACACTACGCCGTGAAGGACTGAAATCCTGCAGCACCCACAAGGTCCCCCTGCTCAAGAAAGCACATGTACAGGCCCGTCTGAAGTTTGCCAATTAACATCTGAATGATTCAGAGGAGAACTGGGGGAAAGTGTTGTGGTCAGATGAGACCAAAATCGAGCTCTTTGGCATCAACTCAACTCGCCGTGTTTGGAGGAGGAGGAATCACCCCAAGAACACCATCCCCACCGTCAAACATGGAGGTGGAAACATTATGCTTTGGGGGTGTTTTTCTGCTAAGGGGACAGGACAACTGCACCGCATCAAAGGGACGATGGACAGGGCCATGTACCGTCAAATCTTGGGTGAGAACCTCCTTCCCTCAGCCAGGGCATTGAAAATGGGTCGTGGATGGGTATTCCAGCATGACAATGGCCCAAAACACACAGCTAAGGCAACAAAGGAGTGGCTCAAGAAGAAGCACATTAAGGTCCTGGAGTGGCCTAGCCAGTCTCCAGACCTTAATCCCATAGAAAATCTGGAGGGACCTGAAGGTTCGAGTTTCCAAACGTCATCCTCGAAACCTTAATGACTTGGAGAGGATCTGCAAAGAGGAGTGGGACAAAATCCCTCCTGAGATGTGTGCAAACCTGGTGGCCAACCACAAGAAACATCTGACCTCTGTGATTGCCAACAAGGGTTTTTCCACCAAGTACTAAGTCGAAGGGGTCAAATACTTATTTCCCTCATTAACATGCAAATCAATTTATAACGTTTTTCTGGATTTTTTTGCTGTTATTCTGTCTCTCACTGTTAAAATACACCTACCATTAAAATTATAGACTGATCATTTCTTTGTCAGTGGGCAAACATACAAAATCAGCAGGGGATCAAATACTTTTTTCCCTCACTGTAGGTTGCTTGTTTAAATAACTGATACAGTTATGTAGGCACCTACTTATTGAGCAGTAAGTTAAAGTCTCCTGAGTGGCAAGTTGCAGGTTCAAATTCCTGTTATCAGCTATAATCGACTATAGCTGCAAGTTCTCAGTGCCACTATAACTGGATAGATAACAGAAAACCAGCTCTTATCATGTGAATTCTGAAGGAAATTGGTTGCACCTGAGTATATTTAGGACTGTCATAGCAAAGGGGGTGACTACTTCTGTAATGAAGACTTTTCATTTTGTATTTTTAATGTATTTGTTTTTCTCACCCTCTCATTTTTCCCCCAAATTGAAAGTATGGCGTAGGTTGTGTAGATCAGAAGAAAAAAATATGATTGCAGATTTGAAAAAGGTGTTACTATAATGAGCATACAGTGATGTGTCTTTGCTTTTTCTGTTTGTTTTCTTCCAGGGAGTCTTGTATGATCTTGACAAGGTGAGTTGAATCAAGAAGAGAGCTTATTATCACCTTCTTCTGCATTATAAATGTGTATTTTTAGCATATTTTCCAATGTAACCAGAGCAGCTTATGACAAGCAAAGCATTGAAAGCGTAAAGTAATAAAATAGTTTCTACAAAAGCCATTTATTTCTCAGTGCATGTGTATTGGAGTTGATTAACTTAAATTTCTTTTAGAACTCTTTTCTTGTCCCACCTCATTTAAACCCCTGATTAAAGCATACATTTTTAAACTGGTCAACTGTTGTAATTATTTTTGTTCAGAAATACTGTGTTCATAAGGAGAACTATTATATTTACAATTAATTTGCATGATCCCAAGTCCTGTACATATTTTAAGTGTCCGTGTGTTTTCTCTAATTTGTCTTTACATTTTTCTTTCAGCAAATCAAAACTATAGAAAGATACGTCCGGAGACTAGAGTTCCACATCAGTAAGGTAGGCATTGTTGTTGTTTTTTTAATTATTAGTATTGGAAAGCAAACCGATGACCTGGGAATGTGAGTGACAGTTGAAGCTTCCGAGGGGGGTTTCAGCTCTTTAGGTAGCATAGAACATCAGCACAATCCCAGAGTTTTGATATTGTAGAGAAGATAACTTGAATAGCTCTAATTGCTCTGGATGAGATCACAAATTGCCTAATCACCAATTGTGTAAGGCTGGGAATATGTTACTTTTGGATTCATCTCTTTGCTCATTGAAGGGAGACCACCTCCATCAGCGCTAAAGGGTGTTCAGGGGTTTGTTTTCAGTTTTCTATAAATAAACAAGTGTTTTTCCAAAACACCTGCTTGATTGATCACAGTTGAGTCTTTGTAAATTCATGACATAAGTGTAGCTATAAAACCTGCTGCAAGATCCCAGGATCAGGGTTGGACTCTAGGCCAATACTACATTAACACTAAGGGCCAAAATACATACTTTACGTTTCTGCGGCCCACACTTGATGCCCTGAAAAATGGTCAGTCTCTTTCTTATGATTCATCCTACTCTGGGACACTCCATGTGACAGGCACTCTAGACGTAAGGAAAGCAGTGATTTCATGACCACGCTCCACCCAATGTATCCATGGTAACCACAGAAGGGAAGCACGATGCACAGAGAGCCGCTGTTTGTGTTAATCCTTCTGTGGCTTCAAATCTTCAATCATCTTCTGAATGTACCGCTACATTTCCACTCTCAAACACAGAATTCTTAGACTTGGGCTATTTCAAATCAAGTAAATCCAACTTATCTTCCAATAGCTTATTTTGCTACTATTCCTTGTAATGTTAAATTATTTTCTACTTATTCCGCACTGTTAATAAAAAACATTCACGAAATCTAGGTCAAAACAATCCTCAAGAGCTATTGACAGCTTTTTTATTTATTTTAATGGTTTCAATCTGCAGGCATAATGAACAGATCTGTATGTGGTATGGAAGTTCATTTTTAGATTTGGGCATGTTTCATTTGACAAATCATTAATTTATGTGTATGCGTGTGTGTAACACATTCAGACTGAAAAAATGTTTTTTATGTTTTAACAAGCAAATTAATTATTCTGCAATTGTAAGCTTGTCAAGTACTAATCAGTACATGAACCGAGAAAACATTGTTTTTGCTGTTGATAATTATAATTATGATAATGTCATTGTCTTTTGGATTGAAACATTTAAATGAGAGAGGGGATGTAACCCAAAATCATTCATTCAGGAGGCAATTGCATTACACAGCTCTGATGTTACTTCGGTTGTAAAATGTCCTATGATAAAGAGTTAAAATATGACCCTGGCTTTGCTGTAACACTGTCTTGCTTTAAAAAAAAAAAAAAGTATAGTTCTTTTTTTCCTTTAAAGCAGTAGGATGCCCCAGGGAAGTGGGGGATGGGGAATGGTGTAGAACCAGAGAATCTCTAGTCATTAGGTAGCACGTTTCTCCTGGGGCTTGACATCAACATGAGATATTCTCTGGTCTTCTAATAAGGCCCACACAAGCATAGCGTTTACTACAAACTAAGATCTTAGCAGATTTTAGGCCCTTGACAAAAGCCAGTTGAATTGCACTGAGCGAATTCAATTTATTGTGCTTGTTTATGTTCTGCTGCAGCCACACTTCTAACCAGAGTGTAGAAATTAGGATGTCAACAACTTTCTATCTGATGAGATAGATTTTTAGGCAAATGTAATAAGAACTGCAGGAGAAACATTGATCTTAGAAGTTGAAAAATGCAATTTTGCAATATTTGCATTGAGAGTAGTGAATAATAAATGAAATGGCAAAATATTAGCATTTCATAACAAATGGAATTTCCAAATGTAATTTTAAAAAACATTTTACTGTCCGTTCAGTGTGTAAAATAAAACATAATTATATTACCTCCTGAGAAAGATGATCCTCAATCTTGTAGTGCAACACTTAAATTAGAGGGTTAATATGTGCAAACATATGCACATGTATGTTTTGTGTTTATATGGTTGTATGCATAAATATATTGTGTTGTGAAAGAGATTGTGACATAGGTTGCAATGCTGATAACAACCACTTCCTGTTCTGTAGGCGGAAATGGGGCGGGGCAAACAGGAAATGTTGCAACAAGTGGCAGGGAGGAGGGACTGTGAGTGTGTTTGTGTGTGGGATTGGGGAGTCTAGGCGGGGATGATTTTATGTTTTATGTATTTTTATTACCCGGACTGTATGTGGCCCTGCATGCTGATTACTCCACAGAAGGCTGTTAAAAAAAATATATGCCCCCGTTTGAAATTATGTGCAGTATTTGTCCATATGGTGTGGGGTCAGGGCATTCCTCAGAGATAAAGATTAACACAGTAAATGTAATCATAGGAATTTTGAGTCCAAGCTTGGTAGTGGAAGTGTCATTTTCCTGGTTATATTCCTTCAGTATAAGTGCATTAGTTTTGCTCACTTCTATAATACATACGTGACAATGGATGCTTTCATTTGTCATTTAGAAAATGTCCCGTGATGGGAGTTAAAGACTCTAAGATGTTGTTTCAAGTTATAAACTAACAAAAGGCAACTGGGAACATTTGGAAATGGCTATAATTTTTGTTTATTTGTTTGTGAAGGGTAGTTTAGATAAGGTATAATTTGCATATAAAAAAGAGTAAGTGCATTTGTTCTGTCATTTTGACCTTAGAAGAGAAGACAGTCACCAGTGAAGGGAACTGCCAAGTAGAGTAAAGCTGTAAAGATGAATAATTTAAAGTTTGTGTCATAGACTCAGCTGCCAGTGTTTTCCTGATTGTTCCGTGGAGGTGTTGGTTGTTCTGCTCCGACGTACACAATGGGGTCAGTTTCTTTTCCCCGTCTGTCAAGATGATATCTACTCCCCCTGGTGCCACCATGACACAGACACCTGATACACCAGCCCTGTCCACCAGCCAACGAAAACACAGGCGAGATCACAAGACTGCAATTCTGATAAAGAGTCTTTGCTCCAGCAATGATAGTTGTCTGTCCACAGTACTCTATGTACAACAATTAGCTGTAGATGCAACCATTTCAGTCTTTGAAATATTCATCTCATTACTTTCACAAACATTTTCAGAATAATGCTACACAGCAGAGCCCAACAGACTGGGATATCTAATTGCTAAAAAAGTTAAACTGTTGGAAACCAAAATCTTGTTCACAAGGACAGCCAAGAGCAAAGTAAAATGCCAAATTAGATCTGAAAAAAGGAGTTGTTTAAATTCAACAAAGCTTTAATAAACAACTGATTCGCAAAACTAATCCCACACAGTTGTCGCTAAAGATCATTACTGTTTCTCTCTAGGATATATGCTTGAAATTTTGTGGTGAAACATAAATCACCACAAGGAACATGTAGGGTTTTATTTTTTATCAGCTGATTAGCACTTTTTTTTCCGAATCAGCTAGCAGATTTCGGCAGGACACCCATCGTGCAGATTGCTATTTGATTAGATTGATCAGCCTGTAGTGTGTTTGCCAGGCTGGGTCAAGTTCCCTTCAAGTGCTCCATTTAACAAAGGAAGGAGAAACGACAACAGAGGAGCAGGCGCTTACAGTTGGCAACACAAAGTCCTGCTGCTGGAGGGGATGTTTTTTCTAGGCTGCTGTCAAAGCAAAGCCCCCCAGCAGCTACTAATCTGGGAAAATGGGCTTTGGGCATAAACACATAATTGTTATTTTGTTTGTTTTCTTTGCTCTTTAGAAGAACAAGGAGATAGCATTCAGATTTTTTTGTCCATCTTTTTTGGAAGCTGTTTTTAATGTTTGTATTCTCAGTCATTTGAAAGGATTGCCTTTTGGTTCCTGTTTTAATATCCAATTATAGGCATTTTAATTGGTGCTAATTATTTTTCTGCTTTCTCTTGAGTGCTTCTGGCTCATATTATTAGCATACATACTTTCATGACCCAAAATAGTGTTGTTTTTTTAATAACATTGTAACCATATGCAGGGGGGGCTAGCCTTAGTAAGTCCTGGAGTTATTGCTGGTATTTAAAATATGGATATGTATGTATGTGCTGTAGTGTCATATTTTTATTATGTGAGTTGGTTGCTTTGCATACATGAGGTGAAGGTTGTAAGATCAATTTTATGACCTTTCCGGAATTTCTGGGTTACAGCCTATGCATGTTTTCCTTTTTGTTATCCATTTGTCACTGTGCCATTTTGGGAAGTGTCTGCTGGGAAAATTAATGGTTTGAGCAGTGGCATTTATAGATTGTTTATGTATGGCAACAGCAAGACGCCTGCTCCCCTTTTAACACACCCTACCAGCTGCACACCAGTGCGATACTGTAGTCTAACCCACTAAGCCATATCATCAGTTCAATATAGACCACACTAATAAAAAAAAAAGGAAGCTAACTCAGCTTAGCGTGATAGTAAATGCAACCGTGCATAAAACACTTTGGTCAGCTATACCATAGAGGGCTGTACATACTGACACACTAGATTTGCACCCGTTTTAAAAGAACCCAAATGCATTCTCATAAAAAGCAGAGAGAAAAGCAGATAGATTTTCGTTTTTTCTTGAAGAGTGATTGCACTGAAAGTTTAAGTGTTTAAACTTGTGAACAAGGGCTGCAAAGATATGAAAGAGGTGGTAGGATCCTAGCTGACAACAGTGGTTATGAAGTTTAAACCATCGCCCAGTTCCACTGTTAGTGGCTAATATTTGAGGTAGATACTCTTTTACACTTCTGCCAAAGCTGCTTTCTTCTTTCTCCTTATTTTCATCATTATTATTATTATTATTTATTCCCCTTTCACTTGTTTGCCTTTTGATGTCACTAGCTGTTAATATTGATATGTTTAATTTTGCCATCAGCAGAAGCAGGTCTGTTTACCCGAAATGTAACAAGTACTGATCCATTAGCGTCTTGCATGCAGTTTCTGCTGTAATTACTGCAATGTGAAAAGGAGTTTGTTTGTAGGCATTATATATAAACCTTTTTCCATGTCCTCTTTTGGACTGGTTGTGATTCCTCCAAACAAGGATCTTCCTTGCAGCACCCTTATTCAATAAATATTCTTACATGTCAAACTAATTTTACTCAGTCCAATTTCCAACACGGTCATGAACACATGAGTAGTTTTTCCTTTTACTAAAATAAGGTAATTTAAAAAACAACAACCACATTTTATTAAAAAGCATGACTACAACTTTGGCACTTTGTCTCTAAAATCAAATAAAAGGGGGAGAGAAATTAATTCTGCAGCTACTGTTTTTGTACTATTACAGTAAATGCAGCTTTTCTCTGGCGGCATGATTACAGACTGCCTGCAGAGATCATTGCCTTCAGATGTGCGATGTGGAGATTGAGTCTGCTAAACGAGTCTGCTGGGTTCCCAGATAGAGAGATGTGAATTCCATAGAGCAATGGAAGGACAGGAGAGCACTGCACCCGGGGGGCGGGGGGGGTTCAGTGCAGGCTACAGGATTAGCATAGTTAATTTGGTGGGGGGGTGGGGTGGGGGGGATGCCGGCCAATGTGCGATCAATTGTGAATGTTCTAAATGTGCATTTCCATGATAAAAGAAGTGTGATTGCAATTGCTTATCAGTCTGAAAAACATGTTAATTCATCCTATTCCGTCCAAGTCTGATGCGAGGATGAAAATGAAAAGGGGTGTACTGCACAGACTTTGGTCTTGTCCAGATCTGGTCCCAAATTTGCAAACTTAATTTTAATTGGCAGCAATGCAGTATTTTGCAGTGACTTCCCCGACAACTTTCAGCTTTGAAATCAGCAGCCAGATTTAGCTGCTGCTTTCTCCCATTGATGTTGGATTTTTGTTTTTCTGTATGTTGAGAAGAGTGATTATACTAAATAAGATTAAATAACACCCAAAGAGTCTAAGTAAAAAATCTGTGTAGTTTTGGACCACTTATTTCATTTTAAAATATCGAAAAGGGATATTGATGTGCAAAAGATTATTATTAATAATAATAATAATAATAATAATAATAATATTAAATATAATCATCATCTTCAGCATCATAATCATAGTGCTGTTTAAGGTCTTGTTAAGTTATGAAACAATATAACCCCTTTCATAACCATGCATCACAAAGTGCTTTACAGAACTCTAGTGCTGTACAAAATAATGAATTGACTATTCTTCATATTATGTTTTCTGTTCAGTATGTAAAGAGATTGACTGCATGAGAAATGAGAGCTGAAATGAGGGAAACTGATTTACCTAGTGAAAGTTACTTCACATAACCAAGTTTTCCAAGGTTTATTGGCCCGTGAAACCCGTTGAGATTGATTAAATTGAACTGAGCCCCTGGTGCTGAGCAGGCTTGTGTTGGGAACCACAGTGTGGCTGATGAGAGTCACGTTCCTCTCCTCAGGTGGATGAGCTGTATGAGGCTTTCTGTATCCAGAGGCGGCTGCGTGATGGCGCCTCCAAGATGAAGCAGGCTTTCAGCTCTTCCCCCTCAACCAAGGGTACCAGAGACAGTCTGGCTGAGATCAACAGACGTTTCAAGGAGTATACCGAGGTGAGCGATATACTCTGCCCATCCCTTTTACTGTCCCAACACCCAGCAACAGTAAAGATCTGTCAAGGCTTAGTTTTGATGTGAGGTAAGAGATGGGACCCCGAGCAAAATATAGGCCGGGCTCAAATTTGTTTTGTTACTGGGCACCAAGTGTCCTAAAGAATGTGTTCCAAGCCAAAAACATTTCAGAAATATATATTAAACAGAAGTCAAAATTAGAAAAGAACCTGACAATATGAATGGTGAACAACAAACACTAAAAGAAACATGGCAAAAGAAGATAGGGAGAACATCTTGTAAGAGCTATTAGCAGACAATTTTACACAAAACAGAAGTGGCTTAACTTTGCAGTTTCTGTTGTTATAGCTCAGAGATGGAAAATTTGATCTTAACATTTTGAAAACTGCATAATAGTCCTAATCCAGAAGGTACTGATAGTTAGTCACTAGCCCAACAAAGGAAAAGAGCCAAATTTTCTAAAGGCAAATGAGAGGATATTCTTCCTTTTGTTTTGTTTTTTCTCTATCATGAGGGTCATTTCTGATCCTTGCACTTTGTATTTTTTATTTCATAGAATATGTGCACTTTTGAGGGCGAGCTGGAGAACCTTTTGGGAGAGTTCCACATCAAAATGAGAGGTAAGAGTGCAGAGGTGGGGATGGTCAGTAATGGTTGATATGGTGGGTATCTTCTGGACCAGAAAAGCTCAATAATCCTCCTGTGTCTGTCTGTCCGCCCTTGCAGGTCTGGCTGGTTTTGCTCGCCTCTGTCCAGGGGATCAATATGAAGTAAGTGATGTTCATTGATAGACCTTCTCAAGCAGCCACATATCTTTTCCTCCCCATCTAACCATTTATTGTCCATAAACCTCTTCTTAAAATATAGGATTAACATGGTAAAATCCCTTGTTATTGTAGGCACTGTTACTAATTGGTTTTACCAATTGCAAGTTTGCAAGTGCATTTTTTGGTCCCATAGGCAGTCATCCAGTAAGTCTCTCAACTCTGTGGAATTCAGCAGTGGCCCACTTCTGATATCACGGCTCCTAAGTTTGAGATGTAAGAGGTTGGCGTTATTCTTTAAGTGACGCGTCTCCCCTGCTTCAGACCCTTTACCCTTCACTGAAAAAGCAAGGGGAGTTTTTTGTTCTAGTTTGTTTATATAAAGCATCATGGTGGGGATGAATTGCAATGTTTTTTACAACACACAAAACAGTTGAAAGGAGTCTATGAACAATGTTCTTTTCCTTGTTGGTATCCTGGTCCACTAAGAATATTGTACGTCCCAGCAGTGGCGTTGGTCTTTTGAAGTTGATTACACTTGAAAAGAAAAGAACAGACTGTCTGTTCCAGAAAGTAGGATTGATGTCTGGTAATGATACTCCCTAACTGGAAGGCATATACTCTGGGGTTCCCTCTTTCAGATTTTCATGCGCTACGGAAGGCAAAGATGGAAGCTTAAGGGCAAGATCGAAGTCAACGCGAGGCAGAGCTGGGACGGAGAGCAAATGATCTTCATGCCGCTCATTACCGACCTCATTTCAATCAAGGTAGCATCCCGCACAGTCCGAATCCTTTGAGTAGCAGTGAACTCTCTGTCGTACAAGGAATATATTTTGGGAAAAAAAAAAATATATTGAATCTTATTACTGTCTTATTTATTACATAGTTAGAGAGCAATCTGTCTGTGTAAGATTATGGGTATGTGCATTATGACTCATTCTATGTGACTGTATTGATCACAGTAATCCACACACTTCGTATTGCTTATACTGGAAAAAATATGCTCTTGTTATAACATCAGTGTTGACAAATATGTTTGTCCATTTTAGTTTTTAACCCTGCCTGCCTCAAACTATCCAT
The DNA here is from genome assembly GCF_036373705.1 of Amia ocellicauda. Taxonomy (NCBI): domain Eukaryota; kingdom Metazoa; phylum Chordata; class Actinopteri; order Amiiformes; family Amiidae; genus Amia; species Amia ocellicauda. The sequence goes on from NC_089859.1 coordinate 31,031,661, forward strand.
AGGAGGCATTCACATCTTTGGTTATCAATCTGTCTACCATGTATATCTTTTTAGTTTAAGGTAATATAATGGTCCTATTGTCTTCCTTTCTAAAGCAGCTGTTCTGAGACTTGATTACAAACACTTTCTCCTGACTCCTGAGTTTTTACCGAAGTTTGTCCTTCAGGTGACTGAATTGAAAGGGCTGGCCACTCATATACTAGTGGGGAGTGTGATCTGTGAAACCAAGGACCTGTTTACCGCTATGCCTCAGGTAGTTGCTGTTGACGTCAATGACTTGGGCACTATCAAACTCAACCTGGAGGTCACATGGTTGTAAGTAGCTACATCTCTGTTTATTCCACAAACCTAAAGAAAGAATCCTGTCAGCATACGTAATGGCACTATTGCACTACAAAAGATGCCCTGGAGAAAGAGAATTACCTTAACCCATTTCAGGGCTGAAAGGCATGCAATGTGACAACAGATTATAGCTCAATCTTCTGGCCTGGGCAAAATCAAGATGGTTTTCTAATGGAAATAATAAACCTGATTTGATATCAATAGTAACAAAGCCATCCACATGCAGAGAGCTAACCCTCTTTCCTATGTAAAGTCCAGTACTTTTTTTGCTAGATTACTAAATTGTCAATTTTCATTTCCATTGTGAAAGACAAGAAAACATAGCCTTTAATTGCTATGGCGCAGCAATGAATGTTGTTAAATGCCTTCAGGTGTTTTGATTTCACATTGTGATATTCAAGTGTGAAACAGGGAAAATGAAGAGATTACATCAAATAGAGACCAATATTCGTTTTTTAGATCTAGAGTTTAAAAAAAACACAGAAATATATGACTTTCTTTAAAGAGAAAAGCACTTTCTACACCCAGATATTTCAAAAGGCCCAGAAATTGTTGCCCCATGTCATTTCTTAAGATGTGTTAAGGGATAATCATACACAAACATCGTATTCATAGCATGGCCTCAGTGATTCTCAGCTGTTATGGGGGTGTAATTGTTTGCAGCTTGCTGTGGAAGTAGGTGTAATTTGAGGACGTAGTCAGCTTCAGTAAAGCACAGAATATTGGCCAAACACTGCCCCCCTCTGCCGGTCCTGGCAAATTGAAATGCACTATCTACAAGGTGACTTTTATTTAATGGTTGCATTTTACCCATAGCCTAATGTAACCATATACAACTGTTGTACAATTATAATCAATACCTCATAATTTCTAATGAAGTCATGTATCAATTCCACAAGAATAACACAAAAATATGTGTTACCAGCCAGTGAATATTCTGATGTAGTTAATGTGTTTTATCAATTTTTTTTCCTGTTCCCCACTCCCCATCTACTCACCAGTCCATTTGATGTGGAGGACCTGACATTGTCCTCAGGCAATCTAAACAAGGCAACAGCGCTACAGAGGAGAGTGTCTGTGTACAGCCAAGGCACTCCGGAGACCCCCACCTTCGAGGACTCTTCCTTCTTTGTGAGTTACACTTCCTGTTTTAATTTGTTGATTAAGGGATTCTTGCTTATTTCCATACTTGTTATTTTGGGTGGGGGGGTAGAACAACCATAAGCCACCTGCTCCAATCTCCAAGGATTCCTGTCAAAAGTTAAAAGCTGTTCAACATTACCCCTTTGTTTTGAGACATTTCTTTCCTTCCCACACCATCACCTCAGCTGCACAAAGTGTTGCCACGCTTACTAACCCCCTTTGCTTTTTGTTTTTGGCCATTTGAAGAAGTGGTTTCCCCGTCCTCAGGACAGGCATCGGCTGTCATTTCTCAGTGCCCTGCGGGACACGTTTTTTGAGAAACTGAGGCGGAGCCACTCGTTCAGTGATCTGCCCTCTCTGAGGTTGCGGCCCAAGGCAGGGCTGGAGCTCTACGTGAGTGCACTCTGCTGCTCGGCTGTGAGAGTGCCCCTGGGGCTGCTGTGTGCTCCGTCATGCATGCGTTTGTTTTCAAGGGGATGACATACATTCATTTTGTGAGTCATATTGTCATTGCCAAGATGGACAAAGAAGGACACTCATAGAAATTAATCTGGTTCATCTATAGAATCACCCCTTCAGCTACTTCACTCTTTTCACAAGTGTAGACACCCCCTGACAGAAGTTCAGTCATCTTAAAATGTCGTTCTTTGTCTGTCTTGGCAAAACAGTTAACGTGGAACCAGCACACGGGCAGGGGCCACTCTTCACAGTGCGGCAAATTCTTCCCATTTCAAAAAAATCAAGTGCAGTTGATATTTTTTTCATTCTTTAAAACCATGTTCTTTCAGGCTTGAATTCTGTCCCTTTTCTCAAGCGAGCCAGCCCTCTAAAATATTCTTCTTAAGTGTGTTTCCATCATGCCGTCTCTGACTTCCGGGTCTGTTTTGTTTCAGTCTGCCCTGCCCGACGACATCTTTGAGAACGGGCTTTATGGCGCTGAGCGGAAGCGGCTCTCCTTCACCTTCAACGAAACTGCCAACACCAGCCCTACGCCTCTGTCGGGAGGTCTGGGCCTCTCTAACCCAGAGATCACCGTAACCCCGCCGGAGAACGACCGGCGCTCCCTGCACTCGGTGGAGGAGGACAGGGCGGGGGAGGCAGAAGCAAAGGGAGAGGAGGAGACCAGCGGTAGTTTGGCGAGCGAGACCGAGACAGAATGGGAGCGGGCCGAGAGCCTCCAGAATGGTTTGACCTCCCCTTCCTCAGCGCAGTTCTCAGGGGTGGGACCTGAAAACGTCTTCCTAGACCACGGTGTCTCTGACACCCTCCTGCGGGACTCGGACGAGGCGTCGGAGCTCAAACCTGTAGAGCTGGACACCGATGAGGGCAACCTGACAAAGCAGCTGGTGAAGCGCCTGACCTCTACAGAGATGCTGCCAAGCCCAGACAAGTCAGAGGGCTCCCTGAGCTGGGGCTCGGAGGGGGGCAGGTCGTTCCTGGATGGCAGCTTGGAGGAGTCCATACAGGGTCTGCTGTTGAAGCTGGAAACCACAGGAGAGCATTGCAAGGAGCTACAGGAGCTGGATCAGGAGGTCATGCGGCTAGAAGACCTGCTGAAGGTTAGTGAAGGCGCTGGCGAGGGCCCAGGGGCCCCTGGGAATCAAACTGTGCCATTCCTGTCTGGGATTTTGATGACATCACGCTAGTATGGATTTCATGTTTTGGCTGAGATTCCGTACTCTAAAATAAATAAATAAGTTAATTTGGTTTCTTAATTTCAATTAAAGGTTATTTCAGTATTAATTGCTCCACTTTTTCAAAGGGAGTGTAAAAAGTGCATAAAGCCAAAACATGTGAAGTTCTTAAAATGAATGCTGGCACAGTGGCATTTCCTACGTGTGAAAAAAGACCATCAAAATCCAATGAAGAAAAAAAAATCAAGAACTTTTTGTAGCAAAAAATTTAAAGAAAATTTAAAGATTAAAAGAAAATGTGTTTATTATCCGAGACTCAAGTCTTATAATGTTTCAAAGGTTTAAATACATTTGATTTTTACTATTGTAAATCCTTTTCAATTGATTGTCCTTTTTTTTTTTTTTTTTTTTTTTTTTGTTTTATTTGTATGAGACTACAATTTTATGTATGTATTTGAATCTTCACATAAGACATTTAATAGTTGTATTCCTAAATTATTTGTTGAAAGTTTAGAAACATATTACAGTCATCCCTCGAAGTTACGTCGTAATTGGTTCCGAGGCCGACAACGTAAGCTGAGACAGATATTCGAGGCCATCGTGAAAATTCAGGAATAAAAAATAAACTGTTCAATTAACCATAAAACAGTTATTAGAGAGCAGAGAGATGATTTCAATGCAGCGCTGAGTGCAGAATGAAGCTCGGGGACCCCTCCCATACGCCTGCTCAGTGTAGTGTTGCCCACGTAAGTGCAGAACGATGTAAGATGAGATGACGTAAGTCGGGGGATGACTGTATATACTTCTCTTTTAGGAAAAAAATGTAAAAAGCTCTGTAAATTTCCCATCCTTATGAATGATTTAATACAGTACTATTTTTTCATGGGATGGAAAGAACATGTTTTTCCCTGGAAAATATAAGTTGGTTAAAGAAAAATAAACATTATTTTTTATTTTATTTTGAAATATGACTTAAACAATTGTGCTTTTTTTCACCCCACCCTCAAAAAAAAATAAAAACACACATTCGGGCATATTGACATTGTTGTAAAGATGCAAAAAGCCAAGTCTTTGGGCCTCGGAGTGCAAAAGGGCACGTTGTGGTGGGCCCCCTGTGAGAGTTTGAAGGGTGCATTGCGGTGGGCCCTCTGTGAGAGTTTGAAGCTTTGGCTTTTCTGCTTTTTTAGTGCAAACCAGCCGCACAAAGGAGCAGGTCCTCCAGTTTAAGTCTGACTGTTGAGAGCGCTTTAGAAAGCTTTGATTTCCTCAACACTTCAGACTTTGACGATGACGACAATGGGGATGACGGCCTTCCGCGCTCCGTGTTCTTTGACATGGACACGGAGAGGACTGGGTGAGTCGAGGGCAGCCCACTATGGAGCACTGCACCAAAACACCCATCCCCTGCACAATACCCCCCCACCTCTCCTTTCACTTCCTTGCCCCTCTGGCTGCCTTTGTACCACTAACACCAGACTACACTGCACACATCAGTCAAGTCCCTCTCTGTAGACAAGAGCTGGCCTTGAAGGATGTGTGTGTGTGTATGCGTGTGTGTGCGTGTGTGTATGTGGGTATACATGTACGTTCTCCTCCTGTCCAGTTTGGTCACTAATACCTGTTGTTTCTTTCCTCTGTCTTTGTAGCCCTGTGAATCAGTGCAGTGGCGTAAGGTTGTCAGTAACAATAAAACAGTGGCAAAGTTTACAAGTATGGTGTAGGTTTCCTCTGGAGGTCTTATATAAATGTGGTCTATCTTGTCTGTATTTTGTGGCAGTGTAGCCATCGTAGGTGTGCATGATTTTCTAAGCTTTTGTCTTTCTGTGCCTTCCCATTTCAACTGCTTGTTAACCCTACAGGTTTTCATTTAAAAAAAAAAAAAGATGGATACAAATGATCATTAAGCCTCATGACAGAATGCTTTTGTCTTTTGGAGGCTACACAAATTTACCAAGATAAATTCTGGTGCTTGATCATACAACAGAGAACACTGGTCACCTATTTACCATTTCCACCACCTTGCACACCTAGTGAACAGCTGATCAGTGCTATTGATTTGATCAGCAAAGAACAACAGCAAATAATACATAAGAATATTTAGACATATATATTTAGGGTAAAAATCTGCACTTTGCGATTCGCGATAGGGTAAAGTTTTGGTTTAGTCTTTTATTTGTATTTATTGCTGGTATTTATTAATCTACATCAGTCAATTTAGCAACGGTACAATGACTGAAGTATGGCCAATTACAGGGAGGTTTTAAATTCCATCCTGCTTCAGGGTCAGGGTCCTGGTGCTAATAGAGCTATTTGACCACCCTACTCACCAGGGCACTCGCATGATGTGTCTTCTTAGCCTGCTATGGTGCTGGGCCTTACAATACAGCATTTGTTTTGCCAGATTGCACTGGAGTGGGTTTAACAACAGACCGCTTTAGTGCCTTAGTGTAAAGCTCCTAGTCTCCATTCTCCTGTCCTTTTAGTGAGGTGTTGTTTGTATCCTGCCCTGTGTGTTTAACCTCGGTGTGTGACTGTCTCTACCAATACAATATTTACAATACTAAGCAAACAAATAGGCCGTAGTAAGCAACTATTCTGTTAAAAAACTGCCTCTGAGCCAGTGTCAGGGTTTATCTTTGAGGAAAGTATTAACACCAGTTTGTCACACAGAGCTAACATTCCTCAGCAGTGGAGGTGGAGGTTAAAAATTCAAGGGGCAGCTTCCCTGTTTCTCTTTTAATATATTGCGTGTTCATCTCTATACTTGCATGCACTGTAGTATTTTGTTCAGTGTGATGTGAACGATCAGCCAGCCGGCTCCCTATTGATTACTGTATGTGTTAACATGGATACACAGGCCTGGGCACCACCCAGAGGCCAGAGGTCACCTCAGTGAAGCCCTGACGGAGGACACGGGAGTTGGGAACAGTGTAGCAGGCAGCCCACTACCCCTAACCACTGGCAACGAAAGTCTAGACGTCGCCATTGTCAAACATCTACAATACTGCAGCCATCTTGTGCAGGTACAGTGACACACACACCTCACACTAAATCAAATCTAGAAATGATTAATCAATAGTCTTTAGACGGTTCCAGGGTACTGAGATGTGACTGACATGTCAAGCTGTCATGTGGGTGTCGTGTCTCCCAGCAGCTCCTGGGCTCGAGCGGCAGTCCCGGCCAGCGCAGGAGTGTCCTACAGAAGCTCTCTGGACAGACCCTGCTGCTGGAGGAGCTCGGAGAGATCAGCACTGAGAGACTGGGGACCATCAGCTCTGCGGCAGAGGGTCTGTATCCCCAAACCAGACTGACCTTTTCAAATGCCCTGTGAGGCAACGCTTTAAAATGAATTAGTTTCCTTTCTGAGTGTTTTTTATAGTATGATTATTCTCTTATATGTATTGTAAAAACAGGATGACTGTATGATTAGAAACCATTATAATATGAGATGGGACGGGCTTTTAACGTTGCCCCTAACTTGAAAGGTTCACCTAGATGCACCTTCCTTTTCCATGAAATAGACTGTGCAGTCAGAGACAGCATCCCGTGTTCAGACTGTGCTATTTAAAGCATACAAGCATGTGTGTGTGGAATTTAGAAGGAGAATGAGCAAGACCACAGATTTAAAAGACTTTGAACGGGGCATGATAGTTGGCATCAGATGCGCCGGTATGAGTGTTCAGAAACCGCACCCTATAGTGCCAGTCAGATCAATGTTACTGATTTGTTTGGGAGAGAGTTTCCACATTAGCTTTTGCTTTAGATTTACTGTTACTATCCATAGTCATTATGTGAGATATCTAGCACAACAAAATGCAAGAGCGTACTTATGGGTTGCTGAAGACAGTTCCAAAATAAATAGTAGAATGCCTTTAGAAGTGGGGGATTTATTTGTGTTAAAAAGTACTCCATAAAGTGGAGAAAAACACATAAACCAAAAGGTTTTGTAAGCAACCTGTCAAAATATCCTGTCAAAATCCACCAGATGGTAGCACTGGACAGATTGTTTTTATTTTTTTATTTCCAGCAGTCTGCCATAGGAAATTATGATAAATGTGTATGCTATGTCTTCATTGTACTGCAACAGTCTAATAATAATTTAAATGGCACTTGGAGTGGTTTGAATGAGTGTGAAGTGCTGTAATAGCCTGATCAATAAAACATTTGCCTGAAACAGCTGAGTCACTGTGGCACACTAAAGAGCAGTATGGTACATCCAGCTTCCAAACCTTTGATTAAATCAGCATTAGAGACACAGACTGGTAGTGGCTGTTGTGACAGGTGTGCTCTCTGTGTGTCCACAGTCCTCCCTGGTCTTGTGGAGAAGCAGTCCTTGCTGTCTCTGTGGGTGGAGTGCAGCGGCCCGGGCAGCGTATTCCACACCACACTGGACCGGGTCGTGAGGCAGATGCACTACTGCTATGGCCAAGCCCTGCAGGAGAGATGTCCACACGGCGCTGACGCAGGTACAGGTGGGGGAATTACGATTCAAATGCACATCAATTTGGCTAATCTCCCTTATTCATCATGAATTGATCATGAACAGCCACTATATACAAAAAGCATTACCAAACATTTGGACAGTAATTGAGACAAGAACTCTGTCCTCTGTGTTCTGGCAGCTATCCGGTTTGTGGTGAATGAGATGGCAGGCAAGAGTGAGCAGGCCTCCTCCCCCTCCTCCCCCTTCGCTCTGTTCCAGGACGTGGTCACCATCTTCCAGTTTCACAGCTACATCTCCACGTACAGCATCTCCCACATGGATGACCACCTCTTCCAAGTGGCCAGTGAAGGTACCAACCAGCACCTCTTCAAATAGTAGCTTGCAAGCACTATTCATTTGTATATTGACAACCATGCAAAGCAGAGCTTCACAATTGTGACATACAATCTAAAATAATCTTGGACAGCTGAAATGTTACCAATTGTTTTTAAAATTTCTAAGAAAAAAATCCCATTAAAAAAAATAACCATGAGGGGGTTATGACCCAGTTGGTGTCTGTGTGACCCTGGGGTGGTGTGTTGTACTGTTTCTCAATGTGACCTTGGGGTGGTGTGTTGTGCTGCGCTTCCAGCTGTGTTTCTGGAGGCCCTGCGGTCCTCTTCCCCCCAGCGGGTGCTGCAGGGACTGAGGGGGGTGAATCCATCTGCTCTGAGGCCCCAACAGGAGACCCTGAAGGCCCTCGCCTCCCTGCTGACCGCTGATGACTCAGATCTCCGCCAGTCTGCTGCTGCCTTTCTCAAGACAGCCGCCAATGACCCAGCCTTCAGACAAAAGGTGAGCTCTGACTCGGTGACCAAGGACTAGCAAGAGCAGTTATGCAAGGGCCTTCCTTGGAAGACTTGACGTTATGGATTCATTTATACAGTTTGCGGCCCATTCATTCTTTTTTTCTAAAAAGCTCTGTGTGTATTCTTCCAACAGGGCAAAATCCCAATGAATACACCTGAATATTTCATGCATCTCCTCAGAGCTCTGATGTTGACCATGGGTAGATGTCCTAATGGCATCTTGTCCATAATCTTATCCCTTACCCTGTCCCTAAGCCCAGCTTTCACTCCAGCACCAGTGATCAACATCACAACTCAGAGGAAGTGCAATTCGTATTCGGGTGTTGTTCTGGTGGTAATCACACATCAATCCATTAGGAATTTATAGGCATTATTGTAAAGTGTGACCAAGTTAAATGATGGGTTTACCATAGTTTTACACTGATTTCCCATGGGATCAACATGCTTCCACATGGCTTTACTACACTGGACCATGGGAATAAAACCATTGGAAACCACTTGTAGAACAACTGTATGTCTAGAGCAAAACAATGTTGAAAGTGCAAGATAGGGAGAAATGTACTCCCTCAATAAATAGGCAGACAAGGAATACTGGGGAACCGATTTAACTGATATAATACCAACAAAACTGCATAACATCAGTGAGGCATCCCAACCTTTATCACACCTTTGTCTTCTGTTCTCTCTATGCCCTTGAATTTCTAAAAATCAGCTACACAGAACTACTGCAGCTGGCCTCTCCGGAGCAATACACAAAGCTTAAATTCATACATTGGTTACACGATCTTGCTGCAACAATGGTGCGAATATAATATATTTGGCATCTAGACAGGGCACTGTCCCGCATCAGTGCACAAGTCCTGTCGTGAACTGACCAGGCTAACCGTGCATAAGGGAGATGGCAGAAAGAGACTGACACATGTGCTGCACTGTGTTTTGTCGCAGGCGGTGTGTTGCTACACAGAAGCTCTGTCTGAGGCGGGGGTGCAGGTGCAGACGGCGGCCTGCGCGGCGCTCAGCTGTCTGCAGGTGAGTCAACAGCAGCTCAGGTGCACACACAGCCAGGTGCGTTTCTAACACCTGCACACCAAAGACACCTGAACACCTCAAAGGCCACACACTAACACAGAGGTGCTTAAAACAATTAGCAAACTACTATGGCTAAACTTTTTAGTTTTTTCTACTGTATGTTGATGGATCCATTAACCATCCCTGTTTTGAGGAGGGACAACATCTTGTAAATAGTGTTGAAATGCTAATATGTATCAGTCAACAGCAAATATGTTTTGAAGCACATGAAGGCACTGGTATTCATCAGTCTCTCTCTCTCAGGCCAGTGACAGTATAGAGGCCGTGGTCTCACTGTGTGACTCTGCGGATGAGGAACTCAGGCATGTGGCCATAGAAACTCTGCTTACGTTCGGTGAGTCAGACCTCTTTGCTTTTCATTTCATTGCTACTGAATGTTAAACTTAAAAGTGGAGACAGACAGGATTTATATCTCTTTTATATCCCACCGTGAGCTTGAAATGATTAAAATGGATGCTTCTTGTGAGTGCCATGGATTTTTGCAAATGCAATTAAAATGCAAGTGTTGCGAATTAGGTGACTAGGTGATTAGGTACATCTAGACAAACAGACATTCAGGACTTGTTCTTTTCCTTTTTTTTTTTATAAAATCAGAAAAAAAAATGTGATTTTTACAGATACATTGGCACACCAAATTTGAAAGAATGAGCTAGTTGCTTTGCTGGTGGGATCAAGCAGCTCTTTGATAAATTACCTTCTATTTATCCCAATAACACTTGTGTAAAATTATGGCAGTGCTAAGAGTTTCAAACAGCCAGCCCTATCTTTAACAGAAGAAATGATGAACAAGAGGCTAGAGGAGATTGTCTTGATGATAAAGTGCCATGTGATCACACTGTCACTGCACAAGTCCTTTTAAGTGGAGATCCGTGTTTTACTTTCCCACAAAATGTGTTTCCCAGTTTGGGGTGTGCATTCGGTGTCGTTTGAAAGCTCTCCGCATTAACATTGAATTCTTGAGTCATTGCCTTTAGAAGAGGTGTGTTTCACATTGTTGGAAATTTTGTTTGTTGTTTTTCTTTTCAAAGCTATATTCTCAGCAGGTGGATAGTGTAAAGGTCAATTAGCACAGGTCAACAAGTAGCGTGTGAACAAAACCCAACCTCTGCCTCTGGCTATTCCTCTGGCTTCTTTCTTGAAATCTGACATGAATCTTTAAGTGGTTAATATGTAAGTTAGATCAGATATGAGGCTTCCAAAGTCTTTTACTTTCATCGAGGTCTATTTATTATATAGTATGCTATCTTTTTCTTTGTAATCCAAACCCACATATTACTTTTCCTTGGACCAACAAGATACTTGGTAATACGTCCATTCAGTATCCTCTTGGTGAAAAGAAACTGAAGATGCAAATAAATCAGTCTGGTCTCCATATGATCAATCCTTTGTGTTTTTGATTTGTGCAGCATATTATTTCAGTTTTTTATTACGTGGCATCTCTGTGTTTTCCACAGGGGAAGAGGGCAGGTTGGCATATGAGCAGCTGGACAAGGTCCCAGGAGAGATGGTGTGTCTGGGAACGAGGAGGGGGAACGCGGTGACCACTGCCTTCTGAAGGGTCCAGCGGTGGCCTGAATCGCAGGGTTGGCGGGGGCTGTGGGAGAACCTAAGAGACTCCTCCTGTCCGCAGCCCCTGAGCCATTCTCACAGCCTCCACACAGACTCAAGAGTGAGGGTGGGCAGGCAGTGTGGCTTCAGTGCAGCCCCCAGGGTGCCGGCTGGGCTTTCCATCTGTGTACATTGATTTTAAAGCCATTTCTGTCCACAAGAAGCATTTTATATTATTATTATTATTATTATTATTATTATCATTATTATTATTATTATTAAAATTTATGTTGTTTCTATTATCAATATAATTTGTTTCAGTTGTTGATATTCATGAAATTTGAAATTGCGCTTTGAAATTGCACTGTTGGAAGCATGTGGTATACTGTATTTTTTGTTTTTTTCTTTTTTAAATGTTTCTGGTATGTGCCGGTCAGTTTCAGGGATTTATGAATAATGTTAAGGCTTCTATTGAGGTATTTGCACGTTGCACCGTGATTTTGACACTTCTGATCCTCTGGAAAGAAGACTCAATAATCAAACATTTAGGTACTCACACACACGCACACACACACTATACACACACGAGCACAAAAACATTTTGAAATGTTTGCCATGCTGTGTTCATTTGCTCTTATTCACCAGTTCTGTGTTTCTAAAATGTGTCTTTGCACACATAGAAAGGGGAACATAAACTAAAACGGTCTATCTGGAAATAAAAACTGGCCACTACATAACAGCACCACAGCATAACAACAGCATCCTTCTTACACACACGATGACCATTGGAAACACACTCACACTAAATAAGAGGGACAGGGACAGCCTGTTTTTAGTAAAGCTCAGTTTTACTTTAATCTTGGAGCCATATTTACACCAATTTCAGAGAAAGAAAAAAAAATGCTGATTTTATTAAAAATACGATTTTGAAGAGTGGTCCATGGATTACATTGATTAAGGTACATTGAGTCAGCTGTCCCTAAAACCTTAGTGTGGTTTGAGTTAACACAAGCATTTCTTCAGAGTATTTATTTAAGTGGTTTCTGTGCTCAACTGAAATTGTAGCCAAGTAGCTTCATCATGCTTGGTTTTATTTTCTGATTTTGTCAAATTTGGTTTTGTTTAAGTATTACACAGCAGTGAATTTGTATTTTAATTCATAGATGTTTACGTTCAGATATGGGTTATATGGATAAACAACAACAACAAAAATTGTTTTGTATTTTGTGAATGTAATGCTCTAAGTAAAAGGCTAAGATCAGAATCCTATAAAGCAAATGCAAACTGTTCACATCACTACGAGCTTTTGTTTAGCCTCATTCATGTATGCCTCATTTGTCACCCTGCTCTGCAATCCCCAAAATCTGGACCAGTCTGACAACGTCTAATGCTAACACTGTGCAGCTTCCAACCCTCGTCTTAGTGAAAGGTTTCATATCGGTCATACTTCATGGAACTCCAAAACAAAGATGTTGTAAAGTGTAGCAGTTTATACATATTACGATTGGGTGTTGCTTTCTGTACAGCTTGGACAACATATAATACCCTCTCAAGGTCAATAGGCATATTGGACATAAGCATAATTTGTAGCACCCATAACACACCATTGTAGGCAAAAAGGCTATGGTTGCAATATAGAAGCATTAAGAATTATTTTATATGTTTTGCATTTTATTGTGCTGTATATTTTATGCACATGCAGGTGTGAATGTAATTTACTGGAAAAACTTGTACTTTATAAGCTGAACAATGTTGTCTTTGATCAATGCCTATTTAACTTGGAGCTAGAACAACGTGTGTAATGAAGTCAGTCCTTTTTCATTTCCCTTTAGTTGGAGTGATAGTATCCCTTTAAAACCATGTTACTGTGCATTATGTAGATTGACGAATAATTGTGCCCTTATCAGAAGAATTGGGATTGAGGGTTACAAAACCGGAAGGAAAAACCATATTTTTTTATTTTTAATATTATTTATATTATTATTAATATTGTTTATTAATATCATACCAGGATAATGAGAGCTATATTTGACAAAATTATAGTATGTGACAGACTAATTATCATCTTTCATTTTGTTTGAATGAAAATGGTTTCAAAAGTATTTGCTGTTATTTTCTGTTTTCAACATTACATGCATTTTGATCTCTATTCTGTGCAATTCTCAGCTGTCTCCATGTCAAATTCTGCTGAAGAGGTGGAAGGCAAGCTTTTCTGAAAAGTCTTTGCAAAGCTGGGAGGAAAAGTGCAGGGGAAGCCAGTTAGAGTTGCGCCATACTGAAAGTTCTGTTTTTGCACATTCTGTGTAACTCTGATATATTTCCCTCTTGCATTTCCTGTAACGTAGCTTTGTGAAGCCCTACAAGAGGCTATACTAATGGTAACTTGACATTGTAGATAATAGAAGCAAAAGTAACTACAGAGGATTGCACAGAACACACAAAGTGAATAAATGCAAAAACGATTTAACTCAATTAACAGGCACTGATTAAAACAAGAGATGCATTTGACTTATAAGTCGGCTAACCTATAAGGCAAAGAGTAGTGCAGAGTTTATAAGAAAATTAGAAATAGATGGATAAAACAACCACGGATTGCATTTATCACTATCATGGCCATAGATCTGTCATTTTTATTGACTAGTTCCTAGTGAGGATCAGCCACTTATGGATTATACACAAGTTCTGTTCTATATTTATGTATTAACTGAAATTCTCAAAATAAGGCTCTTTATGTTAATTAGTTTTTTTTTACTTAGGCACTGTGAATTGTATTACATTTTAGTTTTGTAAAATAAATTGAGATTATACTGGTTAACATTTGTACTTGTGGAGTTTCCAGATGATGACTGTTCCACCTCCTTTTTGAAAGCAGAAGTTCCATTGTATAGAAATATTAAAAGTGGCCTCTATTATAACATTTTTTTGGTTTAGGTCATATTTGTTGCCGTACTGATTGCCTTTTTGGTCTTGTGTTTTTTCTCTTGGGTTCTTCTTTTCATTAAAAGTGGCAATAAAGTTTATTTTTGCATAATTACATATTTTTCAGAAAGTATGTGTCTGTGAGCAATTCACCCTCTTTTAAATATTGTGAGTACCACTCCTATCCTATTGTTATACACTCACCTAAAGGATTATTAGGAACACCTGTTCAATTTCTCATTAATGCAATTATCCAACCAACCAATCACATGGCAGTTGCTTCAATGCATTTAGGGGTGTGGTCCTGGTCAAGACAATCTCCTGAACTCCAAACTGAATGTCTGAATGGGAAAGAAAGGTGATTTAAGCAATTTTGAGCGTGGCATGGTTGTTGGTGCCAGACGGGCCGGTCTGAGTATTTCACAATCTGCTCAGTTACTGGGATTTTCACACACAACCATTTCTAGGGGTTACAAAGAATGGTGTGAAATGGGAAAAACATCCAGTATGCGGCAGTCCTGTGGGCGAAAATGCCTTGTTGGTGCTAGAGGTCAGAGGAGAATGGGCCGACTGATTCAAGCTGATAGAAGAGCAACTTTGACTGAAATAACCACTCGTTACAACCGAGGTATGCAGCAAAGCATTTGTGAAGCCACAACACGTACAACCTTGAGGCGGATGGGCTACAACAGCAGAAGACCCCACCGGGTACTACTCATCTCCACTACAAATAGGAAAAAGAGGCTACAATTTGCACAAGCTCGCCAAAATTGGACAGTTGAAGACTGGAAAAATGTTGCCTGGTCTGATGAGTCTCGATTTCTGTTGAGACATTCAGATGGTAGAGTCAGAATTTGGCGTAAACAGAATGAGAACATGGATCCATCATGCCTTGTTACCACTGTGCAGGCTGGTGGTGGTGGTGTAATGGTGTGGGGGATGTTTTCTTGGCACACTTTAGGACCCTTAGTGCCAATTGGGCATCGTTTAAATGCCACGGCCTACCTGAGCATTGTTTCTGACCATGTCCATCCCTTTATGACCACCATGTACCCATCCTCTGATGGCTACTTCCAGCAGGATAATGCACCATGTCACAAAGGTCCAATCATTTCAAATTGGTTTCTTGAACATGACAATGAGTTCACTGTACTAAACTGGCCCCCACAGTCACCAGATATCGACCCAATAGAGCATCTTTGGGATGTGGTGGAACGGGAGCTTCGTGCCCTGGATGTGCATCCCACAAATCTCCATCAACTGCAAGATGCTATCCTATCAATATGGGCCAACATTTCTAAAGAATGCTTTCAGCACCTTGTTGAATCAATGCCACGTAGAATTAAGGCAGTTCTGAAGGCGAAAGGGGGTCAAACACAGTATTAGTATGCTGTTCCTAATAATCCTTTAGGTGAGTGTATATGTGTGTTCATGTCAACATGTTAATTGATAATAGTCCTAAAACTCTTGGCATTACATTAAGGAAAGCAGTTTGCTGATAAAATAATTGATTTTACAGATTCAAAATGTTCCGTTTGCAAACATTCAGTTCTGTGTTTAGATGCTGACACTTACCACAAAATCGGAAAGAAAAATAAATGTTTAATGGCAACAGGACTGATGCTTTGTGAATCAGTATTTCTGGCACAATTATTATTTGCAAAGGGTGTTCTGTCTTGCAGACACAATTGGGAGATATATGTGGGGAAATGTGTTGTGTCAGCGCTCAATGTCTTTGCTTTTCTATAGCACTGTTGAAAAAGCCTGGCTAGCCCTTCACATGGGCCGCTGTGAGGTTCATGCCTTTCCTGAACTTTGAGAAGATTTTGTAAAGGTATATGCATTAAGAATAATAACAATACTGTAGTGAAAGGACCAAAATGGTAATGTAAGACCCTCTAGTTCTGGTAAAGAAAATCAAAATAGCCTGCTGTTCCAGGGACACAGGAAATGCTACATATTCTTCACATGCTTTTCTCCTTCCCATGAAATTCTAAACACAAAGCCTTAGGTGAGCGCTAAGGCCAGACAAGCCCCACAAAGACATTTCATTGTCATCTGAAGCAGAGCTGCAGGGTCTGAGCTGAGCAGAGACGTGCATTCCTGAAGTGTCACAATGTTTGTCAGGCCGTGGGAAACAGTGGTGACCTCCATCAACTGAATCATACGCTTTTAGAATGATGGGTGATTTTTTTTTGCCAGTTCACATCATTGTGTTGATCAGGTGAAGGCCTTTTCTTTTGCAGGTCACCTGTGATAAGAAAGTTAATGATCTCTTAATGAGGAGGAATAGTGGTGTGGTGGTAAGAAAGAAAAAGACTGAATCAGATATTCAGATGTGAATCATACTAGTTGGCAGTATAACTAATTGCAGAAGTATACTGCAAATAAGCTACCTCTTATTATACTTATTTAACTTTTTGAAATCCCACTGTGCTCTGCAAAGTAATTAATTGTGTTTCTTTTGTAATTATGTGTTAATGTATAACATTGAGACCAAGGCATATTTCCGTTTACTGCCTCTTTGTTTCCTCTTCACTCATTTTGTTTGCCTGATGTCTTGATGTCACATTCAAGGAAATGTAAAATATTAAATATATTAAATATTAAATTAGCAATTATTATAGGTCAAAAGTAGCAAATTAGGCTCTACAACTGGAAGATATATATGCAGTAAAATACATTGCTAAAGAAAAGTGGTTCAAAATATATTTACAGATGCAGAAGAATATAGTACTTAACTACACATTAGAGGGCAGCCACTTTCAGGCAAATTGCCTCAGTCATTTTATTGCTGATTTGGTCCTGACCAGTTCACCCCACCCTCCCTTCTGTCTGACAGTTAAGTGGAGGTCCTTCAGAAACATCCTGTCCTCATCTGATAGTGATTCCTCTTCGGTCCTGTCACATTTCAGTCTTGGTTTTACCTTGGTTATACCTCTTACGGGCTTAATATGTGAATTAGTGTGGGAACCATACTACTTACTACTTATCCTCTTTGCTCCAAGAGGAGCATAAGGTAGAAACAAGAAACTCCCATGCTTTTCTGTCTTTCACCTTTACTTCGGCTTCACCCCAGGTTAAATCCATCTGCTTCAGCTCCTTTTCAACTGTTCGGCGCCAGGTGTTGCGTGGGCAGCCTCTAGGTCTTTTGCCTTGTGGTGTCCAGTGAAATG